>NC_134357.1:144443783-145095033 GCF_048569485.1 Anomaloglossus baeobatrachus
GAAGAGTCAAGGCTAACCCAAGGACAACAAGGAAGGAGCTCCGGGAAGATCTCATGGCAGTGGGGACATTGGTTTCTGTCAACACCATAAGTAACGTACTCCACCGCAATGGTCTCTGTTCCAGACGAGCCCGTAAGGTACCTTTACTTTCAAAGCGTCATGTCAAGGCTCGTCTACAGTTTGCTCATGATCACTTGGAGGACTCTGAGACAGACTGGTTCAAGGTTCTCTGGTCTGATGAGACCAAGATCGAGATCTTTGGTGCCAACCACACACGTGACGTTTTGGAGACTGGATGGCACTGCATATGACCCCAAGAATACCATCCCTACAGTCAAGCATGGTGGTGGCAGCATCATGCTGTGGGGCTGTTTCTCAGCCAAGGGGCCTGGCCATCTGGTCCGCATCCATGGGAAGATGGATAGCACGGCCTACCTGGAGATTTTGGCCAAGAACCTCCGCTCCTCCATCAAGGATCTTAAGATGGGTCGTCATTTCATCTTCCAACAAGACAACGACCCAAAGCACACAGCCAAGAAAACCAAGGCCTGGTTCAAGAGGGAAAAAATCAAGGTGTTGCAGTGGCCTAGTCAGTCTCCTGACCTTAACCCAATTGAAAACTTGTGGAAGAAGCTCAAGATTAAAATCCACATGAGACACCCAAAGAACCTTTATAACTTGGAGAAGATCTGCATGGAGGAGTGGGCCAAGATAACTCCAGAGACCTGTGCCGGCCTGATCAGGTCTTATAAAAGACGATTATTAGCTGTAATTGCAAACAAGGGTTATTCCACAAAATATTAAACCTAGGGGTTGAATAATAATTGACCCACACTTTTATGTTGAAAATTTATTAAAATTTAACTGAGCAACATAACTTGCTGGTTTGTAAGATTTATGCATCTGTTAAGAAATCCTGCTCTTGTTTGAAGTTTGCAGACTCTAACTTATTTGCATCTTATCAAACCTGCTAAATCTGCAGGGGGTTGAATACTACTTGTAGGCACTGTGTATGTGTGTGTGTGTGTAATATATATAAATATATATATATATATATATATAAATATATATATATTATATATACACATACATATATATACACGCATACTTATATATACTTGTATAGCTGTAGTACTTGGGCATTGCCCGGGATAGTAACTGTCTGTCTCTTTCCCTGTCTGTCTGTGTGTGTCTTTTTCCCCATCTGTCTGTCTCTTTCTGTCTTTCTATCCGTCTCCCCACCGATATCCTATTACCTCACACATAAGCTTGTTATACTATGAATGTCCTTCGTTCCTATAGCAACCAATCACAGCTGCTATTAATAACCTTTAGCTCACAGCTCCATTTACTTTAATGGAGGCAGGTTTTTTGTTGAGTAACTGTAAAGCGCAGGGTTAAATTTTGTCGTCAAAACAGCCTCTCCACCATGGCCAAGACGAAAGAGCTGGCTAAAGGCACCAATGAAAATATTGTATACCTGCACAAGGCTGTGATGGGCTACAGTACAATAGACAAGTAGCTTGGTGATAAGGCAACAACTGTTGGCGCAATTATTAGAAATTGGAAGTAACACAAGATGACTGTCAATCTTGCTCGCTTTGGGGCTACATGCAAGCTCTCGCCTCATGGGATAAGGATGATTCTGAGAAAGGTGACCAATTAGCCAAGAACTACATGAGAGGGCCTGGTCAATGACCTGAAGAAAGCTGGGAGCAGTATCCGATTACAGTTAGTAACATACTACATAGTCATGGATGAAAATCCCGCTGGGGATGCTCACACAAGCACATGTCCAGGCCCGTTTGAAGTTTGCCAATGACCATCTGGATTTTCCAGAAGAGGCATGGAAGAAGGTCATGTGGTCAGATGAGACAATAATACAACTTTTTGATATCAATTTTTGTTGGAGGAAGAAGGAGTACAATCCCAAGAACACGTCCCAATCATGAAGCATGGGGATGGAAACGTCATATTTTGGGGGTGCTATTCTGCAAAGAGCACAGGATGACTGCACTGTATTGAAGGAAGGATTAATGCAGTAATGTATCGCGAGATTTTGGCCAACAACCTCTTTCCCTCAGTAAAAGCATTGAAGATGTATCGTGGCTACGTCTTCCAACATGACAATGACCCGAAACACACAGCCAGGGCAACTAAGCAGTGACTCCGTAAGAATCATTTCAAGGTCCTGGAGTGACCTAGCCAATCTCCAGACCTGAATACAATAAGAAATCTTTGGAGGAAGCTAAAACTCTGTTGCCCAACGACAGCCCCGAAACATAAATGATCCAGAGAAGATCTGTATGGAGGAGTGAGACAAAATCCCTGCTGCAGTGTGTGCAAACCTGGTCAAGAACTACAGGAAATGTCTGACCTTTTGTAATTGCAAACAAAGTTCCTGTTTTTCTATTGTATCAAATACTTATCTCATGCAATAAAATGCAAAGTAATTATTTAAAAATGATACAATGTGATTTTCTGGATTTATTTATTTATTTGAGGGGGGATAGGGGGATTGTTTTTGTCACAATTGAAGAATACCTACTATAAAAAATTGTGGATTGGAAAAGTTGCAAAAGCCACAGTCTGTCACATAATTATTTTCCCCACTGTGTGTACTCCACCCTGGTCACATCTTGGTATATACAGTATGTCCCCCAGTCTGGTGTACATGCCTCCTGTTCTACCATTCTTTTTAATGCAAGAAAATAAAAAATCTACTTTCCTTCCTTACATTCCATCAGTGTAATGTGTCCTCTCCTAAAGCTGGCAACTGAATTTTGTGTGCAAACAATGGGCAGTGCATGCCATCATTGCCATTCGCCCCCACTCGCAGGCCCGCTGACGTCAGCTGCCGGCCTCTCATTGGCCAGCAGCTTGCATTGCTGTGCAGGGACCTGGTTGGTCTCTGCACAGCATTACAATTCCACTGAATGTGCATCTAAGAACACACATCCAGCTGAAATTTGCACTGGCAGCAGTGGGCTCTTCCCACACCCAGTCGCGACCGCTGCGAATGCGATCATTATGTCCCTGTCTTTGCTTGACATACATATGCAAAGTTGACCACTTCATATTCTGTCCAAGGTTCTTAACACAAAAAAATTGTAACTTTTGTTGATTTCCTGCCAGTTTTTCCCAGCTCCAACAAAATGGGCGAATCTGGGGTAGGAAGGGGCGCCATGCTACAGCTTATTTAATGCATTGCGAGCTGTGCAATTACTCCTTTAGGTGACTGACATAAGATTTCTGTCATGGCGCAATGACTCAAAAGCGTCTGACGTTTATGTGCCCCATATTAAGACCCGCAAGAAAATTGACCATCCTGATCAATCGGGGCCACACGTTTTTACCATACCTTACTTAAGGTCCAGTCACACTAAGCAACTTACCAGCGATCCCAACAACGATAGGGATCGCTGGTAAGTTGCTAGGAGGTTGCTGGTGAGATGTCACACTGCGACACTCCAGCGATCCCACCAGCAACCTGACCTGGCAGGGATCGCTTGAGCGTTGCTACACGAGTTGCTGGTGAGCTCACCAGCAACCAGTGACCAGCCCCCAGCGCCGCGTGGAAGATGCTGCGCTTGGTAACCAAGGTAAATATCGGGTAACCAACCCGATATTTACCTTGGTTACCAGCGCACGGAGCTACACGTACAGATTACAGGGAGCAGCGCACACTGAGCGCTGGCTCCCTGCTCTCCTAGTTACAGCACACATCGGGTTAATTACCCGATGTGTGCTGCAGCTAAATGTGCACAGCGCAGGGAGCAGCGCACAATGCTTAGCGCTGGCTCCCTGCTCTCCTAGCTACAGCACACATCAGGTTAATTAACCCGATGTGTCCTGCAGCTACATGTGCACAGAGCAGGAGCCGGCACTGACAGTGAGAGCGGCGGAGGCTGGTAACAAAGGTAAATATCGGGTAACCAAGGACAGGGCTTCTTGGTTACCCGATGTTTACTGTGGTTACCAGCCTCCGCAGAAGCCGGCTCCTGCTGCCTGCACATTTAGTTGTTGCTGTCTCGCTGTCACACACAGCGATCTGTGCTTCACAGCGGGACAGCAACAACTAAAAAATGGCCCAGGACATTCAGCAACAACCAACGACCTCACAGCAGGGGCCAGGTTGTTGCTGGATGTCACACACAACAACATCGCTAGCAACGTCACAAAAGTTGTTCGTTAGCAGCGATGTTGCTAGCGATGTTGCTTAGTGTGACGGGGCCTTAACTTACAGTTTCCAGGAGCCATCTCTGTTTATAACCACATTCATTTACAGTTTTGTAAAATGAAGAAGCCTTTATTTACAAGACTCTCTGTAAGATAGTTACTTTGATTGTTTTATTGTTCATGAATTTTCCGCTTAAAAAATTGACTTTCCATTGTCTGTCTTTGGTTGATTGAAGGTCTAACAGGGTTATTTTGTATTTTATTTCAGAAATGTATTGTTCTTTGCACTTTAAGTATTTTCGTAATTACAATCCCTGCATAAAATTGATCTAAGGGGTGCTTCACACACAGCGAGCTCGCTGCCGAGATCGCTGCTGAGTCACGCTTTTTGTGACGCAGCAGTGACCTCATTAGCGATCTCGCTGTGTGTGACAATGAGCAGCGATCTGGCCCCTGCTGCGAGATCGCTGCTCGTTACACACAGCCCTGGTTCGTTTCTTCAAAGCCGCTCTCCCGCTGTGACACACAGATCGCTGTGTGTGACAGCGAGAGAGCGACAAATGAAGCGAGCAGGAGCCGGCATCTGACAGCTGAGGTAAGCTGTATCCAAGATAAACATCGGGTAACCAAGGTGGTTACCCGATATTTACCTTAGTTACGAGCCTCTGCAGCTCTCACGCTGCCTGTGCTGCCGGCTCCGGCTCTCTGCACATGTAGCTGCTGTACACATCGGGTTAATTAACCCGATGTGTACAGCAGCTAGGAGAGCAAGGAGCCAGCGCTAAGCAGTGTGCGCGGCTCCCTGCTCTCTGAACATGTAGCTGCATTACACATCGGGTTAATTAACCCGATGTGTACTGTAGCTATGGTAGGAGAGCAAGGAGCCAGCGCTCAGTGTGCGCGGCTCCCTGCTCCCTGCACACACAGCTGTGCGCTGGTAACTAATGTAAACATCGGGTAACCATACCCGATGTTTACCTTAGTTACCAGTCTCCGCAGCTTCCAGACGGCAGCTCCGTGCAAGCGCAGCGTCGCTTGCACGTCGCTGCTGGCTGGGGGCTGTTCACTGGTCGCTGGTGAGATCTGCCTGTTTGACAGCTCACCAGCGACCATGTAGTGATGCAGCAGCGATCCTGACCAGGTCAGATCGCTGGTCGGATCGCTGCTGCATCGCTAAGTGTGAAGGTACCCTAAAGCTGGTGTCACACATAACGACGACGACAACGACGTCGCTGCTACGTCACCATTTTCTGTGACGTTGCAGTGACGTCCCGTCGCTGTCGCTGTGTGTGACATCCAGCAACGACCTGGCCCCTGCTGTGAGGTCGCCGGTCGTTGCTGAATGTCCAGCTTCATTTTTTGGTCGTCACTCTCCCGCTGTGACACACACATCGCTGTGTGTGACAGCGAGAGAGCGACGAAATGAAGCGATCAGGAGCCGGCACTGGCAGCTGCGGTAAGCTGTAACCAGCGTAAACATCGGGTAACCAAGGGAAGACCTTTCCCTGGTTACCCGATGTTTACGCTGGTTACCAGCCTCCGCTCTTGCTGCCAGCGCCGGCTCCTGCACTGTGACATGTGGCTGCAGTATGCATCGGGTAATTAACCCGATGTATACTGTAGCAAGGAGAGCAAGGAGCCAGCGCTAAGCAGTGCGCGCGGCTCCCTGCTCTCTGCACTGTGACATGTAGCTGCAGCACACATCGGGTTAATTAACCCGATGTGTGCTGCAGGAGAGCAAGGAGCCAGCGCTAAGCGCGGCTCCCTGCTCTCTGAACTGTGACATGTAGCTGCAGCACACATCGGGTTAATTAACCCGATGTGTGCTGCAGGAGAGCAAGGAGCCAGCGCTAAGCGCGGCTCCCTGCTCTCTGAACATGTAGCACAGCGACCTTATGATCGCTGCTTCTGCTGTGTTTGACAGCTAAGCAGCGATCATAACAGCGACTTACAAGGTCGCTGTTACGTCACCGAAAATGGTGACGTAACAGCGACGTCGTTGTCGCTGTCGCTTAGTGTGACACCAGCTTAACACAAGTATATTTAACTTCTCCCTACCATTATCATCAGGGTCCAACCTTAAGCTGATGGAAATTACTCAGAATGTAAGCTTGTCATTGTCATTTCTAACATGAATGACAATTGTCTCTCTACGATAATGAGCTTTTGTTAGATAAAACTAATTGGGAGAGGTTCATTCTGTAATGATGGTCATCAACATTGTATAAAGTCTGATGCTATTAGCCTAAAGAAGCTACCTCAATCAGACTTGGCTCAAGCCACTCTATAGGGGAACCATGGACTTATTGAAGGGTCCAGTGGGTTTCGTCCACAAAGTGGCTGCTAGAGGAGCAAGCCTAAGGGGTACTTCACACACAGCGAGATCGCTACTGAGATCGCTGCTGAGTCACGGTTTTTGTGACGCAGCAGTGACCTCATTAGCGATCTCGCTGTGTGTGACACTGAGCAGCGATCTGGCCCCTGCTGTGAGATCGCTGCTCGTTACACACAGCCCTGGTTTGTTTTTTTATTGTTGCTCTCCCGCTGATAAGCACACATCGCTGTGTGTGACAGCGAGAGAGCAACAATCCTGAATGTGCAGGGAGCAGGAGCCGGCGTCTGACAGCCTGTGGTAAGCTGTAACCAAGGTAAACATCGGGTAACCAAGGTGGTTACCCGATATTTACCTTCGTTACCAGCCTCCGCAGCTCTCGCGCTGCCAGTGCCGGCTCCTGCTCCCTGCACACGCTAAGCTAAGTGGTGTGCGCTGGTAACTAAGGTAAACATCGGGTAACCATACCCGATGTTTACCTTAGTTACCAGTGTCCGCAGCTTCCAGACGCCGGCTCCGTGCAAGCGCAGCGTCGCTTGCACGTCGCTGCTGGCTGGGGGCTGGTCACTGGTCGCTGGTGAGATCTGCCTGTTTGACAGCTCACCAGCGACCATGTAGCGATGCAGCAGCGATCCTGACCAGGTCAGATCGCTGGTGGGATCGCTGCTGCGTCGCTAAAGTGTGACGGTACCCTAAGGGAAGAGTGGTCAAGATAGGCGGGGGGGACAAAACCAGAGATTGAATCCAGATACAAAAGTGTAGATAGAGTAGCAGCTGAGCTTAGATACCAGCGGGGGTAATAGTCAGAAGGGAAACAGAACAAACGGTCAGAATCAGGATACGGCCGGAGTCACACTTGTAAGTGACTGGCATCGGCATCACCTGGCACAGCTTCACACTCTCCTGACAGGAGCCGATCAGCTGCATGTCTTTCTATGCAGTTGAGACGCTCCTGTCCGGAGAGTGTGCGGCTGTGTTGGGTGATGCCGATGCCAGACACGCGCAAGTGTGACTCCGGCCTTAAGAGCAACAGGAGTGAGTTTAAAAAAAATGCAGAAGTGGTGCACATGTCTCCATTCTACTTTTCTTCTGATTATAAGCCAAGACAAGACTGGAAGAAATACTGAGGTAAAAAACTGACCAAACACTCAACGTGTAGAATGCAAAAGCAAATACTTTAATAGTTTAAACTGGGTGTGGTACTGCCCCATTGTCAAAGCAGTCATTCCTTTGAAAGGACAAACATTTTACCCACTTTATTTAATTCATTTTGTTTTTTTAAACAAAGTTTGGTTGTTTAAACTGTTCCTCGAGTTCCAGGAATAGAGAGGTTGATGTACGTTTGTGATACATGTTATTCAGAATGTATCACATCGACTATAATGATTTGCTATTTCAGAGCTTCACGGTATTCATCTACGGCATATCACAACAAAAAAGTAGACAGACATTTGTGAATTAAAACCTCGGAGCGGTGAGTGATATCAGCAATATGTATTAATAGAAAGACTCTGGAAATCTATTTTTAGCTATTCAATTTCCAATCGGTGAAGCTCTGAAGTCATAATTGATGTGAATATCAACATCCTTTTTTCTAATGCTTTTCTCTTTGCTCATTTAAAGCAACACTTCAGCATTTTTATTTATTTATTTGTTTATTGCTCCGCTCAAACGGAGCTTTAAATGCAAGCCACCTGGCTAATATTCCCCTTCCAGTGGCTTCACCCACTACCGCCACCGCTTAGGCAATTTATGACCTCCTGGCAGCTGCTGTATTTTTCATGGAGCGCAGCTGAGGTCACAACTCAATAAAATTCTATGCGAGCCTGGTTCTGGCTCTGATCAGTTTTTATTATCCTACATAGTTTGGTGTTGTCAGCAAAGACCGACACTTTAGGCTATGTGCGCACTTTGCTTTTTACCTGCTTGTTACCTGCTTTTTTGCTGCTTTTTCAACTGCAGCGTTTAATGCCAAAATGGATGTGTTCTGCTTTTCAAGCATAGTCTATGGGAATTTGGGTTTCTTGTACGCACTATGCTGTTGAAAATGCTGCCTTTTTGTGGCAGAAATTTGGGCAAAAACTCTGCTTTGCATTTCTAAACGCAAATGGCAAAAACAATTGACATGTTGCTCCTTTGAAAAGCAGAGTTTTTGCCCAAATTTCTGCCACAAAAAGGCAGCATTTTGAACAGCATAGTGCGTACAAGAAACCCAAAATCCCATAGACTTTGCTTGCAAAGCAGAATACATCCATTTTGGCATTAAACGCTGCAGTTGAAAAAGCAGCAAAAAAGCAGGTAAAAAGCAAAGTGCGCACATAGCCTTAAGGCCCCGTCACACTAAGCAACATCGCTAGCAACATCGCTGCTAACGAACAACTTTTGTGACGTTGCTAGCGATGTTGCTGTGTGTGACATTCAGCAACAACCTGGCCCCTGCTGTGAGGTCGTTGGTTGTTGCTGAATGTCCTGGGCCATTTTTTAGTTGTTGCTCTCCCGCTGTGAAGCACAGATCGCTGTGTGTGACAGCGAGACAGCAACAACTAAATGTGCAGGCAGCAGGAGCCGGCTTCTGCGGAGGCTGGTAACCAATGTAAACATCGGGTAACCAAGAAGCCCTGTCCTTGGTTACCCGATATTTACCTTTGTTACCAGCCTCCTCCGCTCTCACTGTCTGTGCCGGCTCCAGCTCTGTGCACATGTAGCTGCAGCACACATCGGGTTAATTAACCCGATGTGTGCTGTAACTAGGAGAGCAAGGAGCCAGCGCTAAGCATTGTGCGCTGCTCCCTGCTCTGTGCACATTTAGCTGCAGCACACATCGGGTTAATTAACCCGATGTGTGCTGTAACTAGGAGAGCAAGGAGCCAGCGCTCAGTGTGCGCTGCTCCCTGCTCTCTGCACGTGTAGCTCCGTGCGGTGGTAACCAAGGTAAATATCGGGTTGGTTACCCGATATTTACCTTAGTTACCAAGCGCAGCATCTTCCACGCGGCGCTGGGGGCTGGTCACTGGTTGCTGGTGAGCTCACCAGCAACTTGTGTAGCGACGCTCCAGCGATCCCTGCCAGGTCAGGTTGCTGGTGGGATCGCTGCAGCGTCGCAGTGTGACATCTCACCAGCAACCTCCTAGCAACTTACCAGCGATCCCTATCGTTGTTGGGATCGCTGGTAAGTTGCTTAGTGTGACTGGACCTTTAACCTCAATCCCATCCACAAGGTCATTAATAAAGGGATTAAAAAGAATCTGTCATATCACTCATCCTGCGGCACCCCACTGCTGACTAATAGCCCACTTAGAGAATATACCATTTATAACTAGTCTTTCCTATCTTTTAGTCAATTCCTTAACCATTTGCATATAGTTTCCCCTAGTCCTTGCTTCTAGAGCTTTAGTATAAGGCTATTATGTGGTACAGAATCAAATGCCTTTGCAAAGTCCAAATAAATCACATCAGCTGCATTACCAATATCCAGGTTTGCAAAACCTCCTTATTGAACCCAAACAGGTTGGTTAGACATGACTTATCTTTCATGAATCCATGCTGTCTATCAGTTATTATATTATTCTCTGCAATATATTTTTGCATGTCATCTCTTAAAATGCCCTCAAAAACTTTGCATACTACTGATGTCAGGCTTATTGGACAGTAGTTGCCTGGTTCCACCCTCTTACCTTTCTTAAATATTGGTACCACATTAGCAATCCTCCAATCCCGAGGCACCAACACTGTTACAAGAGGGTATAGGAAGATAAGATACAGCAGTCTGTCAATTACGGAGCTCAATTCTCTCAGTATTCGTGAATGAATGCCATCTGGCCCACGGTATTTGTCAATTTTTAATTTACTAAGATGCAGGCGTACTTCTTGTTTTAAATTAGTTATATCAAGTAGTGAACTTTGATTTTTGACTTATTGAATGACCTCTGGAACAGTCAGTTCTTTAGTGCACGTGGATGAGAAGTGCCTGTTTAATATCTTAGCTTTTTCTTTATCCTCTATAATTATGGTTTTATTATCTTTTAAGGGGTCAGTACCATCTTTTGTTTTCTTTTTGGCTTTGACAGATTTATGACATTTTCGGGAATTTATTTTAATGTCGTTAGTGATTTGTGCTTCAGTAGCTAATTTTGCTAGCTTGATTTCTTTTTCTAACATTTCCTATTGAGATCTTTATACCCCTGAAATGCTATTTGTATATTCTCTGCCTTCAAAATTTTGAATTTCCTTAGTTTTTATTTATTTATTTTTATATACTTTTTATCTTGAATTTAAAGGGGGAAAAAAAAAAACTTTTTTACATTTTTTTTTTCTTTTTGTTTCCCAGTTGATCTCTTTCACAGTAACCTTGACTTGCAATTGGCCCCAATCCTTTAATATTGTCCTCATCCTCGCCTCCATCTTGTAGAAATGTCTCCAATCTGACTGTTCTTCACATACACAGTAAAAAAAAAACAACTTTTGCCTCTTTGCTTTCACAAGGAACAGCATCCTCTTCTACTTTCACACCCATGGTGGTGCATGGCAATGACGTTATATGATGGGCACACCGATGTCAGCTGCTGGCGTCTGTTAGACCGGGTGGCTGGTATAGTTATTGTGATGCAGAGAGCTGGTGGCTCTCTTTATGACGCAATAAATTTCAATTAAACCTGTATTAGAGGACACCACTTAAGCTTTTAAAAAAAAAAGCCCTTTTTTCCCTAGACCAGTTTGCGATTTTGTTGGGAGCTCCTTGTGACACGGAATGGAGCCTCAGTGGCAACATGCACCCTACAGCTACGTGTTTTAGGCCTTTGGTCTAAATGCTGTGGCCAGAGGAGACCTTATTGTTGCCCATTGACCTTTCTGACACTAAGCTAGGGTGCTTGTATACGGATGTTCAGCTGTGGGGCGGAGCAACAGCTCAACATGCTGGGCTCCTATCCCACAAATGAAGAGACTAGAGAGAAAGGAGCCGCAGTGCCGGGCAACGTCACACGGGCCCAGCGCTGTATGTGGCCCCTTGCCTCCCCCGCCTACCCAGAGCTGTATGGACCCACCAAAGCAGTATACCCCCGGTCCGAGCAGAGCAGTATGCCCCCCCAGCCTCCCTCATCACAGCAGCATGGGTCCCCCATAGCGGTATGGCTCCAACATAGCAGTATGCCCCCAGCCCCACAAGAGCAGAGCAGTATGCTCCCAGCCCCCTCTCTAGAGCTGTATTCTCCCAGCCCCCCTCTCTAGAGCTGTATGCTCCCAGCCCCCCCTCTCTAGAGCTGTATGCCCCCGTCCCCCCTCACCAGAGCTGTATGGGGCCCCCCTCGTCAGAGCTGTATGTCCCCAGCCCCCCTTGTCAGAGCTGTATGTCCCCAGCCCACCTTGTCAGAGCTGTATGTCCCCAGCCCCCCTTGTCAGAGCTGTATGTCCCCAGCCCCCCTTGTCAGAGCTGTATGTCCCCAGCCCCCCTTGTCAGAGCTGTATGTCCCCAGCCCCCCTTGTCAGAGCTGTATGTCCCCAGCCCCCCTCGCCAGAACTGTATGGCCCCCTCCCCCTCACCAGAACTGTATGGCCCCCTCCCCCTCACCAGAGCTGTATGGGCCCCCTCCCCCTCACCAGAACTGTATGGCCCCCTCCCCCTCACCAGAGCTGTATGGGGCCACCCCCCCCAGAGCTGTATGGGGCCACCCCCCCCCAGAGCTGTATGGGGCCACCCCCCCCAGAGCTGTATGGGCCCCCCCCCAGAGCTGTATGGGGCCAACCCCCCCCCCCGAGCTGTATGGGTCCACCCTCCCACCAGAGCTGTATGAGTCCACCCTCCCACCAGAGCTGTATGGGTCCACCCTCCCACCAGAGCTGTATGGGGCCACCCCCTCACCAGAGCTGTATGGGGCCCCCAGTAATGTATATGCCCTTTGGTAACATGTTTGCCTCGTAGTTAATGTGTATGCATGCCTAGTAATGTTTATTCCCCGCCAATATGGTCTATGCACCAAGCCTCTCCTGTGAAGTATATTTTGTAGCCACAGCCCCTCCTGTGGTGTATATACCGTAGCCTCCAGCACCTCCTGTGATATATATACCGTAGCCCCCAGCCCCTTCTGTGATGTATATACTGTAGCGCCCAGCCTCCCCTGGGATGTATATACTGTAGCCCCTAGCCTCTCCTATGATGTATATTCTGTAGCCCCCAGCCTCTCCTGTGATGTATAGACAGCAGTCTCACTGTGTGTTGCTAGGTCTGTTAAAGTGGGCATCACGTAGCGTGGCCTGCACAGCCACATGCCCCGGAGGAGCTGGACAGAGACAAGTGGGGAGGTGAGTGAGGCTGCTGCCGCCTTCCCCTTATTAATATATACACATATAATATATATATATATATATATATATATATATATATATATATAAAAATAATATAAATGCAGTGTGTCCACCGCCATTAACTAGACAACGGCGGCAGCTATAGACATGGAAGCGGTGTCTAGGTATAGTAAAGCATGTTCTAGGCAATGAAACCACCTATAGCGCCACCTGGTTGAAAACAACGGAGTTAGCATTTTTATCTCGAAAACAGAACGAGATAGAGAAAAAAAGTGAATTAAAAAAATTGAAGGGCATCATCAATTCAATACGAATCGACACCTTGCATACAGAAATGCTATGATATGAAACTCATGACCCCCCTTCCCAAAAAAAAATTGAATGCCGATTACGCATATGGCGCTCATATAACTTTGATGCTCAAAGTGTCCACCGTCAGCTGCAATGCACATCTGGACTCTGGACAGCATACTGTATCTTGCTGCACATTGTGCAATATGGTAGGTGACATGCTTGCACAAGCATCTGTAATACGTAGGTCCTGCAATGTTGGTGGAGGGGTCGCATACACCTGCTGTTTGATGTGACCTCACAGAAAGAAGTACAATGGGGTCAGGTCAGGTGAGCGCGGAGGCCACTCCACGCAGCCACCATACCCAATGACTTGTAGGACGGTCTCCATGAGGTATCGCTTCACATCCGCAGCCTTGTGAGTTTTACACGTTCTAATCATAGCATTTCTGTATGCAAGGTGTCAATTCGTATTGAATTGATGATGCCCTACAACTTTGTAATTCATTTTTTTTCTCTATCTCATTCCATTTTTGAGATAATAATGCTATCTCTGTTGTTTTCCACCAGGTGGCGCTATAGGTGGTTTCATTGCTTAGCGCATGGCTACTTTACTATACCTAGACACCACTTCTATGCCTATAGCTGCCGCCGTTCTCAAGTTAATGGCTGTGGACAGGATATGGGCGGACACACTATATATGTGTGTGTCTATATAATATGCCTGTATGTGTACGTATCTGTTTATGTGCGTTTCTGTGTGTGCATGGGGCCCACTAAGACGTTTTCGCCTGGGGCCCACAAAAACCTGAAGCCGTCCCTGATAAACAGTGTATGTGATCTGATTCTGCTGTCATGTTAATCTATACTGACAGTAAAAGAATAGTCTGATGAAAGGGAGCAATATGCTTCTACAAAATAAAACTACACACTAGGTTTATAATGTGCAATCATGCATTTACATAGGTAATATTGTATATTTCTGATTTATATGTATGTAACTACTCTTTCTGAGAGGTGGAATTTTTTTTACAACATTTGTTTACTATAAAAAAAAAAAGTGGGAAGTGCTCAAAGATATTGCACGTTGATAGGTGAATTGAGTTCTTGGCTATCTTCCTCATTACTATAGCACCCTTGTTGCCTCTTCACTTATGTACTATTGTTCTATATTGGAGCATAAAATGTGAATATAATGTATATAAATCAATGAAAAATACAAACCTAATTATAATGAAACAAGTGTAATTAAAAACAAAGTCATGATGGACATAGAATTTACACTAGAGAGACAGAAATGGAGAGTAGGGCAATAATTATAATAGAGATGGGAAATATAGATGTATAATTATAACCATATACTGTAAATGATAAACGTAAAATGCACAGAATGTATAAAGTGCCAGTGCAGAAGGGGATAATGCAATATGTAATGGAGAAAATCACTTAAGGGTCTTAGTGCATGTAGTTTAAATTGATTCCACATAAAGGGGTGTAAAGTCCTTGGTGGAAGAGAAAAATATGTTGGCTGTATAATGAAGTAATGAACATGATTTATACAAGTCCCATAGAAAAGTTCAATTCGGTCCCTCTGATAGCATTACGGTAGCAGCTATTGTCTAGACAGTTCCCTCATTTGAAAAAGGGAAAACAGAAACCCCATTCTTGTGATTGATGAAGCAGCACTAGTAGCAGTAACTGCAGCACTAGTAGCAGTCACTGCAGTAGCTGCAGCAGCACTAGTAGCGGTAGCTGCAGCAGCACTAGCAGCGGTAGCTGCAGCAGCACTAGCAGCGGTAGCTGCAGCAGCACTAGCAGCGGTAGCTGCTGCAGCACTAGCAGCGGTAGCTGCAGCAGCACTAGCAGCGGTAGCTGCAGCAGCACTAGCAGCGGTAGCTGCAGCAGCACTAGCAGCGGTAGCTGCCGCAGCACTAGCAGCGGTAGCAGCGGTAGCTGCAGCAGCACTAGCAGCGGTAGCTGCAGCAGCACCAGCAGCGGTAGCTGCAGCAGCACTAGCAGCCGTAGCTGCAGCAGCACTAGCAGCCGTAGCTGCAGCAGCACTAGTAGCCGTAGCTGCAGCAGCACTAGTAGCCGTAGCTGCAGCAGCACTAGTAGCAGTAGCTGCAGCAGCACTAGTAGCAGTAGCTGCAGCACTAGTAGCAGTAGCTGCGGCAGCTGAAGCAGCACTAGTAGCAGTAGCTGCAGCACTAGCAGTACCTGCAGCAGCACTAGTAGCAGCACTAGTAGCAGTAGTTGCAGCAGCACTAGTAGCAGTAGCTGCAGCAGCACTAGTAGCAGTAGCACTAGCAGCACTAGGTGCAGCAGCACTAGCAGCAGTAGCTGCACTAGCTGCAGCAGCTGAAGCAGCACTAGTAGCAGTAGCTGCAGCACTAGCAGTAGCTGCAGCAGTACTAGTAGCATTAGCTGCAGCAGCACTAGTAGCAGTAGCTGCAGCAGCACTAGTAGCAGTAGCTGCAGCACTATTACCAGTAGCTGCAGCACTAGTAGCAGTAGCTGCAGCACTAGTAGCAGTCGTACGGTAGTGGTAGTGGTAGCAGCAGTAGTGGCTGCGGCAGTAGCAGTAGTGGCTGCAGCAACAGTAGCAGTAGTGACTGAAGTAGCAGTAGTGGCTGCAGCAGCAGTAGCAGTAGTGGCTGCAGCAGCACTAGTAGCAGTAGTGGCTGCAGCAGCACTATTACCAGTAGCTGCAGCAGCACTATTACCAGTAGCTGCAGCAGCACTATTACCAGTAGCTGCAGCAGCACTATTACCAGTAGCTGCAGCACTATTACCAGTAGCTGCAGCAGCACTAGTAGCAGTAGCTGCAGCAGCACTAGTAGCATTAGCAGCACTAGTAGCAGTAGCATTAGCAGCACTAGTAGCAGTAGCTGCAGCAGCACTAGTAGCAGTAGCTGCAGCAGCACTAGTAGCAGTAGCTGCAGCAGCACTAGTAGCAGTATCTGCAGCAGCACTAGTAGCAGTAGCTGCAGCAGCACTAGTAGCAGTAGCTGTAGCACCAATAGTAGCAGTAGCTGCAGCACCACTAGTAGCAGCAGCTGCAGCACCACTAGTAGCAGTCGTACGGTAGTGGTAGTGGTAGTATGGTAGTAGTAGTAGCAGTAGTAGCAGTAGTAGCAGTAGTGGCTGCAGCAGCACTAGTGGCTGCAGCAGCACTAGTAGCAGTAGCTGCAGTAGCTACAGCACTAGCTGCAGCAGCACTAGTAGCAGTAGTTGCAGCAGCACTAGTAGCAGTAGTTGCAGCAGCACTAGTAGCAGTAGCTGCAGCAGCACTAGTAGCAGTAGGTGCAGCAGCAGTAGCTGCACTAGCTGAAGCAACACTAGTAGCAGTAGCTGCAGCACTAGCAGTAGCTGCAGCAGCACTAGTAGCAGTCGTACGGTAGTAGCTGCAGCAGTAGTAGTAGTAGCTGCAGTAGTAGTAGCTGCAGTAGCACTAGTAGCAGCAGCACTAGCAGTAGTGGCTGCAGCAGCACTAGCAGCAGTTGCTGCAGCAGGACTAGCAGCAGTTGCTGCAGCAGCACTAGTAGCAGTAGCTGCAGCAGCACTAGTAGCAGTAGCTGCAGCAGCACTAGTAGTAGCAGCTGCAGAAGCACTAGTAGCAGTAGCAGCACTAGTAGCAGTCGTACGGTAGTAGCTGCAGTAGTAGTAGTAGCTGCAGTAGCACTAGTAGCAGCAGCACTAGCAGTAGTGGCTGCAGCAGCACTAGCAGCAGTTGCTGCAGCAGTACTAGTAGCAGCACTAGTAGCAGTAGCTGCAGCAGCACTAGTAGCAGTAGCTGCAGCAACATTAGTAGCAGTAGCTGCAGAAGCACTAGCAGTAGCTGCAGCATCTGAAGCAGCACTAGTAGCAGTAGCTGCAGCACTAGTAGCAGTAGCTGCAGCACTAGTAGCAGTAGCTGCAGCACTAGTAGCAGTAGCTGCAGCAGCACTAGCAGCAGTTGGTGCAACAGCACTAGCAGCAGTAGCTGCACTAGCTGCAGCATCTGAAGCAGCACTAGTAGCAGTAGCAGTAGCTGCAGCAGCACTAGTAGCAGTAGCTGCAGCAGCACTATTACCAGTAGCTGCAGCAGCACTAGTAGCAGTGTAGTAGTAGTAGTAGTAGTAGTAGTAGTAGTAGTAGTAGTAGTAGTAGTAGTAGTAGTAGTAGTAGTAGTAGTAGTAGTAGTAGTAGTAGTAGTAGTAGTAGTAGTAGTAGTAGTAGTAGTAGCAGTAGCAGCAGCAGCAGAAGTGCAGCAGCATTAGTAGCAGTATCTGCAGTAGCTACAGCACTAGCTGCAGCAGCACTAGCAGCAGTAGCTGCAGCACTAGCAGCAGTAGCTGCAGCAGCACTAATAGCAGTAGCTGCAGCAGCACTAGTAGCAGTAGCTGCAGTAGCTACAGCACTAGCTGCAGCAGCACTAGTAGCAGTAGTTGCAGCACTAGTAGCAGTAGCTGCAGCAGCACTAGTAACATTAGCAGCACTAGTAGTAGCTGCAGCAGCACTAGTAGCAGTAGCTGCAGCAGCACTAGTAGCAGTAGCTGCAGCAGCACTAGTAGCAGTAGCTGCAGCAGCACTAGTAGCAGTCGTACGGTAGTGGTAGTGGTGGTAGTAGTAGTAGCAGCAGCAGTAGTAGCAGTAGTGGCTGCAGCAGCACTAGTAGCAGTAGCTGCAGTAGCTACAGCACTAGCTGCAGCAGCACAAGTAGCAGTAGTTGCAGCAGCACTAGTAGCAGTAGTTGCAGCAGCACTAGTAGCAGTAGTTGCAGCAGCACTAGTAGCAGTAGTTGCAGCAGCACTAGTAGCAGCACTAGTAGCAGTAGTTGCAGCAGCACTAGTAGCAGTAGTTGCAGCAGCACTAGTAGCAGTAGTTGCAGCACTAGTAGTAGTTGCAGCAGCACTAGTAGCAGTAGCTGCAGCAGCACTAGTAGCAGTAGGTGCAGCAGCAGTAGCTGCACTAGCTGAAGCAACACTAGTAGCAGTAGCTCAGCAGTTGCTTCAGCACTAGCAGTAGCTGCAGCAGCACTAGTAGCAGTAGCTGCAGCAGCACTAGTAGCAGTAGCTGCAGCAGCACTAGTAGCAGTAGCTGTAGCAGCACTAGTAGCAGTCGTACGGTAGCTGCAGCAGTAGTCGTAGTAGCTATAGTAGTAGTAGCTGCAGTAGCACTAGTAGCAGCAGCACTAGCAGTAGTGGCTGCAGCAGCACTAGCAGCAGTTGCTGCAGCACTAGTAGCAGCACTAGTAGCAGTAGTTGCAGCAGCACTAGTAGCAGTAGCTGCAGCAACACTAGTAGCAGTAGCTGCAAAAGCACTAGCAGCAGTAGCTGCAGCAGCTGAAGCAGCACTAGTAGCAGTAGCTGCAGCACTAGTAGCAGCAGCTGCAGCAGCACTAGCAGCAGTTGGTGCAACAGCACTAGCAGCAGTAGCTGCACTAGCTGCAGCATCTGAAGCAGCACTAGTAGCAGTAGCTGTAGTAGCAGTAGCTGCAGCAGCACTAGTAGCAGTAGCTGCAGCAGCACTATTACCAGTAGCTGCAGCAGCACTAGTAGCAGTCGTGTAGTAGTAGTAGTAGCAGCAGCAGCACTAGCACTAGTGGCTGCAGCAGCATTAGTAGCAGTATCTGCAGTAGCTACAGCACTAGCTGCAGCAGTAGCTGCAGCACTAGTAGCAGTAGTTGAAGCAGCACTAATAGCAGTAGCTGCAGCAGCACTAATAGCAGTAGCTGCAGCAGCACTAATAGTAGTAGTAGCAGCAGCAGTGGCTGCAGCAGCACTAGTGGCTGCAGCAGCACTAATAGCAGTAGCTGCAGCAGCACTAATAGCAGTAGCTGCAGCAGCACTAGTAGCAGTAGCTGCAGCAGCACTAGTAGCAGTAGCTGCAGCAGCACTAGTAGCAGTAGCACTAGCAGCAGTAGCTGCACTAGCTGCAGCAGCTGAAGCAGCACTAGCTGCAGCAGCTGAAGCAGCACTAGTAGCAGTAACTGCAGCAGCACTAGTAACATTAGCAGCACTAGTAGTAGCTGCAGCAGCACTAGTAGCAGTAGCTGCAGCAGCACTAGTAGCAGTAGCTGCAGCAGCACTAGTAGCAGTATCTGCAGCAGCACTAGTAGCAGTAGCTGCAGTAGCACTAGTAGCAGTAGCTGCAGCAGCACTAGTAGCAGTCGTACGGTAGTGGTAGTGGTGGTAGTAGTAGTAGCAGCAGCAGTAGTAGCAGTAGTGGCTGCAGCAGCACTAGCACTAGTGGCTGCAGCAGCACTAGTAGCAGTAGCTGCAGTAGCTACAGCACTAGCTGCAGCAGCACTAGTAGCAGTAGTTGCAGCACTAGTAGCAGTAGTTGCAGCAGCACTAGTAGCAGTAGTTGCAGCACTAGTAGTAGTTGCAGCAGCACTAGTAGCAGTAGCTGCAGCAGCACTAGTAGCAGTAGGTGCATCAGCAGTAGCTGCACTAGCTGAAGCAACACTAGTAGCAGTAGCTGCAGCACTAGCAGTAGCTGCAGCAGCACTAGTAGCAGTAGCTGCAGCAGCGCTAGTAGCAGCTGCAGCAGCACTAGTAGCAGTAGCTGTAGCAGCACTAGTAGCAGCCGTACGGTAGTAGCTGCAGAAGTAGTCGTAGTAGCTATAGTAGTAGTAGCTGCAGTAGCACTAGTAGCAGCAGCACTAGCAGTAGTGGCTGCAGAAGCACTAGCAGCAGTTGCTGCAGCAGCACTAGTAGCAGTAGTTGCAGCAGCACTAGTAGCAGTAGCTGCAGCAACACTAGTAGCAGTAGCTGCAGAAGCACTAGCAGCAGTAGCTGCAGCAGCTGAAGCAGCACTAGTAGCAGTAGCTGCAGCACTAGTAGCAGTAGCTGCAGCACTAGTAGCAGTAACTGCAGCAGCACTAGCAGCAGTTGGTGTAAGAGCACTAGCAGCAGTAGCTGCACTAGCTGCAGCATCTGAAGCAGCACTAGTAGTAGTAGCTGTAGTAGCAGTAGCTGCAGCAGCACTAGTAGCAGTAGCTGCAGCAGCACTATTACCAGTAGCTGCAGCAGCACTAGTAGTAGTAGTAGTAGTAGTAGTAGTAGTAGTAGTAGTAGTAGTAGTAGTAGTAGTAGTAGTAGTAGTAGTAGTAGTAGTAGTAGTAGCAGCAGTGGCTGCAGCAGTGGCTGCAGCAGTGGCTGCAGCAGCACTAGCACTAGTGGCTGCAGCAGCATTAGTAGCAGTATCTGCAGTAGCTGCAGCAGTGGCTGCAGCAGTGGCTGCAGCAGTGGCTGCAGCAGCACTAGCACTAGTGGCTGCAGCAGCATTAGTAGCAGTATCTGCAGTAGCTACAGCACTAGCTGCAGCAGCACTAGCAGCAGTAGCTGCAGCACTAGTAGCAGTAGTTGCAGCAGCACTAATAGCAGTAGTTGCAGCAGCAGTAGTTGCAGCAGCACTAGTAGCAGTAGGTGCAGCAGCAGTAGCTGCAGCACTAATAGCAGTAGGTGCAGTAGCTGCAGCACTAATAGCAGTAGCTGCAGCAGCACTAGTAGCAGTAGCTGCAGCAGCACTAGTAGCAGTAGCACTAGCAGCAGTAGCTGCACTAGCTGCAGCAGCTGAAGCAGCACTAGCTGCACTAGCTGCAGCAGCTGAAGCAGCACTAGTAGTAGCTGCAGCAGCACTAGTAGCAGTAGCTGCAGCAGCACTAGTAGCAGTAGCTGCAGCACTAGTAGCAGTTGCTGCAGCAGCACTAGTAGCAGTAGCTGCAGTAGCACTAGTAGCAGTAGCTGCAGCAGCACTAGTAGCAGTCGTACGGTAGTGGTGGTAGTAGTAGCAGTAGTAGCAGTAGTGGCTGCAGCAGCACTAGCAGCAGTAGCTGCAGTAGCTACAGCACTGGCTGCAGCAGCACTAGTAGCAGTAGTTGCAGCAGCACTAGTTGCAGCAGCACTAGTAGCAGTAGCTGCAGCAGCACTAGGTGCAGCAGCAGTAGCTGCACTAGCTGAAGCAACACTAGTAGCAGTAGCTGCAGCACGAGCAGTAGCTGCAGCAGCGCTAGTAGCAGCTGCAGCAGCACTAGTAGCAGTAGCTGTAGCAGCACTAGTAGCAGTGGTACGGTAGTAACTGCAGCAGTAGTCGTAGTAGCTATAGTAGTAGTAGCTGCAGTAGCACTAGTAGCAGCAGCACTAGCAGTAGTGGCTGCAGCAGCACTAGCAGCAGTTGCTGCAGCAGCACTAGTAGCAGCACTAGTAGCAGTAGCTGCAGAAGCACTAGCAGCAGTAGTTATAGCAGCTGAAGCAGCACTAGTAGCAGTAGCTGCAGCAGCACTAGCAGCAGTTGGTGCAGCAGCACTAGCAGCAGTAGCTGCACTAGCTGCAGCATCTGAAGCAGCACTAGTAGCAGTAGCTGTAGTAGCAGTAGCTGCAGCAGCACTAGTAGCAGTAGCTGCAGCAGCACTATTACTAGTAGCTGCAGCACTAGTAGCAGTAGCTGCAGCAGCACTAGCAGCGGTAGCTGCAGCAGCACTAGCAGCGGTAGCTGCAGCAGCACTAGCAGCGGTAGCTGCAGCAGCACTAGCAGCCGTAGCTGCAGCACTAGTAGCCGTAGCTGCAGCAGCACTAGTAGCCGTAGCTGCAGCAGCACTAGTAGCCGTAGCTGCAGCAGCACTAGTAGCCGTAGCTGCAGCAGCACTAGTAGCCGTAGCTGCAGCAGCACTAGTAGCAGTAGCTGCAGCAGCACTAGTAGCAGTAGCTGCAGCACTAGTAGCAGTAGCTGCGGCAGCCGAAGCAGCACTAGTAGCAGTAGCTGCAGCACTAGCAGTACCTGCAGCAGCACTAGTAGCAGCACTAGTAGCAGTAGTTGCAGCAGCACTATTAGCAGTAGCTGCAGCAGCACTAGTAGCACTAGCAGCACTAGGTGCACTAGCTGCAGCAGCTGAAGCAGCACTAGTAGCAGTAGCTGTAGCACTAGCAGTAGCTGCAGCAGTACTAGTAGCATTAGCTGCAGCAGCACTAGTAGCAGTAGCTGCAGCAGCACTAGTAGCAGTAGCTGCAGCACTATTACCAGTAGCTGCAGCACTACTAGCAGTAGCTGCAGCACTAGTAGCAGTCGTACGGTAGTGGTAGTGGTAGCAGCAGTAGTGGCTGCGGCAGTAGCAGTAGTGGCTGCAGCAGCAGTAGTGGCTGCAGTAGCAGTAGTGGCTGCAGCAGCAGTAGCAGTAGTGGCTGCAGCAGCACTAGTAGCAGTAGTGGCTGCAGCAGCACTATTACCAGTAGCTGCAGCAGCACTATTACCAGTAGCTGCAGCAGCACTATTACCAGTAGCTGCAGCAGCACTATTACCAGTAGCTGCAGCAGCACTATTACCAGTAGCTGCAGCACTAGTAGCAGTAGCTGCAGCAGCACTAGTAGCAGTAGCTGCAGCAGCACTAGTAGCATTAGCAGCACTAGTAGCAGTAGCTGCAGCAGCACTAGTAGCAGTATCTGCAGCAGCACTAGTAGCAGTATCTGCAGCAGCACTAGTAGCAGTATCTGCAGCAGCACTAGTAGCAGTAGCTGCAGCAGCACTAGTAGCAGTAGCTGCAGCACCACTAGTAGCAGTAGCTGCAGCACCACTAGTAGCAGCAGCTGCAGCACCACTAGTAGCAGTCGTACGGTAGTGGTAGTGGTAGTAGTAGTAGCAGTAGTAGCAGTAGTGGCTGCAGCAGCACTAGCACTAGTGGCTGCAGCAGCACTAGTAGCAGTAGCTGCAGTAGCTACAGCACTAGCTGCAGCAGCACTAGTAGCAGTAGTTGCAGCAGCACTAGTAGCAGTAGTTGCAGCACTAGTAGCAGTAGTTGCAGCAGCACTAGTAGCAGTAGCTGCAGCAGCACTAGTAGCAGTAGGTGCTGCAGTAGCTGAAGCAACACTAGTAGCAGTAGCTGCAGCAGTAGCTGCAGCACTAGCAGTAGCTGCAGCAGCACTAGTAGCAGTAGCTGCAGCACTAGTAGCAGTAGCAGTAGCACTAGTAGCAGTCGTACGGTAGTAGCTGCAGCAGTAGTAGTAGTAGCTGCAGTAGTAGTAGCTGCAGTAGCACTAGTAGCAGCAGCACTAGCAGTAGTGGCTGCAGCAGCACTAGCAGCAGTTGCTGCAGCAGCACTAGTAGCAGCACTAGTAGCAGTAGCTGCAGCAGCACTAGTAGCAGTAGCTGCAGCAACACTAGTAGCAGTAGCTGCAGAAGCACTAGCAGCAGTAGCTGCACTAGCTGAAGCAACACTAGTAGCAGTAGCTGCAGCAGTAGCTGCAGCAGTAGCTGCAGCACTAGCAGTAGCTGCAGCAGCACTAGTAGTAGCAGCTGCAGCAGCACTAGTAGCAGTAGCAGCACTAGTAGCAGTCGTACGGTAGTAGCTGCAGCAGTAGTAGTAGCTGCAGTAGCACTAGTAGCAGCAGCAGCACTAGCAGTAGTGGCTGCAGCAGCACTAGCAGCAGTTGCTGCAGCAGTACTAGTAGCAGCACTAGTAGCAGTAGCTGCAGCAGCACTAGTAGCAGTAGCTGCAGCAGCACTAGTAGCAGTAGCTGCAGCAACATTAGTAGCAGTAGCTTCAGAAGCACTAGCAGTAGCTGCAGCAGCTGAAGCAGCACTAGTAGCAGTAGCTGCAGCACTAGAAGCAGTAGCTGCAGCAATAGTAGCAGTAGCTGCAGCACTAGTAGCAGTAGCTGCAGCAGCACTAGCAGCAGTTGGTGCAACAGCACTAGCAGCAGTAGCTGCACTAGCTGCAGCATCTGAAGCAGCACTAGTAGCAGTAGCTGCAGCAGCACTAGTAGCAGTAGCTGCAGCAGCACTATTACCAGTAGCTGCAGCAGCACTAGTAGTAGTAGCAGTAGTAGTAGTAGTAGTAGTAGTAGTAGTAGTAGTAGTAGTAGTAGTAGTAGTAGTAGTAGTAGTAGTAGTAGTAGTAGTAGCAGCAGAAGTGCAGCAGCATTAGTAGCAGTATCTGCAGTAGCTACAGCACTAGCTGCAGCAGCACTAGCAGTAGTAGCTGCAGCACTAGTAGCAGTAGCTGCAGCAGCACTAGTAGCAGTAGCTGCAGTAGCTACAGCACTAGCTGCAGCAGCACTAGTAGCAGTAGTTGCAACAGCACTAGTAGCAGTAGCTGCAACAGCACTAGTAGCAGTAGCTGCAGCAGCACTAGTAACATTAGCAGCACTAGTAGTAGCTGCAGCAGCACTAGTAGCAGTAGCTGCAGCAGCACTAGTAGCAGTAGCTGCAGCAGCACTAGTAGCAGTAGCTGCAGCAGCACTAGTAGCAGTAGCTGCAGCAGCACTAGTAGCAGTAGCTGCAGCAGCACTAGTAGCAGTCGTACGGTAGTGGTAGTGGTGGTAGTAGTAGTAGCAGCAGCAGTAGTAGCAGTAGTGGCTGCAGCAGCACTAGCGCTAGTGGCTGCAGCAGCACTAGTAGCAGTAGCTGCAGTAGCTACAGCACTAGCTGCAGCAGCACTAGTAGCAGTAGTTGCAGCAGCACTAGTAGCAGTAGTTGCAGCAGCACTAGTAGCAGTAGCTGCAGCAGCACTAGTAGCAGTAGCTGCAGCAGCACTAGTAGCAGTAGGTGCAGCAGCAGTAGCTGCACTAGCTGAAGCAACACTAGTAGCAGTAGCTGCAGCAGTAGCTG
Source organism: Anomaloglossus baeobatrachus (assembly GCF_048569485.1). NCBI lineage: Eukaryota > Metazoa > Chordata > Amphibia > Anura > Aromobatidae > Anomaloglossus > Anomaloglossus baeobatrachus. Next base: position 144,468,472 of record NC_134357.1, read on the forward strand.
CAGCACGAGCAGTAGCTGCAGCAGCGCTAGTAGCAGCTGCAGCAGCACTAGTAGCTGTAGCAGCACTAGTAGCAGTCGTACGGTAGTAACTGCAGCAGTAGTCGTAGTAGCTATAGTAGTAGTAGCTGCAGTAGCACTAGTAGCAGCAGCACTAGCAGTAGTGGCTGCAGCAGCACTAGCAGCAGTTGCTGCAGCAGCACTAGTAGCAGCACTAGTAGCAGTAGTTGCAGCAGCACTAGTAGCAGTAGCTGCAGCAACACTAGTAGCAGTAGCTGCAGAAGCACTAGCAGCAGTAGTTGCAGCAGCTGAAGCAGCACTAGTAGCAGTAGCTGCAGCAGCACTAGCAGCAGTTGGTGCAGCAGCACTAGCAGCAGTAGCTGCGCTAGCTGCAGCATCTGAAGCAGCACTAGTAGCAGTAGCTGTAGTAGCAGTAGCTGCAGCAGCACTAGTAGCAGTAGCTGCAGCAGCACTAGTAGCAGTAGCTGCAGCAGCACTAGTATCAGTAGCTGCAGCACTAGTAGCAGTTGTGTAGTAGTAGTAGTAGCAGCAGCAGCACTAGTGGCTGCAGCAGCATTAGCAGTATCTGCAGTAGCTACAGCACTAGCTGCAGCAGCACTAGCAGCAGTAGCTGCAGCAGCACTAGTAGCAGTATCTGCAGCAGCACTAGTAGCAGTAGATGCAGCAGCACTAGTAGCAGTAGCTGCAGCAGTAGCTGCAACAGCACTAGTAGCAGTAGCAGCACTAGTAGCAGTAGCTGCAGCAGCACTAGTAGCAGTAGCTGCAGCAGCACTAGTAGCAGTAGCTGCAGCAGCACTAGTAGCAGTAGCTGCAGCAGCACTAGTAGCAGTAGCTGCAGCAGCACTAGTAGCAGTAGCACTATTACCAGTAGTTGCAGCAGCACTATTACCAGTAGCTGCAGCAGCAGTAGCACTAGTAGCAGTAGCTTCAGCAGCACTAGCAGCAGTAGCTGCAGCAGCACTAGTAGCAGTAGCTGCAGCAGCACTAGCAGCAGTATCTGCAGCACCACTAGTAGCAGTCGTAGCTGCAGCAGCACTAGTAGCAGTAGCTGCAGCAGCACTAGCAGCAGTATCTGCAGCAGCACTAGTAGCAGTCGTAGCTGCAGCAGCACTAGTAGCAGTCGCTGTAGCTGCAGTAGCAGTAGTAGCTTCTGTGGTAGTGGTAGCAGCAGTACTATGCAGCGCGCAGCTATGACTGCCTCCTGAGGTTCAATTCGTCTGAAGGCAGAGAGTAAAACCAGCACTGACTGTGCTCGTGTGATATAATGCCTCACGTGAGCCCCAGCTGGAATGGCACCGGCACCAGAGGGCAGTATTTGGTTTACTGGCCTCTTTGGTTTACTGGCACTGCTATAGATGAGTGTAGGACTTGTCACTTTACATAACATAATGATGCAAGCTTTCCAATATACTTGTCCAAATAGGTTAATGTTGTCTGTGTACTTTCAGACAACTTGAATCTTTAATAATGTTCTAAATTAGACAATCTGCAGATATCTTTATTTAAAAATTCTGGTGTATTTTCCTCAAAATATTACTTTAAAGGGAATCTGTCAGCAGGTTTTTGCTCCCCCATGTGAGAGCAGCATAATGTAGAGACAGAGACCCTGATTCCAGCGATGTGTCACTTACTGAGCTATTTACTGTTGTTTTGATAAAATCAATGATTTTTCTGCTGCAGATCTAGTTAGGGTTCGGTTCCACTTGTGTTTTGTACGGACGAGTGCAAGCCAATAAAACGTTGAATTGCTCTCACTCTAGTGCAAAACTTTGGGGCTGTGTCCATCTGCGATTGATTTCTCTTGCCAAAGCTGCATGCAGAATGAATCACAGCATGCTGTATTTTGCAGCGATTCTCGGCTCACACCCCCCAAGTCTATGGGAGCGTGTGAAATATCGCACTGCACTGGCATATAATCTGAGTGCAGTACGATGTACGCAGACACAGACAGCGGAGGAGATGGGGCGAAAGTGCTCCCTCCCTCTTTTTCGCAGCTGTGAGGCGATCGCAAGATCACATCACATCACAGTCACATGACCCTCGGCTGACGCTCGCAGCAGAGGGTCATTAGCAGATCGCTTCCGATGCGAGAGCTATACACAAGTGGAACCATATCTTTATACTGAGCTCGTGAATATGCTGGACTACCTGGCAGCACACCAAGTAGTCCTGTAAAAATAATCTACTGCTGATTAAACAGTGATTTTAGCAAAGCTACACTAAGCATCCCAGTAAGTGATACATCACTGGAATCAGGCTCTCTGCCCCTACGTTATGCTGCTTTCAGATAAGATGGCAAAAGCCTGGTGACCGATTCCCTTTTAATGTACCATCTACAAGGTGTCTCTGTTCTCTCTGATTTACTACCTGTTGTCAGTTGTAGGCGGTCTCTAGCAGCAGAGAAGACCAGATAGATTGCAGGAAGTGGTGACAAGTCTTTTTTCCGGTTTGCCCCAAACTGAAAACCTGCCCCTAGGCAGTTTCACAAATAGGCCATTGTCAATGACTGAAGCAATATATGCAGGGAACTGAGGGAATGCAAGTCCCAGCTTCTATAGTGCTGGTAGAATAATGGCAAAGTTCCACTCACTCAAAAATCCTTAATGACAAGTTCCATGGAATAAGAATCGGGACAGTGTTATGCACTAAGAAACATTTAACTGGTTATGGAGGCGAAGGGGAGCAATGCTATGCTTTTTACAGCTTATTTAGGGGAAGGGCATGTATAATGTAAGCTAATAGGGGCTTGGGTCCCCAATAATGCAATAAACAAGTGTGCGTATGTTTAAAAAACAAAACACCCTTTATTAGATGCAGTGCCTTTCGACTGTTGATTGATAACTTCCATCTAATAAAGTGATTTTATGTAAATTATTGCAGGACATGCAGTAAGTGACAGCCCAGAATGAAGGGCTCTGGTCCTGCTCCATTTGTTACCACTAGGGGGCACCTCTTGCAGGAAGAACCTGATTTTCTCCAGTATAAATTAAAATATGTGATTACAGCACTAATTCTCTCACGTTTTGTAGCGTGTTCATTAGATTCAGTAGTAATGAATATTTGTTAAAGGGAAGCCATTTACTTCCCATTGATGCCTGAGTGACACAAAGCTTCTGTGCGTCTTTCATGCTGATGAGCCATGTGAAGAATCCGTCACATGAGACCTAAATGAATTACAATTACCCATCCATCAAGTCATCATTAAGATCATTATTATAAATGTGATGTTTTCCTTTGCGATGTGTGTTCCTCTTCACTGTGGCACAATGTGCGCAGATTGATCAGATGCAAACACTTGTTTATCCACTAATCTGGAAAGCTGGCATGTTGCCAGTCACCCATCCATCTCTGCGGGCTTCATAGCTGATGTATAGACACTTTCTTTCATGTACATAAATCTCATTTGTCAAAATTCCTAGAATCCTTTTGAAGGATTTTCTCAGCTTGGCGAAAAGAAAGTGTTATCTCCAAGGTGTTAAGGGCTGCGTCACTTCACCCGCAAGGTGACAGGCGGCATTATTCCTATACCGCGGGATCTCTTCAAGCAAGATTGACGTATAATCTTCTGTTAAGAAAGCGTTAAGGAAAATGCCTCTACTCTATAGATTTCTTTGTATTATCCTAGTGTTTAACCATCAAAAATACTCTAACCCATCACTTGTTTTCAGTAGTTGCTGTATTATGGAATATTTTGGTGTATCGGATTACCCCAACTCGCCCCCCCTCCCCCATAAAAAAAAGTATTGAAAATTACCTAATGACTGATAGCACTATATAGAATTTTAATCAAAGGAAATGTTAATTGGTCCCCTCTGCTCATTCTTATGTCTCAAGAATATAAAGTGCCAAATTATGACACTTCTGTTCTGGAAATAAATACCAGATAACAATAATTGAATTGGCAGACATATGCAGAAATAGCACGTACAATTTACATTTTTTTTTCTTTTTCTAAACCTTTGCCATTTTTTTTACACAGTATATTTGCTTTTAGACTGCTTAATTCAATTGAAGGACAATATTCCATTAAAAGGTCCGAAGGCCAAAGTAATTTTCTTAATTCCAATGTAGTTAGTGCCCTAATTAAACTATTTTCTAATATACTTGAGTTAAAAAGTCTCTCTCCTCCCTGAACTACACTATTAAACTGCTAATCTATTATTTTTTTTTCTCCCTACTTCCTTTCTGATGATGCTTCATTTGGGAATCGCAGTGTATGCTGGGATAGTCAAATGAAGTGCCATCAGTGACTCTCATTTCAGAGGTTGGGCTAGTCCCTGCGCAGTGTGTGATGTGCACAGTGACAGAGCACTCCCTGTGCTGGTTCAGATCAATTGTAACGACCCGGCAACAGAGCAGTGTCAGGCAACCTGGCATGCAAAGACCAGTGATGTCACTTGTGGGACCACTTTCCTAGAGGGTATTTGTACAGATATACCAATTTAAAGGGGTGTTCCAAATGGAATGTTTTGCAATTTCATTTGTTGAATCATAGGTGCCATAAATTCCGGCAGAAATGTACTCCAGTCCCCAAAGGGAATACTGTACATTTCTTGGGGAGGCGCATTGTTGCTGATAGATGCGCCAACTCCATTAGTAGGCACATTTGTCTTAATGAATTTGGAGCTTCTTACTCCAGCGCACACTTGACCAAGACTTGCATACAACATGTAAGCTTTGAGTTGGGGTCTTCTAATTTTTTTTTAATGAAGAATCCTCAGGTCTCCATAAATTTAGGATGGCTAGATTGGATGAGAAAAAAATATAATTTTGCTGACAACATTGCTAGAATTTAGCGATTGTAATTTTAAAGCTTTGACAAGCCATCCATGGACAATATGCTGATCACAATATTTGACTCTTAAGCCTGCTTTACAAGTTGCAATTTCTCATATGATATCGTATGCGATTTGCAACGTCCCCATCGTATGTGTGGCACGTTCAATTTGTTGACCGTGCCGCACAAACGATTAATCCCCGTCACACATACTTACCTTCCATAAGACCTCGATGTGGGCGGCGAACGTCCACTTCCTGGAGTGGGAGGGACGTTCGGCTTCACAGCGACGTCACGCGGCAGCCGGCCAATAGAAGCGGAGAGACGGAGCTGAGCGGGACGTAAACATCCCGCCCACCTCCTTCCTTCCGCATTGTGGGCTGGGAGCCGCAGGACGCAGATAAGATCTGTTCATCGTTCTGCGATGTGTGCTACCCCGGGTACGATGAACAATCTGACGTGCAATTCTAGAGAAATGTACGATGTGTATGCGATGAACGGTTTAATGTTCAATCACAATCGCACGTACCTGTCACACACTGCAATGTACCTTACAATGCTGGATGTGCGTCACTTACGACGTGACCCCGCCGACACATTGTAAGATACATTGCAGCGTGTAAAGCGGGCTTTACACGGGAACCCCAGTGATGGATTATAATTTTTGTGCAAATTTAGCAGTAAATGTTCAGTTTTCCTCCAGCGCCACTATATGGGAAATTGATGCATTACACTTCAATGAACTGCCGGGTCAATACAGGACGGGTCAATACAGGACAGGTCCTCCAAGGCGAGAGGATCTGGCAAACGCCCACCAGCTTTGTAATTCAGAATTCGCTAGTGCGGTACATGAAAATGGGTTTTCTACACTAAATATCAAATGTATTTTTAATTTTTATGTAGCGGCTAAACACTTAAATTCATGATGATCAATAATGATATTTGCCAAGTTTGTCGGCATCTTATGTCTTATACTTTTTTTTATTTTCTTTCTTTTTATATAGAAACTGAAATAACAGTCCAAAATGGGAGGAATTAGAAATATTTCATATAAAAAAGACTGAACAGAGAAGCTGTGATGAAAATGCATCAGATGTCGGTTATACCATCCAGAGATGTCCACTCCACATGCTTCCAGAAAAAGGTCAAAGAACGAGAAGAACCAGTAAGGGTCAATTATGTAACTTTTTGATGTAGACCTTGATAAAACTGCGAAATACTAAGCCCTGAGGTTGTTTGGTTTATGTAAGGAAATGTAAAAGTGATTTCTCTTATTAGTATTGAACCACATAAACGAGGCTGACATAATTCTCTAGGATAGTGCTCAGGGGCTACTCGGGTTGAAATTCACATGGTTATGTCCGTGATTTTGCGGATTAGGCTGGAATGCAGAGCAAAGCATCTAAAGGTAATACATGAGTAATATAAGAGCAAGATATTTGACCCAAATTTAGCAGGTACTTCCCTCTACATCCCACCTAGTTCCTGCAGCTGGGAGGAAAGTTTTGTTACTGCAACCTTATGTATATCACCAGGCACCACCATTTTCATTCTATATCTTGTACTGGAAATGGACGACACATCCAGATCAGAAGCTCGGGGTGTAGGCTCTGTTCAGCCACTGAGACATGGGTGGCTGGGACTTATTGTACTGTCCAGTATGGCAGAATGGGTCAGTGTGCAGTCCAGTAGGAGTAATCCGCTACCTGATTTCTGCCAAATGGGCAGCACTATACCCTGCTAAATCTCCCAACTTCTGGAAGTTGCTGGTTATAGTCTTTACTAACTCTGGTTCACATCTTTAGCCCAGCTCCGGTTTAACCTGTGTTATTTCCATTCTGACCTTGACCCGTTTCCTACCTTTTCTTCTGTTTTACAATTCTGTTCCTTGTCTGCCCTTTTGGTTCTGCCCTAACAATCTCACCATTGCTACAGAACATATACAGCTGCACACTAAAATGCTAACAATGAATAAGGGAACTCTGGTATTTCATTACTGTTATAGGAATATTTGAAAAAAGAGCTATTTAGTTCATGTATTGGGCAATGCATGTGAGCCCGGTGACCACGGCAAAGTAGTCTCTGTATACCGGGAACCTAACTTCAAATAACACTATCTGGGTTAAAACCTCCATGTCTAGGCAGCTAGACTCCTGCTATAGCCTGAGCCTGTGTTATTCCCATTCTGACCTTGGCCTATTCTTACCTATTCTTCTGTCCTTCTGTTTTGTTGCTTGTCTGCCCTTTTGGTTCTGCCCTAACAATCTCACCATTGTTGCCAGAATAAACTCCAAGGACTCAACCCAGGGTGCCTGTGTAAGCCCATATTCCTGCACAGTGGATATGGTGTAAAAGTCACGGCACCCCTGAGCCCTAATAGTAATAATAGCCCTAACTATTAGAATAGTTGAAGTAGCCAGCGCAAGTAGCCAGCTAGTTGAAGGAGCCAGCCCAAAGCCCTATTACGAGCTTCCAGGTAACCACGGACAAAGTCATGTTATAACTAATTTTCATGCCTTCGGCTAACAGAGGGCAGCATATCACTCTTGCACAGTGTGTTTATGATTATTCATAATAGAGATGTGGCTCATTTTTAAGACCTCGAGGCAGAAGTGAAGACTGTAATGCACCTTTTGGGCTTGATATGGCTCTTCTCATTTCTTGAATACTCTTTAGCAATATAACAGGTATGGGATCGTCTAAGATTTCAAAATCGTCATGAGTTTTGGTTCAAATCCCTCATCATAGTAATGATCTTTGCTTATTATCACTAAATTGAAGTATTTGATCTGTTTGATCCTTTTGGATGTAAAGAATTTTTTCAAAGGAAGGTTTGGTTATCCAAAGGACACCTTTATGTAACAAGCTCATCCATTGTGTGAATTTGATTCATTTGTTTTTAGAATGAAACTCAACAGAGGCATCACTTAGGGTATTGCCTACACTGGGCACCACTGTAACAGGCCGAGAAGTATTGGAGCTATTTTGGGTGTTCAGCCTCCAGATATAATCTGGAATGTTTCCGTTCTCTGCCAATAAGAAAATATTATGCCATGGAATTGAAAAACAAAGTATCTTACAAAGGTGCAAAACTTTTTTAGATGGTTACTTTATGTAAAAGCGGAAGACTTCTTCAGATAGGTGTTGTCTCATATGCCACTATATACTAGGGCTTATGCTTAGTGAGTTTAACCATACACTAATTCCTTTGATAATGGTCATTTTAGATTTATTTCACTATTTATAATTCACTTTATGGATACTACATTATTCATTACTATAAATTTGCAACATTCAATTATTTCCAAACTAATAAAAACAAAATATCTCACAATATTTTTCATTTGCATGTGCAGCACTTTCATGGTGGCTCAGTGGTTAGCACTGTGGCTTTGCAGCGCTGAGGTCCTTGGATCAAATCCCACAAAGGAGACCATCTGCAAGGAGTTTTTCTCCTTGTGGGTTTCCTTGAGGTTCTCTGGTTTCCTCTTACCCTGCAAAGACATACTGCTAGGGAATTCCAATTGTGAGCCCCAATGGGGACAGTGATGATGTCAGTAAAGCACAGTGACTGTATAATCCTTGGCAGCCAGATCAGATCACTGTAAAATTCTTACTACATGCTGGCATCTTGGATGCCTCTTTTGCGCATTGGACATGCAAAAAAAAAGAATTAGTTAGGCATGCTAAATTTCATCATGGGTGCCTGACAATGCCTTATTCCCCTCTCCTCATTAAAATGCATGCCAGTTCATATACACTAAGTATAACTATAGGGATATAAAAAATAATTGCTGTTGGTTAAATAAGACTTTGGGTACAGCAAGGATTGAACCAACACAACCTCTGTTCCAAATCAGAAATAATTTTGTCTCAAATTGTCCTACATGTCTTCCATCCCATTTATTATGTGTTCTAGACCCTTTTTGCTGCTTAATTAATGGGGAGTTTGGCTTCCGGTGAGGAGCGTTGTTCTGTGGAGCATGAATAAACTTGCAGTGCCGTGTGCCAAAATTTTGGTGCAGATTTATGTCATAATGTAAGATGACTAATATGTGATGTAAACTTTTAATTATTGGCTCACTTAAACCATAAAGTTTAAACAGCTTTAACTGGACTTACTTTAAGACGCATTCCCCCTCCCCCCCCACCCCCAAATGTCCAAATGTTGGGGGAAAGGGGAGGTGCGTCTTATAGTTCGAATGTATGCTACGGGGAATGAGGGTGCTGCGGTTGTGCGGGTCATCGGCGGCATGAGCAGGCTGTAGCAGTGCCTACCATGACCACGTGGGTATGCTCATTAGCCTCTTTTCATATGCACTGCATCCTCCCGCCCATCATCTCTCGGCGCTGAAGCCGGCGCTGATAAGTGGGCGAGATGATGGGCGGTGGATGCGCGTATAATTAACAGCCGGCCCGTGTGATTGATCATCCCTGGCTCTTACAGCGTGGAGTGATCTTGTGTGGTTATATTCACTTCCCCCCACGCATCATCATCAGCGCGGGGGGCAGTGAATAAGTATACTCACTGGTCACCAATCCCTGCAACATCGCGATGTCTTCATGTCTGCCTGCCCGCTGATGTGTGTGGAGAGTGGTGCGCACAGTGATGACGTAATCACTGTGCGCACCAGGGCTGTGGAGTCGGAGTCGTGGAGTCGGAGTCGGAGCTCATTTTGGTGGAGTCGGTGTCGGAGTCGGTATAAAATGCACCGACTCCGACTCCTAAAATATATAATAAATTGGGGACAGGAGTGCAATGCAGAATGTGCTGAATATTTTACTAAATAATAACATTTAGTATAATGCTTATATTTAAGTGAAACATTTATTGTAGTACAATGTGAACATCAGACATTTAATTGTTTTTATGATACAATAATCAAGATATTTGGATAGAACATAAAATATTTATTGGAATACAACTTTAGAACACAAAAAACTAATAAATTGTAAATATGTAATATATAATATATATACACACAGTGTATATACACACACAAGATATATATGTAATCTACTGTATATTACATAGTGTATTACATATTTACAATTTATTACAGTTTTTTGTGTTCTAAAGTTGTATTCCAATAAATATATTTTATGTTCTATCCAAATATCTTGATTATTGTATCATAAAAATTATTAAATGTCTGATGTTCACATACACATATTCATGTACTACAATAAATTTTTCACCTAACTATAAGCAATATATGTAGGAGTCGGAGCCGGAGTCGGAGCCGGAGTCTGAGTCGGTGCAAGAGAATTTGAGGAGTCGGAGTCGGAGTCGAAGGTTTGGCTTACCGACTCCACAGCCCTGGTGCGCACGGCTCCACACAGGTCAGTGGCGCTGTTGCTTTTACAGACAGGAAGACGAATGATGCTGTGTGGAGCGAGGAAAGGTGAGTATAAATGTTTGGGTTTTTTTGTTTGCTACAGGATACGATGTTTCCTACGTATACCAGGATGGGGGCATATACCTGGATGGGGGCATATACAGTACCTGGATGTGGGCATATACAAGGATGGTATAAATAGCAGGGACTAAAATATAACTTTTAATTTAACAATCAATAAAGTGCTTGTGCATAAATAGTGCAACGAACAAGAAGCCACATGGTAACATATAGGTTTGATCTCACCCAAGCTTCTTCCGTAGACTGGACTGCACACTGGTCCTAAGAAAAAGGGTCATCGGCCGGAAGAATAGGGTAAACAAGTATGGTGAAAAACCCCTGTCGTGCCCCGTGAATAAACTTCCACACTGACAAGGGCAGCACCCAAATAAGATGTCTGGTGGCGCCACCATTTGCCTAGTACACATAGGTTAATCGCCTGTGCTGATCCCTGCCACTGCAGGTTGATCACCTTATTTTTTCCTCCGTCTCCCCTGAGGAACTCTCGGTATGGAGAGGGAAACGCGTCTGCAGGATTTACATCTTTTTTTGGTTGCGGGGCAGACATCTTATTTGGGTGCTGCCCTTGTCAGGGCGGAAGTTTATTCACGGGGCACGACAGGGGTGTTTCACCATACTTGTTTACCCTATTCTTCCGGCCGATGACCCTTTTTCTTAGGACCAGTGTGCAGTCCAGTCTATGGATGAAGCTTGGGTGAGATCAAACCTATATGTTAACATGTGGCTTCTTGTTCGTTGCACTATTTATGCACAAGCACTTTATTGATTGTTAAATTAAAAGTTATATTTTAGTCCCTGCTATTTACATTGATTAATTTTGCACTATTGGGCATCACCTTTCTGCTTGGCAGACTTGCTATTGTACCATATACAAGGATGGGGATCATATACGAAGCAAGAGGATCATTACCAGGATGGGGTACCTTAGTAGAGAATTTGGGGACATTACCCCCATACCAGTGTCAGCAGCAGATCCTCGCCCCATAACAGTGTGTCATGACCACATTTTTTGCTTAAAATTTTATTGTCCCATTTTCCTCCTCTAACACCAGGGTGCGTCTTATGGTCTGAAAAATATGGTAAATTTGGTGCATTTTAAGACTGATTAGGCCACATTTACACTGTCTAAAACTATTTTTAGTAAACCTGCCCCAATGTTTGTGCGACATGGCAGCTGTAATTGATTGATTGCCTGGTGCACAGTGCAGCACAATACATTTTTATGCATTATAGTGTCGCAGTTTGAGTAAAGCCTTATCCAGATGTGAGACTACAGCCTAAATGATATTGTTATATCTCTGATTCCATAGAAATATTGCTTTGAAGCTTTAACGTCTTTTACATTGTTGCACATTTAGTGTGATGCTCACGACAAATACAGATAATTGAATGGGAGTCTGTCAGCCCACATTGACAATATAAACTAAAGGCATGGCCTTGTACAGGATATAGTCTCTATTAAAATCACCCATTTATGAGCCAATTAATTAAGACTGGTGTTATACACATTAGTCCTGATGAAGGTGCGTGATAGGGTTAGGGGTGCTACATTCATTAAGAGGCGGACGCTAGTTGGTGAATTTAGTTAAACTTCTCTGTGGCCTGAACCTCACCAGAAATACTAGTCCATTCAGGAACTGGAGTAACATTTTTGGCCTAAGTTACACCTCTGTGTTGTTGTGTGGATGCCGACTTCATGAAATCTGCTAAACGCACAACATTTTGGAGCACATTTTCACGTTGCACAAAAATTTTACAGCTTTTCGAACTGTTTTACGCCAGAAAATTGGCACAAAGATTATGAATTTGTCTCATTCTGCGGAAACTGAAGTGTAATGAAATACGCAAATCGGGGTGCTCGGTGCGGCCTTTATGTGGCTAAATAGCTCAGCACCCTGTTTTGCCCACTGGAGTGCATGTCTTCCACCAGCTTTCCATCTCCCCATTGGTGAGTTGTAGAAAAAGCTAAGTCAAACCTGCGCTGTCATAGTGGACATGACAAGCACGCCGGCGCTGTCATAGTGGATGCGACATGCAAGGCGGTGCTGTCATAGTGGACATGACAAGTAAGCCGGCGCTGTCATAGTAGATGTGACATGCAAGGCGGCATTGTCATGGTGGACATGACAAGTAAGTCAGCGCTGTCATAGTGGACACCACAAGCACGCCGATGCTGTCATAGTGAACGTGACAAGCACGCCGACGCTGTCATACTGGATGCGACAATCACGTCAACGCTGTCCTAGTGGACACGAGAAGCACGCCGATGCTGTCATAGTGGATGCCACAAGCATGCCGACGCTGTCATAGTGGATGCCACAAGCATGCCGACGCTGTCCTAGTGGACGTGAAAAGCACGGCGACGCTGTCCTAGTGGACGCGACAAGCACGCCGACGCTGTCCTAGTGGACGTGACAAGCACGCCGACGCTGTCCTAGTGGACGTGACAAGCACGCAGACGCTGTCCTAGTGGACGTGACAAGCATGCCGATGCTGTCCTAGTGGACGTGACAAGCACGCCGACGCTGTCCTAGTGGACGTGACAAGCACGCCGACGCTGTCCTAGTGGACGCGACAAGCACGCCGACGCTGTCCTAGTGGACGCGACAAGCACGCCGACGCTGTCCTAGTGGACGCGACAAGCACAGCGACGCTGTTAATCACCAGTGAGTGAGTGGGGACATGCAAAACCAGGGGGTAGAGCGGGGCACTGAGCTGGTTCTCCACCCCAATGCTGTACTGAGCACTCTAACCAGCAATGTTTGATTAAACTTTAGTTTTTGTAGAGCGGAGGTAGTGATTATAACACTAAAAGTGCATTTTCTTATTTATTTCCTTGGGATTATATCTCATACATGGGTACGTGCTTAGTTACATTGTCAGTTTGGGCTGACAGACTGCCTTAAGCAAAATGTATATCTTCAAAAGAAGGAAAAAAAATTGCTAAATTCAAAGGAACAAATAACAAAGAAAAAAACTGTTTTTCATATATATATATATATATATATATATATATATATATATATATATATATATATATATATATATATATATATATATATATAATTGCCTTATTCTGTCTGTCTGTCTGTCTGTCATGCTCCAAAATTGTGTCACGGCGACATTGTGTCACCGTGACATGTCCTTACGGTGACACAAAGCTGATTGGCCGCTGGGTTCGCCATGGCCCCGCCCCCCCACACGGATTGGCCTCTCGCCCCGGCTGCGCCCCCACACGGATTGGCCAGCCGCTCGCCCAGGCTCTGCCCCCCCCCACAGATTGGCCTCTCGCCCCGGCACCCTGCAGGCATTGGCAACTCGCCCACACCACGCCCCGCCCCCCTCACGCAATAGACGTTAGCTCTCGCCCCCCCCCCCCCCGCATTGCCCGAACTGACACGGTCACGGAGCCACGAATCCCAGGTGAGTACTGTACTCCCCCCCCCCCCCCTTTCCCCCCTCACCAACGGGAGCCCACATCAGCGTACGCCGCCGCCGTATGCTGGTGTTGGCTCCCGTGCGAGCGGGGGACGTGTTGCGCTGGTAACCATGCTTGCATAGTTACCAGTAAATCAAGGTCCTGCAGCGGCGGGACTTCCACACGCACAAACATAACAGCACACACACGCATACACACACACATCAGATCACACTCACTCTCACAAACACCTCACACACACCTCACACAAACCTCACACACACACACACATCGCATCCACACACTCACAGCATCCGGCGATATCGCTTGCTTCTCGGCCTCGATACTGTGCTGTGAGCTTCCAGGACCTGCCGGAGGATCACATGGCCAGAAGCATGTGGTATCTCCGGATGTTGTGACTGTGAGCGCGTATGTGCGATATCGTCAGTGTCTGTGTGTGTGAGTGGATGCGATCGGGTGTGTGTGAGTGGATGCGATCGCGTGTGTGTGAGTGGATGCGATTGGGTGTGTGAGTGTCGGCAGAGGAGCACGGCGTGCTGGAGGAGGCTGGGAGCAGAGAGGCTGATCATGGGGAAGGCTGGGAGAGGGAGGCTGATGCTGGGGGAGACTGGGAGGGGAAAGCTTATGCTGGGGGAGGCTGGGAGGAAGGAGGCTGGGAGGAGAGAGGCTGATCCTGGGGAAGGCTGGGAACGGGAGGCTGATGCTGAGGGAGGCTGGAAGGAGAGAGGCTGATGCTGGGGGAGGCTGGAAGGAGAGAGGCTGAGGCTGGGAGGAGAGAGGCTGATGCTGGGGAAGGCTGATGCTGAGGGAGGCTGGGAGGGGAAAGCTGATGCTGGGGAAGGCTGGGAGGACGGAGGCTGGGAGGAGAGAGGCTGATCCTGGGGAAGGCTGGGAGAGGGAGGCTGATGCTGGAGGAGGCTGGAAGGAGAGAGGCTGATGCTGGCGGAGGCTGATGCTGGGGGAGGCTGGAAGGAGAGAGTCTGATGCTGGTGGAGGCTGATGCTTGGGGAGGCTGGGAGAGGGAGGCTGATGCTGAGGGAGGCTGGGAGGAGGGAGGCTGGGAGAGGTAGGCTGAGAGAAGAGAGGCTGATGCTGGGGGAGGCTGATGCTGGGGGAGGCTGGGAGAGGGAGGCTGATGCTGGGGGACGGTGGGAGGAAGGAGGATGGGAGGAGAGAGGATGATGCTGGGGAAGGCTGGGAAGAGAGAGGCTGATGCTGGGGACAGAGAGGAGAGGCTGATGCTGGGAGGAGAGAGGCTGATGCTAGGATGAGTGAGGCTGATGCTGGGAGGAGAGAGGCTGATGCTGGGAGGAGAGAGGCTGATGCTGGGGGCAGAGAAGCTGATGCTGGGGGCAGAGAGGCTGATGCTGGTGCAGCATGGGGGATGGAGCACGATGGGGGGGTGCGCAGCATCGGGGATGGAGCATGATGGGGGGGTGCGCAGCATCGGGGATGGAGCACGATGGGGAGTTCACAGCATGGGGGATGGAGCACGTTTGGGAGTGCGCAGCATGGCGGGTGGAGCACGTTTGGGAGTGCGCAGCATGGGAGATGGAGCACGATGGGGGGTGCGCAGCATAGGGGATGGAGCACGATGGGGAGTGCGCTGCATGGGGGATGGAGCACGATGGGGAGTGCGGAGTATGGCGGATGGAGCACGTTTGGGAGTGCGCAGCATGGCGGATGGAGCACGTTTGGAAGTGCGCAGCATGGCGGATGGAGCACGTTTGGAAGTGCGCAGCATGGGAGATGGAGCACGATGGGGGGTGCGCAGCATAGGGGATGGAGCACGATGGGGAGTGCGCTGCATGGGGGATGGAGCACGATGGGGAGTGCGCTGCATGGGGGATGGAGCACGTTTGGGAGTGCGCACCTCCCCCCAAAACACACACACACACACACACACACACACACACACACACGCGCGCTCGCACTGCACAACACACCACACACCACACACCACACACACACACACACACACACTGGGAACCACAAACAACTGCCCTACACAGACACCCACACACACAGACAACGCTGCGCACACACAGCACCCAACACACAAACACCGCGGCACACACAAATATACGCACATACCGCACAACACACACATTGCACAAAACATACCTCCCCCCAAAACACACCACACACACACAAACCGCGCAACACACACACAACGCTACAGACACACAGCGCTCCACAAACAACGCAACACACGCAACACACATACAACACCGCTCTCACCCCCCGTCACACCCAGACAACACCCAGAACATGTACAGCCCCTACACAAACACTTGGTAACTACACACAACAACATCTATATATATATATATATATATATATATATAACAAAAATCATGCATGAACTACACAATACGTAAATTCTAGAATACCCGATGCGTAGAATCGGGCCACCTTCTAGTATATATATATATATATAACAGATTGCAAAGGTGACCACTGGTTATGGCAGCAACAATTCTTTGTTTTTCAAGAGAGGCATCGTCATGGTAACTGCTTTGTTACGCCAGTATTTTCATGGGAGATTTTGCATCACCTCGCCACATTCCAGCGACTGTGAACACAAAACAGCCTTTATACATGGGATCATGCTGGAACATGCTGCTCATATGTCCAGGTAGATGAAGGCCGTACTGTCTGTGACACAGCCCTGCAGAGAGGCACAGAGGGCCGCACAATGAAAAGAGCATCGGAGAAGAAACGTTATACCGAATTTATGATGTGCATGTATATTCTCCATGCAAGGCTAGATCTGCTGTAACGCAGTACGCCTTTATTGAAGAATAGCCAACTGTGATTGGCCATTGGGGAGGCGAGTGATGTCCACTCCCCTTTTCAACGTATGCTGCCCCTCCATGGCTATTCTACCCGCCATGAATGCGTATGTGAACACTGGACTGCCATTGGCATCATTTGTAGAGCAAATATAGGTCTGCTCACAGCTGGGGAGAGATGGCTTATGCTTTTTTAAAAGGGTTTTTCCTTTTAACTTTTTGTGTAAATTTGTAATTGCTGGGCTAAAAATTACAAAATTACCCAGTACTCACCCTCCCCAGGTCCAGCCTATTTATAAACTCACCCTCCCCAGGTCCAGCCTATTCATAATTACATGAGCAGTGTTGTAGACACAGCGCAGGACCCAGAGAGGGTGAGCACCGTCTGATTTTATTTAATCCTGGAAAGCACAAGTTTACAAAACATAAAGTTGAAAGGGGAAAACTCTTTTTATAAATGTATTGCATTTTCCTTCATCATACTATGGATATAGACCGGTATATGGAACTGTGGTCCATGTAAATTCTCCTGTGTGTTGCATCACCTCTCAAAGCACTTCATGCACTACTTTCTTATTGCTGTTTGCACTACATTTACCGACATTCCTGACTTTTTTTGGGGAGTTTAATAGATGTTTCCTAATTTGCAGTTTGTAAGGTGCAATAATTTTATCCTCATGGTAAACTTTTAACAAGATTTCTCATAGACCTCAATAGAAAATCCTAAATGCAGGCAGTGACAGCCAAAGATTTCCCAGGACTTTGACTCCTTAAAGGGAATCTGTCAGCAGGTTTTTGCTGTGTAATCTGATAGCACCATGAGGCAGGGACAGATACCCTTATTCCAGCAATGCATCACTTAGTTTGCTGGATGAAGCAGTTATGATGGTCACAATTTTTTATCTGCTGCAGATCTAGCAGAGCTCAGATCTTGAGTTGTGTATAACCCCTCCCACACTATAGCTTCCTGTGTACAATGTATAGTGACCAGGAGCTGCTAATCAGGGCTGGTCGGGGATGGACTAGGCTGCACTAGATTAGTGGTTTTCTAGTGTTAACTTCCTGCTGATGAAACTGATTTGTATTGAAACAGAAAACACAGCCTAGTAAATGACTCCTCTCTCTAATCCAAGACTCTGCTCCTACATTATGGTGTTCTCAGATTATAACCTGTGTCCGATTTCTTTTAAATCTTGAGATTTCTCCAACTTTGCCTGAAGTATTTGTTAACAGGACATGAGTGTGCCATTCCTGTCCAACTGCAGAATGATGACTATTTGCCATGAGCAAGCTTAGACATACCTAGTGTAACTACTGTGACAGGAACCACCAGAGGCCATTTGGCTACAAGGATCATCTAATATATAAAGCTGTGTATGTGTGTGTGTGTGTGTGTGTGTATGTATGTATGTGTATATGTATGTGTGTATGTATGTGTGTGTGTGTGTGTGCGTGTGTGTGTATATGTATGTATGTGTGTGTGTGTGTGTATGTGTATATGTATGTGTGTATGTATGTGTGTGTGTGTGTGTGTGCGTGTGTGTGTATATGTATGTATGTGTGTGTGTGTGTGTGTGTGTGTGTATGTATGTCCGGGATTGGCATCTGCACCGTCGTAGCTACAGCCACTAAATTTTGCACACTCTCACTTCTGGACCCAGAGAGCGTCATAGGCTATGTTTTGAGGGGAAATTTTAACCCCGCTCTTTACAGTTATTCACCAAAAAACCTGCCTCCATTAAAGCGAAAGGAGCTGGGAGCTACAGTGCAGCCAGAACTTCAGAAGAATGCGCAGCCACGCCCTTATATGGAATGTTGACGTGTCACAATGCAGCCAGGGAAAGAGGCAGACACAGACAGGGTAAGAAACAGACATAGACAGGGTAAGAGACAGACACAGACAAAGAGACAGACTGACAGGGAAAGAGGGAAAGAGAAAGACAGGTTAAGAGACAGACACAAACAGGTAAAGACACAGACAAAGAGACAGAGACAGACAGGGAAACAGACAGAGAGCGAAAGAGACAGACAGGGTAAGAGACAGACAAAGACAGACAAAGAGACAGACACCGGGAAAGAGACAGAGGGAAAGAGACAGGCAGGGAAAGAGAGGGCAAGAGACAGACAGGGAAAGTGATAGAGATAGATAGACAGGGAAGGCGATTGAGACAGACGGAGAAAGAGACAGTCAGAGACAGACAGGGAAAGAGACAGAGAGATATATACAGAGGGGGAGACAGACAGAGAATGGGAGAGAAACAGAGAGACAGTTACTATCCCGGGCGTTAATACATTTGATTTATACATTCTATCCCGGGAATGTTAATACATTCTATTTTGTTAACAACAGTTATTAACCCGGGCGAAGCCGGGTAGTACAGCTAGTGAATTTATATTTAGATTAAATATTTCCCTAGTGTCTTTTCAAGTACTTATAGAAAGTATGTTTTAAAGAAGCACTCCTATAAACCTTTTTATTGCCTAAATGTCTATATAGTGTAACCGCTGTAATAAAATAATTGAACGCTGTCTTCTTCTGTTTCCAGCGCCGCTCCAGTCCTCTTTTGGGTCAGGGTCTGACCGTATCTATTATACTGTGGCTACCTCAGCTGACCACTGTGCATGCCCTGTGGCCTGCCCAGTTCACAGACCTAGGCGCCATCCTATTGTGGCACAGCTCTGTGCACTGAGCTACAATTTCCCCCATCACTGGTATTTACAGTGGTGACATGCAGTCTGGGCACCAGGGTAGCAACTACGAGAGTACATTAGTGGTCTGGTATTGTACTACTAATGCCAGGCTACTGACCTGTTCTCTCAGCTCGAAGAAGTCACCTGGGTGGTCCTTCTATGAGTGGTGCGAGCAGAGCTGCAGTGGTAACTTCTTCCCATAGTGAGAACTGGTCATAACCTGGCATTACTAGTACAATACCAAATTGCCGACGTGTTCTCACCGCCACAAAGCTCATTGCTCATCAGTGTAGTGATCATGCTACTGTACTCTGAAACCAACGCTGTTTCGCCCAGCGAAATAAAGCCTTATTCAGGAGTCTGTGATGCATGTACATCTGAATGAATGATGCAGAGCACATCAGCCGAGATAACTTTGGCAGTGGTTACATCGCTCTGCACAGCAAGCTTGAATGTACAAAGCGTAGTAACCAGTGAAAAAGTCATCTCTTCAGATGCACTTTGCAGATACAGCAGTAAAGCCTCATTCAGATGTCCGTGCAGCTCAGACTTTTGAAGAAGGCACTACACTGACATAGCAGATTTCAGGCAATGTGCAGATATTACAGTGGAAAAATAAAATAAAAAAAAGTAAATTAAAAAAAAATGTACAAATAAAATTTGAATCACTCCCCTCCCCATTAAATATAAATTAAATATTAGTATTAGTATAGTATTTTTTTATACTATTCAATGAATGATTTTAACACAATGGAGGGGAATTGTTTGTTTTACTCTGATTCTAAACTTCATCTCTCTTCCTTCTTTTGCAAATGCCCAGAAGAGGAGGAGAGGAGACATCAGACACGTGGAGCAGATCCCAAACACATTTACTGCATTAGTAATGCGAGCTATTAATACTTTAGGTTTTCATGGCAAATGTCAGCCGGTGCTCCCCCTAGTGTTTAAAAGTTGACTTTCAAAACTTGTTACATTTTTTTTTTTTATGGTGTAAAATATGAAAAATAGTTGAAACATTTTCTCAATTGTTGATTTATTTTATTTTTCCCCCATGACCTATTTAGTTTAATATTGAGACAGGTCAATCAGTCCTTGGCTACTTGTGATTGTGGGACGTGAAAATGACATTTGATCTTCAAGGCTATAAAAGTCTATTGACAATATGTGCAAAGTGATCAAATATTCTTTCGGGTGTATGTAGGTCCAGAGCAGGAGACTAGACGAATAGGTGGATCCAAGTATTTATTAAGTATAGCAGAGGTAACACCACTTATTGGATTGTGATGTACAGAGCTTTCTCCATGCATCAAATTACCATCAAACTCATGTAGATATTTGTACATGTTTCATCTATTTGGAGAGAAATGTAATTTAACCCATTCTTTGGGGTCTAGTGGCAGAAATCAATGTCTTTATAAATTGGTAGCATGTCATACAAAGCTCCAGAGAGCTCATTTCTAAGAGTTTATATGAACCCTGGACAAAGCTTCAGGTGCTGTTGCAATTTTCCATATATACTATTTTACGAACTAGAATAGTTCATGAATTTGCTGGCAGCTCCTCCATGCATCTATGATGCAGAATCTCTGGCTTGCAGAGACCAGCGCCACCCGCGTAAGAGACGTTCACTTGCAAGGGCAGTTCTGATCTGTGAACACTGCCCTGACAACACACCCTACCTGTATTATTATTATTTATTATTATTATTAATAATAATAATAATTAATTAATAATATTATTTCAAGGAGGGGAGAAAGGCTGTAACTGTGACCTTAGCCTCGACCGCCTGCTCTGATGACGCTTTGTTTGAGTATACACAGACATCTGTGCTATGTAGCCAGCAGGCTGCATTTCCTTTGTAACTGGGACTAATTTACCAGCCCCAGGTACAAGGGAAATATGATAAAAAAATAAAAATATTTAAATGCCTCATCCTCACGTCAAACAGTCTGGTTATGACTTTATGGAAGGCACAATGTGTAAAATGAAAAATAAAAAAATAACATGTAAAAAATAAATAAAAAATGGAGCACTCAGTCCAAATGTTCCCTGTCCTCATAAAAAAAAAAAAGCTAAAAATAGACCCTTATTTCATTTATTCTTCAACTAATGTGGCACAATATTTGCTGATGTCAGCAAAAAAAATAAAGAAAAAAATATTATCGGATATTCAAACAATTTTTGCAGCTTTTTTTTGTGATAAATGAGGCTTCATTTTCTTAGCTCTTTAAACCACATGTACAGAAATAAAACCAAAAATGTAAAGGTAAATGGCCTGGTCTTGAACACGTTAATGGGGAGTAAAAGTATTTCCAAAAAAATACATCAGGAGTGAGGCTAATTTTTCTTTAGCAGCAGTGTTAGTATTTTCTGCGCGTTAGGATTATTATATTTAGGAAGGTCTACAGACGAGTACCATTCCACACACTGCTGTCCTCTTGATAACGCTCATTGTTATAATAAGTCGTATATGAGTCGTTGTCACTTGGCTTTTTGTCTCCATCTACAAGAGACAAAGAGAAGCAGCGAGACTGGCACGGAGGTTATGAGAAGTCAGATAAGGTGCAGGCGGAAAAATGTTGAATACTAAAAAGGTCTTCCATTGTTTTACTTTCTTCCTTGGCTAGAAACCTGGTGTTACAGCATCACTTACATTGTTAGAAGCCTTACTTGCGCATATCTCATCAGCTTTGTAAGAAAAGCCAAGTATATAATGACATTACCATGTAGCCTAATCAATAGGAATCCAGAAAAGCAGAGATTTGCTTGGAGAGACATCCTTGCCTGGCACATCATCTTACTAAATAATGCCTTCATGGAATAAACTCATAATAAAGTCAGCGTGATTGGTCTGTGCATTTATAACCATAAACGGCGGTAAGATTATTTCTATTCCTTCTTCTCTACTCTAATGTCTAAAGGTACCATCACACATAACGAGATCACTGCTGAGTCACGGTTTCTGTGACGCAGTAGCGATCCAGTTAGCGATCTTGTTATGTGTGACACCTACCAGCGATCAGGCCCCTGCTGTGAGATCGCTAGTCGTTGCCGGATGCTCCGGACCATTTTCTTCAAAGGCGATGTCCTGCTGGGCAGGACACATCGCTGCGTTTGACACTGTGTGACAGGGTCACAGTGACTGCTGAGATCGTTATATAGGTCGCTACTGCGACCTGTATCGTTCCTGCATCGCTGGGAAGATCTGACTGTGTGACATCTCACCAGCGACCTGCCAGCGACTTACCTGCGATCCCTATCAGGTCGCATCGTTTTAGGGATCGCTGGTAAGTCGTTGTGTGTGACTGGGCCTTAAGACATTACCAATGTACTAGATCTTATCTGGGGCTGGAAAATTTTGGCGTGGGGGGCAGTCACAAAGCAGTGGTCCCAGAGTTTCATCAGCCTACTTTTTAGACTGCTTACCGCTACATTCAGGACCGACTCCAGGTTTTTGTGGGCCCCCGGTGAAAAGAAATCTGTGAGCCCCATTCACACACACACAGACAGACAGACATACACAGATACATACACATAAAGGCATACGTACCTATACATACATGGTGACCATAAAATAACCTAAGGTGTTTGGAGCCATGCCATGTGCAGACTGACTCAGTGGACAGAATTGGCTGAAAATTGGTATGTATGCTATTCAAGGCATGGGGAAATGGAAGGCATCTTAAAAAAAAATAAATAAATAAAAAATTATACCAAAACTCCCCACCAGTTGAAAGTGGGGCTGTACAGTGAGAGCGTCTTGCAACTCAGTGTGTAAGATGGCTGTCTCTTTGCTAGATTTTGCGCTGTTAGTGCGGTTGTTTTAGAAGGAGGCTGTGGACAAAAAAGCGCAAATAGGGTCTTACCCCGATATATGTGGGGTGGGAAAGGGGGAGTAAACTCACTCACCTGATGTAGTTGTGACAGTCACAACTACTATAAGTGCATGTAAAACAAGATCCACGGCTGCAGCCACCCAGTGGCAGACATCAGAGAGCAATAGAGAAGGGTGTTCAATTGCCGCGCCAACAGATCACTCATTCAGATGATGAAGACCAATGTCACTTTATTTTCATACAGGTCTACGCGTTTCAGGAGCACCTGCTCCCTTCCTCAGGACCGTCAGGTTAAAAATATTTGATGCTATTTTTAACCTGACGGTCCTGAGGAAGGGAGCAGGTGCTCCTGAAACGCGTAGACCTGTATGAAAATAAAGTGACATTGGTCTTCATCATCTGAATGAGTGATCTGTTGGCGCGGCAATTGAACACCCTTCTCTATTGCTCTCTGATAGTGCGGTTGTTTTATGAGAATGCCAGGAATGCTACAGCTACACTGAGAGCCTTTCATCGTTTGAAAGACCTTCACACACACAGCGGTCCAATGGCTGTCAATTCGCTGAGATTGATGATGACACATTTTGAGGCAACAGGGTTACTAAGTGTTCAGCCAAGGCACTGGCGATGACCGGTAAGCATAGAGGTTATGGAGGACACTGCCACTGCCATCGTTGAAGAGGGCACAGACAACACTGCCGAGAACAACAGTGCACGCAGTGTTTCCAGGCAATTGGGGCTCCCGTATGACACAGTGTTGAAAGTTCTCTGAAAGGTCTTGCAGGCATGCACGTACAAAATTAGCCGTCATCAACAACTTCTTCCTCATGACAATGATACCTGCATGACCTTTGCATTCATGTTTCTGGCAAGAGTGGAAGGGGATGACAATTGGCCATAGATTGTTGTGTGATGCGATGAAGCACATTTTTACCTGAATGAAACGGTGACAAAACTGTCACATATGTGCTACCGAAAATCTGCATGCGGTCGAGGGGGTTCCGCTACATTCGCCAAAGATAACTGTTTGGTGTGGCTTCACCTCTTCATTCATCCTCGGACCGTTCTTTTACGAAGAAATGAGGCCAACTGGCGTTGCTACCTTTTCCGTGACAGCAGCGAGATACCAGACAATGCTGGAAACAGTGGACGTTCCGCAACTCCAACAGCGGCAGTGTCTTCAAACGACCACCGTTATGCATGATGGAGCACCTCCTCACATCTCAAATCGTGTGAAGAACGTTCTACGTGCACATTTTCCTGATGAGAGCATTTTGAGCTCCTTCCCTAACACATGGCCACCACCTTCGCCCGATCTCAATCCTTGTGATTCTGGTTGTGGGAATACTTGAAAGAGCGTGTTTATCGGGGAAATGTTGACACCCTGTCTGACCTCCAAAGACCGCATAATTTTGGAAGTGTTGCACAGCATCCCACCAGACATGTTACACACAAGCGTCCAGCATGTTCTACATAGGATGAACATGATCACCATGCATGATGGCGGACATATTGAACAGTTACGATAGTCTGTGGAACAATTGTGACATCTCCAATTATCTCTTCTCGCTCTTCTTTCTTCTCTCTTCCATTTCTTCTCTCTTCTCTCCCTCTCTTCTCTCTCTCTCATCGGAACCTGGCCTAGGAACCGCACAACTGATAACCACCATTGATGGCGGTTAGTGGGTCCTCTTAGCCCCCCCTCCCAGGTTTCCAGGGCTCCGGCACTTGCCCAGGCGCGCCAGGTGCTGATGTCAGCCCTGGTTACATTAAAGCAGCAGAGGTAAAAGACTTCGAATATAGCAATGGCTGGTAGAGAGATACAGGAATCGAACCGAGCTTACTACGTACATAGAGGAACAAAACTGTGCCTACTACATGGGTACAGTATCAGAGCTGGGCTTGCTACATAGATTTGGGAATAGAACTGAGCTTACTACATTAGTACAATAGCAAAATTGAGCTTACGACATAGATATGAGAACAGAATGAAGCTTACTGCATTGATACTGGTACAGAACCGAGCCTACTATATAAATACAACAGTACTCCGACTGAGCTTACTATATAAATATGGAAGCCGATCTGAGATCTGAGCTTGCTTTTTAGATATAGGAAAAGAACCAAGCTTACTACGATACAATAAAATATGTGACTCTTCAGATTTTGTGTTATACCATGCCTGATGAGAGACCTGAGTAGTCTCGAAAGCTTGCAATTATTACCATCTTTTCAGTTAACCATTAAAAGGTATCAACCACTGAGGACTCTCTGTTCTTTTAAACAATTTTTTTACGATACAATACACTTTATTGATCCTGAGGGAAATTGTAGTATCACAGCAGCAGAACATGAAATGTTTAATTACAACATAACAGTAGAACTGACAGAAGAATGTCAATCATTACTAGTATTAATGACAGGTCATACACAATTGGTAAACCAATAAAACAACATCCACTTTGAGGATTTCACACTTGGGTAATTGTTATAGCGTCCCATGTCTGTCGCCACAAACTATTTCCTGTATCTTTCCTCCTTAGGCTATGTCCCCATGGGATAATGTACCCGCGGATTTTTACACGGAAAACCTGCGGATTTATCTGGATTTTCTAGATAAATCCGCAGGTTTTAGCAAGTACAGACACTCCCCATGTTATCCTTTAGGGCATGGGGAGTACTGTATCAATGCTGCGGTATGTGCGGCTGCGGAATATGCTGCGGATGTCCCGCAGCCGCACATAACTGCATGTCAATTATTCCTGAGGAAGTACCTGCGTAATTCCCAGCCCTCCACTATGGAGATAGAGGCCGGGACTTCCGCAGGTAAGTCGCATGAATGCCCGCAGGTTTACCGCAGATATTTCGCTGGAATCCAACAGCAATTGATAGCTGCAGATTCCGGGGAGCTGCTGTGGGAAACCTGCGGACGTATCTGAGGATATATCCGCGGGTACATAGTTCCGTGGGCACATAGCCTTACACCTTAGTAGGATTAGATTGTTGCTAAAGGTGCTCCTCTGTCTCATGGATAGGTCATATATTGTGCATTTTTATTCATTATCGCCATACACTTCGTCAGAGTTCTTTTCTCCACTCCCACCTCAAAAGTGTCTAGATGACTGCCCACCACCGAGCTTGCCTTCTTGACATGTTTATTAGGCTTATTAGCATCAGACACCTGAACACTACATCCCTAGTGTATGATTGCATAAAAGATGACAGTCTGGTAGAATGTTTCTAACATTTTGCTGCACACCTTAAACGACCTTCCATAAGAAGTACAATTTTTTTCATCCCATTCTTGTAAACCCACTCTGTATGGCACTTCCAATCTAGTTTGCTGTCCAAGTGGACCCCCAAACTCTCAGCCTGCTCCACTATCTGACCAGCAGTAGTGACCGGTAAACATTCCATCTTTCTCCTGCTATAGTTCAGCGCTGACGCTTTAGTTTTTTTTACGTTTAGTTGTAGATGGTTAGCATGGCATCAATTCACAAAATGCGACATCACCCTTATATATTCCTCATCACCACCTAATATATCCGACTACTACGGAGTCATCTGACCAGCTGACAATTTTGAAGGTGGCAAAAATAGAAATCATACTCAAAAGCTACATAAATACAGTACCAAAACTAAGCTTACTACATAAACACAGGAGCGAAACCAAGCTTACTATGAGATGTGATTAACATGTCAGAATAAAAGCCTGTGGTTTGGAAATTGCTAATTATCCTCATAGTTTTGCCTAATTCATCCAACTGCAAGTTGTTGACAAACTGAACACTAAAGTCAGATAGTGGCTTCAGTGTTGAACACCACTAAAAAAAAAAAATTTTGAAAACTTTATTTTCACCCTCAAAAAATAAATTTGGATTTTGTTTTAGAATTCAGCTGTTATCACACTCTCTGCACTTGTCAGATCACCACTCCTTATGCAGTTTACCTACTTACAATCACGTGCCAACTAATGATGGCCGGACTCGGGCTGTAAAAGTCCAGATCCGCGCAGGTTACCTAGTACCGTGCACCGATCCCAGGCCCAGAGTTCTGTGGGAACTCCAACTAATTATCCGGATACAAACACCCAGGTAATTGAAAAAAAAAGAGAGAAAAAAAAAAATAAAGAAAATAAGATTAAAGCAGGCACGTTATTTTTACCAGTCTCCCACACTGCAGTAACACTAGTTCTGGGGAGCTCATTAACCTCATGCATATGAACTGCTTCTCCTGCCCACTGGCAGTCCCGACATCTGTGATTGGTTACAGTCAGACCAAGCCTCCACCCTGTTTCACAGCATGCCTGACTGCTTGCAATCACCGACTCTGTGTGCATGTCTATATTGGTATAAAAATAAATCAATAAATTGCCATAGGGTCCCCCATATTCTGATACCCAGCACAGATCAAGCATATGGCTACAGGCTGCAGCCCCCAGCCATGTGCTTATCTTCGCTGTGTATCAAAATAAGAAGGACCATATGTGGCTTTTTTTAATTTTTCTAAATATTTTATTTAAAATGCGTGCGTGTGATCCCCCCCCCAATTTTCTTTTTTTAATTTGCTTTAACACCACCAAACAAGTTACATCCAATATTGTATACAGCATCAATCTAATGCATATTAATAAACTGTCGCACAGCTTCGACAAAGTCAGTTTATACCTGAAGCAATATTGTTGTCCATACATCCTAATATTTGTGTAATTAACAGTTTTATATGAAGTATACCGACACCTCCATTGGTATAACCTAACAATTCTAAAACAAAACAAACAAAGGCAATAGCCACAGCTACGTTATGCTTTGATATACCACAGGACAGCATTCCCCATTCTAGTGCCCAGGCGGATCTACCGGTAGTCCCCCCTCCCTTCCAATTTTGATATCCAGCCATGATCTAGCCAATAGTTGGGGGCTGGTATTCTCAGGTTGGGGAGGCCCATGGTTATTGCCCCCCCCCCAGCCTAAAAATAGCAGCCTGCAGCCACCGAAAATTGTCGCATCTGGTCGCTCCTCATAATCAGAGATTGGTGCCTAAGTCCAGTGGGTCCACTCCTCCCCTTGCTCGTTCCGACAAGCGTGACAGTTATAGTAGTCTCACTGTAGACAATCTCTTTAAAAAGGATCAGTCATCAGGTCAAAAAATGACCAGTTTTTGTGAAATCTGCCAAAGAGGATCTTTTTTATTCAGGCCAATTTTTCTAACCTTTACCAAAGGGACATGGTATATAGGGTAATACTACAGAGCAGCCCACAATCACGCCCCCAGAAAAACCTGAGCCACACCCATTTGGTAAAGACCATAAAAATTGGCTCAAAATAAAAAGGCCCAGATCTTTGGAACTCTGTGGGGGATTTAAATAAACTAAAATACTGAATAAATTGTGCAAAAACTGGCCACCTGTGATCTGGTGACAGGTCTTTAACATGAAGATGGTGCCAAGGGCCAGACACTCTTCTAAATCCAAAAAAACAATGATGGCAGTGATTTGCTATGAATACTGCATTTTGTAGGCTCTCCACTCTGGCTCGTTAGGTAGTGATCTTTCGTGTAGGACCACCTTATTTGACTTCCATATGCCCTAATCCATGGATTAATGGTATAACTTCATTAAAGGGTGGAAGTATGGTCAACCGTAGGGCATTCACCAGCAGCCCCCGATTTGTGATATCATTTGAATCCTAATTGTTCTGCTCCACTCTTCACGTAATATATATATATATATATATATATATATATATATATATATATATATATATATATATATACATATAATATATATATATATATATATATCTCTATATATATATAGATATATATATATATATATATATATATATATAATATATATATATATATATATATATATATCTCTATATATATATAGATATATATATATATATATATATATATATATATATATATATATATATATATATATATAATATAGATAAAATGTATGTGTGTGTATGTATTCCCTACAACAAACATAAAGTTTACAGACGTATGACAGAAATGTTATCTTTTGTGATTTAGGTAACACAAGATGAGAATGGCATGGAGCACATCTGTTCATGTTTTTGATGTGTTTTATACTAGTAAAGCAGAGAAATAATTGATAAATTAATAGTTTTCTATATGTATTATAAATATACCAGTCAACATCCATGGCTTGAATAAATGACAGGAAAACCATTGTTATTTTTATCATTTATCTTAAGGCCCCGTCACACACAATGAGATTGCTAATGAATTTGTTGCTGAGTCACAGTTTCTGTGACGTAGCAACGATCTCGCCAGCAATCTCGTTATGTGTGACACCTACCAGCTATCAGGCCCCTGCTGTGAGATCGCTAGTCGTTGCCGAATGGTCCGGACCATTTTCTTCAAAGGTGATGTCCTGCTGGGCAGGACACATCGCTGTGTTTGACGCCTACCAACAACCTCATAACAGGGTCGCAAGTAACGCCCACCGAGATCGTTATACAGGTCGCTCATTGTTACTGCGTCGTTGGTAATGTCTGACTGTGTGACATCTCACCAGCGACCTCCCAGCGACTTGCAAGCAATCCTTATCAGGTCGTATCGTTGTCGGGATCGCTGGTAAGGGGTGCTTCACACACAGCGAGCTCACTGCCGAGATCGCTGCTGAGTCACGCTTTTTGTGACGCAGCAGTGACCTCATTAGCGATCTCGCTGTGTGTGACACTGAGCAGTGATCTGGCCCCTGCTGCGAGATCGCTGCTCGTTACACACAGCCCTGGTTCGTTTTCTTCAAAGCCGCTCTCCCGCTGTGACACACAGATCGCTGTGTGTGACAGCGAGAGAGCGACAAATGAAGCGAGCAGGGAGCAGGAGCCGGCGTCTGACAGCTGAGGTAAGCTGTATCCAAGATAAACATCGGGTAACCAAGGTGGTTACCCGATATTTACCTTAGTTACCAGCCTCTGCAGCTCTCACGCTGCCTGTGCTGCCGGCTCCGGCTCTCTGCACATGTAGCTGCTGTACACATCGGGTTAATTAACCTGATGTGTACAGCAGCTAGGAGAGCAAGGAGCCAGCGCTAAGCGGTGTGCGCGGCTCCCTGCTCTCTGCACATGTAGCTGCATTACACATCGGGCTAATTAACCCGATGTGTACTGTAGCTAGGAGAGCAAGGAGCCAGCGCTAAGCAGTGTGCGCGGCTCCCTGCTCCCTGCTATGCGCTGGTAACTAATGTAAACATCGGGTAACCATACCCGATGTTTACCTTAGTTACCAGTCTCCGCAGCTTCCAGACGGCGGCTCCGTGCAAGCGCAGCGTCGCTTGCACGTCGCTGCTGGCTGGGGGCTGGTCACTGGTCGCTGGTGAGATCTGCCTGTTTGACAGCTCACCAGCGACCATGTAGCGATGCAGAAGCGATCCTGACCAGGTCAGATCGCTGGTCGGATCGCTGCTGCATCGCTAAGTGTGAAGGTACCCTAAGTCGTGGTATGTGACTGGACCTTTAGGGCAGTGTGATCTTATCTAACAGTGTCAAATGATAAAGGTCTGCAAATATAGGCTCAAGTCTACATAGAGCGTATTGTGAGGTAAATGAAGCCCAACTTTTACTGACATGTTGTGACTTTTTTTCTGCATTTTGTTGTGTGGTATTTTGCAATACATTTGAATGAATCTTTAGCTGTGAATCAATGTTTATTAATACTTGAGCCGGTTATGTCCCATACGTGTGCTTTACGGATCATTGGTTGCCAAACTTCATGTACTGGTGTGGAGAGAAATATTAGAGGTGTATTGTGCTGGGAGCACAAGTATAGGACTAGAGAAGAATAGTCTCGATAGTGTATAATAAGATCTATAACTAAGTGTTGGCCATCAGAATCAAACAAGATTGGTCAAATTCCTCAACGAGGGCAATTGCCCATCGATATTGGACAGCCTCATACATTATATTAAACAATATCCAAGTTTTTACTGAGCATCTAAGCGGCTATTGATGACTGTTCCTTTGAACATCTACAGATGGTTGTTTGGTTCACCAGGGTGAGGCTGGAGGACATGACAGAAGTTGGGGACATCCTACAAAACCAGCAACATGAGCTCACAGGGGGTCATTATTAGATCCCCTGACCCAGTGGACATAAAAATTTTTTGCTTAGAAAGAAAAATGGAAAAAAAACCAAAACATTTTCTACATCATATGTATTGGAACAATGACTTTTTTTTTTTTACCAACTCATTACTCCAAATTCAGACATTATTTATCATTGTCAGTCCTGAAAATATAGGACACATCTGTTACATGACATCATTCTAGTTTTATCAAAGGCAGGAGCTGCTCCAGAATGTTATGGGATGGTCCTTGCTCATAGATCTAGTCATACTTGGTCACTGCTATCAAAGCTTCTCTATTATAGAACTGACAGGTTGTCTAATCTCCTGATTAGACACATATGTTTAGACTGTAGCCCATTGCAATTTGATGCAGGAGGGGCTTAACTGCCAGATGAGCCCTACACATCCACTGATGCATTATGTTAAGTGGTTGATGATCAGTGTTAAGTAATCCAATCAAGGAAGTAAAGATTTATGGACTCATGAATGTGATACAAAGAACACATGGCTAGCGATAGAAACCGTTTATTTTCCTGTAAGCTACCAAGGTGGCCCCTATATTTGTTGCATTCCATGTGCAAATGTAACACTGACATTACATACATGATCAAGTCCACACCAGTGTTGAGCCACCCCCCTAGTGTTCGAGTTCGGTTTGGTTCGTCGACCGGCGGGTTAGTTCCGCGAACATCTCCGAACCCCATTGAAAACAATGGCAGGTAAACACAAACACATACAAACACATTATACATACAGTATACACATACAGTTAATAAACATTGCCAATATACTTACAGGTCCCCGCGACGCGTCCTGCACTCTGTCTCCCGCCACTTTTCCTGCCGATCATCGCTGCGCCCTCCCAGTAACCAGCACTGATGATAGGACCTTCCGTGACGTCGTCATAGCATGTGACCAGTCACGTGTCTATTATCTCATTGGCTACAGACTGGTCACATGGCTAGACGTCATGCTAGGTCCTGTCAGTGCATCTCACCGGTACGCGGTGCTCGTTTGAGCATCTCCGTGTACCGGCGAGATGATTGGGCACATGCTTGGCTCCCCATTCTTGCATGTTGGACATATTTATGTTACTGCACGATATAGACCCGCCCGCCGGCGGCTGTGATTGGTTGCAGTGAGAAAGCTGTCACTCAGCGTGGGGGCGTGTCTGACTGCAACCAATCATGGGCGCCGGTGGGCGGGGAACGCAGGGAATACCAGATTGAATAATGAGTGGCAGCCATTTTCAAAAGTGGAAAAGCCGCCAGAGCTTTGTGACAGCCGTGCAGCGCCACGCCCATGATCGGTGAGTAGGAAAGAGAGAGAGATTGTGCTGGGGACGCAGGACGCATGCAAATACACAACGTGCGCACATAGCCTTACTGTGAAAAGCCACGCTTTTGGTGATCGAACCGTTATCTAACGGTAACTCGAACGGCCGAACTTGAAGCAAATCGTTCGAGTTCGTTGAACGACTCGCACACCGCCCAAAATCACAAGAATTTTAAATTGGCGAACGGTTTGAATCGAACATCGCTCTCATCTCTAGTCCACACTATTAAAGAATTTGAAAAACCTTGTGCAGAAGGCTGGATGACAGCACAGGGTCCCTGGCAGATCCATTTGGTGCCCTGTTGGATGTTGTATGTGTGATAATTTATGCCACGATTCTTTCACTGGAATGAAAAAGAAAAAGATCCATATGTCTCCATATGTAATTAGTTACGGTCATCCAAGACTCATTGATGGCACAGGAAGGCTAGGCTGTCTGCTCCGGTCCCACATGCAGCTGCTGTAACAAAGATTGTTGACAGTCAATGCCGATTATGATGGAAATGATACATAGCGTAGGAAGAAGATGGCCTAGTCTGATAAGTCACTTTTTTTTTTTTTTAAAAACGTCCTGTAAAGGCTTTGTGTGTGTGCGTCACTTAAGGCGCATGTACACAGATTATCATGAACAAGCGTTTTTAGGAACAATCGTTTCACAATAATCTTGTGATCTAAACAGGCTGCCTATGATTGAACAAGCAAAACTCTCTATCATTGGATAAAATGATCTTTTGGTTTTCCCAAAAGATGATCTTCCACAGCAGTGCATAGTCCTGTATAAACTAGACTTATGCTGCCGAAAACAATGGCAGCCTATGTGCACTGAACGATCTGATGCAGTCCACTCAGTGCGCATTAAAGGGGTTATCCGGCTTATTTTGACTTTTTTTCATTATTACCCTATTGGGCTACGTTGGGGCAGGTAAGTAGATAGTGACCACTTACCTGCCCTGCTGTCAGCCCCTCTCCCCCGGCTCAGAGTGGTCATGTGACCGCTCCTGCCGCGATTTTGCTGCTTCCGGTCATTTCATGTCAACATGGGCAGGACCATGTTAACATGCAAATCTGGAACAGCTTGTTGCCGACCTGCTGGGCGGCTACAGTGCGTGAGTCCCTGCCCCCGTTCCCTGCACCCTCCTACACATTCCCTCGCACCCCGTACTCTCCCCGCCCACGGTGTCACCGCCAGCGCCGGGCCACCTGCTCAGGAGTGCCCGTGCAGTCTGTGTCCCTCTCCAACCCCGCAGCTGCCTTTATTGCAGTATCAGCAGCTTCTCACCCTGCAGTGCTGACAGTTGCGGGGAAGACTAGCGCTGCTTCTCATCACTGCCCGTGCAGTCTGTGTCCCGCTCCAGCCCTGCGGCTGCTCGTACTGCAGGCTCAGCAGCTTCTCACCCTGCAGTGTTGACAGCCGCGGGGGTGACAAGCGCTGCTGCCAGGAGGTTAGATGAAATCATTACCTGCTGTGACGATCTTCCCTTCACTCCTGTCAGTGCTGTCGCTGCCTTCTATGCCCGCTGCGTTCTCACGTCACTAGCGGTGATGTCACGGGCGATACTGCTGAGAACGCGGCGGGCATAGAAGCCAGTGACAGAGCTGACAGGAGTGAAGAGAAGATCGTCACAGCAGGTAATGATCACATCTAACCTCCTGACAGCAGCGATCATCATCCCCTGCAGTGACCTGGGCAATTGATGTTAGCTCAGGTCACTGCATTACTCTCCCAGCCAATGGGGAACATTCTGTTCTTCATTGACTGGGATGGAGGGACCTCACGTCTTTTTTTTTTTTTTTTAAATTATTTATTTTTTGGCTAAATACAAGGCTAAGCACCCTTTAGTACCACATGAAAGTCACTAAAGGGTGCCAGCTTAGAATATGCAGGGGGGTAGGACATTATATGTCTTTCTCCTCTATCTATCTATTCATCTATCTATTTATCCATTATCTAGCTATCTACCTATCCTTCCATTCATTTGCTCTAGCAAACTGACCAATTCCTGTGCCACACCTCCCAGTCACAGCTGGCACCGCCCAGCCTCGCCCCTGCCTACATTTTTACCAGGAATGTACTTCAGTCCCTGATTGTAGTACCTTTCTGTCAGAGGAGCACGGCACTTGTAAAATGCACTGAATTAATCAAGTGGAGTGTGCCTCCTAATGAATTGGGTGGATCTTGCCCCAAGATTTAGACACTTTAGAGACAGTTTTTTGTGACTCACTCCATAAGGGGCTTGTCTCGGTGCTATTGGACATGTTTTTAAAAAAATGTAACACTTGGTACAACCAATAGGTGCTATAATGTTATAAAAAAGTATCTAAAGGTGCCCCAAATTCAAAATTCAACATGAGCCTCTATGATGAATCAAGAAAATCAGTTCTCGGTGCATATTGCTAATCCCTGCCTAACTGTCCCAGCATATACTAGAATACATAAAGATCCTATATGATATGCTAATGAGCATAGGGACTAGAGTTGAGCGCGGTTCGTGATTCTCCAGTTTGCGGTTCGAGTGATTTTGGGGGCTGTTCTAGATCGAACTAGAATTCGAGCTTTTTGCTAAAGCTCGATTGTTCTAGTTACGTTCGAGAACGGTTCTAGCAGCAAAAAGCCAAGCTAATTACTAGCTGGCTTTCCGCTGTAATAGTGTAAGTCACTCTGTGACTCACACTATTATGAAATTTCAGCGTATATAGTGCGGGAACAGCGCATTCAGATCACTGCTGCTGGGATAATGGCCCATTTTTTTTTCCCTTGTCTTCCTTCCCTAAGCGCGCGTGTGTGTAGTGGGGCGGGCCAGCATTTCAGCCAATCCCAGACACACACACAGCTAAGTGGACTTTTAGCCAGAGAAGCAACGGCATGTGTAATAGGATGTCCATGTCACATGTCCCTGCATTATAAAAACGGGTATCTGCCCGTCCGGACGCCATTATTTCTTCTGCGTCTGGGTGTCAGTCACCGCTGGTGTAGCTCCTGTCTCCGATACTGCTGTGTACGCTCTACATACAGCGCTATACAGAATAGGGATAGAAGTTTCTATTAGCCCTTTTAAGGGCTAATAACAGCAGGCTCAGAGCCATAGGTGACAGTCAGGTCCGTGGAAACAGATTTTAACAGCTACAGATAACAGCATCTGTGTAGCTAAGGTCAGGGACTTCCTCGCTGCATTTCCCCATTAGGAGGGATAGAAAGTGAGGCTTCCTTTCCTGTACACTGACCCACAACCCTGCCACTGTACCCTCCTGCCCTTTGCACACTCCAACTCATTGTTACTAAGCCATTATACTAGCAAACATTGAGTAAACTTAGTGGCATCCTAAAAGTGGCTGTTGGACTTCCATTATTGTCCCACTGGTGCAAAGCTATTTGCAGCACCACTGCATTGCACACTCAAGCTCATTGTTACTAAGCCATTATACTAGCAAACTATGCTGCCAGTTTAAGGGCCGTAGTTGCATGGTCAGGGATAGTTATTGTTGTTTATTCTGCTGTTAATAAAGATAGACCACCGCTGCAATCTAAACCACCTCTCAATTTTTACTACCACATTTTAAGTGCACAATCTTGTCGCAGTCAAAATGAGTGGCAAAATGACAGATGCTGGTGGAAAGGGGAAGAGGCGTGTTGGAAAAGGAAAAAAAGGGTTTGTCCGTGGGGAAGGTGGCAAAGCTCCATTAACATCTGCTGAAGATAGACCATCTTCCAGCAAAAGTAAGATGTCTACTACTTACCGTGGACAATCCGATGTGCTCCCTTTTTTTACGGACACGAACAACTGGAACAAAGGTAGATGATGGCCAAAAAAAGAAAATGCTTGAATGGATCTCAAGTGGTCCAACAAGTGCCCTCTCCGCCACCTCAACTACCGCATCCAAAAAACACCAGTCCTCTGAGTTGTCATCCCAATCACACTTGCTTTCTCCCAGCTCTGAAGTCTCCATCCGCCCTGCACAGTATGGTGGAACTGAGATGGCTGAGTCTGCAGAGCTGTTCAGTCACACTATAGCCTAGGAATCAGAGGTCTGCTCCCAAGCTACAGTGAGTACAGACTAGGAAATGGTCTGCAGTGATGCCCAGAACCTTTGTGACTCTGATTCAGGCCGTGAGGACCAAGTTTCTGAGCATAATGTTGACCCTTATTCACAAACCGTAACACCTGTTGTTATAGACAATGAGGAACATACTGATGTCGATGAGACGCAGATACCAGATTGGGATGACAACTTAAATATTGGTTCACGTCAGGAAGAGGCTCGGTCTGAGGGTGAGGGGAGTGAAAACACAACGCTTGATGAGGAAGTTCTAGATCCCACCTACTGTCAGGCACTCGAGGAGGTCAACAGAGGCGGTGGAGGAGGATGCTACTGACGACGAAGTTACCTTGCGCCTTCCTGGACAAAGGAGTAGTACTGGTAGCATGTCTACAACTGCATCCTCAGCCACCACTCTGCCTCTGAGCACTAGTCGGGGGGCTCAGCAGGTCGCATGCCCTCTAAGCCTTGCCTAGCCTGGACCTTTTTTGACATAGAAAAAGATCGCCCAAATCATGTGATATGTAAAATTTGTTGTGATTCTGTTAGAGGGCAAAACCTCAGGAGTTTGACAACTTCTTCCATGAATCGTCACATGAATAAATATCATATGTCCCAGTGGGAAGCTCACCGTGCTGCAATGCGGTCTAGCGGAGCGAACCATCCACCGCCTGCCCCTTCCAGTGCATCCGCGCGCTCTTAATCTTCTAGGACTGTGGGGACAGCTGTCATACCTGGTTTTCCACGCACAACTTCCACCACTGTAACAGCAACAGGCAGTTTGCTTGGTAGGTCATCATTTGGTTTGGAAGGGGAAACAAGTGCGTGTGTACAGCTCTCTCAGACATCGATAGCATCAACGTTGGATGAAGGCAACATCATGTCTACGCCTGCACTTTCCTCACAAACCTGCATTTTTTCACGGACACCCTACTCACCACCGTCTACACACAGCAGCCAGATCTCTGTCCCCCAGATGTGGACAAATAAAAGGCCATTTCCTGCGACCCATGACAAACCTAAGAGGTTGACTTTATCCCTCTGTAAGCTCTTGGCTACCGAAATGCTGCATTTCCGCCTGGTGGACACACAGGATTTTAGAGACCTTATGTCTGTCGCTGTGCCCCAGTACCAGATGCCCAGTCGCCACTACTTCTCTAAGAAAGGTGTGCCTGCGATACACCAGCATTTCGCACACAACATCACCGCTTCCTTGAGAAACTCTGTGTGTGAACGGGTGCATTTCACCACCGATACTTGGACCAGTAAGCATGGACAGAGACGTTACATGTCGCTGACTGGGCACTGGATAACTGGTGATAGATGGTGAAGGGTCTTCTGCACAAGTCTTGCTGTTCCAACGACTTGTGTGTCAATCCTCTGTCTGTCCAAGTTCCGCCACTGCTTCTGCCTCCTCCACCTCGTCTGGGTCCTCCACCTCGGCCCCAAGCCTGCCTGGTCAGGCCACCAGCGTTGTAACTGCGCAGAAGGAATCACGCACCCCTCATTACTATGCTAGCAGCAAGTAGCTTGAAATGTCTTGGAAATAAGAGTCACACAGCGGCTGAGTTGTGGGCAGCTCTGGAGACTGAGTTTAATAAATGGTTGTCTCCACTCAACCTACAGCCTGGTAAGGCCGTGTGTGACAATGCTGTAAACCTGGGTGCGGCCCTTCGCCTGGGCAAGGTGACACATGTGCCTTGTATGGCTCACATGTTGAACCTTGTTGTCCAGCAATTTTTAACACACTATCCCGGCCTAGATGGCCTTCTGAACAGGGCACGAAAACTGTCTGCTCACTTCCGCTGTTCAACCACCGCTGCTGAGCGATTTGCATCGCTCCAGAAGTCTTTCGGCCTGCCGGTTCATCGCCTGAAATGCGATGTGCCGACACGCTGGAATTCGACTCTCCACATGTTACAGCGACTGTGGCAGCACCGCCGAGCCCTGGTGCAATACGTCATGACGTATAGCCTGGGCCAACGAGATGCAGAGGTGGGGCAGATCACCCTGATGGAGTGGTCTCAGATCAAGGACCTATGCACCCTTCTGCACAGTTTCGACATGGCGACGAATATGTTTATCGCTGACAATGCCATTATCAGCATGACAATTCCAGTCATTTACACGCTGGAGCACACGCTAAACACTATTCGGAGTCAGGGGGTGGGACAACAGGAAGGGGAGGAACTACAGGAGGATTCATATGCGCAAGACACAACAACATCACCAAGGTCCAGACGTTCATCATCACCAACGCAGCAGGCATGGGACCATGGGGGACAGGGATCAACAAGGGCGCATGGTAGCAGGCGAAATGTTGAGGAAGGTGCAGGAGAACATGAAGAAATGGAGGACGAATTGTCCATGGACATGGAAGACTCAGCGGATGAGGGAGACCTTCGTCAAATTTCAGTTGAAAGAGGTTGGGGGGAGATGTCAGAGGAAGAAAGAACGGTTAGCACCTCTATGCTACAAACACAGCGTGAACTTGGTCCGCATGGCTGCGCAAGACACATGAGCGCCTTCTTGCTGCACTACCTCCAACATGACCCTCGTATTGTCAAAATTAGAAGTGATGATGAGTACTGGTTTGCCACACTATTAGATCCCTGGTACAAGTCCAAATTTTGTGACATAATTCCAGCCATAGAAAGGGACGCACGTATGCAGGAGTATCAGCAGAAGCTGTTACTCGATCTTAGCTCGGCTTTTCCACCAAACAACCGTGCAGGTGCAGGGAGTGAATCTCCCAGTTGTAACTTGACAAACATGGGACGGTCTCGTCATCGTTAACAGTCTACCCATACCAGTAGCACCGTATCTGGTGCTGGTAACAGCAATTTTATTTAATCTTTTCATAATTTTTTTAGACCATCCTTTGCAAGGCCACCAGAGACAACAAGTCTGACACATAGTCAACGGCTGGATAGGATGATACAGGAGTATCTCCAAATGAACATCGATGCCATGACTTTGCAAATAGAGCCCTGCTCATTTTGGGCTTCAAATCTTGAAAAATGGCCAGAGCTCTCAACTTACACCTTGGAGATTTTGTCGTGTCCAGCTGCCAGCGTTGTCTCTGAACGTGTCTTCAGTGCTGCTGGGTGTGTGCTGACAGATAAGCGCACGCGTCTGTCCAGTGACAATGTGGACAGACTAACGTTCATCAAAATGAACAAGTCATGGATCCACAAGGAATTTACTACCCCTGTGTCATCCTGGGGAGAGTAAATGCTTGTGGATTTTGAATGTGCTTGATGCAAATCTACCTGTGAAGTGTACAACTGGGGCACAAGTGCTGCCACTGAAGGGGTGGGTGTGTGTGGGGCACAATTTTTGGAAAAAAGGGAGAACTCCGCTTGGAGTCACCTTGTGGTGTTTTACATGATTTTAGAGGGGCGTGCCATGCCTATATCTGTGTCTCCTCCTCTTTTTCCTTGTCCAGCTCTTTTGTTTTCGCATGAGTAAATGTCCTTGTCACTTTCCCATGTGTTTGTGTTGTGAGTTATTTGTCACCTTTTGGACACCTTTGAGGGTGTTTTCTAGGTGTTTTTATGTGTTTGTGATTGCCTTCCATTGTTTCCTATGCGGTTCGAGTGGTTCGCCGAACCGGTTCACCGAACTTGAACGAGACCTCCGTTCGGTGAACCGAACTCGAGCCGAACCGCGACCGGTTCGCTCATCTCTAATAGGGACTAGTTGCAAGGGGGTTAGTTCCTGCGCTCATTCTGCCCTCTTAGCATGTTAGCACACCCACAGGGGCATGCTAATCTGCTATTCAATGCCCACTGCCCAGCTTCCTCAATGGGCATTGTCTGTTGTACCACTTCAGAACGCCGTGCAGTGCATATGATCAGAAGTGTAGGCAGTTTGTCATGTGCACTAGACCTCTCTGAAGCCAGGACGCGTACACCTGGCTTCATAGTGCTCATGACCGGAAGTGCCTGGCATTCTGATCAAGCGCAGTGACTCTAAGCCCGACGTTCTGAGGCGGTAACAATGGACAGGGGTACGCGCGTCACCACTGTGGACGCTGGGCAATGAGCATTGAATAGCATGTTAGCACGCCTCTGTGGCATGTGCTAACATGCTAAGAGGGCTGAATGAGCTCTGGAACGAATACCCTTGCAACTAGTCCTTGCGCTCATTAGCATATGATAAAGGATCTTTAGAAATACTTTTTCTAAAGATCTCTTTATCTATGCTAGTGTATACAGGGACGGTTAGGCAGGG
The DNA here is from genome assembly GCF_048569485.1 of Anomaloglossus baeobatrachus. Taxonomy (NCBI): domain Eukaryota; kingdom Metazoa; phylum Chordata; class Amphibia; order Anura; family Aromobatidae; genus Anomaloglossus; species Anomaloglossus baeobatrachus. The sequence continues at coordinate 144,509,158 of NC_134357.1, forward strand.
ATTAGCAATATGTACCCAGAACTGCTCGTGGTTCTGGGTGAAAATTGCACCTGACAGGTTCCCTTTAATATCACCTTTTCTAACTTTACATGACCTGAAAAATAGACAGAACTAGTAAATCTGCCCTAATGTTTAAGATCGATCTATTTTGCTTGGGTATGGCAGAGCTGCATGCACATAATAAGCAGAAGGAGTGATACGTGCACTGGATATTATCGTGCTGCCTTGGTAAATACAAAAATGAATAAAGCTGCAGTAATCCAAAAAGGTAAATAATTGTTAAATTACAATATACGGTAGTTTAGGACGGAGGATTTTGAAGGAAATCTGATCTGTATTAAGGAGTGATAAGCAAGAAGCTGTTGAATATGTAATTAGGAATGAATCCTTAATTGGACGGTCATCAGAAAGATGAGATGTCACAGTCCATTGTAAGTTTCACTAACTTTGGATATGATTCAGCTCTCTCCGAATAGCCAGGACGAGGCTCAATTTCATATGTGACAATCATCTCAGGAAAGCTAAATATGCATGTGTCTGCGGCCCATCAATCCCGGGCCATCAAACCTCTGGATTATATCCAACCGGGAACATTTTTCCTTGTTAGATGATTATTTTCAATTATGTTTTCGAGAGACATCTTGCAAATGATCTTTATTCGGCATAAGTTTAAACTGGTATTCTGGATCGCTCATTGGAAAATTCATATGCATATTAAACTTTTTAATGCCAAGTAATTTTGCTTCACATGAGAACATAATTACACTAATGGAGATTAAAGAAGTTTTTGGCTTTGTGATCATCTTGCTGTCAAGGAACGAACAGAAATTGTCCAAAGCGTCCGCCTGCTGGGACCTCGGCTATCACAGGAACCTGATATGGCCCAATTCATCAAGACTGGTGTTTTATACCTGTTTCAATGAGAGGCGTGCAGAAGTAGGATGCACTGAATGCATTTGGAGGCACATGCCACTTAAAGGGAATCTGTCACCAGGATTTTGCCACCTATCCTGATAGTATAACGTAGAGAAAGTGACACAGATTCCAGTGAAGTGTCACTTAGTGGGCTTCTTGCTGAAGTTTTGATATCATCTGCTAATAAAACAGTGATGTTATCACTAGAAGACTAGTAAACCTGCAGCTAGATAGTCCTCAATCTCCATGAGCTGTTACCCGCCCCCACAACTGATTGGTAGCTTCCTGTGTACACTGTATATGGGTAGAAAACTGACAATCAGTGGTGTGGGCGGGGTTATACAGAGCTCTGCATTCAGAGAACTGATAGATTTGCAGTAGATAAAATAGGAATTTTATCAAAATGACAGCAAGCAGCCAAGTAAGTGACACATCGTTTGAATCAGGATCTTTGCCCCTACATTATGCTACTCTCAGTTGGGGTAGCAAAAAACTGTTGACAGATTTCCTTTTAATGAATTCAGCTCATCTGATCAGTGGCATGCACCTTGCAAGGAATATTATTCCAGTTGGGAACTGGAAAAATGTTTCTGGCATTTTGTTATGGTTGTGTAGCAACTCACATGGAAATGGGCAACACACTAAAATCTGCAACTGACCCTGCCGGTTTCTGTACAGACGAGGGATCCTTCTCCTGCAGTCCCTAACTGTTCCTGGGATAGCCCTGACAAAAGGCTACACAATGGCAGCTTGGACCTATTCTGCCTGATCGGCTATCGTGTGCTTCTTGTTGCTCCTAAAGAACCAGAGGGCAGCGCAGAGTGCAACTTACCTGAAGAAGGAAAGGTGTGCAGAGGTAGGAAGTGATCCCAGAGTGAGTGAAAGAAACAACGAAATACAAAATACAAGATAAGGTGTATACTGCTAAAATATATGCCGCCCAGTTTCTAACAACAAACAAACGATAGGTGCAGAGTATAGAACAGAAACATCATAGAGAAGATCCCTAACTGGTCTTCCACTGACTGGCATAAATAAACAGCATGTCTGGCCATCCAAATGAGAATATCGCCAACAAGAAATACCAGCAGGGGGAAAGTATTTAAAGTCCCACCGAAAAGGTGATTAGACTGACAATCGAGTAAATGAATACACCTGTTACCCTAATAGAACTAACGCAAGGTTAATAGACCACTAAACACCCATAGAAAAGGTGTATCCTCTGTGCCTCAGCAGACAGAGAAACAGACCACAAGCTCAAGGTCATGAATCTGGACACATTTCTTTTTACCACGGCTCTTCCCCAGCTTTGCCCATTTTAAAAACACTAAAATTACAAAATTCGCAAAATTTTTGCACAACTTCACCTTATGCAAAAGTCTTGCAACTTTTCAGTGTTTCACAAGTTACTTAGCATAAACACTAATGAATCAGGGCCTAAGGCTACGATTCATCAAATCTTTTAGACTTATGGAAAGTATTTTGTACATTGCGAAGTTAAAGAAAGGAGGAACACCCAGCTCTTCAGGCGAGGAAAGCCATGGTCTTTATTTCAGCATGCAGACAACGGATGGCATGACCAGCACAGCACTACACGTTTCAGGTGAAACAATAACCCTTAATCATAATCATTCGCATTGCGAAGTTGCTCAAAAAATGTACGACTTTTTGCATTTTCACTCCATTTTTGCTAAGCCCAAGCAAAGTGGGTTGGGCATGGTCACGCCCTTGTGTGAAATTCATGAGTAGTGGCGTTCGTTACACCACAAATCTTATTCCAGTGCCTTACTAGAGTGTGATCGTGGTGAGGTGTACACTGAGGTCCATGCCACTCCACACCTCACCTGATTTATTCAGAGGTGTTCGCTTCTTAATTAATAAGGTGCCTCACACTCCACTTCATCACTTCATCTCCTGCTCAAGTACAAAGTGAACAAAGTCAGTTTTGATGAATTGGGGCCTGTGTGCCTAATTAAAGCACAACTGCGAGAGAATATTACGTACTACAAATATTCTATATAAAAAAAAAATGGACTGTGACCGGACAAGCTCTCCAGGGAGAGAGCACTCTGACTGATCTCTAACCTGCTCATTAAATCTATTGATACGCTCCTCAGTATCCCTCCTCCCTGCTGCACTGATATCTCTCACTGCTCAGTACAAGCTGCAGCTGTCAGTCAGGCTGCGTAGATGGTGGAGAATACACTTGAATTCTGTTGCTGATACCATGCTTTGAAATAATGTCACAATGGCTGTTTGGGATCCAAGTTGGGTAAAAAAAAAAAACAAGTTAGTTGGGCTGCGCTGCTGGAGTAAACAGATTCTTCAACAATGATGATGATGATAGATTTTTTTATTCCAAATTTTTTTCTTCACTTACGATATCGGTACGTCATTTAAAAAGCATTGTGAATAAAAAAAGTCTATTGTTGAAGAATCCATTTATTGCAGCAGCGTAGCCCACCTAACATGTTTTTATCCAACTGGATCCAATATTTTCTGGAGGTTTTTCTTCATGCTTACATGAGAGTTGTGCCTGTCGTCACTCCACCAGGTGAGCGTTAACTGAGCACTTACCCACTCAACCTCACTATTACTATATTGTGCACTTTGTTCCCTACATCTAAATTTCTTCCAGAATGTCTGTATAATAATTTTTTAAATGTAAGTATATTTATGCAATCTGTTTTATATTGTGAAGAAATCTAGTGACAGATTAATGAATGAATATTCAATTCATATTTTGGACTTGTTTATTGCTATACTGAATTTTTGAGACAAACGATGGGTAAATTGAGGAATATGTTACGCTTCGGCATAATCTTGACCATAGGTAAGGCCCTGTTGTCGCTATTTTCTAGTTTGTAAAACACCAGTTTTAAAGGGGTTGTCCACTTATTTACGTTATACAGAGTGGCCTGGGCTCTTATATACAGTATTCTGGAATGCCGAATATAAGGGTTCACTGGTGGTGGCCGCAGCTCATAAGGGAAAATCCTGGTGACTGGTTTCATTTAACCGTTTGAAGGCGGGAGGAAGTAAACAAGCCGGCAGTGATTGGTCTTGCAGCTTGCGTGTCATAACAATGTGATGAGGGCCTTGGGAACGCGATTTCTGAAATCGCTGGCACTGGAGGTGAGTATAGGCTTTGTTATTTATGGGGATGAGAGGGGGTTGTCGAAGTAGTGGACAACCTCTTTAAAGGATTGAGAAACCTGCTTAAAATGAAGTCTGACAAAATTTTTTATACAGTGTTACTTCTAGTACATGGTCCAAGGGGTAGCTCATAAATTAGGGATGCCTGGAAACTGATAGTTGCCCTCTTCATTCTCCTGATTTTCCAGTTTGATAGACTTAAAATAAAAAAGCCAGGCAACAAAACATACTTGATCTGTCCTACAATTTAATATCCCTGTCATTATATTATTTTATATAGAAGTTGCATCTAAATTATTAGCCTGAAGTGTCTTCTACCCGTGAATTTCTCAGCAAAGTAGTACTCCATGTGCAGTCAGTACAGAGCCAATGACTCTATCTCATTGTCTGTAATAGGCTGTCGTGTTCTGCTGTGTCGTGCCAGAGAAATGTTCACACTGGTTTCTGGCTTGAGACGTTTAACTTGGTGCTCTGAGTTCACTAAGGCTATGTTCACATTTCCGTTTTTTGCATCAGACACCTGCGTTGCTTGACGCTTGTGACTGATGCATTGTACAATGGGTGGCAAGAAATGGAATTGATTGTCATGTGAAAGAGGATTCCGTTGATGAAATGATTTCAGTATAAAAACGAGAGAGAGCGATCAGCTGATAGTCCGGCGGCCGGCTTTTTAGAGCGATCAGCTGATCGCTCTCAAAAGCCGGTTGCCGGGCGATCTTTTGATCGCTCTCAAAAGCCGGCCCATCAGGTGATCGCTCTCAAAAATCGGCCGCCGAGAGATGAGTTGATCGCTCAGAAAAGCCGGGCGATTAGCTGATTGCTCACAAAAGCTGATCGCCCGGCGGCGGTATCTTGGGCTGAGTGCTACTGCATCTCTGCCCCTAGCCTTCAGCATGTGTGCAGAGCTCTTCCTGGTATATACTGTAATGTTGCTATAGGCCTCAATTCAGAAGACTGAGGCCAAAAGTGTGTTCTTTGGCCTCCGTCTGTCCTACATTATATGTGCTTGCATGCTGCTTAACCGTATAGGACAATGCAGTAGTCTACAAAGGGCCACTGCAAAGAAACATATACAATGGGTCCCTACTGTGGAAGGATGTCTTGTCATCCATTCGGCCTGTGGCCATCATGCCCATACCTTTTGAGCGTAGGCACCTGACATTGGCCACAAATGTGGTGTGGACCTAGCCTAACAACGTACACCACAGACCAAATAGTACATTTCATTAATTGCGGTTTATTAATTATATTCAGACACTGTAAGTAACCAGATACAATGCATGCACACCGTGTTATAGTGCAAATAAATGGCAGTATGCCATAGAGAGAGCTGCACCACAATCGCAAATAGTAAGTTGTTTTAGATGGACCATTCTCGGGCACAGCTGTGATAGGATAGGGTGTGATACTATGAGATACTCATTATTTTCCATCTATAGATGAAAGTATTTCACCCCATAATATTGCTAATGAGTTTATTAGTATAACCACCTACCATATTTATATGTGATATGTACTGGATTTTTGTTTGTGTGTGTGTGTGTGTGTGTGTGTATATACAGTATGTGTATGTAGCTAATCTGTCTTAGCATGTCCTATGTGATTTTGTAACCAAAATAGTGCCACCGTGTGTTTGGATGGCCACATGACAAGCTAATACATTTCTAGATGTGGTCTAATAGAGTGGGACTTGTCACATAAATGTTGATACTCTGAGCACACTGTGGCCCAAATTAATCAGTCAGCTAAAGGCGGTTGATGGAGAAGGATGGTATGCCACCCACTCACCATTAGAGATGAGCGAACCTGAGGTTCGGAAACCGACTACAAAAAAAATGTTTGGGTTCGAGTGAGTTACGAGTGCAAACCACTCAAGCGAGCAGCGCTGTGCTTGGGTATGAGTGGTGCTCAGCTCTGTGCAAGCTGCGTGCAGTTTCAATGCCTCACACTGGGGGTAACATCAGAATGATCAAATGTAGTGCACACACACAAAAAAATAAAACAATTGAAAAAACCCGCCCACCCTCTCACGGAAATGTTCTGGCTGGCAGCGTGTCGGGGCAGCCACAAAGTGCCTATTTACTGACTTCCATTGAGGTTTGGATCAAGTCAGAGTCACAAACTGAACTTTAAGGTTTGATTCTGCCTTCCGAACTGAACTTCCAAAGGTTCACTCATCTCTACTCACCAGTGTACTGAAGAGCGGCTTCTGCTACACTCTGTCAGCGGCCACATTGATGTGCTGTTAGGAGTGTGATAAGGGAGAAGGAACCAAACTCACTATGCTGTGAGGGGAGTGTCTAAGTTCACATGTCCAGTAATCATCCGTTAGAACGGATCCAGCAGTGATCTGTTGGCAAAAAAGTTGGGCCGAACTTTTTTGTCAGTTTTAAAATAATTGATTTAAACTGGATCCGTTTTCAAACATTGAAGTCTGTGGAAAATAGATACGTTATTTACCCATCCATTTTTATTTTTTTTTTCTTACGGTATCAGTATTAAATGGAAGATAAATAGCGATCCGTTTTCCATAGACTACAATGTTAAAAACACTGATCCAGCGGAAATCGAATATTTTAAAAATGGACAATAAAAGTTTTGTCTTAATTTTTTTTTTGCCAACTGGTCTCTGCTGGATCTATTGTAAGTTACCGATGGTTCCTGGACGGGAACTTGGCCTTACCTGCGGACTTGGCACAGCTGATCTGGCTTCCCCAGCCTGTAGCTGCTCACCAGTGGGGCAACTTGCAAAGGGGCGAGGGTATTCACTTTATAGAAGGGGAATGTAGTGCAGATAGTGACCAGGGCACAAGTAATGAAATTGGGGGTGGTACGGGGGGAAGGGTTAGGACAGTTAATACAGTAAGCAGGAATACAGTTACAGAGTCATACGTAACGTGCATGTACACTAATGCCCGAAGCCTCACAAATAAAGTGGAGGAATTAGAATTAATATTGTTGGAAGAAAATTATGATATAGTGGGGATATCAGAGACATGGCTGGATGAGAGCTATGACTGGGCTGTTAATTTACAGGGTTATAGCCTATTCAGGAATGACCGTACAAATAAGCGAGGGGGAGGTGTGTGTCTATATGTAAAATCATCCTTAAAACCCATCCTGCGTGACAACATATGTGAGGGTACTGAGAATGTAGAGTCCCTATGGGTGGAGATAAGGGGGGGGGGGGGAATGAATAATAAAATACTGATAGGGGTGTGTTATAAGACGCCGAATATTATGGAAGAGGTAGAGAATCTCCTCATAAAGCAAATTGATAAAGCAGCGAGTCTCGGAGAGGTAATTATTATGGGGGACTTTAACTATCCTGATATAAATTGGGGAACAGGAACTTGCAGTTCCAGCAAAGGAAATAGATTTTTGATAACAATGAAAGATAATTACCTTTCACAAATGGTACAGGACCCCACAAGAGGGGGAGCACTACTAGACCTTGTACTAACCAATAGGCCAGACCGCATATCAAATATACAAGTTGGGGGTTACTTGGGGAATAGTGATCACAATATAATAAGTTTTCATGTATTCTTTAGTAAGATGTCTAGTAGAGGGGCTACAAGGACACTAAACTTCAGGAAAGCAAATTTTAAACGGTTGAGAGATGATCTTAGTGCAATAAACTGGGATGATGTACTAAGTAATAAAAGTACACAAAGCAAATGGGAGACTTTTCTGAGCATCCTGAATAGGGCTTGTGCAGAAAATATACCCTATGGGAACAAACATGCTAGAAATAGGAGGAAACCCCTATGGCTAAATAGAGCTGTAAGGGAAGCAATAAAAGAAAAACAGAAAGCCTTAAAAGAATTAAAGAGGGTAGGTAGTGATGAGGCATTATATAATTATAGAAAATTAAATAAAATATGTAAAAAGCAAATTAAGTTAGCTAAGTTTGAGACAGAGAGACTCATTGCGAGAGAAAGTAAAAATAATCCTAAAATATTCTTTAACTACATAAACAGTAAAAAACTGAAAAGCGATAGTGTTGGCCCCCTTAAAAATAGTCTTGGTGAATTGGTGAAATGGTGGAAGGGGATGAGGGTAAAGCCAACCTGCTGAATGACTTTTTTTCTACGGTTTTTATACAAGAAAATGCCATGGCAGATGACATGACCAGTGATACCATAAATTCACCCTTGAATATTACCTGCTTAACCCAGCAGGAAGTACGCCGCCGCCTCGAAATCACTAAGGTTGACAAATCTCCGGGCCCGGATGACATACACCCCAGAGTATTACAGGAATTGAGTTCTGTGATAGATAGACCATTATTTTTAATCTTCTCAGATTCCTTAATAACAGGGTCGGTACCGCAGGACTGGCGCATAGCAAATGTGGTGCCAATATTCAAAAAGGGGACAAAAACTGAGCCGGGAGTTATTAAAGGCCGGTAAGTTTAACCTCTACGGTTGGTAAAATCCTTGAGGGTTTCTTGAGAGATGCTATACTGGAGTATCTCAAGAAAAATAACCTTATGACAGAGTATCAACATGGGTTTATGAGGGATCGATCCTGTCAAACTAATTTGATCAGCTTCTATGAAGAGGTAAGTTCAAGCCTGGACCAGGGAAATGCAGTGGATGTTGTGTATATGGACTTTTCAAAAGCTTTTGATACGGTGCCACACAAAAGGTTGGTACATAAAATGAGAATAATGGGGATAGGGGAAAATATGTGTAACTGGGTTAAAAACTGGCTCAGTGATAGGAAACAAAGGGTGGTTATTAATGGTACGTACTCGGACTGGGTCTCAGTTCATAGTGGGGTACCACAGGGGTCAGTATTGGGCCCGCTTCTTTTCAACATATTTATAAATGACCTTGTTGGGGGCATGCGGAGTAGAATTTCAATATTTGCAGATGATACTAAACTCTGCAGGGTAATCAATACAGAGGAGGATAATTTTATATTACAGGGAGATTTATGTAAATTGGAGGATTTGGCTGAGAAGTGGCAATTGAAGTTTAATATAGATAAATGTAAGGTCATGCACTTGGGTAGAGGAAATAACATTTATGATTATGTACTTAATTGTAGAACACTGGGTAAAACAGACACAGAAAAAGACTTGGGTGTATGGGTGGATGGTAAACTTCACTTTAGTGGACAGTGTCAGGCAGCTGCTGCCAGGGCTAATAAAATAATGGGATGTATTAAAAGAGGTATAAGTGTTCATGAAAAAAATATAGTTCTACCTCTGTACAAGTCACTAGTGCGACCGCACTTAGAATACTGTGTACAATTCTGGTCACCGATATATAAGAAGGACATAGCTGAACTGGAGAGGGTGCAGAGAAGAGCCACCAAGATTATTAGAGGAATGGGTGGGCTGCAATACGAAGACAGGTTATTAAACTTGGGGTTATTTAGTTTGGAAAAACGAAGGCTTAGGGGGGATCTAATCACAATGTATAAATATATGAGGGGACAGTACAGAGACCTTTCCAAAGATCTTTTTACACCTAGGCCTGCGACTGGAACACGGGGGCATCCGCTACGTCTTGAGGAAAGAAGGTTTAATCATAATCAAAGACGAGGATTCTTTACTGTACGAGCAGTGAGACTATGGAACTCTCTGCCGCATGATGTTGTAATGAGTGATTCACTACTAACATTTAAGCAGAGCCTGGACGCCTTTCTTGAAAAATTTAATATTACCAGTTATGTATATTAGATTTTATGACAGGGTATTGATCCAGGGAACTAGCCTGATTGCCGGATGTGGAGTCAGGAAGGAAATTTTTTCCCCATTGGAACTTGTTTGCCACATTGGGGTTTTTTTTGCCTTCCTCTGGATCAACATGTTAGGCTACGGGTTGAACTAGATGGACTTAGGCGGGCTTTGCACACTACGACATCGCAGGTGCGATGTCGGTGGGGTCAAATCGAAAGTGACGCACATCCGGCGTCACTTGCGATGTCGTAGTGTGTAAATCCTAGATGATACGATGAACGAGCGCAAAATCGTCGTCATCGTATCATCGCTGCAGCCTCCGACATTTCCATAATGCCGGGGGAGCGACAGGTACGATGTAGTTCCTCGCTCCTGCGGCAGCACACATCGCTGTGTGTGAAGCCGCAGGAGCGAGGAACTTCACCTTACCTGCCTCCCGGCTGCAATGAGAAGGACGGAGGTGGGCGGGATGTTTACATCCTGCTCATCTCCGCCCCTCCACTTCAATTGGCCGCCTGCCGTGTGACGTCACTGTGACGCCGCACGACCCGCCCCCTAAGGAAGGAGGCGGGTCGCCGGCCAGAGGGACGTCGCACGGCAGGTATGTGCGTGTAAAGCTGCCGTAGCGATAATAATCGCTACGGCAGCTTTCACTATATATCGAACGTGCGACGGGGGCGGGACTATCGCTGCAGCATCGGTAACACATTGTTACCGATGTTGCAACGTGCAAAGCCCGCCTTAGAGTCTCCCTTCAACCTTAAAAACTATGATACTATGATACTATGACCTCCATGTTGGTTTGTCAGTCATAGGTATTTTATGTATTGGAAAAAGCTGATGCCTTTTCATTGCAACTATTTTTCCTTCTTCCATTTAAAATTCTTTGTGAGCAAGGAAAATGTTGCCAGCAATATGCAGCCCAGTCTGCAGACACCATGGTATAGAGCCAGGGAAGCAGAGAAGATTGATTAAGTTTTGTAAGAAAAAATTCAGTATAGCCAGGGTGTTTTTTTACTCATGTACATCTCTGCTTTTGATCTTTTCAGTCCAGTGGGCGGTCATATCAGTGACTGATCACTCTCTTTATAGAAGTGTGCATACAGATAAAGCTGTCAATCACTGATAAGACCGCCCACTGGCCCAAAACTCCCAGAAGGAGCAAAGGTTAGTATTAATCTTTTCTCACAAAACTTTATCATAAAACTCCCTGTTTTATAATATGAGGTCTCCAAGATCAGACTGTACTTTTATGGTGACTGGTCCCCTTTTTAAATAAAGTTTTTGAGTTTTAACTTTCACCTTCAGTGCTGGATATATAATCCTTGGATTGATTTATAACCCTCGCTGATCTAGGGAATAAAATAAAAAATGTTGGTGATATCTAAATGAAGGGACTTCGCCCGTTCAGCAAACATCGTTTTTTCTTCTTCATTTATCAAGGACAGAACCGTTGTTCTGATTTTTAGCAGTTATGACTGATATTTTGGCTGCTGTAGCTCAGGTCCAAATGTACCCAGCTCTGCCCGATAAAGAATGAAGGTGACATATGACCAGCCTTTAGGATTACTAAACATTAAAGAGGTTTTAAGGAAATATAACATTGCTGACCCATACTTGGGATACCTGACTATTGGGGCTGATTTAGCATCAAGTTGGACTTTCTTTTCTCTTTCAATAAGGAATGAAAGAAAGGTCTCAGCTGCCATTAAGACCTAGATTAGTATGAGAGGTGTCTGAGCCCCCCCATTACTAATACTGTAAGTGAAAAGAAGTAAACACAAACGCCGAAAAAATTCTCCCATAGTAATTTAGGGCTTAGTGGCAGCTGTGAGCCCCTTTTATTACCCTGTAGCCCTTTCTATACCCCAATTGCCAATGCACCAGGGCAATTGGGATGAGCCCGGTAAAGTGCCAGAATTGTCACTTCTAATGGATGCGACCATTCTGGGCAGCTGCAGACTGCTATTTTTAGGCTAGGGGGCTCAATAACCATGGGCCTCCCAAACCTGAGAATACCGGCCCCTAGCTGTCGGCTATATCATGGCTGGGTATCAAAATTGGAGCAGACCACGTGCTGTTTTTTTTTTTTATTATTATAATTTATTTAAATAATTAGAAAAAAAACAAAACTACATAGAGTCACTCTTATTTTGATAAACAGCAAAGATAAACACACTGCTGGGGTCTGCAGCCTCTAACCATATGCTTTATCTGAGGTGGGTAGTACAATATAGGAGGACCCTATGTCAATTTATTTATAGCTTTGTTTTTACACTGTAAAACAGACAGCGTGTGTGATTCCAAGCAATCACAGATGCTGTCACATAGGGTGGGGATGTTGTCTGACTGCAACCAATCACAGACACCAGGACTGCCTTTGGGCTGGTGAAACATGGAATATACAGTATATGTGGGTTAATAAGCAGACCCCGGGGAGTAGTGTTACAGCCGCGCAGGAGATTCTAATCCCCCTAGCCCTGTCTACTACCATTTTAAACCACAATTTTCGCGTCCCCATAGACTTTTATCTATTTGAGTTCAAGTCTGGTCCTGAACTGGATTTGGGTTTTTTTTTGTTTTTGTTTTTTTTAATCCAGTTGGACCTGCCGAACCCAAATATCTAGCCCATCTCTCTTTATGAAATAAAAATTAAGTTGACAGTTATGCTTTAAGGATTGTAGCATTAAGGTGGAAGGCAGTAATAAACTTACTATACACTCAGATCATAGACACAAACCAAGTAAAATTGTAAAATATTAGTAGAGACTTGGTTTGGACAGTTAGGTATATAGCAGAGACTGGTGCCAAAGGACAGGATGGTGAAACGGCATAATTGTCGCAACTTTTACAATTGATTGGTGAAGTCCAAGGATCTTCACTTCACATTTATTTTCAGAAGTGAAATCTACCAACTATATTTCTGCGTGATGGCCTAAAATAACCTCCTCTTTGTTGTGGATATTGGACACTCCAACCATTTTCTTTTTTTAATAGATTGTCTAATTCATGAGTAAAGTGCAGACTGAAAAATAAATATATAATTGTGTATTCTAAACGTATTTAGAAGGCTAGTCGTTTCTTTTTCCTCCTGACTTTTCTTCAAGATTAGCATCCCTCCATTAATAGCATGTTAAATATTAGCATCTTAAGTTTAGCAGATTATATATAAATAGGCTTAAAGACATGAACGCTTCTTGCACCTCCTCCCTTTGACATCTGTCACTCGGTGCTCACAGTTAAGTGACAGATTTTTTTTTTATTGAAGTTATATAAAATTTTCTTTGAATCCAAATGACATTGGTTATATGCTGATTAAAAATATAAATGCGACTTCCGGTTCCGGTCCTGGCTGCGGTGGAGGCTTGAGGGAGAAGCTCCTGCCACCCCCTGGAAAAACCAGTCTGAAAGAAGCCCCCCGCCTCCGGGAACAAGACAAAAATCACTCAGCAGGAAAGCGGAGGCCAGCAGCGATGGATCGCTACCTGCTGAGAAGCGCTGGCTGCAGTGAAGGACCCGGGAGGAGCGGCGACGCTGCGGCTGGGAGAGATGTGGATGCACTGATCATGGCGCCGACAAGCATGTCGGGGGCGGAGCCAGAGGTGCAGGGGAGAGACGAGACGGATCCATGCCGGAAAGGCAGAGTAATGGAGGACACGGCTGAGGAGACAGAGGAAACTGGAGCTGGAGAGAGGTGGATGCAGGGGCCAGAGGAGGGCAGCTCACAGTGGGAGGATGAGGGAGACACGGAGGGTGGGCTGAGAGAGGAGGAGGCCGGCGATATGGAGGGGGGCAGTGGAGGATCAGGAGGGCCGGAGGAAGATGCATGCCAGCAGAGGAGGGAGAGAGGAGGCAAATGGGGGCAATCTCATTACAGGAGGAGATCATCCTCTGCCATTCCTGGTAAAGGAAGTAAAAAACAGCAAGACACACTACCATCTCAGCCCTATAAGGCGACAGAGGGAGGCAGAGGCTCCACACTAACAAGAAGGTCTATGAAAACAGCACCACCTGCTGGTCACAATAAGCAAGTACAAGAAATACATGTGGACTATAAAAAATTGGCAATAGAAGTGACATCTCATCTATCTAAGGAGATAAAAATAGCCATAGAGGCAGCCATACAATCTTCACTAGCCGTCACGCAGAAGCAATTGACTGATCACTCAAATAGACTGACAGAAACAGAGCAGAGAATCTCTAATTCTGAGGAGGCAATTTCGACCATGCAAGATCAAATAGCAACTTTAATAAAATCTAATGAATATCTGAAAGACAAGGCAGAGGACCTAGAAAATAGATCGAGACGAAACAATCTACGTATTGTGGGGTTGCCAGAATCGGTATCATTGGGTCAGCTAGACAGCATCTGTGAGGTGGAACTACCACAGGCGTTGGGTATAAAAGCGAAATTCAGAGTGGAAAGGGCCCACAGAGTGGGACCATTGAGGCAACAAGAGATGAACAAAGGAGAAGGACAAAGTCCAAGCAGTAAATACCCGCCAAGAGCCAGACAAGTGATAGTCAAATACCTCGACTACAAGCACAAAGAAGAAATATTGAAGGCCTTTAGAGAACGTAAACGGCCCCTACAATACCAAGGAAATAGACTGCTGATCTTTGGGGACTATTCGGTTGATGTATCCAAGCGGAGGAAGGACTTCAGCAAGCTGTGCACATTTCTGTACAACAAAAGAGTAAAATGCCAACTGGTTTTTCTCTGATCCCCTTGACCAAAGAGGGGGAGCGGGCCGAGAGGGGGGGGGTCGGTGTGAGGGGGACGGAGAGGGAACCAATCGTTTTTCCTACCTTCGGTGGCGGGGGAGAGGAGAAGATGAGAGGTCCTTTTTCTGCTTCCTCTCTCTCTTCTCCTTCCTCTTCTCCTTCTTTTTCTTTTCCTTCTTCTTCTACCTTCTTCTCCTTCTGCTTTTCTTTTTCCTTATACTTCTTCTCCTCGACCCCTTTTTTTTTTCCTCCTCTTCTCTCTTTTTCCTCCCCTTTCTCTCCCTCTTTTTCTCTCTCTTCTTCTTCTCTCTCTTTTTCTTCCCTTCTCTCTTCTTCTCCTTTCTCTGCTTCTCCTCCCCTCTCTTTCTTCTTCTTCTTCTTCTCTTCTCTCCTCTTCTTCTTCTCCTCTCTCTTCTTCTTCTTCTTCTTCTTCTTCTTCTTCTTCTTCTTCTTCTTCTTCTTCTTCTTCTTCTTCTTCTTCTCTTTCTCCTTCTTTCTCCCCTCTTCCTCTTTTCTCTCTCTCTCCTTCCTTTTCTCCTCTCTCTTCTTCTTCTCCTCTCTTTTTCTTCTGCTCTTTCCCCTCTTTTGTCCTCCTCTTCTTCTTCTTCTCTCTTTTCTTCCTCTCCTTTCTCTTTTTCCTCTTCACTCTCTTCTTTTTCTCTCTTTTCTATGCTCTGCTTCTCTCTCTCTGGATTGTCTTTCAGATCTCAATACAGTGGATCCGAACGGGTTGAAAGGAAGGTCCCACAAAATCAGGACTAAGCCAGCGGAAGAACTCTCGCTAAGGTTCTACTATATATGACATATTGTTTTATTCCTTGCATAATACCTAAAGTTGTTGTGCGATACTCGGGGGAAAGAAACATAGAATTTGTTTATCAGGGGGGTGATTAGGGAGACTCATAATTTGGCCAGGAAGAAGGGAAGTCACTAACATGGCAAAAAGAGCCGAAAGTCCCTTTAAAGGGAAAACCTGTTTGGTCGTTATAGGATTTATATTTTTCATATGTTGTATAGGGGTTTATTTACGAGTTGGGGAAAAGAAATGCCATTCTGTAGGAACCACTTGTGAGTGCATTGTTGACAGTCGTGTCTCTCTTACAGTCGAGGTCTTGAAGGACAGTATCACCAAGAGCAAACCGTTCAGACAAACATGGTGCAACTAATAACGTGGAATGTTAAGGGCCTTAGATCACCTAACAAGCGAGCAATGATACTAAGACACTTGAAAAGACTAAAAATTGATATTGCACTTCTACAAGAAACCCACTTAGGGAGGGAAGATTTTTTCCGCATGAAAAAATACTGGGTGGGTTCAGTATATGGGGCAGCGGCACAGGGAAGGAAGGCGGGCACAATGATTTTGATAAACAAACAGCTTAGCCATGAAGTGGTGGCTCAGGAAGAGGATGATCAAGGAAGATGGCAGCATTTAACAATTACCAGTCCAGCGGGAACACTCAGTATATATAATGTGTATGGCCCAAACTCGAAACAGAATCAGTTCCATGACACCATAAAATCCATAATTCTCTCAGATAGGGAATCTAACATCATAGTGGCGGGGGACTTTAATGCAGTGCCAGACTCAGCGGAGGACAGAAGCAAGGGAGAGGGTGCGGTGGGACACGGGGACAAGGGCTCAGCCCACAGAGAGGTTTCTTTGGAGGATGTAGGACTAAAAGACATTTGGAGATTAACTCACCCACATGACAGAGAGTATACGCACTTCTCTCACCCACATAACAGTTGGTCTCGTATAGACCAGATTTGGTTGTCTTTGGAACTGGCAAACGGTGTGCAGAACTGCATGATTGAGAGTATGGTGATCTCAGACCACAGTCCGGTGAGAGTGGGTCTTAGAGAGAAATTCAAGAGAGGATCAGACATTATATGGAGATTCCCGTCGTTTCTCCTAAGACAGGACAATTTTCACAAGATAATAAAGGAATGGTGGGAAGAGTTCTCAGAAAATAATAAGGAACATAGGGCGACGCCAGTATTATTCTGGGAAACGGCGAAAGCGGTCTTGAGAGGACGCTTGGTGGGGTATGCGGCCATGGTTAAACGAAAGACGAACGTGAAATACAATTTTCACAGCGAGGCAGTGCGACTAGCGTATACTAACTATCTGACAGACAGGTCTATCACGGCAAAAGATAGGTGGATGGCGGCCAAGAGAGACTTTGACGAGTGGGCAAAAAAAAAGGAACAACTATTCTGGTCACATAAAGAGGCGGATCTTCATAGATTTGGGAATAAGGCGGGGAGGATGTTGGCAAATTTAGCAAGGGGCAACAGAAAGATGACGGTAATCTCTAAAATGAAAACAAAGGGTGGAGGGGTGACATCGGATCCCAAAGAAATTAATAAGGTCCTGGGAGAATATTACAGAAAGTTGTACGGGCCGGGACATAACGACATGACTGATGAGGCGGAGTGGCTAAGACAAGCCCAACTACCTAGCTTAACGGAGAAGGAACTGGAAGTCTTAAACGCAGATATCACAGAGGAGGAGGTTTCAAAAACAATTGGGGAACTTAGTACTGATAAGGCTCCAGGGCCCGATGGTTTCAACAGCGAATTTTATAAAGTCCTCAAGGATCTGATTTCTCCGGACCTAACTTCAGTCTTTAACGCATTTCTGGGGGGAACAGAAATCCCTAAAAATGCCAATATAGCATACATTAAATTAATACCCAAGGGAACCAAGGACCTGGACGACCCTTCGAGTTATCGGCCCATCTCGCTCATCAACCAGGACTTAAAAATAATGTCTAAAATCATGGCGGACAGATTGGCCACGGTCTTACCTAGGTTAATTTCAGAACATCAGGTAGGGTTCATAAAAGGGAGAAATGCGGTGACCAACATTAGGAAGACGATTCTAGTGGTAGACGCAGTGAGATTGGGGCGCACGAAGGGGGGGGCAAGTCCTGCATTAGTCACACTCGACGCCGAGAAAGCGTTCGACAATGTTAACTGGAGCTGGTTAGACAAGGTGATGGAGGCCGCGGGGATATTGGGTAAGATGAGACTCTATATTAACAGCCTATATGCCAACTCAGGAGCAAGGATCCACACCCCGGGTTTTTTGTCCGACGTGTTCCCCCTGAAGAAAGGGACGAGACAAGGATGCCCGCTATCCCCATTGTTATTTAACCTGGCAATTGAACCCCTATCAAGAGTGCTGCAGGGTCATAATAGTTTTAAAGGGATCAACATAAGGGGTACAGAAATGAAGATAGCGCTTTTTGCTGATGACGTGATTCTATTTATGGGGGATCCTGGTGCGGACCTGCCCCGGACACTTAGCATGATAGAAAAATTTGGCACCTTTTCAGGTTTTAAATTAAATAAAAAGAAATGTGAGCTGCTATTCCTGAGTGGGGATCAAGGGCCAGCTGGGGGTATCTTAAGCGAAGGGCATGTGAATGGAATTCCGGTAGCACAGACATCAGTCAAATACCTGGGAGTGCATGTAGGAAGGACGGTGCAATCAATTTATAAAATGAACTATGGTCCACTGATCAGAAAAATCATAAATCAATTGAAGGGCTGGAAGGGACTACCCCTGCCATTACTGGCAAGATGTCACCTCATAAAAATGATGAGCTTCCCTAGACTGCTGTACCCCTTCCAAACGATTCCATTATTGTTAACACTAAGGGATGTCAACAGACTCAACTCAGCGTATGCAGATTTTATTTGGAGGGGAAGGAAACCCAGAATAAAGCTGCGCACGCTGATGAAGTCTGTGGAGGAGGGAGGGATAAATTTTCCGGACGTCAGAGGGTATAACGTAGTGTGCATCATGAGACACGTGATCGATTGGCTGAGAGGAACGAGTAGGCACTCGGATTATGGTATGGAACTCAAGTACGTTGAACCATGGGATCTGACGTCTATTCTTCACTCCCCATTGTCCAAGGTTGAAGGTCACATAAGAAATTCCGTTATATTCCGAGACACCATGTTGGCCTGGAGATTGGTAAGACTGAAATTGGGACTTTCATGGAAGGTATCAGAATACCTAAATCCTTGGGCATCACCAAACTTCCCACAGGGGAGAGAGAATAGACTATTCCTCAAATGGAAAGAGAAGGGCGTTAGGAGAATGACAGATGTAATGAATGTGGAAGAGAGAAGGTGGATGACAGGTCGGGAAGTGCTTGATAAATACAACCTCAATGGCTTCCACATTATTCAGTACGAACAATTGAAACATGGAATAATGAGAGAGAGCTGGGTGAGATTGGAAGGGAACTGAACAAGAGTATGATTGACGAGCTTATGGAAGGCAATGTAACAAATTTGAATGTCTCTCGAATATACCGAACATTTAGAGGTGTGCTAATATCCCGGGAAGATAGTCGTACACTTTTAGCATGGAAAAAACAACTGAAAGGGCAAGAAGTGGTGGAGGTCATATTGAAAGGATGGGTTCAGATGCGGAAACAAGTCACCAATGAGAGCTGGAGAGACACCCAGAAACATGGCAAAAAACACAGTGTGCGCACAAGGCCTTAGTGTATGTGCACACACTGGGTCCTGGATGCAGCGTGTCTTCTCCTGTGGAAACGCAAGTGTCCACAGGAGACCTCTGCATCTGTGCTCACGATTGGGGTTCGGGGCGCGGCGGACTTTTCCTGTGTCCTGCAGAGAACACTCGCATTTCCACACGCATCAACTGACATGCTGCAGCTCGGAAAGCTGCATCGCAGGTTTCCACTGCGGAGAATAGAAGCACAGTGGGCATGAGATTTCTCTAAATCCAATCCACTGTGCTTCTACTGTACAACCCAGCGTTTTGGACATAGCAAAAACATGTAGCGTCCAATGCTACTCCTGATCGTGCGATTGCAGCCTTACCAGCAGAGTAACCATTTATTTTGTGTTTTAAGTGGGATTCTAAAATGCATGTGCCATTGTTGTGGCACATAATATTGGTGTACAGTTTGCCAACAGGTGACAAGTGAGATGTGTCTAAAGGTGGATTTACCCTTCGAGATTATAGGGAATGAGCTGTAACATGGGATTACAATAATCTTGGAGTCTAAACAAGCTGCCGATGAACAAGGAAAAGTGCTCTTTCATCAGCTGAAATGATCTTTTGGTGATCTCCAATGATTGAAAGACTAATCGTGTCAATGCTTACCAATGATAATACAACCAGCCAAGCAGATGAGGTATCACAAATACACTGGTGACAATTAAAATATAACTTTTAATAGTTTATGATAACATTTTAAACCACACAACATAAGAGGTTGTAAAACCAACCTAGAATAATTAGGGCCAGTGTAGGCTCCTACTATTACCAAAATAGGACAAATAGACACGGTAGGAGAGTCCCCCACCATGACAAAGTATCGGAAGTGACAAAAAAGACTTAAATTGTCACACCAATATGCACACCAAGATGTACTGCACTTTAGTCCACAGTACGCTAAACAATTACCAGGACCCTCAAAAAGGCCCCACCATAGTAATTAAAGAATAAAGAAGTTGTCCAGTAGAGGGGGGGCAGACCCTTCAGCCTCACAGTACCCCTCAAATGGCAACAATCTGACCATCTTAAGGTCATATTGTTGCCATTTGAGGGATCTCCAATGATTGAGAGCAATGGCAGCCTATGTGCACTGGACCCTCTACTAAGTGCTGTCTGCCTGTGTAAACAGGCTATTAAAGCGTGACTCCAGTGTTTTGTTTTTTATTTCCCTGCTGGAGTGGTGCTTTAAGTCCAAGTCCCCTGCCCCCTAGTCTTATACTCGCCCTCCAACATATTCAACTGTTTTCTGGTTGGTCTTCTTCAGTTTGTGACCTGCCGGCTGCTCCAGTGTTTTATGGAGTGAGTCGGAGGTGACAACTCAGTACAAGTCTATTAGAGCCTCGTTCTTGCTCTCATAGACTTTCACTGTGTGCTTGTGATGTAACTTCTGACTTCGGCCATTCACAAATTAGTCACAAGATGGTGCTCTAGGACCGGAGCAACTCCGAAAAAAGTGAAGACTTGGTAAAATATAAGACCCAAGGCAGGGGACTTAGAACTAAAGCATCACTCCAGCAATAAAAACGCTGAAGTGGTGCTTTAAACAACTGCAGATACATTTGTACCTATCCGCTGTCAAATGAGAGCATGTACACCCCCTTTAACCTTTTGTAGCAAGATGCACCAGGTTTACCACAAAGAGGTTACCACTGTGGTCATTTTGGCACAGTCTCCACCAGACTGGTCTTGTTATAGGTTATCAAAATTTAGAACAGTATTAAAGATATGGTCAGCAATAAAGCTTACCAAAGGCTTGTAGTTATGCAAAGTAATAAATGGAGCTGTCACTCATTATCCCGACTCCATTGACGCTTTTCTCTTCTACTGCTACAGGTTGTTTTTTTTTTCTTTATGATGATGCCACATTGACAGCACTTGTAACGGATACAGCCAGTCATTGGGCTCTGCCGATTGTACACAGCGCTGAGCCCAGTGATTGGTAGCAGAGGTCATGTGCTCTGTTGGGAGAATGAGTGACCGCTCCATTTATTACTTTACACAAATACAAGCCATTGGTTTACTTACTAACCACCTCTTTAATACTGTTCTAAATTTTTTAAAACCTAATACAAGACCAGTCGGGCGAGCCACATGTGGCTCCTGATCCACAAGACGGGGATGCCTGTTCTAGATGTCACTGTAAATCCCCAATTAATCCCCCATCCTCAAAACCAAAATTATTGGATTTATTACATGTTATTAATGTCCATTGAGGTTAACAAAAGCGTAGACTTCCCACAATGGTTTCCAGGCCCTTCGGAGACAAAGTGGCTCCTAACATTTTTTTTTTGGTCTATTTTATATTTTTCAAATTTTAGTTACTGGGTCAATTTCAGAGGATTTTACAGTATTGTTGTGTTTGGGTTGTTTTTAATGCTAAGAAAAGTCAAAGGCAATTGATGTTCATAATAAGGTAATGCTATAATATGTGATTTATATGGAATATTCAGTATAAACAGTGGATTGTCGCTCCACATGGAGCTTATGTCTTTAGTTTACTCTCGCACTCCACGGTTACCTTTGATTTCATCAGCAGTCACAGTAAAGTGAAGAAAGGTCTGGAGGGACCGGAGTAATTCGCCTCATCGTATTATTTCAGGCGGTTTCTGGTTACCAGATACACGGGCTGTGCTCGGATTCAGTAGCAACAGCTGCATTTCAGACATGTGGGGGAATTCCACCACAATTACTCGAAATTCCTTCATGCAGCCAAGCCCAGGGATTTTCTATGCTATCAGTATTGGACAGTCCATACGTTTATATTGTAATCCGTGCAGTCCATTGGATAGATAGTGACTGAAGCTAAAATATCAGTACAGCTAAATTCTCAGGTGAGGTCAAACAGAAAACGTACAGTATAAATAGTGTATGACAACACACTGAGAAGAAAGAAGAGTAAAGGAATCTAGAAATACAAACCAAATGACAAATCTCAGAAATGTCTAGGTCCATTGCAGCTAATTTATAAGCAGTTTTTACTTCATATTTCAATGTAACGGTCTGAATTCCAATGCATCGTAGGGGAATAGTAATAAATCAGAAGGCAGGAGAACAAAAAGGGTCATGTCAGGGACAGACGGCAGAGTAGACAAAGGTATGATGACCAAGTGTTCCACCTGTCTCTAACCTTGCAGAAAAGGTGCTTTGGCCAACCATACATTGATGCTGTGTACATATGTCATCTGCGGTTTTTTTTTCTAAGCTGCTAAAATTGATAACCTATCCTCAACAGATCGGTGGGGGTCTGCTAATCGGCACCACCTCTGATGAGCTGATGCCAGATCTGGCAGGGTCAAGTGCAAACACAGCACATAGCGAAACACCACCGAGCAGCTCAGTAAGTGAAACACCACTGAAATCAGGATCTCTGCCCCTACATTATACTGCTCACAGATTTGGGGGCAAAAACCTGATGACACCCTTTTAAAGTGAACCTGTTAGATGCAATATGCACCCAGAACCACAAGCAGTTCTGGGTGCATATTACTAATTCCTTCCTAATCATCTCTGTAGCCAGTAGCATAGATAAAGAGATCTTTAGAAAAAGTATTTCTAAAGATTCTTTCTAATATGCTAATGAGGCTAGGGACCAATCGCAACGGTATTCGTTCCCATGGCTAGTCACCCCCCCCTTAGCATGTTAGCACGCCAGCAGGGTCATGCTAACATGCTAATGAATGCGCAGCGTCAGAGGCATAGTTAGGCTCACCTCTACCCATAGGGGTGTGCTTACATGCTAAGGGGGCCGACTAGCCAAGAGAATTAACGCCCTTCCGACTAAGGCTAGGTTCGCACACTGCGTCTTTTTGACGCTGCGTTTTTGTGCGTTTTTGGCCGCTAAAAACGCACAAAAACGCACCTGCGTCGAAAAAACGCGGCAAAAAACGCACGCGTTTTGCCGCGATTTGGTGCAGTTTTTTGCTGCGTTTTGCTGCGTTTTTGCTCACTGCGTCCTTATGCGTTTTTTATCAGTGAACAAAAAAAAAGGTCTGATGTCATTTCCTTCTTCAATGTGTTCTTCATTCTCCACTAGTGTATGCAGAAGAGCAGACAGCTGCAGAACTACAAGGCTCAGCATACTCCATCCAATAGTGTATGCAGGAGAGCAGACAGCAGCTGCAGAACTACAAGGCTCAGCATGCTCCATCCAGGACTGTATGCTTGAGGGAGAGTCAGGGGGAGCAGACCTACAAGGCTCAGCATCCTCCATCCAATAGTGTATGCAGGAGAGCAGACAGCAGCTGTCGAACTACAAGGCTCAGCATCCTCCTTCCAGGACTGTATGCATGATTTCCTTGCCCCCCCAAACAAAAAAAATGACGTGGGCTTCGCCATATTTTTGTATGCTAGCCGGGTACAGCAGGCAGGTACGGGCTGCCCCCAACCCCCAGCTGCCTATTTGTACCCGGCTGGGAACCAAAAATATAGGGAAGCCCTTTTTTTTTTAAATTATTTCATGAATTTCATGAAATAATTTAAAAAAAAAATGACGTGAGCTTCGCCCAATTTTTGAGTCCAGCCGGGTACAACTAGGCAGCTGGGGATTGGAATCCACAGTGCAGGGTGCCCATGCTTTCTGGGCACCCCCGCTGTGAATTGCAGTCCTGCAGCCACCCCAGAAAATGGCGCTTTCATAGAAGCGCCATCTTCTGGCGCTGTATCCAACTCTTCCAGCTGCCCTGATGCCGCGTGGCTCGCTGGGTAATAATGGGGTTAGTGCTAGCTGTATAGCTGGCCCTAAGCCCGAAATTCATGGTGTCACGCCAATATTAGACATGGACACCATGAATTTCTAGTAAAGATAAAAGAAAAACACAACACACAGAAAAATATTTTTATTAGAAATAAAACACAACACAATTAGTGACTCCATCTTTATTGAAATAAAGAACCCCCCCTCCGCAGTAATCCTGGGTCAGGGTCCCGCGCCGTCCAATCCGGATCCAATATCATCTGATCGGTTTGCTGGAAGGCAAAGCGATCAGATGATGTGTCAGGATCAAGTGCCTGAATCCCATCACACATCAGCTGATTGTATAAAAGCCGATTATACAATCAGATGATGCATCGGTGCAAAAAAAAATACTCACTCATGTGTTGATTACCGGCAGCGATGGGGCGGGAGTCTGATCCCGTCCGATCGCTGCAGCAGCTGCCGGTAATCAGGGATGAAGTCTCCTGACGCATCCGCTGATACCAGCCGGGCGCCCGCGTCACCGCGATACTTACGATCACCTGATGCGTCAGGTGACTCGGGTGATCCATCGCCAGGTCCTGCATCCATCGGAGGTTTCCCGGCCGTCTGCACACAGCCGGAGCGGGGGTGGCGATACCGTGAGAGGAGCTGGGAGCGGGCATGGCACCGGAAGTCTGCAGACAGGTGAGTATAACTTTTTTTTTTCTACTGTTAACTTTTGTTTTCGCAGCCGCTTCCACCTCCCGCCCAGACATGGCGCCGTACGGCAGCATACATGCACAGGACGGGAGGTGGACGCAGCGGTGACTGTACCGGGAGGATTCACGCTTCTGTATATACTGACAGAAGGAATCCTCTTCCTGTACACGTCACTTTACTGCCCACCTCCTGCGTTTATACCTGCGTTTTTGGTCTTAGAAACGCACCAAAACGCAGCTATTTGCGTTTCTCATTGCGTCTTTCAACATCCCATTGAACTCAATGGATGAAAAGCGCAGTGAAAAACGCGGGAATAATTGACATGCTGCGTTTTTGTGGCACCACAAAAACGCAGCTGAAAAAAAACAGATGTGTGCGGACAGCAAAAATGAAAACTCATAGACTTTGCTGGGGAAGCAAAGTCCTGCAGTTTTGAGGCCAAAAACGCACCCGAAAAACGCGCAAAAACGCCGCGAAAAACGCACATAGCCTAAGATGTTTAGAAATACTTTTTCTAAAGATCCCTTTATCTATGCTAGTGTATACAGGGACAGTTAGGCAGGGATTAGCAATATGTACCCAGAACTGCTTGTGGTTGTGGGTGCATATTACACCTGACAGGTTCCCTTTGGCTGCTTTCACACCTCCGGTTTTTGCTATGCGGCACAATCCGGCACTTTGCAGGAAAATCGCAACCGTTTTTTTTGCTGCTGGTTGCGATTTTCCTGCATAGACTTTAATTAGTGCCGCATGGCCTTGCGTTCCGTCCGGTTTTTGCCGCATGCGGCAGATTTAGCCGATGCGGCCGGATGGAACGTTGCCTGGCACGTTTTTTTGTGCGGCAAAAAAAAACGCATCGCGCTGCATTCGGCCGATGCGGCGCATTTTTCAATGCATGCCTATGGCGGCCAGATGCGGCAATAACCGCATCCGGCCGCCGCATGCGTTTTTTGCCACCGCATCCGTTGCATAGCTTGCACAGCCGGATTGAGCCGCAGAGCTCAAGCCGGATGTGTGAAAGTAGCCTTTAAGTTCACCTGAAATGTTAAAGTGCATTTTAAGATCATCCTGAAATTTCATCTGAAAGCCAAATATCCCTAATTTTTTATGAGTTGTGTATGTATGAAATCAGTTGGAAATGCTCACATTAGTTTGACAAAATCTGGTCTCGGTGGCTCGATTAGGTGGACACTGTTATGTTTTTGCATTGTATAAGGCCACTTGCACACACTGAATAGTTGGCGAGATTTTTTTTTTTTTATACTCCAATATTTGTATTACTCAAAGCAAGTTGGGCTGCAGTGTGTACATCGCCCAAGCCAAAAGCTAATGCTCTACCAGGATATTATACTCCAATATTTGTAAGCCAAAACCAGGAGTGGGAAAAAAATGCATAAGTGGTGCCCGTGTTTCTATTATGCTTTTCCTCTGACTGTTCCACTCCTGGTTTTGGCTACAAACTCTAATGTAAAATGATGACCTCGTACTTGATTTTGTGCATGTGGCCTAAGAATGGATACGTCTCTGCTGGTACGCCATGATTAGGTGGTGGGATGCATCAGGTCGCTGGTTTGATGTGTGAAAATTGTTTTCTATGTTATATCTACTTTGGGTTTTTTGTTTTGCATTTTTATTGACAAATGAAATATACAGATTTTAGAAATGGTATTAGGTAAAATATTTTCCTTGTGAACAAAGTGTAGTAAGTGTATTACACTTCACGAGTTATGGGATGTGCTGTGAATGAATGACAGGGAAGTCTAAACTGGCCCTCGGGCTAGGGGAACCCTAGCTGACCCTGATCCCAAAGGTACGTCTGAAAGTGACGATGTTTGGGCCTCCTTCCTTGCCCTAGCTCCTGAACAACCCTGGTCTTCCACCATCCAGGAGAGGACCGGGACAGGAATGGTTTTTACTACACAGACAGACAGGGTAAAACCAAAACTCAAACTCACAGCATTTGATCACAGATGTATAGACAATATGTGATCAGGAGAAAACTTAAGGAAGGGAGGAAATAATCAGACAACAAGCGTATTTCCACAACACACCAAACAGTGCACAGACACTCACCAGCAACTGGATAACAAAGTAACAGGATCAGGATTGCATAAAGCTTTCAGCTGCATGAGAGAATAGGCTCCATCAGCTTAAAAGGGTGGAGGAGACTGTGAAATGTCTCCTGCAACATGTGACTCAAGCAGCAATCCGCAGGCTAGCAGAAATTTGCTCCTGCTATCCCAATTACTAACAAGAGCACAGCTGTTTGACGTCCGAGCCTGTCTGTGCAACTCAAAAACCGTATCGTGTGGAGTGTCCAACTTTTGCTGTGTGATCAGCATCAAATGTAGTCCTGACACTCGGGAGTTTTGAGCCAGACACAGCGTAACAGCGTAATAAAAACAATGCTCATGAATAATACAAGGCAACGACTGGTACAGGAGGAAAAAGGACTCTGCCTGTGAGGTCTCACAGTCTACAAGGGATGAGTGAAGGGGTAGAGCTGGTCATGCAGCGGTATAGTGGAGTGAAGGTTACTGCAGGTTGTCTGCTTGTCGGAAGTGGTGGGTCTTCAGGATCCTTTTTGAAGGTTTCCACGGTAGGCGAGAGTTTAACATATTGGGATAGAGAGTTCCAGAGTATGGGGGATGCACTGGAGAAATCTTGTATGCAATTGTGGGAAGAGATTAGAGGGGAAGAGGGGAGCTCTTGTAGGATCGACGGTTGTGTGCAGGCACGTACCGGGAGACTTGGTCACAGATGCATGGAGGAGACAGGTTATTGATGGCTTTGTATGTAATGGTTAGGGCTTAAGTATTTTTGTGTTTCTGAGACTTTGTATACATTGCATTTGAGCCATCCATTGAAGGTATACAGAGGTAGGATACCCCATTGCAGTGGGGCCGATGCCATTAGTTTGTCATCTTGGCTTCTGTCAAATTAGGGAAGAGAGGGAGCAACCATTCGTGAGTATTGCTGTTAACACCCCTATATAAATATTCGATCATCCACACATGCAGGGATTGTAAAAGTAGCAAGTCCTTCTTCAAATTACTACCGTATTTGCATCATAAACTTGATGAAACCCAAAGAGCACACTTTGACTTAAAGGCGCCAAATATTACCTACCATCGAAACAATTGGTCCATGTCTTGCCGGTAATTAGATAAATGTGGAGTATATAAAGAGATATAGACTAGCTTTTGCTTTACAGTGCTACCTCCATGCAATGTTTTCTTGAGTAGGTTTAGGGAAACGTAGCCCCAGTTGTTGGTCCCATAAGAATATCTTCCCAGAATTGCAGCCAAGCGTGAAGTTCAATTAATTTCTGTAATAAATATTAATTGGCCCGTCAAGTCAATTTCCAGCAATGCAATTCTTCCTTGTGCTGAGGCTGCATTTTCTCAGGAAGAAACAAGTTAACAAAGACCTGTTTCCTGGTCATTTGGGAACACTTTGTATCTGCCAAACAGCTTCTTATTGGAGGTACTTTGCTTCTGCTTATTCTATTGGCTTTCAGTGGAAATTACAAGAAAATGGGATAGTGAGATTATTGCATGCATAGGTTAATTATTACTATTACTGGTATTCTAGCTGACCTGATTTTTAATTTATTTTAATAACCTCCAATAATTATTATAACTTTTACATTGGCTGCTCGTGTAGGAAATCATGACTTCATATCTGCATAGAACCCTATCCCGCACTTGCCATGATGTAGACCTAGAATTATCCTGTATTATCGATTATCAGGTTTTACCCATACACAAGATATTGGGAGCCATACATAAAATGTTCTTATTCCATGCTACAATTTTTTTTTTATCATAAAAGGCTTGTAAAGTTTTAAGAACACTAGGTCAAGATGCATGCAAGTAAGTCAATGGGTCCATAGAAAAAAAATATTTTCACCGACTAACAGAATGAAGAAGATGGAAGCTTCTTTTTTTTTTTTTACATCTCCTCCACATCTGGAAACATTGGATCAACCTCTTATGACACACTCATCACATTATTGGACACGCACATCATGATCCACTGCTGACCGCTCCGTTGCCAGCCCATGATGACCCAAATGGCCTTGCTCAATGGACGAAAATTCTGTAGACACTGCAGGACATGGTAGCACCTTTAGGCCATGCAGGCTGCTTACTAAAGCAAGGACAACATGTGGCCTGGCGTTATGTTGAAAAAGGCTTCTGTAAAAATGGCTGTACCACTAGTTTCATAATTGGTCCATGGCAGGTGAAATTTACACAAACCATAAAAAGGCATTTGCACAGCATTTGGCTACGAGCCTGACATCCAGCTACAGATGTTTCATTGACCTCACCACTCTCAAAGACTGTTATTGTACACCGCAATGGGAGCTGGAATGAAGATCTATCCTCTTCTGCAGTGAATTCCATTTTAGTCTTGGATACAGTTATAGCCGAAGACGTGTGCAGTGCAATAGAGAAGCCTTCACAATTGAATGTCACACTGTTTCTATGCCTGGAAATATGGCGTGAGGTGGCAGAATATACAGTAGACGGACTCCTCTAGTCTTAATTTGAGGTACATTTACCTCTCGGCAATGAACATAGGAATAGTGTCCCTGAAGCAGTTACAAAATGTCATGATGCCAGGCCGCATGTTGCGCCTACTACTGTGAGCAGTCTGTGTTGCCTAAATTTTCTATCTTTGTCTGCAGTATATCCAGACTTGTCCCATCGACCACATGTTGGAAATCATTAGTCGACAATTGCAAGGTAAGCTGCCAGCAGCAGATCTAGATTATTTGCTTGCCTAAGGGGTACTTCTCACATAGCGAGATCGCTGCTAAGTCACAGGTTTTTTGACGTACCAGTGACCTCATCAGCGATCTCGCTGTATGTGACACTAAGTAGCGACCTGGCCCCTGCTGTGAAATTGCTGATCGTTACACACTGCTCTGGTTCATTTTTTGCTCGTTGCTCTCCCGCTGTGAAGCACACATCACTGTGTTTGACAGCGAGAGAGCAACGATCTGAATGTGCAGGGAGCCGGCTTCTTTCAGCTGCGAACGTTGGTAACCAAGGTACACATCAGGTAACTAAGCGAAGCTCTTTGCTTGGTTACCCGATATTTACCTTGGTTACTAGCATACGCCGCTCTCAGGCTGCCACTACTAGCTCCCTGCACACGTAGCCAGAGTACACATTGGGTAACTAAGCGAAGCGCTTTGCTTAGTAATCCGATGTATACCCTGGCTACAAGTGCAGGGAGCCAGCACTGAGCAATGTGTATAACCAGTGTAAATATCGGGTAACCAAGCAAAGCCTTTTGCTTAGTTACCCGATATTTACCTTGGTTACCAAGCGCAGCATCGTTTCCACGAGTCGCTGGTGGCTGGTCGCTGGTGAGATCTGCCTGATTGACAGCTCACTAGCGACCATGTAGCGACACACCAGCGATCCTGACCAGGTCATATCGTGGTCGGAATCGCTGATAAGTGTTTTTAGAGTGGCAGAACAATGGATGTGAAAGTGCAGATGCAGATAGCAGAAGAAAATCCGCTGCCATTTACTGTACATCAGCATAGCATACATAGCATTTGCAATTTCATAATACTGATTCACTATACTCCTTTAAATGACAGAAAGTAAAATCGGTACAAAGTCAGAAAGCGCACAAAAGTCAGAAGCATAGACGAGAAGGTAAAGGTGTCTACAGCACTAAGGAGAAGCAGGGTGCTGCTGGGGAATGTACCGTATATATATTTACCAGTGTAAGAATAGGACTGCACATAGAGGGGAAGATACAACCATACGATAAACTTTGTTGGGTTTATGCTGTATATTAACCCCTTACTGACATATGATATACTGGTACATTATATGCTGGCTCCCTGAATTTTTTGTGGGCTCACAAGTTAAGCCCCAATCTTTCCTGGCAGATGATGCCTGTAATATTCACCCATCATCTGCCTCTAATAGCCGCTGTTGGAGAATAGCACTGTCTGTAGCTGTTAACCTGTTAAATGCTGCTGTCACAGTTTGACAGCAGCATTTAAAGCTTGTTGGCAGGGGGGCACATCATTCTATGCACTCATTGGCATGCCTATTGCTTAATCGTGGGGCACCAATGGATTGCCGTGACGGCCCGGGGTCTGCTGGAAACTCCTGTGCCAGTCATGACGTTACTCCTGTGAAAACCAGCCTGTGTCTGGTGTTCAGAAGAGACCATGAGTTTTGCTATATTCAACAGTACTATGGCATTGCTGTATATAGCACAAGTGATGCAGCTACGAGTGCGGACTGACAAATACAATAAAAAAAAGTTTAAAAAAAAAATAAAAATTATATGATATGAAAAAACATAAGTTCAAATCGCCTCCTTTTCCCCGATTACTCCAGTAAATGGCGTAACAAGAAAGAAAATCAAAACTTGAGTTTTTTCGGCCACCCCACACAAAAAAAAATGTGACAACGGGATTAAAATATCGTATCTATCCTAAGGTGGAATCAATAAAAATGGACTCTGGGTGCAAAAAAACAAAATAAAAACAAGCCCTCAATGATCCATATCCCAAAAATTGAAAACGTTGTGGCACAAGTGACTTTTAAAAAAAAAATAAAAATTGGAGGGTTTTATTTTGCGTAAATAAATAAAAAACTATGCATATATGGTATTGATGTAATCGTACTGACCTGGAGAATCATATTGCCAGGTTATTTTTGCCATTAAAATGAACACTAAATAAACACAACAAAACACAATTGCAAAACTGCGCTTTTTTTCCTATTCTGCAACACTTGTATTTTTTTTTTCTCGCTTTCCAGTACATTACGTGATAAATCGGATGGTGTCACTCAAAAGTACAACTTGGTTTGTGAAAAAAAAACAAGCCCTCACACAGCTATGTGTACAGAAAAAAAAAATAAATATAAAAAAAAATTATATATGACTCTTTGAATAAGGGAAGGCAAAAACAAAAGCTGAGAAAAAAAACAAAAAATCAACTGGTCTAGAAGGGGTTAATAGGTTTGCTTTTCTTGAGCTTTTTGAAAAACCATGTGATTATGAAAGTAACCCTTTAATATCTTTGGGTAACCAAAAAGAAATCCCTAGTCTTGGACCACTTTCAGACAGACATAATATGGGCGCTTCATCTGTGCCCATAATACAGATGCCATACTCCTGGGTCTGGGGACCTTTTGTTGTTCATAGACACAGATTAGAGCACTATTAAAGCCTGTAGCACTTGATCTCCAGGAGGTCACAGGGACGTGCGCACCACAGACAGAGGCCGTAGAGACGCACGCACCGTCCTGATGGAGGCCGTAGGGACGCGTGCACCACAAAGATGGAGGTCGTAGGGACGCGCGCACCACAAAGACGGAGGCTGTAGGGACGCGCGCACCACAAAGACTGAGGCCTTAGGGACGCGCGCACCACAAAGACGGAGGCCGTAGGGACGCGCGCACCACAAAGACGGAGGCCGTAGGGACACGCGCACCACAAAGACGGAGGCCGTAGGGACGCGCGCACCACAAAGACGGAGGCTATAGGGAAGCGCGCACCACACAGACTGAGGCCCTCTTGGCATCCATCGGGTAAATGGAGACCTATGAATAGCATTCTCCAAAGTATATGTCAAACGTAAGCCTTGACTGCAATGTGCACAGAGCCTTAGATGAACCACACAGATATTCTGCCATTTATTGAAAATAACAAAAATGAACAAAGGCCAGAGATGTCTCCTTTTCCAGTCAATTTCCATAGCAACTACAATAGTGTTTACACGCTGTCTAGTTTCCATGGTAACTGGGAAGAGAGAAAGGAAGCAGATGATCTGATTGGTGCTCTCCGCACATACTGATGAAAACTGGTTAATTTCATAAGGGGGAATCTTTTAAAAGCGCTTAGTTTTGAAGAACAGAAGCGCGTAATACTCTCAAATACCTAACTACTTGTGAACTATTTTTAATATTGCGCTCCGTCCCAGTATCCTCTGTTTAAATAAATCCACAAGGTTTAGACACCATTACAGAGGATCGGACTCCGCTCTAGACTCCTGTTTGTTATAGTAAATCCTTGTTATTTCCTAGGGATTACAATTTAGAACATCTTTTCTTGGAACTTTCTTTTACTGTTCCTCTGTAATCCTTCCTAGAAATGTCATTGACAACTAGGTGTTACCATTCCATTTGTCAAAGGGGCGTGTCTATTGTCTGCCACTGTTGGTTCTGATTGGACAGTGTTATTTTGAAGAGACCCAATTATGATTTTTTTCATAGATTTCTTGGCATTGTAACACAAGCACGGTGCACAGATAGAAGATGCTTAGGCTATGTTCACACACTGCATCTTAACCACAAGGATGTCGCACGTTTGGCCCAAAAACAGCACCCATGTCAAAAACGCATAAAAAAGCACGCATTTTGATGCATTTTTGCCGCATTTTGCCCAATGTGTTTTTTTAAGTCAAATCTATTGACTGGAAGGGCTCAAAAAGGCTGAAAAAATGCAAAAAGAATTGACATGCTGCATCTTTAAAGATGCAGCCAAAAAGAAATGCAGAGTGTAGACAGCAAAATAGATATCTCATAGACTGCTGGGAGAAGGAAATGCATGCCTTTAGGGGCATCTTTGATACCTCAAAAATGCAGTAAAAGATGCAGTGTGTGAACATGGCCTAAAGAATTGTTCTTTCATGAGCAATTTACCTCAATTCACATGTCTGGGAACCTGACTGAACAGTAAGGGAACGGTAAGCCGGGTCCTTACTTTGTGATTGTGTGAACACTGTGATCACACAAAATTTGGCACCAAAAGGAAAAAATAAAATTCTGACATAATGACTTTTATGAGTCATGTATTCCATTTTCTCAAAAAAGAAAAGTGACTTAAATAAACACAAATGATGAATTGGGTCCTAAAGCTTTCCTTTCTTTCTCTGCAGCCATAGATGTAGTTTACAAATTCGGGGTAAATCTGTCGTAGTTGCAAAACAGGGTTCATACGTTTGAGTATTTGGGTACCATTTCCACCAATCCACAGCAATGTTGCATCTAAAATGTGTGTTTTTGCACTTATTAATGCTTTCTACTGTGCATTTTTTGTTGCAAAAATAAAATTTTGTAGTTCTGATACCTTTTAATGGCTAACTAAGATAAAAATAAAATATGATGTTATAAAGCAAGCTTTCGAGACATCTCAGGTCTCTTCCTCAGGCATGGTATGACAAAATATCTGAAGAAACACAAATATATACACAAAACAGGGCAGAGCGATGCATAGTAAAAGGACATTTAAATAAACAAACACTGAGCTTGGAACTTTGATTGCAGATGTTGTTTGTTTATTTTAATGTCCTTTTACTATGCATCGCTCTGCCCTGTTTTGTGTATATATTTGTGTTTCTTCAGATATTTTGTCATACCATGCATGAGGAAGAGACCTGAGATGTCTCGAAAGCTTGCTTTATAACATCATATTTTATTTTTATCTTAGTTAGCCATTAAAAGGTATCAGAACTACAAAATTTTATTTTTGTTTCTCTCACTGAGAGCAATCAATCATTTTTCAACTGGCTAACACGGTACCAAAGCCTTTTTTGTTGCAGAAACACAAAAAAAAACAAAAGCAATTTCGTACCAATAGCTTAGCCTTTGGATTTGAGGTCCCCAATGAAATGAATGAGTGAAATCCGTACCAACCCACAACGGAGATTAACATGCTGCGTATTTATAAGAATAACACCAAAAGAGCATTTCCACTTGTGCTAGAGTGGCATTTTAAACGTAAGTCCCCTGCACCCGGTCTTACACTCTCCTGCCAGTGGCTTCATTGTTTTTTTAGCACCACTCCAGTCCCACAGCGCCATTTTGTGTTCATAATTTCTGACTTTTCAGAAGTCAGACGTTATCAGGAGGTCTCGATACAAGTCTATGAGAGCAAGATTGAGGCTCACATAGACTTGTATTGAGTTGTGACCTCCAGCGCACGCCATGACACACTGGAGCTGCCGGCAAGTCATAAATCACAAGAGTTTTTTTTATGTGCAAGCATCCACACTGAAATATGCATCAGCAATTTTCCCTCATTATTGAGTTTGTGGCTTTTTTTTCTGTGTGGATTTTGTATTTTTTTTTTTAAGCATAAGCTCTGAAATTCTACACTTAAAATGCAAAAAACACACATTTTTTTTTCAGGTAAAATCATATGGAGAAAAAATGCACATAAAATGCATCAATAGCGGTTTTAAAGGGAACCTGTCAGCAGAAATTTCCCCTAAAACCTAACAGATTCCCCCTCTGCAGCTCCTGGGCTGCATTGTAGAAAGGTCCCTGTTATTATTGTGCCCCCTGTGAGACCAAAATAAAGAGTTTATAAAGAGGTACCTTTTTGGCTTCGGATTCTATAAATGTGACACGGGGGCGGGCAGCCTGATGGCCGTTATTCTGCCCCCTGGTCCTGTATGCCGCCCCCATCGCTGATTTCCATACTTTTGGACGCCGCCCACTGCTCCAGCCATCCCCGCGCATGCCCAGTGCCAGTCTCACGGGACTGAGCACTGTGACTGCTGGTGACGTGTGCGCAGGCAAGTGATTATGGGCGGGACTGTGACTGTTATCAGCAAGTACCCGCCCATAATCTCGTGAGAGCGCAAACCTCTCCAGCGGTCACACTGTGCTCAGTGTAGATGCTAGACTGTATGGGCTGCTTCCAGGGATGACGTCCCTTTGTCACGTGATAGTATTTTGAACACGCCCCTATCACGTGACAAAGGGATGACATCCCTGGAAGCAGCCCATACAGTCTAGCATCTACACTGAGCACAGTGTGACCGCTGGAGAGGTTTGCGCGCTCACGAGATTATGGGCGGGTACTTGCTGATAACAGTCACAGTCCCGCCCATAATCACTTGCCTGCGCACACGTCACCAGCAGTCACAGTGCTCAGTCCCGTGAGACTGGCACTGGGCATGCGCGGGGATGGCTGGAGCAGTGGGCGGCGTCCAAAAGTATGGAAATCAGCGGTGGGGGCGGCATACAGGACCAGGGGGCAGAATAACGGACGCCAGAGAGCCCGCCCCCGTGTCAGATTTATAGAATCCGAAGCCAAAAAGGTACCTCTTTATAAACTCTTTTTTTTGGTCAGAAAGGGGGCACAATAATAACAGGGACCTTTCTAGAATGCAGCCCAGGAGCTGCAGAGGGGGAATCTGTTAGGTTTTAGGGGAAATTTCTGCTGACAGGTTCCCTTTAAACGCACAGTGGGCAATAATTTTTAAGAAATCACATTCACTCTGCTTGAACTTTCCATATAGCTGATTTTCTACATAAAAAAACTACAGTGGAAAAATCTTTAGTAATTATTATTATGCTAAATGTGAACATGGCCTTAGACTAAAATTTTAGCTCCTCTGCATTGGGAAGTGAATGCATTGTAAGGGCACATGTCTGCGCAAGTATTGTGCACCAGTCCTGAACTAAAGGCCCCTTAACACACTGAGACTTTCTAGCGATCCCAACAGCGATCCCAACCTGACCGGGATCGCTACAAAGTCTCTGGTGAGTCGCTGGTGAGCTGTCAAACAGGCATACCTGGAAAACGACGCAACAGCGATCCGGACCTGCAGAACGACTTAGCTAGTCATTGGGGACGTTGTAAAGCAGCTTTTTGAAAGGTAAGTCGCTAACGAAGTCGCTGTAAAGTCCCCTTTACACACTGAGACTTTCTAGCGATCATGCTGCACAGCGGGAAACAAAGGACCAAAGAATGGTCCTGAGAGATGTGTAGTGATCGGCAACTTCACAGCAGGGGCCAGGTCGCTGATGTGTTTCACACACTGCAATGTCGCTGGGGAGGTCGCTATTACGTCACAAAACCGGTGACATTACAGCGATGTTGCAGTGTGTAAAGGGGCCTTAAGTGCAGAGGCAGCCAGCCGTAGATTCTCTAACCCGAGATAATCGGGCTGATGCTATTGACACTCTGATCAATCTCTGATCCAAGTGTCGGCATAGTGTGATCTCGTGGATGAGAGAATCATAGCGCAGGTGAGGAGAAGATGGGAACTAAATTTCTCCATTGTTTGAATCTGTGGAGATCAGGCTGCTCTTAGATGTCATCCGAGTGCAGTCCAATTATGTTCATGTACCCATAGACTTGTATAGCTGAGTGCAATACGAATATCATACACACATGACATGCAGTAATTTTTTTTTTTTTTTGTCTCTGACAGACCGTGTCCAAGATAACATCTGACGATTGGTCCCAGAGACTAAAGGCCCCTTTACACACTGCAACATTGCTACCTATATCGCTGTAACGTCACCGGTTTTGTGACGTAATAGCGACCTCATCGGCGACATTGCAGTGTGTGACACGCATCAGCGACCTGGCCCCCGCTGTGAGGTTGCTGATCGCTACAAGTCGTTCAGGACCATTCTTTGGTCCTTATGTTCCCGCTGCGCAGCATGTATCGGTGTGTTTGACACCGTTACAACGACATAGTTAGCGACTTAGAACCCAGCCCATAGGCGTGCTAGCGTTCCCTTTCCAGTGAGGTCGTTCTGCAGGTCCGTATCGCTGCTGCGTCGTTGGCCAGATCTGCCTGTTTGACAGCTCACCAGCGACTGTTAGAGACTTTCCAGCGATCCCGGCCAGGTCAAGATCACTAGAAAGTATCAGTGTGTAAAGGGGCCTTTACATTGGTCATGGATCGAACTCTGGGCGGAAAATACGCCTGTTTGCCCTTATGAATATAGCCGAAAGAGCACGCATCCAGGCACCCATGCTGTATTTTATTCTGATTCGCACCTGATGTTTTCGCTGCACTTCATGAACATGAATTGTACAAAGCTGCAATATCTTGCGCATATGCTGTAAAAAGTGCCACTTATATAAATAAATAAACCAATGTGAAAAGTGGTGTAAAAAAAATAAAAAAATTCCACTGGCACAACCATCGCGGCCTTTTCAAACAAACCCTCAATTTTAAACCTGAATAATTCCTTTAAGTTTTTCTCACCAGGTGTAGCAGCATTTGCTTGTGAGAAGTCTACTATGTGATAGGCTCGTTTTTCCATCTGAACGCAGCCTGTCATGTCTGCAGATTGCGCACACGGACTGATTTATACACTCGTCTGAATGAGCCCTTATATTTGCTGCTTTGTGAATTCGATTTAATGAAGGTTTGAAATTCGCAGCTATTTATGCCGCAGGTAGTACTGCGGATTTCACCTGTTCACAAGAAGATGAAACTCGGAGCTGTATTTACCACTGCACAATCCGCGGCCAACGTTCTGCAGAAATAAGGTCCCGTGGGTACATACCCATAATGTATGGCTGGCTGCAGGGAGAACTTGCTCTACTATAGAGCATACTGTGATTTATTTATTTTTTTTGCACACTTTGCATTTGTTTAAGGTGGTAGTATACATAGCCCCTTTAAAACACAATAATCCCACATTTCAGGTCCTTCCTCTGGAAACCTTTTAAAACTTTACTTTTATTGTTTAACTCAAAAAGAAATGAAATAAAATTTGGAAACTTATTTCAGACATAATTGATTGCGGGAATCTAACATTTGGTCTGATGACGCCATATTCCACTAGTTGCGTGTTTGCCAATCATATTGCTAATAGTGATATTTATATTATCGGTTCACATATAACGGTATTCTAGTTTTTGATCAAGCTATAAAATATATATCCCATTTAACAGGTGGGTAATTACCTCCTATAGTCACCTCCTCATTTCGGTTTCCATACTGCATCTATACCAGTCACTATTTATTCCATGATTCCCTACAAATTGATGAGATGCTGCTTATTTATTCTCATTTAGTCACAACCAAAAGATGTCTCTCTATGTGTGGACGTGTATATGAATGTAGTTTGTATGTTTTTATTTGTAATATAATATATTATGTGTGTGTGAGTATTTAATATAAAATATGCGTGTCATATATATTTGTGTGGTTGCGTGTATAAGGCTAAGTACGCACGCTGCAGTTTTGTTCACAAAACTGCACCCTGTGGTCACAAAAACGCAGGCATTTACCATGCTTTTTCCATGCGTTTTTGACAGTGTGGGGTTTGTTTTTTTTTCCGTTTTTTTTTTTTTTTTTTTTATTCAGTGGGTGAAAAATAGTGATGGGCGGACACCCGGTTCAAAGGCACCGGAGTCCCAAGCCCGGAATTCTCAGGGAATTCGGGGTATTGATCTGGATCCAGCACTCTGGAAATAAGAAAAAAAAAAATAAAGAAAAAAAATAATAAAGTGCGCTACACTTAGTCACTGTCGTGGCTGTAACTGCTCCCGTGGCCTCTCATTCACTTCTGGGGCTGATCATTTCCTTCAATGCATATGTACTGCTTTCCCCTCCCACCGGTCTCTGTGATTGGTTGCAGTCCGACATGCCCCCACACTGAGTGACAGCGTGTCTGACGCTTCCAATCACAAAACCTGTCTGCGGCTCTCTATCGTACAGTAAAAATAAATAAAAAATTGACGTATGGTCCCCCCAGATTATGATGCCCAGCACAGATAAAGCATACAGCTACAGGCTGCAGCCCCCAGCCATGTGCTTATCTTGAGTGTATATCAAAATAAGAGGAACTTTTTTAAGTTATTTAAATGAATATTTTTTTAATTATTTAAATGAATAAATAAAAAAACAGCGTGCAGCCCCTCCCCCCAGTTTTGATACCCAGCCAAGATAAAGCCCGACAGCTGGGGGGGCTAGTATTGTCAGTCTGGGGAGATAATGGTTATTGGGCCCCCCCAGCCTAAAAATACCAGGCTGCAGCCACCCAGGATTGCCGCATCCATTAAATATGACAATCCAGCACTTTACCGACCTCTTCCCGATTGCCTCAAGTGACTTTAGGTGACTTCAGTGACCTCACCTCAAGTGAGGTCACCGAGTTTATTGAGGTTCCTTGAGGTCAGGTTACCTGCGGTCACAGGTGGCGGGCCATGGGAACATCCAGCTGTGGCTGCATCTAACCTGAGTGACGTCACCACTGATCATATGGCTCACTCAGTCTCTGTCGGAAGCTCACAGCGGGTAGTCATGTTCCATGATCACAACTCAGTGACTTTAGCTGTAGCAGCGCTGGAATCGTTGTGGGACCTCGTGTGGATTACGTTGGACCTGCAGGGGTGTTTTTAGGGTTAATAAAGTGGTGAAAGAGAGTGCTTTGTAGTAGCTGTGAGCTGCAATTAAACTCTTATTACCCCAATTGCCACCGCACCAGGGCAATTGAGAAGAGCTGGGATACTGGGATTGTTGCATCTAATAGATGTGGTAATTCTGAATGGCTGCAGGCTGCAATTTTTTAGGCTGGAGGGGCCCAAT
The DNA here is from genome assembly GCF_048569485.1 of Anomaloglossus baeobatrachus. NCBI lineage: Eukaryota > Metazoa > Chordata > Amphibia > Anura > Aromobatidae > Anomaloglossus > Anomaloglossus baeobatrachus. Next base: position 144,548,933 of record NC_134357.1, read on the forward strand.
AAGCATGGGTCTCCCTAGCCTGAGAATACCAGCCACCAGCTGTCATACTTTTGTTTTGGTTGAGTATGAAAATTGAGGGGGATTGCACTCCGTCTTTTTTGTGGGTTTTTTGTTTTGTTTTTTTAAATTTATTTATTTAAAAAAAAAACTGCATGCTTTGATATACAGCCAAGATAAGCACACGGTATTTCACTGTACGATATAGACCCACCCACCGGCATCTGTGATTGGAAGTATCAGATATTTCACACGGTGTGGCTGCAACTAGTCACAGACGCCAGTGGGCGGGGGAAGCAGTGCATATGCAATGAAGGAAATGAGCAGCCTCGCGAGCGTACAGCTGCGCCGCTGTCTCAGGAAGTATTAAGCGCTTGCTCCTACCCTACCCCTTTGCGCCGGATTCTGGTCCCCATAGTCTTTTATATGGGATCCGGCATTCGGACAGATATGAGGGTTCTATCCCCCTCTGACCCCGAGTTGGCGGGGGATTGATCAACAAGTCCTCACATCACTAGTGAGTAACGCAGGGATAAAATGCAAAAAGAATTGACATGCTGCATCTTTGTGGTCAGAAAAAAGCAACTGCACAAAAAATGTGCCAAAAAAAAAGCAGTGTGTGCATGAGGCCTAATACTGTATATGTGTGTATGTATATTTAATATAAAATGTTTTTTATATGTATGCATGTGTGTACTATATTAGACATATCTCCCCTTTTCATATACAGCACCATGGAATCAGTGGTGCTATATAAATAAATTAGATGTGCCTGTACAGATAGATAGATGAGAGATAGATGGAGAGATATAGTGTGCATGCATGTGTGTATATAATATATATTAGTTTGTAGTATATAGTAGACTAATAGCCTATGTGGTGTGTCGGTTGTTTCCAACCTGTGTGTATATACAGTATATATAATATATATATAATTTTATACAGGTTGAAAACAACTGAAACACCACATGGGCTTTTTAGTCTACAGTCTATTAGTCTATTTTTTTGGACTGCTGCCTGCTATTTTTCTAAATAAATAAATATACATATATAATGTATATATGTGTGTGTATATGTATATAATATAAATAATTGCCTCATTTCAGACCTGTATATATTTTTTTATTGTACGTGCATTACTGTAGCCTGAAAGGCAATTGTTGATGTTATATAGTTTGACTTTGATATAATTTCTATATTTGTGTGTGTGGTATCTATGAAATAGATCTTTTCCACTGTGCGGGGATGGACGCTTACGCTGTAATATCTCAATGACAGGTTACTTTGAGTGCACTTTGGCAGATATAAAGCCCATAGGTAGCCCAGCGACCAGTGCCTTCTGGCCAGCCCCCCCGCGGAGGTGGCTATCCTCAGTGAGCCTTATGATGCTGCATTTTTAATGCGGTTACCAACACAGGACTGGTTGCAACCTCACAGCTCACGAAAGCACTAGTTGGAGGCGGGGGCAGTGGGCCTTGAAGGAGGATAAAGAGGAGCACATACATTATTCATCCATTGCCTCCTCTCACAAGAATCAGCTGGAGGAAGTGCTCTGGCCACTCTCCTCATACTTGCTAGCCCTAGCTGGCTTTTAACAAGCCCAGGCAAGTCAACTTTTCCTCTTCCTCTACAGGCGAATGTAGGGCAGACGACAGATGTGCACAGACCTCATCCCTTTAGTCTGGATTACCGGAGTCATGCGAGAGGAAGAAGCTGTAATAAGGATACTCTGATGCATTCATGCTGGAAGATGAAGCTTCAGGTAGGGGCAAGCTTTGTCAGCAGACATTTATTATTCACCCTCCTGGGCATATAGTATGTGGGTATAGTAGCTGCACAAGTAAACGGTGTTTCATTACTAGCACTTGTATGGCTGTGATATTGCAGACGCCTTGTAGATTTTAGGCTTTCTGTTGTGTTTGCACTGATCTGTCACCCAGTGATCGTGGAGCCGGGACCTGAATGCCAGCACCACCAATGACACCGGTATGGGGGCACCTAGGTACGTCATGGCACGTATATTAAAGTTTCTACCCATGCAGGTTGTGCTCGGACACATTTCTGGGTATGTGGATTGTTTGCAGCTGCTATCCTATGTATTGTATTGTACAGTATGTATACGCCGGTGTGTTCAGCGTTGGCATTGTGTATCTCGGGATCTCCGGAGCATCTTCTACCATAAACAAAGACTCTTTGTTTGGCGTGTTATGTGGTGCCTGCTTTTGCCCATGTCACATCTTTTCTTCCTTTGTCTGTATCCCAGTAAGAACCATTGGTGACAAGTGGTGCACTATGGAACAATATGGAATAGGTGCCCCAGAGGTTATGATGTAACGGTACAGTATGTGCCCCCAGCGGGACGTGGGCTCGTTATTTGTGCTACCTAGAGGAAAATAATGACATCACTGCAGCATGGAGAAAGCGTGAGCTTTGTGTGAAATCTCCAGAGGAAGGTGGGTGATCACATGGCCTTCTGGGAATCCGTGCCTACTGTATGCCAAGGCAATGCCGGCAGAGCTGGCACCACACGCTGCCCCCAATACTAACCCTATTCCGGGGTGTGAGGCTGCACAATATCCTCCTCTCCGCTGCCTGCCGGATTAGATACCCTAGTAATCAGTGTGTTTATACTGCTTTCATCATATCACCTGTTCTCCAGGAAACATTTCATAACTGCCGTGTTATATCCTGGAATCCGCCACTAAAGCTAGTGACAGATCTGCCCCTACAGATGTAGCAGGGCTGAAATTGCTATTTAACTATTTGTTCTACACGGTTTGCACATTATAAGAACTCTGAAGTCCTATGTAAAAATCACAACATTCACGGCTCTGCCAAATAACAAACCTTTACACTCTCTGCTCTGCTACACCCCAAATGTTACTATGCTAGTCTTGTTCATTTCCCAGTTTGTTGTGGCTTTGGTCTCTATAGGTAGATCCTTTAGCAGATTGGCTTTGCAGGGGGCAGCCATGTTCAGTCACATGGGGATTACCTTGCTGTCTACCCTTCATTGTGTGCTTATGTACACATAACCTGCTTTTGTTAATACCAGCCCTCCCCCAGGAAACAGTGGCATCTTAGTGGACTTCTACATAATACACCTTCCCAGAGATAGCAACTGACCATTGTATATACAGACAATGGACAAAGGGACTAAACCACCCAAGCCTGATACCATGAAGGTGTCAGTATCTGTTCCTGCTGTGATACTTAACACTATTGTTGGATTGAAGGTTGGAAAGAAGTTGTTACAATTTATCCAATGTGGGACATGGCTTCTATGAGTTGTGCTCTGTGGCGGTCAGAGGGGCACTCTGTGGCGGTCAGGGGTGCGCTCTGTGGCGGTCAGGGGTGCACTCTGTGGCGGTCAGGGGTGCGCTCTGTGGCGGTCCGAAAAGTGCTTTGTGGCGATCTGAGGGGTGGTCTGGTTCGGTCAGGGGTGCGCTCTGTGGCGGTCAGGGGTGCGCTCTGTGGCGGTCAGGGGTGCGCTCTGTGGCGGTCAGGGGTGCGCTCTGTGGCGGTCATGGGTGCGCTCTGTGGCAATCAGAGGGGCACTCTGTGGCGAGCAGGGATTTGCTCTGTAACGGGCAGGGGTGCGCTCTGTGGCGGTCAGGGGTGCTCTCTGTGGCGATCAGAGGGGCGCTCTGTGGCGAGCAGGGATTTGCTCTGTAACGGTCAGGGGTGCGCTCTGTGGCGGGCAGGGATTTGCTCTGTAACGGGCAGGGGTGCGCTCTGTGGCGGGCAGAGGTGCACTCTCTGGCGATCAAACATACATACAATGTAACACGTAACAATTTCTGTTTCTACAGCAGCCAATTAATGAGCCTATAATTAAGACAGCTGTTCAGTGACACTTGGCTGAGCATTAAAGTTCTCTATGGTCCATGACAATGAATACGATATTCATTTTCTGAGGCTCTAGAAGCTGGCATATATTTCATATGGTTTCCGTAATATTGCTCTGAATTTAACCCTTTCCTGGCATCTACATATGCAGGCTGAGCTAATTCTGAATTTATGATCATACACACTACCAGTCCATTAGCGAAAATAATTTCCATATGTTACAATTAAAGCATACTCTCTACTTACATGCCCATCTACTTCAATAGGGATTTCCAGGATTAAGATAAGGCTGTATTCACACACTGTTTTTGCTGCGTTCTTTTTTGCATTGGTTTTATGCAAATCCATGGTAATAAAAAGCAGTTTTTACAGTACCAGCAAAACCTATGAGAGTCGTGAAATCTCATGCACACACCACTTTATATTTATCCTCACCAAAATGGAGAACTACTGCGTTTTTGAAAAAAGCGGCATGTCATTTATTTCAGTGTTTTTGCTGCTGTTTTCACCATTGAAAGCAATGAGTGTAAAAACGCTGCTGCTTTTTTGGTGAATGTAACTAACTTTGATTAAACAAGTACTGAAGGCAAATGGCATACCAAAACCTCAGCTTTTTTTTCATTGCCAACAGATAAAAAAAAAAAAAAAGCCTCAGCAAAAACGCACTGTGTGAAAAAACCATGAGTCTGATTTTGCTGCTTTGAAAATATTCAATTGATACACAAATAGTAGTAACCTAATATTTGTACTATTAAACAGTAATAAATCGATATTTGCAGCATTTGTACAGCTGCTTATGTTTTTGCACTGATCTATATAGCAGTATATGAGTATACTTGTTGGGTCATGTTACGGTTTCCTCTATTACTTGGTGATATAAAGTTTCTCAGAAGCAGTTTGCATATACGGTAGTAACGGTTCCCACGAACAGTCATAGGCAATGTATCCAGATCTTTACTCTTATTTTGCAATTTTGATAAATTCTTTATTTCCTATTCATAGGATAGAGGATAAAGTGTTGATTGTCCAATCCTGGAGACCAACAGCGATCCGGCAGATCCCACTCGCATTCCACTCTACTCATTGCCAGTGAGACTGTTAGATATAGCCAAGCCTGTGCTCAATCTCTGCCCCATTCAATCAAAAGCGTGTACGTTTGCTATTTTCGAGACTATGTATAGCCCATTTTTCAGTTTCCAGAACCCCATTCACTGGATCACAGGGGGTCGCAACCGTCGGCACTCTAGTGATCAGCAAGTGATCTTCCAACTTATTGATGGGGGATAACTTACAATATTGGGAAAACCCCTTTAAAATGTCTGTAGGCATTAGATAGCTGTAGGCATGATGGTCTTTCATTAGACTACTACTTCTCTTTATTCCCCTTACATATGGACACTCAATTTGGCCAACTGGGGAGAGGTCAATATCTCACCTCGAAAAAAAAAGTTAGGGTACACTCACACGATTTTCTCGCATTGCACTCGGACCAATGTTATTCAATGAGGGAGAGCAGATCGTCAGCTTTTTTTCTCATCCAAATTCTAGATGAGCAAAAAGTCGCAGCATGCTGGAATTGTCAGCGAGGGACGTGTCATTTTCACCCATACAAGTGTATGGGTGCAAGTGAAACATCAGACTGCACTTGGATGACACCGGAGTGCAGTGCGATAATCACAGCTGACAGTGGAGGAGATAGGGTGATTAATCCTGCCCTCTCCTCCACAGCTGTGATCCAATCGCAGGAGCCGAGGGTTATTGGCATATCACATCCAATACACTCGCATCACATGCCTTACAATCCTGTGAATCCAGCCTTAGGAATAAGGGTCTCCTTACGCCGAGTGTATGGTGTTCTGCCAGTACTGATCTTACATGGATGGACAATAAAACACTGCTAATCAGTAGGCCTCTCAGACATGATCAGGAGATGGTTTCTCATGCTTGAGAGCCCTGGCCCAAAAGTTTTGATTGGTGGAATTTTGCCTTACGTTTTTACCTTTTGCCTTATGTGTTTATAAAGTTTTGTGGCACACGCCAGCCCTTTGTGTTGGCAGGGAACCATGGGCCCTTTTAGTTTAGTAGTAGCAGGAAACTTGTAATACTCTAGGGTACGTGCTCCTGCCGGCTTTCATACACCGCTGTTTTTCCCGAGTGTCGTCTCGCAGGTCATTCTTTGTGGTGTCTTTGCCACTTGCATTTTTTTTTAACTGTACATATGAAATGTCAAGCACTTTCTTAAAGAATGGTCGGTCACTTCTTTTCGCTGCTTCACACCTGTCGAGGCCTGAAGCTGTTTAAAGAAGCTAAAAAGTCCCCTGAACATTTGCGCGGCAAGTCGCTTTGACATTGTAGTGCTTATGTTCATTCTTTTTAGCATTTTTTTAAGCACTTTTCAGGTTAGACCTGACTGGAAAAGACCTCATGTGCACATACCTGGATACCTCCTGACAGCAGGGTAATTTGATGTGTTAGGTCATGTAATTACTTGGACAATCTGCAGACATTTCTCGGTTACTGCTATTTTTCTTCAAGGTCTGCACCTTAGCACGTCATTGAGAAAGTCAGCAAGGGAAGCAATTGTTTGCTCAGCCATTCATGCTGTAAGAAAACAAACCACACCATACAATGGTCCGTATATAACCCAACACTGATATGATAGGTGAGCTACAACACTGGATCACAATGCAGAGACGCTGCTGGAGAGCCAAATATGCAAATGTTGCGCAGAAGGAAACTCAAGGCCTTTATGTGCACCAAGGAGCTGACACTCTAAAGCCCCTTTCACGCATAGCGAGGCAGCAGCGATCACGACAGGCGACCTGACCTTATCAGGATCGCTGCTGCGTCGTTACATGGTCGCTGGTGAGCTGTCAAACAAGCAAATCTCACCAGCGACCAGTGACCAGCCCCCAGCCAGCAGCGACGCGTGGAAGCGATGCTGCGCTTGGTAACGTAATGGTTACAGATATTTACCTTCGTTACCAGCGCACACTGCTTAGCGCTGGCTCCCTGCACTTCTAGCCAGAGTACACATCGGGTTAATAAGCAAATCTTTGCTTATTTACCCGATGTGTAGGCCGGCTACGTGTGCAGGGAGCCGGCACTGGCAGCCTGAGAGCGGCGGTGCTAGTAACTAATGTAAATATCGGGTAACCAAGGAAAGGGCTTCTTGGTTACCCGATGTTTACCGTGGTTACAGCTTACCGCAGGCTGCCAGATGCCTGCTCCCTGCTCGCTTCAGTTCGTCGCTCTCTCGCTGTCACACACAGCGATGTGTGCTTCACAGCGGGAGAGCGACGAGCAAAAAATGAAGCAGGACATTCAGCAACGAGCGGCGACCTCACAGCAAGGGCCAGGTCATTGCCAGATGTCACACACAGCGACAGACAGCGACGGGACGTCGCTGCTACATCACAGAAAATGGTGACTTGGCAGCGACATCGTTGTCGCCGTCGCTGTGTGTGACACCACCTTAAGGGGTACTTCTCACATAGCGAGATCGCTGCTGAGTCACGGGTTTTTGTGATGCACCAGTGACCTCATTAGCGATCTCGCTGTGTGTGACACTGAGCAGCGATCTGGCCCCTGCTGTGAATCGCTGCTCATTACACACTGCTCTGGTTCATTTTTTGGACGTTCCCCTCCCGCTGTGAAGCACACATTGCTGTGTTTGACATCGAGAGAGCAACGATGTAAATGTGCAGAGAGCAGGGAGCCGGTTTCTGTTAGCCTGCGGTAAGCTGTAACCAAGTAACATATCGGGTAATCAAGCAAAGTGCTTTGCTTGGTTACCCGATATTTACCTTGGTTACTAGCATCCGCCGCTCTCATACTGCCAGTGCCGGCTCCCTGCACACGTAGCTGGAGTACAAATCGGGTAAATAAGCAAAGCGGTTTACTTATTAACCCGATGTGTACTCTGGCTACGAGTGCAGGGAGCCAGCGCTAAGCGGTGTGCGCTGGTAACCAAGGTAAATATCGGGTAACCAAGCGCTTGGTTACCCGATATATTTACCTTAGTTACCAAGCGCAGCATCGCTTACACACGTCGCTGGGGGCTGGTCACTAGTCGCTAGTGAGATCTGCCTGATTGACAGCTCACCAGCGACTATGTAGCGATGCACCAGCAATCCTGACCAGGTCAGATCGCTGGTGGGATCGCTGGAGCGTCGCTAAAGTGTGACTGTATCCTAAGGCCTTTGTATAACCTTAGATAATACCAAGCCTTGTATACAGAATAGCATGTTCCATCTATTCAAAATGTATAGTACTGATTACTAATGTAGAAACGTAGGAGAGTGGCTGCGGCTAATGTGAGCATGCTGTGCAGATGGCGACATGAGCAGGTCTCTTACGTAACCCATGCCATGATTTAGATTCTTGGTGCCAACTCTCACGTCTGTTCTAGAATTTCCTTAAGTCTTGGCCAGTTCCATTGGCATGAATATGAGCATTTTGCCTGTCATCTTTCTATTTTCAGTCCTATTGGCAATCATTGTGGTACAGTCATACCGGCCGTATGCTGATAGCTTTTTTCCTTAATTGTTCTCTTTCATGTATTCTGTATCCAGTTAAAGGCATACTTCATTTAATTTTGTTATCTGCAGGATATACTATAACACACTATTGATGAGCGAGCACTACCGTGCTTTGTACTCGTCAAGAGCAGTAATTAGATGCTAGGATGGGTGAAACTCGAGTACCAGAGTATAATGGAAGTCCATGGGAAACTCGCATTTTTCTGGAAGATTTCTTGTAAAAATGCTACAGTTCCCGATTGACGTCCATTATACTCAGATACTCGAGTCGCACCATCCCGAGTACCGAGCACCTTATCTGACAAATGAAGAGGCGCAGATCCTGGTTGCTTGTATGGTGAGTGGCCAAAGATATCAACTGGAAATGTGGACCCTTCGTTCTGAGGATCCATAACCTCAAACCCCCCCCCCCCCCCACCATTGATTAGTATGTGATGGAATATCCTAGCAATATGTTATCAATTAATCTAGTGGTATTTAAGAGTATGTTCAACACTTGTGTTGCTTTTTCTATTATTTAGCTCTACCAACAAACGACATCACCATTATACGATGAAGTGTTGGACGGCATAGCTTCCATATATTAAAGCCTCCAAACTCTGAGCCTATAGAGCATGGTGTTTTGGAAGATCCCTGCAATCCAATTCATTTTGACAATTCTATCTAGATATATTGAATATAGAGAAAGCCGGTGGAGACCTGATGTGCATTTGAATCATTAACATATATATATGTATAGTCTAAAAGTATGCTATTTGAGTAATCTAAATATTTTCAATGGAAGGCTCCAGATCAGAGTCAAAGTTGTAGATTAATTGTTCAACAGTTGTGCATTTAGTAGAGCAGATTGACTATATACAACCGATCTGTGTTTAAGGGGTGCTTCACACACAGCGAGCTCGCTGCCGAGATCGCTGCTGAGTCACGCTTTTTGTGACGCAGCAGTGACCTCATTAGCGATCTCGCTGTGTGTGACACTGAGCAGCGATCTGGCCCCTGCTGCGAGATCGCTGCTCGTTACACACAGCCCTGGTTCGTTTTCTTCAAAGCCGCTCTCCCGCTGTGACACTCAGATCGCTGTGTGTGACAGCGAGAGAGCGACAAATGAAGCGAGCAGGGAGCAGGAGCCGGCGTCTGACAGCTGAGGTAAGCTTGTAACCAAGATAAACATCGGGTAACCAAGGTGGTTACCCGATATTTACCTTAGTTACCAGCCTCCGCAGCTCTCACGCTGCCTGTGCTGCCGGCTCCGGCTCTCTGCACATGTAGCTGCTGTACACATCGGGTTAATTAACCCGATGTGTACAGCAGCTAGGAGAGCAAGGAGCCAGCGCTAAGCAGTGTGCGCGGCTCCCTGCTCTCTGCACATGTAGCTGCTGTACACATCGGGTTAATTAACCCGATGTGTACAGCAGCTAGGAGAGCAAGGAGCCAGCGCTCAGTGTGCGCGGCTCCCTGCTCTCTGCACACAGCGCTGGTAACTAATGTAAACATCGGGTAACCATACCCGATGTTTACCTTAGTTACCAGTCTCCGCAGCTTCCAGTCGGCGGCTCCGTGCAAGCGCAGCGTCGCTTGCACGTCGCTGCTGGCTGGGGGCTGTTCAGTGGTCGCTGGTGAGATCTGCCTGTTTGACAGCTCACCAGCGACCATGTAGCGATGCAGCAGCGATCCTGACCAGGTCAGATCGCTGGTCGGATCGCTGCTGCATCGCTAAGTGTGAAGGTACCCTAAGGTGCATTTAGACAGATAAGAGGCATTGATCAATTGTTTCTAAAGGTACCGTCACACTAAGCGACGCTCCAGCGATCCCACCAGCAACCTGACCTGGCAGGGATCGCTGAAGCGTCGCTACACGGGTTGCTGGTGAGCTGTCACACAGGCAGATCTCACCAGCAACCAGTGACCAGCCCCCAGCCTGCAGCAATGCGTGGAAGCGATGCTGCGCTTGGTAACTAAGGTAAATATCGGGTACCAGCGCACACCGCTTAGCGCTGGCTCCCTGCACTCCTAGCCAGAGTACACATCGGGTTAATTACCTGATGTGTAGTCTGGCTATGTGTGCAGGGAGCCGGCACTGACAGCGTGAGAGCGGAGGACGCTGGTAACGAAGGTAAATATCGGGTAACCAAGGTAAGGGCTTCTTGGTTACCCGATGTTTACCAGCGTCCCAGAAGCCGGCTCCTGCTGCCTGCACATTCAGTTGTTGCTCTGTCGCTGTCACACACAGCGATCTGTGCTTCACAGCAGGAGAGCAACAAAGAAAAAAATGGTCCAGGTCATTCAGCAACAACCAGCGACCTCACAGCAGGGGCCAGGTTGTTGCTGCATGTCACACACCGCAACATCACTAGCAAGTTGTGCCTCAGCAGCGATGTTGCTAGCGATGTTGCTTAGTGTGATGGTACCTTAAGACTGATTGTTCCCATTTAAGGCTGGCCGTAGACATTGGATTGCTGTTGACTGACTGATTCTTCATTTGACCGCTTGGGGGACAGCCGTCTCAGACGACCCTTCCATACATAAGAACGCTTGCTCGGCCAAGCACTTCATTGTTCTCTATGAAAAAGCGGTCGGCTGCTTATCTCAGAACAATGCAATAAGTTTGAAAATTGCGCTATTGACATCCTTCCCAAATATCAGTAGGCTGGCGCCCCATATACATTTCACCATGAGAGAAAGCTGTTGCTATCAGCGGGTTCAGCCGATAATAATGTAATGTGTATGAGGATCTTAATGGCCCCTGTAAACATGCCAGCAAAACGCTTATTCAGTGGGTGAGTGGATATCTCACTCCGAATAAAAATAATTGTTATTGGCAGCACTTCGGCCTTTGTAAACAGGTGATGGACTGCTAAAACATGGCGTATGGGGACAGAACAGTCATATTTAATGCTCTGTTACCATGAGTGCTGTATATAGTTAGTTGGCACACAATTATGGGCTAAGATTGGCCCGTTTACTGATAGAATGATTATCGATAATTCATTCTGTCTCAAGCAACACAAGTGTTGAACATACTCTTAAATACCACTAGTTTAATTGATAATACAGCATCATGATATCGCCAGCATGTCCCCTATTAGCTCAGGGTAATTTGCTGCCTATAACAATAATTATATGTCTGTATAAATGATCCAATCACTCAACAAATAAGCGTTTCGTTATAGAGATTTAGCCTAAATTTTTATGCAGAAATTTGTAAAATCCTGAAGGGTTCACCAAACTTTCTAGTGCCACTATATGACCTCATAAGAAGCTTTATGTACGGTTACAGATACAGGGATATCACTATAGTAGGTGTATGAATTGCTGTCACACTCCAGTGCCTATAGTCTAGAGGGGCAAATATTCTTTTTATCCTTAAGGAAATATTTGTCAAAGACCCATTATATTTTGGGGCCCAGTGAAAGACTTTTAATTTTGACCCATGTGCCTCAGGTTACACCACTGTATATACACATATAGTTCCCCTCTGCAGCATTATATTATCACTCTTTTATATCATTCTTTATGAAGAGGAATAGAAAACCATATTTTTTTTCCAACCTATATGAAGTCTTCCTCTTGAACCCATCTCAGTGCGTCATTTTGCTGACCTCCAGCTACCCTCTTCCATTCCGTCTCCTGTGGCTTTACAGTTCATCACATTTGTGTGTGTGGATACTGTGCAGCCCTCCAGGCCATCTGTGCCCATCAATGTAATTGCAGGGATTCCTGTAACCCAGCGCTTCCTCCCCACCACAGTGGCCACCTTGCTGCGGTGTCTGCTGCGGGCTGACTGCTCCTTGCTCCAGGAGTGTTCCTACTGTCATTAGATTTAACCCTAGCAGGATGCTATCAAATCCGCACACAGTTTTCTTATAATTATACTTAATTGATGGTCCTCTCCAGTAATTTTTATAATTGCAACCACTACATCTCTCCACAGACACGGCAGAAAGAAGAATACTTTGATAGAAAAATTAGAGTGCATATGTGTTATCGGTAGATTAGTTCTGAATGGCGATATTGAAATATCTCCTTACAGTGATTGACTAGAACGTTTGGAATTGGGATATTGTGACCTCTACTATCAGTGTTTGCCAAGAATGTGGAGCTTAGAAGTTAACACATTGCAATATTTCTGTTTATAAATTGTTTTTTTTTTCTTTATTCCTTTTGTTGTCAGTTATTATTGCCTTAAAGAAATTTTTTTTTCGATGTCCTATATTAAAGGAAACCTTTTGCCCACAAGAAACTGTTGGAGGGAACCTGTCGGGTCCCCTATGCCGTCCAACCCAGCAGCCTTCATACCTGTATGCCCAAATTCCCTCCATAACCAGCCCTTTGTAATGCTATTCACTAATATGAATGTTTGAAAAAAAAACACCTACAGTGCTGTGCAAATTAATTAGTACAAAGCAAAAAAAACACATTTTTGAATATTTAATAATAAAATGTTATAATGCACTGTTACATTCTAATTTTCGTAAGAAATATGTCCTCCTTTAGCAGATATGAGATTTTCAATGCGTTTTGACATTGATTCTACTAAGATGTTGCATAAATTCTTCAATTCTTCATTTTGGAACCACCCTTGTAAGGCGCTGTTTATCATGCGTTCTTTGGTTGTACAGTCCACTTTGCCAAGACGTCTCTTCACAATGCTCCACAAATTTTTTATAGCATTTAAGTCCGGTGAATTGCCAGGCCAGTCCAGCACTTTTACTTTATTTTCTTCCAGGAATTTCTTGGAATTGTGGCATGGAGCCAAATTTTGTTGGAATGTCCCTTGAAATTTACGCATGAATGGCACAATAAAACGTTTTAAAACGTCTATGTATTTTGATGAATTCATCATACCATCAACAGGAAGTAAGCTCCCTGTACCATCAGCTGTAAAAAAGCCCCAAAACATCTGTTTTTGAGGGTGTTTTACAGTTTATTGAATATGATCAGCTCACAATGGTTCATTTTTGCTTCTTCTAACAACACTTGTTCTGTACCCTTGAACAAAAAGATTGGTTTCATCACTGAAATTACCTTTTTCCACTGGCTAGTTGTCCAAGATTTATATTTTTTTGCCCATGCGAGTCATTTTTGTTTCATTGGAGATGTCAGAAGTTGTTTCTTTACTTTGTTGCCCTCCGACCTGCGCCTTACAGTCGAATCGCTAATATCGATACCTGCAGCGAACAAGTCTCTTTGGAGGTCTTTACTTGTTTTTTTGCATTAATTTTACTATTTCTGATAAGTGTTTGATCAGTTCTTGGTGTCATTTTCCTTTTTCTTCCACATTTCCCTTTTCAAAGCAGTTAAAACTGGTTTGAATCACTGACTGGTAACCAACTTATGATTTTACTTAATGCTTTATCCCAATTAATTTCCACAGCACTGGACTCATAGACTTTGCTGTCCCTATAATTAGGTCTGTGACTAGTCTGAGGGGTGTGAGTTTCCTAGACAGTCGGCCTTTTTTCCATGTTATCACACCCATATGGGTCCCAGAGATCTTGCGTATGTGCACGGCTCATTTCGGTCTCATCAGTGCACCTTTGAAGCAGGTGGACACTTCCAGGCTCCACTGCACGTGACCAGAATTTCAAAAGATGGCTCACGTACACACCTTCTGAACGTTGTAATATGCAGTGTGCCTAATGAAGCTGGGAAGCGTCCACCCGGCTTCTGAGGCACATTGTTGTCGCTGAAATGAGCTGCGCACATGCACAAGATTTCCAGGATCTGGTGATGACGCCGCCCACAGGGGTGTGATAACATGGTATAAGGACCAACTAGTCAGGGAATTAATGCCCTTGTGACTAGTCAAGGTCCTAATTAGCAAATTAGCATAGGGAAAGTGAGGTTTGTAACTACTTTTATTTTATTTTGTAACTATATTTGGGAAGGATGTCAATAGCGCAATTTTCAAACTTATTGCATTGTTCTGAGAGGGCAAAGGGGACTTGACAGGTTCCCTTTAAATCCTTATTTATTTTTATTCTTGTTGCATTTCACCCTATTGCAGTGGTCCCCAACCTTTCTGACCTTGAGAGCCACATTAAGCTCAGAGAGGGTTCTGAGACACATCTAGCTCCCGCCCATCATAGTAGTGACACTCAGAGACCCCATTACCAGTATAATGACAGCCAAAGCTTTTCCACAGAAATGACCACACCGAGGCAGTATACCAAGATGCAGGGAGGGATTCCTACCTCCATTCAGATCTGCTCTTCTATGTGGGACTACTCACAAATGTCACCATCTGGAGGAGACTCTTCATAGCTGTTTGCAAGACCTGGTGAAGATGCACCTAGCTGGTAGACAGTCGTGAGCAACATATCATGGGGCCGCTAGCCACAGGTTGGGGACCCCTGCTTTCATGTAAGGTAATGTGCATCCTAATAAAAGCAACCTTGTTATTACTACATTGATATGTATGTAGTGGGAGGAATTAATCACTGACCTGTTGAGTTGCTTGAGCCAAGATACTGTATATTGCGCACACACTGCCCACCACACTGGGGCACTTGTAAATGGCTGGCATGATAAAGACCTGTTAGGGTCAGGGAGGTAACTGGAAGCTCATGTGCCCCCATGCAAAATCTCCTGCAGGGCCCCCCACTATCATGGGTCCTTCATAGTATTGGTCTTCTCAAGTGTGTGCCGCTGAGCTCCAGTGCCTGGGTGTACCTGCAACCACTACATCCGCTGTACTTAGGATCTGGTTAGGGTAGGTCCACAAGGACAGAGAAAAAGTTGTGTATTTTAATAGCGGATATGTGCATGTAATATTCTGCAGAGTAATGTATACTATACCATCATGTGAATGAGGCTTTACCAATTCCATTCACATAATAAAGATATTTTCACAAAGGAATTGATCTGCAATTTGTAGCATTTTTTTTCAGCATACCAGTTTGCCTTTTTAACAGCCTTGAAAATACAGTACTATAAAATTGAAATTCATGGTATTTTTTAGCAATAAAAAAGGGGACTAACACTTCTGGGTTGTGGGGTCCTGGCATGCAGAGCGCTGCCACACAACCCTCCGCAGCCCCTAACGCAGTGAAATTACACGATCTCGCGCTCTTTCCAATAATCCAGTGCTGCTGCATTGTTTATGAAGTTGTGACCACTCTCAATATGTTGTCGTTTGGTTACGACAAGAGATGAGCGAGCACGAACAGTAAAGTTCGGTGTTCATACTTAACAGGGACTTTACAAAAAAAAAATCAGTGTTCAGGTGCTTTATGTATCCATCCACTCATGGGAGCATCGCTGTGCTCAGGAACGCTCGGTGCTCAGCCCAGTGCAAGCCGCTTTAAATGTTTGAATTGCTCGCACTGGGGGTAACAACAGCTTTATCGGATGTAGTGTGCGCCTAAAAAAAAAAAAATCCTGCCGTTCCTCCCCCGGAGGTGATTTGTTTATGGCTGGCTGTATGTGAGGGGAGAGTCGAACCGCCCAGTCAGTGACTTCCAATGGGGTTCAGGTCAAGTCCTGGTCCCAAACCCGAACTTTATCTAAAGTGTTGCTGAACCCGCGAACCAAACTTCAACGGCTCCGCCCATCTCTAGTTACCCCTTATTAAAGTACATGGGCAGATGAGGTTAGCGTAGAGTGAGATCTCGTACCTTCACTACGAAAGTGATGGCAGAGGGTTGTAGAATTCCACTATATGCCGGGATCCCGCGATCTAGAAGTCTGGGCCTGACCTTTGCTAAAAAGTCGGGCCAGACCCGAGGACATTAGGGAGTGCTTTGTGCACTAAATCAGCAGTCTAGGGCTGTCACAGTAAAGGGAACCCCCAGATTAACAATGGCTGCTCTAAAGGCCACTTTACATGCAGCGACATCGCTAAAGCGATGTCGTTGGGGTCACGGAATTTGTGACGCACATCCGGCTGCGTTAGCGATGTCATTCCGTGTTACACCTACATGCAATCAAAAAAAGTCGCAAAATCGTTAATCGTTGACATGCCCCCCTATTCCCAAATATCGTTGCTGCTGCAGGTATGATGATGTTTGTCGTTCCTGAGGCAGCACACATCGCTGTGTGTGACACCGCAGGAACAAGGAACCTCACCTTACCTGCGGCCACCGGCAATGAGGAAGGAAGGAGGTGGGCGGGATGTTCGTCCCGCTCATCTCCGCCCCTCCGCTTCGATTGGGCGGCCGCTTAGTGACGTCGCTGTGACGCAGAACGAACTGCCCCCTTAGAAAGGAGGCGGTTCGCCGGTCACAGCGACGTCGCTAGGCAGGTATGTGTGACAGGTCCGAGCGATTTTGTGCGCCACGGGCAGCGATGTGCCCGAGACGCACAAACTATGGGGGCGGGGTACGCACGCTAGCGAGATCAGCGGCCTTTAGACCGAAATCTCTACTTATTTTTACAAATCAAGGAATATTCCATTATAAGCTGACAATGGTTTGTTTAAAAAAAATAAATAAATAAATAATAATAAAATTGTCTAATGTATGTTACCAGAGGCACAAAGTGCTAAACTACTATGGAAAATATATACTTTTTTCATAACCTTTTAAAAAAATTGGATGGAGCGATCAGTGTTCCTCCGATTAAATGTCAAGGCAACGTGATTCCTTCTGCTTTATTGATCTGTGATCTCTGTGTGTGTTCTTGACAAGTGTATTTTTATTAGAGACGCTCACAGCAGTCATCTTCATGTAGACTCTTCCTTCACTCAGTCCTGGGGAGTCTCAGACAAAAGCAGCAGCTAATTAGTGATACTATCTAGCCATTATTTTGCAGTGCCATAAAAAAGTGGTAATGTCTTTAGAGTGAGGGACGAAAGTGACAGAAAATAGGTACAATTACTCCATCCAAGGCCTGTAATTTCTACAATAAAAACTACACTTTTCTTCTGACTGATATTGGCTGAATGTGAAGGTGCTGTTAGCCGGCCGAGTGGCTATTAGACCAGCTGTGCCAAACATAAAGGGGTATTCCAGTTGAGTCCATTACATGCAGCTAAACAATAAAGGCCGGTATAGATGGATCTTGTAAACTCTGAAGATTTCATGTACAAAGTGTGCAGAAAACTTGTATAAGTCTTCAGTAAAGTAAAGACAACCTTTATTTGCAGAACGTGGAATATCCTTTTAAAGTGCAACTTTTGATGTATAAGAGCAATTGTAATTAAAACTTGCATTCGTTGCTTATCCCTGATATATAGGGTAGGACCAATCCTTAGCTAAAAGGGGGTAAAAAAAACCAACCTCCCTTAATATCTAGAATGCTTTTTCACAGCTTGTCTGTTAGGCCCTGTGCGCACTGGAAAATGGAATTTTCTCAAGAAAATTCCGCAGGCATTGAAAGATTACCGCACCCGCGGTAAAAAACCGTGGCAAACTGCACCCAAAAAACGCATGCGGTTTGCTGCAGTTTTACCGTGGTATTGTTCGCGGTATTGCCGCTTGCGGGTTGGTACATGTGCTTTATTGCATTCAATGCAATAAAGCACATTGAAAAAAAAAAAAAAAAAATCATTTCCTTCTGAGATAGATAGTAGATAGATAGATAAATAGACAGAAGAATAGATAGAGGGATAGATAGATAGACATACCTCCCAACTTTGAAAGAATGGAAAGGCAAATTTTTAGGCCACGCCCATGACCACGCCTCTAACCACACCCAGTCAGCAGTGACCATCATTGTTTTAGAAACCATAATTAAAAAAATATACATAGATTTATTTCTAAGTAGTAAATTACAATATAAATGCCAACTTGGCAGTGTTCCTTTTAAACTAGAATATTTTAGACCACAAAATTCTGTTTTAAAGCAGATCTTTCCCCTAAATCTGCCCCTTGTACAAAACTGCAGACTTCATGACAGAACCGCTCTTTTAGATAAAATATCTGTAATACTGTGCTTTTGGTTAATGGGAGGAATTAGTGAATACGGGCGACTTACTGTTCTGATTGTTCCAATTGTGGAGACACGGGTCAATGGGTGCTCTCATCCGCTAATCCAGTCACCTTTAAAAAGACAGCGTGGCCCAGGGCTCATCCCAACTGAACGCCTGACATCCTTAATCCCTCCCTCTCCTCCTCAGCTGTGATCCGATTGCAGGATCAGATCACAGTGTAATGGCTCACGCTCACAGCACAGCAGGAGCCGAGGATCATTAGCATATCGCATCACATGTGATATGCCAGTGTGACCTGAGCTTGGTATGTGCGCAGTGCGGAAAAGAACGCACCCTCTGGCAGACTGGACAAATGTAAACACTGTGTTTGTAAAAAAAAAAAAAAATGCATCCAAAACGCATGCGTTTTGAATGCATTTTTGGCAGTGCGTTCCCCCGTCAATTCAGCTCTGCTACATGCCCGCTGACAGCAGACACAGACAGTTGCGCGATGAGAATGAACTCTGATGAACTTCACCCGACTTCATTGTCACCCCGCGGCTCTGTCTGTCGCGTCCTGGTTAGCGGTCACCCGTGAAGGACTCACCGGTGACCGCAAATTCCCTGAGTGACCTGAAGTGAGCAGCACGATCAGTGGTGACGTCACTCAGGTTACCCGCGGCCAGCTGGAGTCCTCCATCTGAGACCGCAACTCACCTGTGATGTCATCGCTGATCACGCTGCTCACTTCAGTCACTCGGGCAACTTGCTGTAACAGTTGAAGGATCCAGCGGTGGCCGCGAGTAACCTGAGTGACGTCATCGCTGATCGTGCGGCTCACTTCAGTTGCTGCGTGGAGCTGATAGATAGCGGTCTGGTCTGTAACCGCTCCTGTCAGCTTCATGTAGCGGAGCTGGATGCATTGCAGAACCTCATGTGGATTACGTCGGACCTGGAGGGGTATTTGGGGATTAATAAAGTGGTGAAAGAGGATGTTTTTTTGTCTTTTACTCCAAATAAAGGATTTTTTCAGGTGTGTGTGTGTTTATTTTCTTTAACTTACAGGTTAATCATGCAAGGTATCTTGGGGAGACGCCTTTCATGATTAACCTAGGACTTAGTGGCAGCTATGGGCTGCCATTAACTCCTTATTACCCCGATTGCCATCGCACTAGGTCAATTCGGGATGAGCCGGGTAGAGTCCCGGGACTGGCGCATCTAATGGGGGTGCATAGACATCACTGGGGGCATCCATGTTACTCGGGTGGCATACACATTACTGGGGTCCGTGGGGGGGGGCATACACATTACTAGGGGCATAAACATTACTGTGGTCAGTGGAGCCTACATACTGACAGTGGTGGACTGTGGGGCATACATACTGGCCCTAGGGATGCTTAGGGCACAGGCTGGCAGCGCTGGAAGACGCTGAGGGCCCAAGCTGGCAGCACTGGAGGGTGCTGAGGGTATAAGTTGGCAGCACTGCGGCGGGGCGCTGAGGGCACAGGCTGGCAGCACTGCGGCGGGGCGCTGAGGGCACAGGCTGGCAGTACTGGGCGGGAGGGTGCTGAGCGCACTGGCTGGCAGCACTGGGTGGCACTGAGGGCACAGGATGGCAGCACTGAGGGCACAGGATGGCAGCACTGGGGGGGCACTGAGGGCTCCTCTGGCTGCTTTCTCTGAGTCCCATCTGTTTCTGCTTTTTCTATTGCAGATACAGGGGGACCTGAGAAGACACAAGTGCTGGACTCTCCCCTGCTCCCCCCTCCTGCACTGTCCTCCTGCACTCACTCTGCACTGTCCTCCTGCACTCACTCTGCACTGTCCTCCTGCATTCACTCTGCACTGTCCTCCTGCAGGCACACTGCTCCCTCCTCCTGCACTCACTCTGCACTGTCCTCCTGCAGGCACACTGCTCCCCCCTCCTGTGGGCACACTGAACTGTTTTCCTGCACTCACTCTGCACTGTCCTCCTGCACTCACTCTGCACTGTCCTCCTGCACTCACTCTGCACTGTCCTCCTGCACTCACTCTGCACTGTCCTCCTGCACTCACACTGCTCCCCCCTCCTGCACTCACTCTGCACTGTCCTCCTGCACTCACACTGCTCCCCCGTCCTGCACTCATGCTGCACTGTCCTCCTGCACTCACTCTGCACTGTCCTACTGCACTCACACTGCTCCCCCCTCCTGCACTCACTCTGCACTGTCCTCCTGCACTCACACTGCTCCCCCCTCCTGCACTCAATCTGCACTGTCCTCCTGCACTGTCCTCCTGCACTCACACTGCTCCCCCCTCCTGCACTCATGCTGCACTGTCCTCCTGTACTCACTCTGCACTGT
The DNA here is from genome assembly GCF_048569485.1 of Anomaloglossus baeobatrachus. Lineage (NCBI taxonomy): Eukaryota > Metazoa > Chordata > Amphibia > Anura > Aromobatidae > Anomaloglossus > Anomaloglossus baeobatrachus. Next base: position 144,569,512 of record NC_134357.1, read on the forward strand.
CCGCCTGCACTCACACTGCTCCCCGCTATATCTGGGACGGTTGGGAGGTATGGATAGATAGAGGGATAGATAGAGGACAGATCGCTGCATTTCTCACAGTCGGTAGTGAGTTCACATTACCGGCCGTAGGAAATGCCCTGTGGTTATCTCTGCTGTCTCGCTGCGAGGCTGCATTCAGCGCTGTGTGTCAGTCGCGGCTGGATGCAAGCATTGCAGAACGTGGATTACGTCGGAGCTTTGTTTCTGGAGGGGTTAATAAAAGGGTGAACGAGGCTTATTTGTGTATTTAAAATAAAGGATTTTTCGGTGTGTGTGTTTTTTCACTTTACTTACGGGTTGATCATGTCAGCTGTCACATAGACGCTGCCATGATCAAGCCTGGACTTAGTGGCGGCGATCCGCTGCCATTAACTCCTTGTATTACCCTGACTGCCACTGCATCACGGCAGCAGGAAGAGTCGGGGACACTCTGGGACTGCAGCATAATGGATGCGACAGTCCCGGGGCAGCTGCGGCTGATATTCTCGACTGCGGGAGGTGGGAGGGAGGCAGGGGACATTAACCCTGCCCCTCGCCCTCCCCAGCCTGAGAATACCGGGCCGCCGCTGTGTGCTTACCTCGGCTGGACTGTAAATATACAGCGGAGCCCACGTGTTTTGTTTTTTATATTTCCGTTTGCTTTCTATGTGTATTCTATGTGTGTGTGTTCTGTGTCTGTGATCTGTGTGTGTTTACTCTCTGCTCCGCTTCCTTTTCCTGTCATAATGACATCATTTCCCTGCAAAACCGCAGGCAAGCGATGTACATTACCGCAGGTAAACCGCGAAATACCGCAGGGAATAACGCAGGAAACGCAGTGAACCGCACAGAATATGCTGCCTGCGTTTATTCCCTGCGGGATTTCACGATTACATTGTAGTCAATGTAGTGAAATCCCGCAGCGACATGCGGAAAAGAAGTGACATGCAATTGTTTTTGCTGCGGGAATCCCGCAGCAAAACATGCAGCTGTCAAATTCCGCCTAGTGCGCACAGGATTTTTTTTCCCCATATGTTTTGCTGGTGAATCACTGCAGAGATGTTATGAACATTTTCTGCAGCGAAACATGCAGCAAAACCGCAAAAAATCCGCGGCAAAAAACGGCAAGTGCGCACAGGGTCTTATGGTGGTTTTATGATGATCCATTATTCAAGATCTCAGTCTGTTCTACAAGACAAGCTAATACCTTGAGTGTAATATTACCCTTACCAACTAGACCCATAAGCCGTCTCCTGGAAATCTTGCGCATGCACGCCTCTAAAGCCAGGTGTACATCTCCTGGCTACAGAGATGTGCACTGCGCATGATGTGAAGTGCAGAAGCTGTGCTCCAATCATGCGCAGTGCACATCTCTGTAGCCAGGACACGTACACCTAGCTTGAGAGGAGCGCATGCGCAAGATTTCCAGGAGATGGCTATGATGTCTGCTCCTGAAAATCATGTCTTCACGCTCACAGGGGCATGATAACATGGAAAGAGGCTGAGTCTGGGAGAAACACCAATTCGACTAATCAAGGCCCTAATTTGCATACGAAAAATAGAGGCAATAAATGTTTTTTTTGTTTGTTTTTTTTACACACATGAATTTTAGAGAGTGATGCTATACAGGGCTGGTTAGGAAGGGAATTTTACCATGAAAATGTGAATGCTGCTGGCTTGGATGGCATAAGGGACCTGACAGATTCCCTTTAAAACCAAAAATGTCAAAGTTTGACTCCTCGGCCCAGAGCTTTGTTTGCCAGTTTATTGCACCCCAGTTCCTATCTTTTTGTGTGTCGTCAAGTGGCTTGGTCTTGTATCCATGTTGAGGGTGTGGTTTGTGACCACAATTCTTCCATGAAGACCAATTCTGGCCAGACTTGTCCAAAAAGTAGGTGAGTGTAGCTGGGTCCCATGGCTTGCGGCTAGTTGTGAGCTGATTGCACTGCTTAACGTGAGGACGCTGACCAGAGAAACGGTGGAACAACGGGAGAGAGAAGTACTTGCTGTGTTTTTTAAAAAAAAATAAAAATATAAAATAAAAAATAATCAGTGAGTACACAGTGGCCAGAGGCCTAGGGGGCTGCATTATACATGGAGGCCTGGGGGGGGGCAACATTATACATGGAGGCCTGGTGAGGGGGCTGCATTGTACATAGAGGTTTGGGGGGCTGCATTATACATGGAGGCCTGGGGGGGCTGCATTATACATGGAGGCCTGGGGGGGCTGCATTATACATGGAGGCCTGGGGGGGCTGCATTATACATGGAGGCCTGGGGGGGCTGCATTATACATGGAGGTGTGGGGGGACTGCATTATACATGGAGGCCTGGGGGGGCTGCATTATACATGGATGCCTGGGGGGGCTGCATTATACATGGAGGTGTGGGGGGGGGGGCTGCATTATACATGGCATCCTTGGGGGCTGCATAATACAACATGAAGGACACCTTATACATGGACTTATAGGGGTGCATTATGCATAGAGGTCTATGGGGCTGCATTATACAACATGGACACCTTATACATGGAATATAGGGAGGCATTATATATGGAGGTCTATGGGGCTGCAGTATACATGGAGGTCTATGGGGATGCATTATACAACATGAAGGACACCTTATACATGGAATATAGGGGAGTATTCTACATGGGTCTGCATAATACAATATGAAGGTTTATGGGGCTGCATTATAATACATATAGGACTATATGGGCTACATTATAATATATGGATGACTATGGAGGCTTTCTTTTACATGGAGAATGGGGGTACATTATAAAACATGGAGGACTATGTGGTGTAGTCTAATATATGGAGAACTATGGGGTGACTTATAATACATGAAGAATGATGGTAAATTCATTATAATAATTGTAGGGCTATAAGGGCTTGTTTTTACATGGAGGACTATGGGAAATGCATTATAATACATGAAGGACTATGGGGGTGCATTATAGTATAAGGAGGACTATGTGGTGCAGTATAATATATGGAGTACTATGGGGTGAATTATGATACATGGAGAACTATGGGAAATGCATTATACTACATGGAGGACTATGGAGGTGCATTCTAATATATGAAGGATTATGTGGGACCCTTTCTACTATATGGAAGGCTATGTGGGGCCATTATAGTATTTGGACAACTATATAGGAGAGGGGACAAAAATACAAGCATGGAATGGGAACGTTTTGTGCTGAGGGAAAAAGCCTCTTTCCCTCAGCACCCAGCTTTCCCATGCTCTACTATACATCTTCTCTCAGTACCCAGCTTTCCCATGCTCAGCTATAAATCTTCTCTCAGTACCCAGCTTTCCCATGCTCTACTATGCATCTTCTCTCAGTACCCAGCTTTCCCATGCTCTACTATACATCTTCTCTCAGTACCCAGCTTTCCCATGCTCAGCTATACATCTTCTCTCAGTACCCAGCTTTCCCATGCTCTACTATGCATCTTCTCTCAGTACCCAGCTTTCCCATGCTCAGCTATACATCTTCTCTCAGTACCCAGCTTTCCCATGCTCAGCTATACATCTTCTCTCAGTACCCAGCTTTCCCATGCTCAGCTATACATCTTCTCTCAGTACCCAGCTTTCCCATGCTCAGCTATACATCTCTCAGTACCCAGCTTTCCCATGCTCTACTATGCATCTTCTCTCAGTACCCAGCTTTCCCATGCTCAGCTATACATCTTCTCTCAGTACCCAGCTTTCCTCATGCTCAGCTATACATCTTCTCTCAGTACCCAGCTTTCCTCATGCTCAGCTATACATCTTCTCTCAGTACCCAGCTTTCCCATGCTCAGCTATACATCTTCTCTCAGTACCCAGCTTTCCCATGCTCAGCTATACATCTTCTCTCAGTACCCAGCTTTCCTCATGCTCAGCTATACATCTTCTCTCAGTACCCAGCTTTCCCATGCTCAGCTATACATCTTCTCTCAGTACCCAGCTTTCCCATGCTCAGCTATACATCTTCTCTCAGTACCCAGCTTTCCCATGCTCTGCTATACATCTCTCAGTACCCAGCTTTCCCATGCTCAGCTATACATCTTCTCTCAGCACCCAGCTTTCCCATGCTCTGCTATACATCTCTCAGCACCCAGCTTTCCCATGCTCTGCTATACATCTCTCAGCACCCAGCTTTCCCATGCTCTGCTATACATCTCTCAGCACCCAGCTTTCCCATGCTCTGCTATACATCTCTCAGTACCCAGCTTTCCCATGCTCAGCTATACATCTTCTCTCGGCTTCTTCTCTCTCTCAAAACATTGTATCTACTTCAAAATGGTGTTAGTAAAAACATTAGCTCAGGGCGTAAAAAACAAGTTTTTTTGTTTTTTTGTTTTGTTTTTTTTTTAATTGTGAAATTGCAAATTTTTTTCAAAGTACTTGAAAAATGTATTCCTGCTTTCCAGAGCATCACATGATAAATGAATGGGGTCCTTTAAAAGTGTAACTTTCCTCGCAAAAAAACCTAATATGGTCGGAGAAATAAGTTATGGCTTTTGGAAGAAGGGGAGAAATAAACAAAACAAAAAAAATGGAAAATAGTCGGGCGCAGTAAAAACTATATTAATGGTGACAGAAAATGAAAAAAAAAGATATATATATATATATATATATATATACAGCACACTGTATAGTATTTGTATATGTGTGTATATATAATTATTTATTTTTTTAAGCAATTGATTCACCCAATAGTTGATTTCCTGATGACACATTTTTTATAATGGTCCTGCATAGACTGTAGTCATTAATAACAAGTGGACTCCTGGGTCAGCACTGTGTGACATGTTTAGCGTCTACATCTTCCCGTAAGCCTTTCTCGTTTTTTTTTTCTATGTATATTATATTTTTAGTATTTAAAAACGTTGTTTTTCTAATCTCCAGAGTCTGTTGTTTCCATGGTAACTGCAGCCAGCGCTGCACTCTGGGGATACTGTTAACCATGTTAACCTCGGCACTGGGGATTCCAGCAAAAACCATCAGTCTTCAGCTTCGCGGTGTGAAATGGGCCTGCAGATGTCATCTCTTACCCTATTTAGAGGATGTGGAAGACAGGAAAATGGATCTGCAAGCAGAATGTCTGTTTTGCACTGTTAGCCTTTATATTTCTTAGATAAACATGTCCAACTAATATTTCTGGTATTCTCAACAGGTTTGTTTTGTTTTGTTGTTTCTTGTTTGTTTACAAATTGGCTGTTGATATCATTTTAGAGACATTTCTTGCATATCTTTTTAGGAGAAAGTGGCCTCCTCCTCCTCCTCCTCACCTTCCAACAGCTTGCCTTGAAATGTTAGAAAAATCAACTTCCTAATGCTAGTTTCACACTTGCGTTGAACGGCATCCATTGCATTGCGTTGTCTGACGGATGCATTGCATATAGTGGCATAACAGATGCAACGGATCGTACAAAACAACGGAATCTGTTTGGTTTTTTTTTTGTTTTTTTACAGTTTTACCGGCGGCAGACTATTGTGAACGATCAGCTCAGCGCTCTCAAAAGCCGGGCGATCAGCTGAGCGCTCTCACAAGCCGGCCGCCGGGCGATCAGCTGAGTGCTCTCACAAGCCAGCCGCCGGGCGATCAGCTGAGTGCTCTCACAAGCCGGCCGCCGGGCGATCAGCTGAGTGCTCTCACAAGCCAGCCGCCGGGCGATCAGCTGAGTGCTCTCACAAGCCAGCCGCCGGGCGATCAGCTGAGTGCTCTCACAAGCCAGCCGCCGGGCGATCAGCTGAGTGCTCTCACAAGCCAGCCGCCGGGCGATCAGCTGAGTGCTCTCACAAGCCGGGCGATCAGCTGATCGTTCGGGCACCGAGAGACAAATCAAAGTTTCTGTGATTAAAAAAAAAAATGAGCATGCGCAGTGAAAAAATAAAAAATTCCGCCGCTCAAAAAACACTACATGCTGCGTTCTTTCCGCCTGACGGTCACCAACAAAAGAACTAATGTGCCGTGGGGCGGATGCAATGCAAGACCATCCGTTTCAATCCTCCCTTAATAGAAGACTTTGAGATATAAACTGATTCCTGCAACGGTTACCGTAATTCCTCAAGGCGGCGGATTGCAACAGATGCCGCACAACGCAAGTGTGAAACTAGCCTAAGTCAAATAATGAGTAAATTGTAGACAGAGGAGAGGTTTTCTGCTGCAGAGAGGACAGGGTGCCCCAGCGAGGAAACATTACGCCCACAGAGTTTTAAGGGCTTATTCACAGATTGCATTTTTGTAGCTCCTTTTTGCCATGAAAAAAACCCAACAAAATAGCAATTTTACAGTACCAGCAAAGTGAATATTTCTGAAATGCTGATTAGTTTTTCATTGCACTTTTAAACAATCAAGGCTTTTTTTTTCAAATTTATATAATTTTAAAGGGAATCTGTCACCAAGTTTTTATTACCTCATCTGAGAGCAGCATGATGAAGCAAAAGAGACCCTTAATCGAGCATTGTATCATCTTGTTTACTGGGATATAATTAACACACACAGGATTTGTGTTATTTGTCTCGTGGAACACCGAACTTTAAAAGAGACTCTGGATTACAATCTGATCACTCCAGGACAAAGCATGGTTGATGCGAAACGCACGTCAGTGTGTGGGGACGCAACACTGTCACCTTACTTGGAACTTGTATGCTGTTAATTGTGTACTATCTGTGTAATGAATGATGCCTTAATTTTGCCTATATAGGCTCTCACACTAGTGAATGTATAACGTATGACCTATTGATTAATTTGATATAGGTCATCTATTGCTGCATCTATATTTGGTTGTAACATTTATAATTTAAACAGCTTTAGAATTGTGGATCCTTTATCATTGTAGTGTTAGTGCCGGCTCCCCTGTATCAATTCCATCCGTCACTTGGGTCTGTCCATTCGTTTTTATTGGATTTTATATTTGTTTGTAATAAAGATTTATAGATTCTTTCTTATATATTCTGGCTTGTATTATATTGGTTGGAGTTTTAGTTAACTGGGTGCAGCAGTTGTGTCACAGAGTTCTTAGATGAAGTAGAGTTCAGAAAGATAACTGCACCAACACTACAGCTCTCTGTGTCCATTGTATATTGACAGTGAGCTGCTTATAACATAAAAGGGCGTGGTTGGTCTAGCACTTATGTCAGCTGTAGTCCCAGTGATAATATCCTGGTGATAAAACCTTCATTGTAAGTAAAGGTACCGTCACACTAAGCAACTTACCAGCGATCCCAACAACGATAGGGATCGCTGGTAAGTTGCTAGGAGGTTGCTGGTGAGATGTCACATTGCAACGCTCCAGCGATCCCACCAGCAACCTGACCTGGCAGGGATCGCTGGAGCGTCGCTACACAAGTTGCTGGTGAGCTCACCAGCAACCAGTGACCAGCCCCCAGCGCCGCGTGGAAGATGCTGCGCTTGATAACTAAGGTAAATATCGGGTAACCAACCCGATATTTACCTTGGTTACCACCGCACGTGCAGAGAGCAGGGAGCAGCGCACACTGAGCGCTGGCTCCCTGCTCTCCTAGTTACAGCACACATCGGGTTAATTACCCGATGTGTGCTGCAGCTAAATGTGCACAGAGCAGGGAGCAGCGCACAATGCTTAGCGCTGGCTCCTTGCTCTCCTAGTTACAGCACACATCGGGTTAATTACCCGATGTGTGCTGCAGCTAAATGTGCACAGAGCAGGGAGCAGCGCACACTGAGCGCTGGCTCCTTGCTCTCCTAGTTACAGCACACATCGGGTTAATTAACCCGATGTGTGCTGCAGCTACATGTGCACAGAGCAGGAGCCGGCAGCACAGGCAGTGAGAGCGGCGGAGGCTGGTATCAAAGGTAAATATCGGGTAACCAAGGACAGGGCTTCTTGGTTACCCGATGTTTACATTGGTTACCAGCCTCTGCAGAAGCCGGCTCCTGCTGCCTGCACATTTAGTTGTTGCTGTCTCGCTGTCACACACAGCGATGTGCGCTTCACAGCAGGACAGCAACAACTAAAAAATGGCCCAGGACATTCAGCAACAACCAGCGACCTCACAGCAGGGGCCAGGTTGTTGCTGGATGTCACACACAGCAACATCGCTAGCAACGTCACAAAAGTTGTTCGTTAGCAGCGATGTTGCTAGCGATGTTGCTTAGTGTGACGGGGCCTTAAACCGCACACAGCTTGATAAGTGATATCACTGATTTAAATATTTTAACCCCTACATCATTCTGTTCTCTGATTACATATCAAAAACTTGCTGACCGACTCCCTTTTAAGTCCTTCAGAATTTTTTTAGCATTTTTGATCCATTCAAATGAATGTTAAAAATATAAAAAAAACATACTGTATTAAAAACTCTGTCAACGTGCGCACAAAGCCTTTGATGTACATAGTGTCTATAAACACACATTTAACTATGGGGACACCTACACATTACACCTACAGGAGCTTTTATGACATCACATTCTAAGGCTACATGCGCAGACTGCTTTTTTTGCTGCGTTTTTGGTGCGTTTTTGGCTGCAGTTTATTTGTCAGAAGTTTCTGACATCTGACTTCCCTGCAAAGTCTATGAGAAGTCAGATTTTCTATGCGCACATTGCAGTTTATTTGTCAGCGTTTTATTTGTCAAAAGTGTGTGATAAAAAAAATTCAGCATGTTCATTCTTCCTGCGTTTTTGTCAACATTTGTCACAAAAACGCAGCAAAAACGCAGGTTGTGAAAAACGCACCAAAAATGCACCGAAAACGCAGCAAAAATGCACCTATAATTCCAAGCATTTTTTGTGACATTTCCAGGCTCTCTCTGACAAGGTGCAGTTTTGGCTGCAGTTTGTGAACACAAAAAGATGCAGCGTGCGCGTGTAGCCTTAATCTGATTGGGAGTTGATTCTCACCCTTTGCAGCTGTAACAGCGTCCGCTCTTCTGGGAAGGTGCTCAACAAAGCTTTGGAGGGGTCTGTGGGAAGTTTTGCCCATTCATCTAGAAGAGCATTTGTGAGATCGGACACTGATGTCGGACAAGAGGGTCTGGCTCACAATCTGTGTTTTAGGTCATTTTTTTGCTGAGGTTACTGCTGGAGGATGTTTGGACTCTGCAGTTACATAGCTTGAAAAAATACTTAGGTCCATCTAGTTCAACCTTCCTCTTCCAATTCTACATTTCATCTCTAAATCACAACCCACAATGTGGTGTGTACTGAGGAAATCATCCAGCCCTTTTTTAAAAGCTGTTATAGTGTCTGCCATTACTACCTCTTGTGGTAGGGCATTCCACAGTCTGACTGCTCTAACTGTAAAGAACCCTTTCCTATTAAGGTGCCAGATTAGTCTTTCTTCCACTCAGTGTATGCCCCCTTGTCCTTTGGAAGGAATAAGTCATGTGCCAGTCCTTTATATTGACCACACATGTATTTATACATATAAATGAGATCTCCTCTGAGACGTCTTTTTTTCTAAGCTAAACATATCTAACTTTTTCAACCTGTCATCATATGGGAGGCCTTCCATTCCTTGTAGTAGTCTAGTTACCTGCCTTTGAACTGACTAACTTCTGAGTTCTGTCAGCAGTGTGCTGTGCAATATTACGTGGTCTCTACTTCGTGGCCGATGTGCTGCGCTTTCTAAACACTTCCACTTTTCAATATTTCCACTTAAAGATGGCTATATGTTTAGGAGGGAAATTTCACCAACTGATTTGTTACAACAGTGCCATCGTATTACAGGACCCCCTTTGGTTTGTTGTCAGCTATTTAGGACGAGCCATTCTTTCACAAATGTTAGTAAAGTCAGACTCCTATGGTAAATGGAGAACCTGTATAGTGTATATGGTTCCTGTAAATCTTTAAGTTGGCATCATTGTGTATCCATGCTCCATTTTGATGGATGGGAATAATTGCAGTTGCTACATGTGGGCTTTTCTTATTAATCTTCCTATTTGACATCTATATTTCCTACTTACAGTAATATGTCAGTGTCTTCCTCACATGAGCCCTGTTAGAGGGATGAAACCTGCCTGGTACAATGCGTGGACCTCTGTGCCTGGAATAATAAAATATTGCAGTTCGCGGTAGGACATGACCGGCCTGGGTCTTCAGGCCATAACATTTTAAGTACATTAGATCCTAAAATGATTTGTATTTCAGGCCATGGCTGCTGATGTAAGCAGATGGGTAATTCAGCTGAGTGCTGGTGAAGACCTTTCATTTAGTAGAATGTGGTAATCTCTTCTAGTGTTCAGCATTAATGATGAGCCCCACTTAGATGTGTGCTGTAATTCATCCGTCCATGCCACCAGCTTGTCTGGAGAAGCGGTTATCCATCCTCCTTTAAATTTAATGCACTGCCTTGCACATGATGCCCTTTATAAAAGTGCACATCCATGTGTATTCTAACCTTTCAAATAACATTTTCATGTGGGCTTGTTTTAGCGAGTGTGTGTGTGTGTGTGTGTGTGTGTGTGTGTGTGTGTGTGTGTGTAAGTGTATATGTATAAAAAAAAGTATGTATATATATATATATTATTTTATATATATATATATATATATATATATATATATATATATATACAGAATGTGTATAATATATTATTGTACATTACTGTGCAAAGATAAAAATGCTCTCATAAATGGAAGTGCAATAGTTCATTTTCATCAAGTTATGAAAGTGAGAAGTATATGGGGTAACGGGCAATCTAAAACAATCAATGTTTCCTTTGACCACCCTTTGCATTCAGAACAGAATCAATTCTGCCAGGTACAACTTTCACACGATTTATGGAGGAAACCAGTAGTGAAGTCGTTCCAAATATCTTGGAGAATGAACCACAGATCTTCTGTGCAAATCCTTCTATTTCTCTATGCAATTCCTGGCAGACTCAATGATGTTGAGATCAGAGCTCTGCATCATAGCTTCCTGGACTCTTTGTTCTCCTTTACACTTAAGATAATTTTTATTGACTTTGACTGTATGGCTGGGGGTCATTATCCTGCTGCAGAATAAAGCTGGAGCCAAACGGACACCTCCCTGATGGCATAGTATGAAATGGGTTGGTCTCAGCAGCAACTGCAACTTCCATACCATCTATAACGTACATGTTAAACTCTGGCCCGCAGGGTGATTACAGTTGAAAGCAATGCTGAAAGAGGGAAGACATTTGATACCTCCCCTATCATTCACCTTCTGCATCTGATGTCTTAGCGCAGTGGGTGCCATGATGTCACTATTTTACGCCCACTTTGACTAGCAATGAAGAGCCTCAGAGCGCTTGCAGCGGAGCAGGGGGGAACATACTGTGGGGCCCATTCTACTGTATGGAAAGACTGTGTGGGGCCCATTTTACTGTATGGAAGGACTGTGTGGGGCCCATTATGCTGTATGGATGGACTGTGTGAGGCCAATACACTGATACTGTATGGAAGCTAATTTGGAGCCCATTATTCTGCATGGAGGAGTATGTGAGGCCATTATACTAGATGGTGCGCTATGTGGGGTCCATTAAACTGTATGGAAGGACTGTGTGGAGCCCATTATACTGTATGGAAGGACTACATGGGGCCCATTTTACTGTATGGAAGAACTATGTGGGGTCACTTCTACTGTATGGAAGGACTGTGGGGAGCCCATTTTACTGTATGGAAAAACTGTGGGGCCCATTTTACTGTATGGAAGGACTGTGTGGGGCCCATTATTCTGTATGGAGGGCTATGTGGGTCCCATTATGCTGTATGGAAGGACTGTGTGGGGCCCATTATGCTGTATTGAAGGACTGTGTGGGGCCACTATAATGATACTGTATGGAAGTAATTTGAGGCCCATTATTCTGCATGGAGGAGTATGTGAGGCCATTATACTAGATGGAGGGCTGTGTGGGATCTCAGTTGGGGCATCATACTTTGCCTGGGTAGTTAGAAGAGGTACAGTAGGGTCATCAAATAATGTGTGGAGGAATTCATCGTGGGGGTGTCATTCTGTATTTGGTGGGCAGTTTTGTTGATAGCATACTTTATATGGGCAATGAAACGGCAATCTAGGGGCTTCAGTAGGAGGAAAATTACTTTTATAAGGGCTTCAAAGTTGTGAGATACACTGTTGTGTGACCCCCCCCCCAATTATTAAGGCGTTGTTTTGTTTATTTTTGGGAATGAGACCCAATTAGAAATTTTGGTATGTGGCACCAAAGTTTTTTGTTTCTCTTGAAAAAGACGGTGAAACGCGCGTTGGGGAGATTCCCTGTGGTCCCCTGGTATGTAATAACTTAATACTGATCACGTTGTGATGTGTCAATACATTATGCTCGCATATATGTTACGTAATATGTTTTTTCATGCATATGTGGTTCATTACTGAACCCCTCTCCATAGTGAATAGTGCACTGGGCACTTTATATTTATACATTATTCTGTACTCACCTATTTATAACTTATGCTGTAAACATCTATTTTAGTGTATCCATTTATGCTGAACGTACTATCCCCTATTTACTGGCTATCATGTCAATTTAATGTTGCTTATTAATACAGTAAATAATCTTGTTAGTGGAGGAAACTTTTGTGGACTAGTCCAGGTTTTATTTCTAATGCATTTGGTTATTATTCATTTATTTATAATGCACTTGGCACTTTATGTATGTTTTTAGATTGAATTTTCAGCAATAAAACAACCTATATTTACAACCTGAACATTCCCGACTGTTCACATTGAGCTGATATTTATGTATCTTATTTATTGACTACTTGTATACCCTGTCATTACTATTCCACCTTCTTACAGGTGACCAATCCAAGGTTCTCTTTTTTTCACTGTGTATTTTCTTTACTCTTCCCATTTTCTTGTATTTTCTTTTAAAAATTTGTATTCAATAATAAAAACTATTGTTTTTATAATGTGTTTTAGTATTCCTCTGAGTTTGACAATCATGCTCTATAAGCATGTCGATAATTGGTAATTTGACATCCCTGTTCCTTTGGCCCATTGTATTACTTTAGGATGTCAAAATTAGCACAGGTGACCTGTAGTAAGTTCACTCCATAGAGGTGTAATGTTACTAATATTAGCAAATATGTCCAATTAGAAATGTAGTAGAGGTCTCTTGATAGTAGTGTCTCCTACCTCATGTGCAGGGCATTGGAGGTTAGGTATCCATGGTTACATCCACTCATCAAAGCCCTCCCTTGACCCATCCTCTGTGTCAAACTATCGCCCCATATCCCTTCTCCCCTATGCCTCAAAACTACTGGAACAGCATGTCCATCTTGAATTGTCCTCATACCTCTCCTCCTGCTCCCTCTTTGACCGGCTTCAATCTGGCTTCCGACCACATCATTCTACCGAAACTGCCCTAACCAAAGTCACCAATGATCTACTAACCGCCAAAGCCAAGCGACACTACTCTATCCTCCTCCTCCTGGACCTGTCCTCTGCCTTCGACACAGTAGACCATTCCCTCCTACTACAGATTCTCTCATCTCTGGGCATCACAGACTTGGCCCTATCTTGGATCTCCTCATACCTAACCGACCGAACTTTCAGCGTCTCCCATTCTCACACCACTTCCTCAGCTCGCCCCCTATCTGTCGGTGTCCCTCAAGGCTCAGTTCTTGGACCCCTGCTGTTCTCCATCTATACCTTCGGCTTGGGACAGCTCATAGAGTCCCACGGCTTCCAGTATCATCTCTATGCCGATGACACACAGATCTACCTCTCTGGACCTGACATTACCTCTCTACTAACCAAAATACCACAATGTCTGTCTGCTATTTCATCCTTCTTCTCTGCACGATTCCTAAAACTTAACATGGACAAAACAGAGTTTATTGTCTTTCCTCCTCCTCACTCACCTCCTCCAACAAGCCTTTCCATCAAACTTGATGGTTGCTCACTCACCCCAGTCTCACAAGCTCGTTGCCTTGGAGTAACCCTCGACTCTGCTCTATCCTTCAAGCCACACATCCAAGCCCTCTTCAACTCATGCCGATTACAACTCAAAAATATCTCCCGGATCCGTGCTTTCCTTAACCAAGAATCTTCAAAAACATTAGTGCATGCCCTCATCATCTCCCGCCTCGACTACTGCAACCTCCTGCTCTCTGGCCTCCCTTCCAACACTCTTGCACCCCTCCAATCTATCCTAAACTCTGCAGCCCGCTTAATCCACCTCTCCCCTCGCTACTCCCCATCCTCGCCACTCTGCCAATCCCTTCACTGGCTTCCCATCGCCCAACGACTCCAGTTCAAAACATTAACCATGACATACAAAGCCATGCACAACCTGTCTCCTCCCTACATCTGTGACCTAGTCTCCCAGTACCTACCTGCACGCAACCTTAGATCCTCACAAGATCTCCTTCTCTGCTCCTCTCTTATTTCCTCTTCCCACAATCGTGTACAAGATTTCTCCCGTGCATCCCCCATACTCTGGAACGCTCTACCTCAACACATCAGACTCTCCACTACCGTGGAAAGCTTCAAGAGGAACCTCAAGACCCACCTCTTCCAACAAGCCTACAACCTACAATACCCCTCAGCCCAGTAGACCACTGCGCAACCAGCTCTGTCCTCACCTATTGTACCATCACCCATTCCCTGTAGACTGTGAGCCCTCGCGGGCAGGGTCCTCTCTCCTCCTATACCAGTCTGTCTTGTACTGTTAATGATTGTTGTACGTATACCCTCTTTCACTTGTAAAGCGCCATGGAATAAATGGCGCTATAATAATAAATAATAATAATAATAATAATTATAGTGACAGCTAGCTAGTTGCTTGTGGTTGCAATGCCCTGCACATGAGGTAAGAGATAGGGGTTTATCAGGAGTACTATACTACATTTCTAATTGGAGGTATTATCCAATATTCTTATTATACCTACTACATATTGGGATAGGATCTTGGAGATGGGAATACCCATTTAACTGAACGTTAACATTATTATATAATGTCTTAGAGTGTATTTTATGCAAAGGATGAAAGTACATTGCAGTGATGCATTAACCAGAAATGATCTCCCATTAATATTCTGGGCATAACAGACTAGTAAATGTCTCACCTGTTGTCCCTTTTCAATATACAGACTTCATTACTGTTGTCATGTTATTAGATCTGTATCTGAGTCCTGGAGTGAAGCCACTTTTTACAAGTTTACTAACAAAAGGAGGAACGTGAGGTTAGAAAAACACATCAGCTCATTAGTATACACAATGCCAAGCTTGTACATAGGCTTTGTCTGGTTCAGCAGCTCAATCACAATATGTGGAGGGTTTTCCAGAATTCTAAAATTAAAAAACAAACGACCACCTCTCAAGATGTTTTCGAACCTTCACTCATTATTAGCCAAGATATGGATTCACCAAGACTGGTATTTTGCGAACCAGCCTTGATGTAGGGTGTGCTGATAAAAAAAAATGCTCCAAACTTAATAATAAGCAAATGCCCAGTAGTGGACATACCATTGGAGCAACCTGGTAAATAGGTCCACCAACACCACCACCTCCAAACCAAGTGGAGCTGTTTATTATGAGCTATAGAACAGTAAAGGACCCATACAGTGTTCATGCATTGGGGCCTCTTCCATTTATGTCCTCTTCTGCGTCTGCCTCTTATTTGGTGCATGCATGCGCCATACTAAGAAATGGCCTCTATACAGGGATTGGAGAACATTTCTGATGAAATTTCCATCACTTTTGTGTCGTAAATTACGATGTATTTATTGGCCATCTCCTCTCTTTACTAAGCTACCCTGACTTCTTTAAAAAATGCCGGAACTGGCATATAAACGCAAAAAGTCACAACTACTAGTTGCACAAAAATATTGTGACATTTCAAAGACTTTTATGCCAGATTTCTGCTGCAAACCGTATCATTTTCCAATTTGAGGATGGGCTTTACTTATTCATTGCACACTGAATTATCTCTAAAAATCCATTGCTGGAGCACACACATCAAGAATAGGGAAAGCTGTAACACGGTCAAGCCAGAACAGAACGGGCGCGGTCTCTGAAATGGAGCGCACAGTGATAGTCATTGGTGGTCCCATACTTGGTGATGTGCTGGAAGGGATTGAGGCCTTCTGTGACACAGGGCTGTGTAGACGCGCCATCAAATGGGAGGAAAACTACAAAGCCTTCTGATATTACGTGACAGGGTGTTTTGCATCTGAAGGCAGAATTTGAAAATGACCATATAATAGTAGTGAACAGTTTTTCCTCTAATCCTATTACTCTTTTAACAATATTTTGACCCTGGAGATAACATTTCTTTTCTAGAAATCGTGCGCCTTTTGACTGAGACCTGTGTGACCCCACAAGGACAGAGCTACAGCATAATGGCCTATGGGCATGGGTGACATTGTTCTTTGGGGGGAAAAAAAATCACCTTTCTACTCTAAAACTACTTTTTAAAGGGTTATTTCCAACATAAACATTTACAATGCCTTGCAAAAATATTCACCCCCTTGGCTTTTTACCTATTTTGTTACATTACAAAAATATTTAAACATCGGCTGTAATCTGATTTGTGGGTGATACATCAACACTAAATAGTCTAAGATAGGGAAGTGACAAAAATGTAAGCAAAAATTAAACATATGGGATAAAAATTGCCAAGTGTGTATGTATTCACCCCTTTTGTTATAAAGCCCCTAAAATTTATTGGTGCAAGAAATTACCTTCATAAGTCACATGTTTAGTGAGAGGAAGTCCATTTGTGTGCAATCTAAGTGCCCCAGGGTCTGTCAGTATATACACACCTTCTCTGAAGGGCCACAAAAAGCGCCACCAACCAAACAACACTATGAAGACCAAGGAGATCTCCAGACAAGTCAGAGACAAAGTTGTTGAGAAGTAAAAGTCAGGCTTGGGTTCTAAAACCATATACCAATCTGTGATGATCTCCCGGGGCACCATCAAAAGGGAAGAACATGGTACCATAGCAAACGTGCCAAGGGAAGCCTGCCCAGAGTTCCCATTCAGAGCCTGGAGTATCTGTACAAACGACCACAATAAGCCATATACTCCATAGAGCTGGTCTTTATGGAAGAGTTTCCAAAAAAACCCTTTATTTGCAGCCACAAATTGTAAGGCTCATTTTGAGTTTGCCACAACACATGTAGGAGACGCCCCAAATGTATGGGGGAAGGTGCTGATCAGATGAGACAAAAAATAAACTTTAGGGCACCAAAGTAAATGCTATGTCTGGCACCAAACCAACACAGCTAATCACTCTAAGAACGAACACCATCCCCACAGTAAAAATGGTGGTGGAAGCATCATGCTCTAGGGATGTTTTTCAGCAGCAGAGGGGGAAAATGGATGGTGTGAAATACAGGAATATTTTTGAGCAAAACCGGTTTGTCAGTGAATTGAAACTGGACCAGAGGTTCATATTCCAACAAGACATTGACCCAAAGCTACTGCTAAAGCAACACTTGAATGGTTTAAGGAAAAACTAGTAAGTGTATTGGTGAAGCCTAGTTAGTCACAGCCCAGACCTTAATCCAGTTGAGAATCTGTGGTTAGACTTGAAGATTGCTGTTCATCAGAAGAAACCTTCTAACTCTTTGTTTCTCAACTCCAGGTCCACCAACAGATCAGATTTTCTGGATTTCCTTAGTATTGTACAAATGATGAACTTATTCCGTGTGCAGTATAGAGGAAATTCTGAAAACCTATCGTCTGTGCAATACTGTGAAAATCCTGGAAACAATCCTGTTGATGGGCCTTCAGGACTGGAGTTGAGAAACACTATTCTAAGGCCTTGTGCGCACTAGGCGTTTTTGCCGCGTTTTTAGCAGCGTTTTTTACCGCGTTTTTGTGCTGAAAACGCAGTGACATTGCTTCCCCAGCAATGTCAATGGGTTTTCAGAAGTGCTGTCCTCACACAGCGTTTTTTTTTAGCTGCGTTTTTGTGGTGACCACAAAAACGCAGCATGTCAATTATTTCTGCGTTTTCCACTGCGTTTTTCACTCATTGAATTCAATGAGATGTTAAAAACGCAATGAAAAACGCATATAGCCGCGTTTCTATGACTAAAAACGCAGCTATAAACGCAAGGGGTGGGCACTACAGTGACGTGTACAGGAAGAGGATTCCTTCTGTTGGTAAACACAGAAGCAGGAATCCTCCCGGTACCGTCACCGCTGCCTCCACCTCCCGTCCTGTGCATGTCAGCTCCGTGCGGCGTCATGTCTGGGCGGGAGGTGGAGGCAGCGGCGAAAACCAAAGTGAACAGTAGAAAAAAAAAAAATGTCATATATACTCACCTGTCCGCAGGGTCCCGGTGCCATGCCCGCTCCCATCTCCTCCCGGTACCGCCGCTCTGGCTGTGTGCAGTCTCCCCGGGGCAGGACCTTGCTTGCAGGACCTGGCGCTGATCACCTGATGCAGTCACCTGACGCATCAGCTGATCGTAGTCTCGCCGGCTTCTTCGCGCCCGGCCGGCTATCAGCTGATCCTGCCGTCAGGGGACTTCATCAGCTGATTACCGGCAGCTCCTGCAGCAATCGGACGGGATCAGACTCCTGTCCAATCGATCGCTCCAGGAGCTGCCGGTAATCAGCACAGCACATAAGTGAGTATTTTTTTTTTTCTTTTTCTACTGATGCATCAGCTGATTGTATAATCGGCTTTTATACAATCAGCTGATGTGTGATGTGATTCAGGCACTTGATCCTGACACATCATCTGATCGCTTTGCCTTCCAGCAAACTGATCAGATGATATTGGATCCTGATTGGACGGCGCGGGACCCTGACCCAGGATTACTGCGGAGGGGGGTTTATTTCAATAAAGATGGAGTCACTAATTGTGTTGTGTTTTATTTCTAATAAAAATATTTTTCTGTGTGTTGTGTTTTTTTTTTATCATTAATAGAAATTCATGGTGGCCATGTCTAATATTGGCGTGACACCATGAATTTCGGGCTTAGGGCCAGCTGATAATATACAGCTAGCCCTAACTCCATTATTACCTAGCTAGCCACCCGGCATCAGGGCAGCTGGAGGAGTTGGATACAGCGCCAGAAGATGGCGCTTCTATGAAAGCGCCATTTTCTGGGGTGGCTGCGGACTGCAATTCGCAGTGGGGGTGCCCAGAAAGCATGGGCACCCTGCACTGTGGATTCCAATCCCCAGCTGCCTAGTTGTACCCGGCTGGACTCAAAAATTAGGCGAAGCCCACGTCATTTTTTTTTTTTAATTATTTCATGAAATAATTAAAAAAAAGGGCTTCTCTATATTTTTGGTTCCCAGCCGGGTACAAATAGGCAGCTGGGGGTTGGGGGCAGCCCGTACCTGCCTGCTGTACCCGGCTAGCATACAAAAATATGGCGAAGCCCACGTCATTTTTTTTTTAATTATTTCATGAAATAATTAAAAAAAAGGGCTTCTCTATATTTTTGGTTCCCAGCCGGGTACAAATAGGCAGCTGGGGGTTGGGGGCAGCCCGTACCTGCCTGCTGTACCCGGCTAGCATACAAAAATATGGCGAAGCCCATGTCATTTTTTTTTTCTTTTTGGGCAAAAAACTGCATACAGTCCTGGATGGAGGATGCTGAGCTTTGTGGTTCTGCAGCTGCTGTCTGCTCTCCTGCATACACTAGTGAATGGAGGATGCTGAGACTTGTAGTTCTGCAGCTGCTGTCTGCTCTCCTGCATACACTAGTGAATGGAGGATGCTGAGACTTGTAGTTCTGCAGCTGCTGTCTGCTCTCCTGCATACACTAGTGAATGGAGGATGCTGAGACTTGTAGTTCTGCAGCTGCTGTCTGCTCTCCTGCATACACTAGTGAATGGAGGATGCTGAGACTTGTAGTTCTGCAGCTGCTGTCTGCTCTCCTGCATACACTAGTTCTGCAGCTGTCTGCTCTCCTGCAAACAATGAACATTTTGAAGAAGGAAATTACATCAGACCTTTTTTTTTTTTTTCCATCAACAATCTTTAATGGCATTGTGCACTGATTAAAAACGCAGTGAGTAAAAACGCAGCAAAAAACGCACCAAATCGCGGCAAAAACGCATGCGTTTTTGCCGCGTTTTTAGCCGCGGGTGCGTTTTTTTAGACAAAAACGCACATAAAAACGCAGCGTGAAGAATGGGCAAAAATCCCAATGGCAAGATGTGGTAAGCTCATAGAGAATTATCCAACGTGACTTGCAGCTGTAATTGCAGCAAAAGGAAGTGCTACAAAGTACTGCTATTAAGGGGGTGAATAGTTATGCACACTGTTTTCTATTTTGTACCTAATATCTGGTTTGCTTCTTAAAAATAACCAAATGTTCACAGTTGTAGACATGTTCTTCACATGAACAGATGCAAACCCTTAAAAAATGCCACAAGAAATGTGAAAATCCAGGTTGTGAGGGTAGCAAAACATGAATAATGCTAAGGAGGAAGGGAGGGGCAGGGGTGAATTCTTTTGTAGGGCACTATATGGCATCTCTATAGGGTTGGAGCCAGAAAGTCATCAGCCTATATCCTTGGAAGATGGGAATACACAGTCTTTTAACTATTTTTTTAATTTATTTATTTATTTTTTTTAATAGCAGCCTTCTTTTAGTGTTTGTTGTCGTCTCCTTTTTTATCTCTTTTGTACGAGTTAGTTATAATTTATTGCCCTTTCTCCAGGAGTAGATTATTGAATAATAGGTGGGAGATTGAATATATCAAATATTTGAGTAAGGGGTGCTTCACACACAGCGAGCTCGCTGCCGAGATCGCTGCTGAGTCACGCTTTTTGTGACGCAGCAGTGACCTCATTAGCGATCTCGCTGTGTGTGACACTGAGCAGCGATCTGGCCCCTGCTGCGAGATCGCTGCTCGTTACACACAGCCCTGGTTCGTTTTCTTCAAAGCCGCTCTCCTGCTGTGACACACAGATCGCTGTGTGTGACAGCAAGAGAGCGACAAATGAAGCAAGCAGGGAGCAGGAGCCGGCGTCTGACAGCTGAGGTAAGCTGTATCCAAGATAAACATCGGGTAACCAAGGTGGTTACCCGATATTTACCTTAGTTACCAGCCTCTGCAGCTCTCACGCTGCCTGTGCTGCCGGCTCCGGCTCTCTGCACATGTAGCTGCTGTACACATCGGGTTAATTAACACGATGTGTACAGCAGCTAGGAGAGCAAGGAGCCAGCGCTAAGCAGTGTGCGCGGCTCCCTGCTCTCTGCACATGTAGCTGCATTACACATCGGGTTAATTAACCCGATGTGTACAGCAGCTAGGAGAGCAAGGAGCCAGCGCTCAGTGTGCGCGGCTCCCTGCTCCCTGCTCACACTGGTAACTAATGTAAACATCGGGTAATCATACCCGATGTTTACCTTAGTTACCAGTCTCCGCAGCTTCCAGACGGCGGCTCCGTGCAAGCGCAGCGTCGCTTGCACGTCGCTGCTGGCTGGGGGCTGTTCACTGGTCGCTGGTGAGATCTGCCTGTTTGACAGCTCACCAGCGACCATGTAGCGATGCAGCAGCGATCCTGACCAGGTCAGATCGCTGGTCGGATCGCTGCTGCATCGCTAAGTGTGAAGGTACCCTAATAATATAGCTTAGTTGTCACATAGCTTGATACTCCATACAATAGCGACACGCTGGGGCAAGTGTTCTCTTATGTAATACTCTGTCTACCAGCATACTAATTTACAGCCACTTCTATTTGTCAGGAAAGTGCACTTACTGCAGCTGCGTTACCAATTCACTGCAGAAATACCAAATCAATTTTCAGTGCTAAAAATATTGGGCTCATTGTTCTAGTCATGTGTTTGGTAGGCAGTTAATAAATGTAGTAATACTCTAATATTAAAGGGGTATTCCTATCTTATAATGTGATGGTGAAACATAAGGCCGTGTTTGCACTGCGTTTCTGCAGTGCTTCCGGGGAATCTCTCTGAATCACCCTAAAATTGGGATTCAGACGAACCGCCTACGGAGCCATAGACTGCAATGACAATAAAGTTCAGATGAAACGTATCCATTAGTTCAGATGGGCAAAGAAATTTAGTCTGCCACACAGTTCTGTCACTGTCTGAACAGAGACATTCAGTCATCTGAACTCCTTGTGTCATTGCAGTCTATGGCCTTGTCGGCGATTTGTCTGAATCCCTTATTTTAGGGTGAATCCCCTATTTTATGGCGATTCAGAAGGAATACATGGACGCACTGTAGACGTTGTGAACTATGCCAAAGAGACCATACATGATCTGGAGAATCTAAGAGCCTGAAAGATGAACGGATGTGCTGCAGTTCCTTGTACAACCAGAAGACCTGGAGCGCCACTGTACATGGAGAATTTAGAACAGAATACAGCGTGTCCACAGCTTGGACCCTACTTATATGTTGCATACCCTGGGGGCATGCCTTTTACATTAGAAGTAGGAAAAGAAACCGTAGTACTTCTACAGATGGTGGAGCCCAAGTCGATCCAAAGCCATAATATGAAGTCAAGGATACTTGGCACTCAAATGGTGTGTGCATAAATTCACATTATTTCTTATTTGCAATCCAAGATTATAGACATTTCGGTCAAATTTTAGACCTTCATTAGTACTGATTGCTAGGAGGGCCTCCTTAGTAAGTGGTGGATGCCGCGCTCCAGAGCTCCTCAAACAGATGTATCCTGGCAATACGTACTGACGAAGGTCTATCATTTGACTGAAACATCTCTAATCTTGGATTGCCCCCCCCACAAAATGAATCCACACACTATTTGATGGCAAGTATGTTCAACATTACTTCATAACTACTGATGGGCGAAGAGTAACTATTAATGTTCGAATTATTCATAATGAATCCCAAAGTCCTATTCCGATATTCAACACTAATAACGAAGCTAATGAAAGTCAATGGGGAACCCGAGCATTTCTCTTGTGACAAATACTGGACTAGAACTCGGAATTCAGTAAGCATTATCCGATCACAAATAGTTACTATTCGCCCATCACTATAAGATTGAAATACTCATTTAACATGAAATTTACTTTTGTATCTCTGTATAACTTAATGCTTTTATTAAGAGTAGACACAGAGGATGCACAAAATTACCACTTTTTAATTTGTTTGCAGAAATATCCTCAGTTTTTGTCTGTGGACTGTGTATTATTGCCACGCAGCTCCAATCACTTGAATTGAGGTGAGCTGCAATACCAGGCAGAGTCCACAGAGGGGCGCTGTTTTAACAAATGAACCCACCTTTTTCTAATCTCATATACTGCCTCTAACTGCTTAAAGTAAAATAAATATTCGATAGAACAGTCGTGTGAACTAGAGTAACCTCCTGAATTGTGGAGTGTTCACCGGGGACGGGTCTGATTTCCTATTTTGTGTGTCAATAAATGAGATCCAGCAGTAAATAATTTCATCAGTACAAGATGCTCTGAAAGCTGTAACCTTCTGACCAAACCATAAGAGGGTGCTTAGATATCTCCAAGGGACTGTGTAATTGGGAGGATCAATAATGGGCTATCATCCTTACTGGGCCTAAGTGCAGCGTAATGGACTTTGGTTACAATAATGTAGAATAGCAATATATTCACCACGGCCCGCTCTTACCGAGAAACAGGCTTGGCAGATATGAAGAATATTACATTTTGACTGGTTGATGCTTTATGCCACTTTACACCAGCACAAAAAAAAAAATAATGAAAGGGAAGTACAAATGCATCAATAAGTTTACATAACTTTTTAAGTAATACAGGTAGACCACAGTATTGTTAAACAAATCCGTAAAGAAAAGGACACTAAAGGGTGCTTTACACGCTGCGACATCGCTACCGATATATCGTTGGGGTCACGTCATTAGTGACGCACATCCGGCGCCGGTAGCGACATCGCAGCGTGAGACACCAAGGAGCGATGATCAACGATCGCAAAATCATTCAAAAACGGTGATCGTCGCTCCTTTCCTTAATATCGCTGCTGCCACAGGTACGATGTTGTTCGGTGTTCCTGCGGCAGCATACATCGCTATGTGTGACGCCGCAGGAACGACGAACATCTCCTTACCTGCGTCCACCGGCAATGAGGAAGGAAGGAGGTGGGCGGCATGTTCCGGCCACTCCTCTCCGCCCCTCCGCTTCTATTGGCCGGCTGCTTAGTGACGCCGCAGTGACGTCGCTATGATGCCGAACGCACCTCCCCCTTGAGGAAGGGATTGTTCGGCGGTCACAGCGACGTCGCTGGCAAGGTATGTGCATGTGACGTTGCCGTAGTGATATTGTTCGCTACGGCAGTGAGCACCAAATGTCGCACGAACGATGAGGGCGGGTGCTATCGCGCTCGACATCGCTAGCCATAGCTAGCGATGTCGCCGCGTGTAAAGCACCCTTAAGACAGCTCTCTGTAGGCTGTATCGGCATGCCCCACCAAATAGGGATGAAAATTTAAGAAAGAAAGGACTTAAGGTGCCATTCAACATAATAAAGGGAGCCCAAATAAAATTTCATGCATATAAATAATTTTTATTGTGAACAAGAATCACACATGGGTCAAAAAATAACATAAAATGTCTATAAATGTCATAGGATCAAAGTGAAGAAAATGAGGAGAGGAAAAAGAGGCACAAGAATTCCGTTTAAAAATGGTATAAATCAAGTACTGATGCAGGGACAGAAATGAGTCCGCCTAAAAGAATGTGAAAGTGCATCCCATATAAATGGACAAGAACCATTGTATAAAGTGCAAAAGTGCTTAAATATATATTGATATCAGTAGCTCCAAAATTACTGGAGTGCACTAACACACAGTGATACTCACCCATCAGGTACTGATTAGAGGTAAACCACGCTCCCCTACGCGTCTCGCTAGGGCTTCATAAGGGGGAAGAGAGAGTGTTCTGGAACCGGTGTATTTCTTGTTCACAATAAAAATTATTTATATGCATGAAATATGATTTGGGCTCCTTTTATTATGTTGAATGGCACCTTAAGTCTTTTCTTTCTTAAATTTTCAGACCACAGTATTGTGTGTGGATATAAAGACCGCAGGAAAGAAGGTCATATAAACAAATAGCGTAAAATACAAAACTTTGGACTCTAATTGCATTTTAAAGAGAACCTGTTATTTCCAGAAACTCTAATACTATTTACCTGGAGATTACCTGTAAATCTGCAGGTAAACGGGTTTGTCCACTACTGGGACAACCCCCTTCTGATTCCACATGTTTCCCCAGGTAAAATAATAAAGCCTATACTCTCTCTCCTTACCGGCGCTGTTCCAGGGATTCCGCTGGTCACATTCCTGGGGTTCACGTGATGTCACGCGAGCCCCACGTCAATTTAATAATCTTATGTAGGCTTACTGGAACAGCAGCTACAGAGTAAATGAAGTTTTATTCTCCCTGTAGCCACACGCTTCCACCCATAGGGGCGTCACATTTAGAGGTTGCAGTCTATGTTTACAATATAGTGAGCGCGCTCTGATCACTCCCCTGCACACTGATAGTGTGCTTTGCAAACCCATATGCTGCAGAATAGGCTGTCAATCAAACTGCCGGGGAGTGATTACAGTGTGCTTAATGTGTAGTAATTGGTCACTGTAATGTCTCTCTTCATTGCCCCAATGGCTGGAAGCAAGTGGCTACAGGGAGGATATGTGTTCATTTTCTCCCAGCAGTCTGTGGCAGTAATCCCTCAATATAGGATTTAACTTCTATACCTGCAGATTACCACTATGTCTGCAGATAGTGTTTCTGGATGTTGACCCCTTCCCTTTTAAGGGAACGTCTACTTTTTATCAGCATATTTGAAACATCCATTTATTTTGTTAGGATGGGATGTTAGATGGCCAAATGTTGAGTATCCCTTTTCCATCAAAATGTACAAAACCCTGTATTTTAAGGCTTCATCTTAAAACTCCAAGAAAAGATTCCGTTTTAAAACTGCACTCCCCAAAGTATAGAAAGCCACATGGAGGGAGATTGTTCACCCTTCACGTTTACCTAATCAGTGGGAATACCTTTGTGTATATTTTCAGAAAATGACCCTTTGTCCTATTGTTTAACTAAGGTTATGGTGTTACATGTAATTTTTTTTTTTTTTTTTTAGTTTTTGGAAAAAATCAAAACATTTGTTATTTCGCAGTTTTCACACGAACACAAAATCCACAATCACAATAGGGGATGTCACAGGTGACCCTGCTCCTCCTCCCTTCACAATAAATATTATGCCTCCGCCTCATTCAGACATCCGTGTTCCATGTATGTGTTCTATCCGTTATTTCCACAGTTACAACATGTGCCCGTGGGGCTATTCACATGTCCTTGTTGAATTTTTTTTTATTTATTTCTTCACAAACTGTGTCTGTGCAAAAATTTCGGAGACATGTCCATTTTTTTCCCCATTATTTTGGATGAAAAGGGCCAATACAAGTCTATGGTTCCATACAGTGTAACTAGAATCTGATGGGCCCCAGTCCAAAACATATACCTGGACGCATATCTGTATATTGGTTAGATGTATGGGCGGCTTTTGTAGACTTCTATATCCTATAAAGACATGTGTCAACACCACCCCCCCCCCCCCTCCCATAATGTATTTATGTCCAATATCCTGTACCAATGTCACTAATCTTGGGCCCCTTCCAGGTATAATGTCCTCCATCCGGTTCTGCTTCCAGATATAATGTCCCCCATGCTGGGCTCCTTCCAGTAATAATATCCCGCATCTTGGGGTAATGGTAATGTCTCCTCCCTGGCCTCTTTTGAGTAATATATGTTCGCCATCCTTGGCCCTTTACAGTAATAGTCGCCCCATCCAATTCCCCCCTCCCATAATGTAATTATGTCCCACATCTTGAACTAATGTTACTTATCATTGGCCCCTTCCTGGAATACTGTCTCCCATCCTGGGCTCGTTCCAGTAATAATGTCCAACATCCTGGACCTCTTCCTGGTATAATGTCCACTATCCTATCTAATTCCTGATATAATGTCCCCCATGCTTGACTCCTTACAAATAAAAACTTCCCCCATCCTGGTGTAATGTTCTCTGCCTGGAATCTTTTAGTAATATATATATCCCCCATCCTGGACCTCTTACAGTAATAGTCGCCCCATCCAGTCCCCTTCATTAATAATTTTCCCCATTTAGGCTCCTTCCTGGTAGAAGTGTAGATAAACACGGCACTTCTGATGGTGGTGCACAAATAGGATCCAGTCCGAAACTTGGTGCACAGATAAGATTGAAAAGTATACAAGAATACAGCGGTGTATACCAGTGCTCACATTCAGTGCTTGCTCTCTCTGGGGCCGGTCTAAGCTTTACCTACTGCACATTGATGAATTTTCAGTGTGGACCAAGATGTCTGTGCTGATTTTACGCTTAATAAATTACCAACATACTTTTCATCTTATCTGAATGCCAAGTTTTACTCGTTTATTCTTCCTGATATTACACCCATCCTGGTACAATGTCCCCATCCAGTCCCCTTCCAGTAATAATGTCCCTCCATGTTTCGTCACTTGTATAATATCACCCCTCCTTGGCCCATCCAATAATAATGTTTTCTATTCTGCCACTGCTCTTTAACACAATTAAAAAAAAATATTCTTGTATACTCCGTTATAAAAAAAAAATAAATATAAATATTCTTGTCACCTCCCTTCGCTCCCGTGACGCACAGCATCTTCTCCTTTAGTCCGTTTACAGGCCAGTAGCTGACTTGGGCTACCATGGGTAACGCATGACATTACTGCTATGCACCATTTGGGACTGGCATGCGGACGATAGCTGCCAGCCTCTGATAATCCGGTGGTGTGTATTGCAGTGCAGGGACTCAGCGGGTCTCTGAGCTACAATACATTGCAGTTGAATTTGCATACTCTGATACACATCCAGCTGAAATTCCCGCAGGAAGCAGGATGCTGTCTTCCTGTATGAGCCTGGTCACAGTGACTTCCCCTGCAACTCCAATTGTTAAGGCCCCATCACACTAAGCAACATCGCTGCTAACGAACAACTTTTGTGACGTAGCAGCGATGTTGCTAGTGATGTCGCTGTGTGTGACATCCAGCAACAACCTGGCCCCTGCTGTGAGGTCGTTGGTTGTTGCTGAATGTCCTGGGCCATTCTTTAGTTGTTGCTTTCCCGCTGTGAAGCACACATCGCTGTGTGTGACAGCAAGACAGCAACAACTAAATGTGCAGGCAGCAGGAGCCGGCTTCTGCGGAGGCTGGTAACCACAGTAAACATGGGGTAACCAAGAAGCCCTGTCCTTGGTTACCCGATATTTACCTTTACCAGCCTCCGCCGCTCTCACTGTCAGTGCTGGCTCCTGCTCTGTGCACATGTAGCTGCAGGACACATCGGGTTAATTAACCCGATGTGTGCTATAGCTAGGAGAGCAGGGAGCCAGCGCTAAGCATTGTGCGCTGCTCCCTGCTCTGTGCACATTTAGCTGCAGCACACATCGGGTAATTAACCCGATGTGTGCTGTAACTAGGAGAGCAGGGAGCCAGCGCTCAGTGTGCGCTGCTCCCTGCTCTCTGCACGTGTAGCTGCGTGCGCTGGTAACCAAGGTAAATATCGGGTTGGTTACCTGATATTTACCTTAGTTACCAAGCGCAGCATCTTCCACGCGGCGCTGGGGGCTGGTCACTGGTTGCTGGTGAGCTCACCAGCAACTCGTGTAGCGACGCTCCAGCGATCCCTGCCAGGTCATGTTGCTTCTGGGATCGCTGGAGCGTCGCAGTGTGACATCTCACCAGCAACCTCCTAGCTACTTACCAGCGATCCCTATCGTTGTTGGGATCGCTGGTAAGTTGTTTAGTGTGACTGGACCTTTAAGGCCCCTTTACACACTGAAACTTTCTAGCGATCCCACCAGCGATCCCAACCTGGCCGGGATCGCTACAAAGTCTCTGGTGAGCTGTCAAACAGGTAAACCTGGCCAACGACGCAACAGCGATCCGGACCTGCAGAACGACCTAGCTAGTCATTGGGGACGTTGTAAAGCAGCTTTTTCAAAGGGAAGTCGCTAACGAAGTCTCTGTAAAGTCCCCTTTACACACTGAGACCTTGCTGCACAGCGGGAAACAAAGGACCAAAGAATGGTCCTGAACGATTTGTAGCGATCACAACTTCACAGCAGGGGCCAGGTCGCTGATGTGTTTCACACACTGCAATGTCGCTGGGGAAGTCGCTATAACGTCACAAAACCGGTGACGTTACAGCGATGTCGTTTGCGATGTTGCAGTGTGTAAAGCCACCTTTACTCTTCTAGGTCTTTGCAATGCAAAGAATAGGATATCCTTTGTAATGTATGTATTTATCCATTCGTGAAAAACACTGATAGTAAAACTTGACACATGGACACTGATGGCGCACTGATTACACGTGTTCCAATTTTTCATGTCTACGTTTAAAGACTAATGTGTGAATGATGCCTTTGTACAGGGTCATTTGCCACACCAATACAAAAGATAGGATGCCAGATTTAGTTTGTTTCTGCTAATGTCCGATGTAAGAGTCTAAAAAAAATATAAATCCCCGGTGGCCAAAATTAAAATTGCAAGATTTCCCATTATTTTGTTTTAATAACATTTTTGATATGGGGGATAAAAAACCCCAAACATTTGAATAGTTTAACAAAATATATAATTGTGATGAGCGGGCACTACCATGCTCGGGTGCTCAGTACTCTTAAGGAGCATTTGGATGCTTAGACGGGCTTGACCCGTTTACCGAGTATAATTGAAGTTAATGGGGAATGCAAGCATTTTTCCAGATTTTCCACTCAAGAATAGGCTTCCGACAACTGACTTTACCTTCAATATCTCTATCCAAAAATGTGTTATTTCAGGGTGGCTATTTAAAGAATAGATATTGTTGCCTTGAAGTCTGCCAGGACAATTATACCCCTCAGAGTGACTATGTATTCTGGCACAAGGTGCAATCTCTCTGGCTGGGGGTCTCCTCTCTGATCTACATAAGCCGTAATAGTGCAATTGTACAGGATGTGCTTTCATGAGACAACCCCCTTAAAAATAATACCATTAGTATGTTTGTGTCTGAGGCTTTGTTGATTTTTGTTTCTACATTCTTATCTGGATATCACCTTGGCATAATTCCACTGTTGAAATTTTCTTTTGTTCAAAACTTGTTTAACTAAGTTTTCAGTTTCCGAATTGGCAGCCGCACATTTAATTCCTGATCAACTTTATTAAAAGCCAAAGCCCTGATCTAAAAAGATGATGTATATCTGAGAACAGCATAGGACTTGGGACTTAAATCCTGCTTAGGGAATATGCAAGATCCTGAGTAAGAAGACTAGCTACTTTGACGCCCCAAGGCAATGGCCTTCGAAAGCCACTCCAATCCCCCCCCACAAATAAATAAAGTTAATTTGCATATCTATTAAATGTTGAAAAATCAGGTAACAAAAGTGATGCTGAAAAGATCTTTAAACACTTAAAATCCCATACTGCATACCTCCTTTTCTATATGGAGACCCCTCTATGCATATGGTTGGCTTGTGGCACTGAAATCGGTTGGCTTGGCTGATGTTAATCAAATGTGTATGGAGCAGTTCTATTATCACAAAATGTACATTGCATATATTAATATAAAGAATATTTACAGTTGATAAATGTAGTGCTGGCGTCCCTGCAGTCCTTGCTCTCCTTCCCGCAGGGATGCCCGCTTGCCTCCGCGGCCGGCTCCCTCCTTGCTGCCCAGCGTCCCTGCGCTACTCCATGTGGGTGCCTCCTGCTTCCGCTTCCTGGGGTCTGTGCATGGCACAGGGCCTCCAGGAGTGCTCCAAGGGTGTGTGTGTGCGTGCGCACCGCTGCCCTTCTCTTAAAGGGCCAGTGCGTCACTCCCAGGAACTGCCTCTCAGCCTATCGCTGAGAGACACTGGGTACTTAAGGCACTCTCTCACTAGGGGAGGCGCCTGATCAATGACCTACTTTAGTTAGTGTTCTGTGCTCTAGTTAGCTAATTGTCAGGTCCCCTTGTCAGTCCTGTCCGTGCTGCCCTATTGGTACTATTGATTGTGTCTATCCTGGCCGTGCCATTTGCCTCAGCTACTCCGGTGTTTCCAGCCTTCCTAGTGAGTCTGCCTGTCCGTCCTGGCTGTGCCATTTGCCTTTGCCATTCCGGTGGTTCCAGCCTTCCTAGTGACTCTGCCTGTCTGTCCTAGCTGTGTTGTCTGCCTTTGCTACCCTGGTAGTCCCTGTCTACACTAGAGCCTCAGCCTGTCTGCTCCTGTGTCCGTCCCTGCCCAGGTGGTCAGATGCCACAGTCCCATCCTCTACCCCATTAAAGGGTAGGCCCGGAGGCCCTCCCTTTATAAATCCATGCCAGAATGGCTGCAGATTCCTTTATGAAAGTTCCTTCTCCCTGCTTAAATCTCACGGCTGTGGCTAAATCTCAGTGGCTAGAAGGACCTTGAGTGTAACTGGCTTGGTTAGTGAGCATGGGCGTGGTGGTTTCCTCCCATCCACTATAGTCATGCAACTACCCCTGCTCCCCCCCACATCTGGTCTTACCCCCAGACCCCCGTTCTATTATAAAGAACTCCATCCCCATGTGGACTTAGAAAAATAATGTTGCTTCCTGGTATCAGCTATGTTGGCAGAGGCCCGACCCCTTCTAGTCACATGGCCACGATGTCCGCAGAGGTCCCTCTGTCCACATGGATTTAGCCGTTACCTAAATCTCACATTGCTAAATCAGGTTGGGAGAGCGGAGACTGAACACACTTGGCTCATGAACGCCTTCATTTTATAGCTGGACTCCTTTTTTCGTGATGAAGCACGTTGTGTGAAACGTGCATCTTGCCGGTTGGGCACTTTGATCCCCTATTTTGGTTGGTGCTAGGTCTGTGAATTTGTCTTTTACTATGATCTCTTGGTTATCATTATTATCTTGACTTTATATATTTGTGATTATTATCTATATTTTTATTATATTGTTTTGATATGATAACTTTTCATTCATTTTTGTTTTTATTATTTATAGCTGCTACATTGTGGTATTCATATTTAGACTGTGGTGTGTGGGAGAATCAATCAATATCAATCAAAATGCCCAAAGAGGAAAACTCAAGGACATCTACTGTATAACTTGTATTTTATGCTGGTATATTTCTTTACTTAACTCTATCAAGAGCGAATCTGTAAAACAATCATTCATATTTGTTCAATCCAATAGACAAAAGAACCATCACTGAAGTAAAATGAATATTTTATGACCATGGAATAGAATCTTTTCAGGGGTCATGACACAGGGTGTGCATTAAAGCGGTTACATTGTGAGGAATTCCGCCCACACTGATTGTCATTATTAAATTATAGCTCCTCGGCTATAAAAAAAAAAAAAATTAAAAAAATTTTCCTCTAAACTAAGCATATCGGAATCCTCTATAGTTAAAAATAAATATTTAGTCATTATTAGGGTATGTTCTCATACGCAGAAATCCATCTGCTTGCTGCAGAAACAACCCAATGTTGAAATATTGAATTACCTGTTGGCTGATTTATGTATAAAAAAAAAACAAAAAACCCACATG
Source organism: Anomaloglossus baeobatrachus (assembly GCF_048569485.1). Lineage (NCBI taxonomy): Eukaryota > Metazoa > Chordata > Amphibia > Anura > Aromobatidae > Anomaloglossus > Anomaloglossus baeobatrachus. The sequence goes on from NC_134357.1 coordinate 144,602,001, forward strand.
CAGCATGAATTATTGGCTGGCTATATGATTGCAGCCAGGTATATTTTTTCTGTTGAAGTGCGTTTAGTTGAAATTATACCTTTTTAAAGGGGTTGTCCACTACTGTTTTAGGACATTTTCTTCCCAATCACCATGTTTAACTCCATTAAAATAGAAACACATACTCTCCTTTGGTGAAGGCGCCGTTCCAGCGGTGTCGGCACTTTCTCGTGATGTTGTTGCGTCACACGAGCCCTGTGCCCATTCACCGCCGGCATCACTCGCCTCGCCTTTGGACAAATCAAACATCAACAAGAAATCAGAGCTGCAGGTGCTCTCTCACTTCCTATTGATGTTTGATACTTCCGAACACAAGGACAGTGAGGCTGGCGCTGATTGGGATCGGCTCCCGAGGCGCAACAACTTCACATGAGCCCCGAGAGAGCAAGTGCCGACACTGCTGGAATGGCGCCGCCGCGGAGGTGAATATAAACACTCAGATTGAGAAGGGATTGTCCGAGTAATGGAAAACCCCTCTGAAGATCTGGAACCATAGCCGGAGACAAGACTAGTCTGACACTGCCCTCAGTCGGCTTCTCCAATGCTGTTGGAGATGATTCATTTATGATTATTGTACACACTACAGTATATCACAAAAGTGAATACACCCCTCAAATTTTTGCAAATATATCTTTTCATGGGAGAACGCTGAAGATGTGGCAGTTGATACAATGTAAAGTAGTCAGTGTACAGCTTGTATAAACCACTGGCAACAAAAGTGAGTACAACCCTAAGTGAAAAAGGCTAAATTGTGCCAAAAGTGTCAATATTTTGTGGCCACCATTATGTTAAAGCAGTTAGACTTTTGGGCATGGAGTTCACTAGAGCTTCACAGGAGCCACTGAACTCCTTCTCCACTCCTCCATGACGACATCAAGGAGCCGGTGCATGTTGGCAACCTTGTGCTTCTCCATGTTCTGTTTGAGGATGTTCCACAGATGCTGAATAGGGTTTAAGTCCAGCACCTTTACCCTCAGTTTCTTTAGCAAGGCAACAGTAGTCTGGGGTCATTATCATGTTGGAATACTGCCCTGCGGCCCAGTTTCTGAAGGGAGAGGATCATGCTTCGCTTCAGTATGTCACAGTACATGTTGGCATTCATGATTCAATCAATGAACTGTAGCTCACCACAGCTGGCAGCACTCCTGCAGCTGCAAACCATGACACACCAACCACTATGCTTGACTATAGGCAAGGCACACTTGTCTTTGTACTCCTTACCTGGTTTCCTCCACATATGCTTGACACCATCTGATCCAAATAAGTTTATCTTTGTTCCAGTAATCCATGTCCTTAAGGGTGCTTTAGACATTCCGACATCGCTAGCGATGTGACACGCCAGATCGCACATACGATTTGCCGAGATCGCACATGTGACCGGCGCTACAAAAATGACCTATGTGCGATCTCGCAAAATCTTATCTGCGATCTGGCGTGTCACATCGCTAACTAGATCGCTAGCGATGTTGCAGCGTGTAAAGCAGCCTTTAGTCTGCTTGTCTTCAACAAACTGTTTGCGGCCTTTCTTGTACATTATCTTTAGAAGAGGCTTCTTTCTGGAACGACAGCCATGCAGACCAATTTGATGCAGTGTGCAGCGTATGGCCTGATCACTGGCAGCCTGACTCCCCACCTTGTTTACCTCTGCAGTAATGCTGGCAGCACTCATACATCTATTTTTCAAGGCTTAACACAGTGAATTCAGGGATGCCTGTCTTTTTAAGGTCAAATCTATTGTTTGTTATATTTGTTTAATCAGCAGGACACAGGACTTAATGCTGGGACTACAGTGTCACGCACGGTAGTCCGGCATGCCCCCTCCTCTGATTGACACCTCACTGTCAATGTACAGTCTCTGTTGAGAGCCTGGTGTGGGTAGAGGTAGCTCTCTCAGCTCTGCTACATGGCTAAATCTAAACATTCTGATTGTGTCAGAATGGCTGCATCCAGTAATATAAGTGATACATTGTTGGATTCAGGATCTCTTTACTGCTCTCAGATGAGGTAACAAAAACCTGCTGACATATTCCCTTCAATAAATTTGGTGCATCTTTCAGCTGATGTGCAACCTCTTAAGTGATATACTCCAGAGACTGACGTATATTTCTGTATTAATTTATGCCACTTTTGTGGCCTAAATTGTGCTGAATTTGTCTGTTGAGCACAGCCACGGACTCTCAATGCTGAGCTCCTCGTACATTATAAAAAGTTGCCCGAGCTGTACAACACTGGTATATTTACCAGTAATCACAAATTTTTTTTTAATTGTGAAATTTCAAGTAGTTTTATACCAGAAAACGATCATGAGCTGTTGGCTGATTTTGGGCTTATGTTTTGCCGATGTTGCTATTTATTGCAGTGAGTGATGATTATGACGTTTTAAGGGTTTAATCCGCCATAATGCGTGCTACCTCCTTTCATGGCAGTAGGAAGTTGACAACCAACACCCACTATATTTGAAGCCTTCTCATTACATCACCTGGGCCTAAATATATGTCACATATTACCAAGAGATTTGAGTTGTGTGCCTAAAGGGATTTTTTGGAGAAAAAAAAAAGTTCTCACGTATCGGCAGGAGTGGTCATACCCCCACCGATCTCCAGAACATGGCCATTTTAGCCTTATAAGAATGGAGCAGGAATGTGCATGCTCAACCGGTGCACCATGTGTCCTGTATGATAAAACAGTGGCTATGCTGTGCCAGGCAATTCCATAAAGATGGCGGGTGGTCGAGCATGTGTGCTGTCACTCTATCCTAGCGTGACCCTTTATTGCAATCAATGGCGTCCAAGCAGTTGGTCCCCGGACTAATCTATAAGGTATTACCCATCATGCAGATAACTTCTTTACTGGTTCCTTTGTAGACAGTGGAAGTTGTTTTCTATGAAATAGATTGTGCTCCTGGTTAAAGCCTAAAAAATGGCTTACCCATCTCTGCGCAGATATGCTATAATTTTTTGCTTACTCACCCTTTGATTAATAAACAAGGTGAACAGCGCCATCTAGCACTATTGTGAGCAATGACAGCGACATCCACAGAGCCGTGCCGTAAGCCAGGAGGCATTAATGCATATAGAATTTGTGCAATGTTGTCTCATTTCGATGCAGCTAAATAACATAATTCAATAGTTGCTTGGTTATTGTGTAATGTCAGCCAAGGAGACTTCTGAGGTCATTATGTTGTTCTTTTTACTTACTCAAGCAAAAGCAGTTTATATAAAGCCATTCATCAGCACATTTAAAGGGTCTGGCTGACATGATAAAAGATAAAAATAAACAACCCATTCCGTATCCATTAACCTTTTCGCTTTCGAGCTTTAGTGCGTTTCACAACTTTGTGATTTCTGTTTCTCCTCGTAGAAATAGATGTTTGTAAATTTTTGCTTTTCCACAAACTTGGATGACAAACTTCAGTTTTCAAGTTTTATAGGTGTGTATTTTTTCATGTTTTTTCATAAACCTCTATATAGGACTTTTAAATGTCTGCATGAAATGTGACGGGGAAATAAATGTTTGTTATATTTCTTGTGTGATCTTCAGAATTACATGGAAAAAAGGTTTGTTTCCAAAAGGGGGGGAGGGTAGTAATTAGGGATGATCGAATACGTCAAATATTCGGATTCACGAATATCCGACAAATAGGTCGCCGCTATGCTAATATTCGATGCGCAATGTAAGTCTATGGGAAGCCCGAATAGTTCCGAATAGTTGCTCTTCGGGTTTTCTCATAGACTTACATTGCACATCGAATATTCACGAATAGTCAAATAGCAGCGACCTATTCGGAAAATATTCGCGAAGCCGAATATTTGAGGTATTCGATCATCCCTAGTAGTTATTTAAGACACAAAATTCTCTTGGTGGGGGAGGGGGGAGAAGATATGACGAGGGAGAAGATATTGAGAGGGAGAAGATGGGGGAGGAGATTGGCAAGGGAGAAGATATGGGGATGGAGGAGATATGGGGAAAGAAGATGGGGGAGGGGGAGGAGATAAAGAGGAAGGGGAGGGAGGAAATGGAGGAGAAGGGGAGGGAGGAAATGGAGGTGATGGGGAGAAGGGGAGAAGATGGGGAGGGAGGAAATGGAGGGGATGGGGAGAAGGGGAGAAGATGGGGAGGGAGGAAATGGAGGGGATGGGGAGAAGGGGAGAAGATGGGGAGGGAGGAAATGGAGGGGATGGGGAGAAGGGGAGAAGATGGGGAGGGAGGAAATGGAGGGGATGGGGAGAAGGGGAGAAGATGGGGAGGGAGGAAATGGAGGGGATGGGGAGAAGGGGAGAAGATGGGGAGGGAGGAAATGGAGGGGAGGGGGAGAAGGGAAGATGATGGGGAGGGAGGAAATGGAGGGGAGGGGGAGAAGGGAAGATGATGGGGAGGGAGGAAATGGAGAGGAGCGAAGGAGATGGGGGGAAGGGTGAGGGAGGGGAGGGAGGGAGGAGATGGAGGGGAGGGTGGGAGGAGATGGAGGGGAGGGTGGGAGGAGATGGAGGGGAGGGTGGGAGGAGAAGGGAAGATGATGGGGAGGGAGGAAATGGAGAGGAGCGAAGGAGATGGGGGGAAGGGTGAGGGAGGGAGGAAATGGAGGGGAGGGTGGGAGGAGATGGAGGGGGGGAGGGAGGAGATGGAGGGGAGGGTGGGAGGAGATGGAGGGGGGGAGGAGATGGAGGGGTTGAGAAGTTCGGGAGGGGGGGTTGGCTCACACTGGCTTGTTGACCGTTGTGTTTTGATATACCACTTTTCATTGCACTGGCCTCCCTCACCCCCTGCTCCTCTCCAAACACCTTATAATTTGGTTGTATTTTACTTCTAGTATTTAATATCTACTACATAAGATTCTGAAACACTGCCAGTTAATGAATGACACAATGGTGACTGCCCCCACGTCCTTGCTTATTTTTGTCCCATATGCTCATGTTACATATGCAGATATTACGCAGTTAAGCTAACCACTGCCTGGACAGTTGCAGGCAGGTCATTGCCTCTGAGTTCTTTAAAGGAACACCCCCCCCCCCAAGTAAATTTTTGGATTTCTTTTTTTATTTCCTTTCTTTTACGGTACATGCCCCAGCATGCATATTTTTCCCAGTTTCATTGCCAGCAAACCTAATTAGTTGGCATAGGAAATAATATTTCTCACCATGATGATTAAATACAACTACCTGTTGTTTTAGGATTGTTATTTTATCTGCAGCGTGTACAATAATAAGCCGTTTTGCATATGGAAATTAGGGGAACACGCGGTGGGCTTTTGAAGCCGCAAATTCCCAAGAGCAGTTTCAAAATGTAAACCTTTGGCAATTAAAATGATGTTCTTAGTAGAGGTTAATTGTATGTGCTGCCGAAACAAAGCATTGCCGACAACTCAACATCTGTATTTGATCTCACTTGAATGCTTAAAGTTCCGTGGTTGCTTTGTTGAAGAAGAATAAATGGGTTAGGGATGTGTTTCAGTGACTAAGATTGAAGTTCTGATTCACAGTTTCTTGCGATGCTGTGTTAGTTATTGGAAAAATAAATAGCTTGGTGATGTGCGTCACCACATTGCTCCAGTGCACAGAAGATAAAAAAAAGAATGACAATGTCTTAGCACCAGTCGTAATTAAAAATCTTCTACTATTTTGCGTTTACAACTCTTGTGCAGACTGATGTGTATCCATGGTAACAGACCATACACAATTCATGTATGTAGTCTCCTACTGTTGTTAAAGCGGTATTATCAAGCTTGAAACTTGTCTACTCCATGTAGATAGGCGGTAACTTGCCATCACTTGGGGTCTGACTGCTGTTAACTCCACTGATCCCAGGAATCAGGGAGCCTTTTGTGAATGGAGCGATGGTCAGTCATGTGCACGGCCACTCCATTCATTCTTAATGGGATTGCGGAGTGTGGCGCTTGGCTGGTCTTTAACACTCGCCCATGCGCATGTTTGACGTTGCTTTCGGAAACCTTGTCCTTGACTTTGTTTGAGGCTCAGATGTCAGACCCTCAGAAATCGGGAAGTTATTCCCTATCCCAAGGAATAAGGGGTAACTTTCAAACCTTCTAACCCTTTCACATCATCTGATGTAAACTTACGTCATATGTAGTGTCCCTGCCTTTGATGTGGTTGCTCAAAACTACGTCACTCCACTGTAAGATTGATAGAGGGTGCATAGATAGAAAACCACTTCCAAGAGTAAATGCAAAAACCGGATCTTGCACTCTTTATGGATAGATGAGTTCAAACTTTGTCTTTGTTGCTAGGTAACGTTTCGGTCTTCTATTTCAGATCTTCATCTTAACCTATCCTCACATATGCCTTGACTGCTTTTGTCATCTTGGTAGATTGACCAGGTGCAGACATAACCTCCATGGGCTGTGGGGGAACCTTGGTAATGGCGGCACATGAACTCATCTTTCCAAAAGGAGTGCCAGATCCGTTTGTGTTTGTTCTCTTTGATGTGGGTTCACTCACCAAGGCCACATCATTCTTTGCACATCATGTGCCTCTAACAACCGTGGGTGGATCGGAGAGCCGCTCGCGGCTCTTAACCAGTTAAATTCCACTGTTCATCTCGGACAGCGGTATTTAACACTGGCCAGCAGGAGAGTTGGTTATTCCCAGCTCCTATCGACGGCCTCGTGACATGATCGCGGTGCAGTGATGGGTTATCATGAAAGCCAGGGGTCAGCTGATTTGTACCTGTGTCGGTCATTGCAATCCTCCTGTAAACGCCAGCTGGGAACCGGCATTCAGAGGAGATCGTGATTTGTTGTACAAAGCTGATGCACTGCTCTGTGTAGCACAAGGGATCGGACGGATGCAGCTTCAAGAACCTCTAAGGGGACTAGTAAATACAATAAAAAATGGATTTTTTTTTTAAATATGGAAAAAAAAAGACAAGTTCAAATGACCCCTCTTTTTGTCCCATTTGAAAAAAAAATTTCATGAGGTATCTCTGCATTCATGAATGTCTTAACTATCAAAATATAAAGTTAGTTAATTGGAGCGGTAAACCGTGTAATGAACAACATTTCTAAACTCCAGAATTACGTTTTTTTTTCTGGACACTGCAACATTGCAATGAGGAGCGATCATAAACTTTGTATCTACCTAAATATCCTATCCATGAAAACCTCCGCTCATGGCACAAATAATTAGCCCCCATACAGCCCCAGATACTGAAAATTTAAAACATTACGAGTGTCAGAAAATAGTGACACAGGCAACAAAAAAAAACCATGGGAATCATATTGACATGTCCATTTTACTATATAGTGAACATGGTAAATCTAAAACCCAAAAAAACAATTGTGAAATTTGCAATTTTTCTTGCAATTTCATCCCACTTTGATTTTTTCTTCTTACGTTTATCAGTACACTATATGGTAAAATGAATGGTGTCATTCAAAAGTACATCTTGTCCCGCAAAACACAAGGCCTCCTATGGCTAGAATGACAAAAAATAAAGTTATGTCTCCTTGGAAGAAGGGGAGGAAAAAAGTAACAAACAGAAAATGGCCATGGCATGAAGGGGTTATATGATGTTTCCATCCCAACTGCCCTTTCTTCTACTGTATGTAGGTTAGCAAAACAAACAAACAAACAAACAAAAAACTAGTCAAATGCATAATCAGACCACACAAGGGATTTGTTTGCAGATTGTAACCACGGAGACACTTTATCTATTCAAATTTTAGCATTTAAGTTAAAACCATTTCTGGCAGTGGTGTCCCTTAGATTGCTTTAGGTACCCCTTATTAACAGAACGCAGATATCATTTTTACATGAATATTTAACATTTTGTTGTATACTTCCCGTGAACAGTTCTTGGGTTTGCTGATTCTTGGGATTTGCACATATTAGCATTTAAATTGCACAAGTGTAGCGCAAGAAAATCTCACGTTGCATTCGGACCAATGTTGGTCAACGCCGCAGGGCATATCTGCGTTTTTCTTATGCTGTATCGGAATGAGGAAAAAAAAACAAAAAACAACAATCTCTGCATGCTGCGAGTGCCAGCTCAAATTAGATCACATGCACCCATACAAAACTACGGGTGCGTGTGAAACATCAAACTGCACGCAAATATCAACCATTATAAGTTCCGCTAGACCAGCAAACCACTATGGGAATCTCCATCATCCCCTCTGAGGGCTACACTGATCAAGGTGTATGGCTACAGCCCCTCACAGCTATTCTCAACCTCGTTAATTTCTGTGGACCTCAGTGGCTGAGGTATGTCTGTACAACGTCTCACTATTAGGCTTAAGCCACACGGCAGGAAAATCGATGCGAGTGGAGTGAGATAAAAAAATTGCATTCCACTCGGACCAATATTAACCTATGTGTCAGCGCACATGAGCGATTATTTTCTCAGCCCTAATCGGACTGAGAAAACAATCGCAGCATGCTGTGGGTGTAATGCGAGACTTTCTCTCGCACCCATTCAAGTCTATGGGGCGAGAGAAAGATTGCACTGCACTCGCGAAACACCGGTGTACCGCGAGTGCAGGGCGAGAATGGCAATAGCCTGCTACGGAGGAGAGATGGAGATAAATCCCTCCCGCCCCTCCTCAGTGCCGGCCCTCCCCTCGCAGCTGAGGTCCCCTCGCACGGTCGGACCTCAGTTGCAGGGGCACTTGCATGACACTCTGCTCTGCTGTACTGCCAGCGTGAGCCAAGTGTCATGCGAGGGGATTGCAGTAATCCCCGTATGGCCCAGCATTACTCTCAAAGTCCATTTGACATAGGCTACATACTCAGTGTGCCACTGTATCTGCAAGTCTATGTAAGTTAAAGGGAACCTGTCATCAGAAATTTAGCTATAAAGCTAAAAGTTCCCCCCTCTGCAGCTCCTGGGCTGCATTCTAGGAAGCTTCCTATAGATTTTGTGTCACCTTTTATCCCAAAATAAACACTTTATAAACTGGTACCTTTTCGTATGTAAATTTCTTAATTTTCCATGTGGGCGGGCTGTCTGATGCACGTTGCTGTTCCTCCATCATATTTATGCCGCCCCCGAACGCTGAATTTGAAAGTTCAGGACACCGCCCCTGGGTGCCCGTGGTCCAGCGCATGCGCTGTTCCACTGTAGCGGTGCCGTGCACTGTGTGCACGTGCGACCGCTGTGACGCTTTGCGCGGGCACGAGGTTATGGGCGGCGCTGTTAGTGTCATCAGTAAGTGCCGCCCATAACCTCGTGACCGCACTTTCCCCTATTCCTCCAGCGTTATGCGCAAGCGCTGGAGGAATGATGCCCGGACGTCCCCTCCTTCCCATCATGCTCAGCACGAGGTCACGAGGTTATGGGCGGCACTTACTGATGACACTAACAGCGCCGCCCATAACCTCGTGACCGCGCAAAGCGTCACAGCGGTCGCACGTGCACACAGTGCACGGCACCGCTACAGTGGAACAGCGCATGCGCTGGACCACGGGCACCCAGGGGCGGTGTCCTGAACTTTCAAATTCAGCGTTCGGGGGCGGCATAAATATGATGGAGGAACAGCAACGTACATCAGGCAGCCCGCCCACATGGAAAATTAAGAAATTTACATACGAAAAGGTACCAGTTTATAAAGTGTTTATTTTGGGATAAAAGGTGACACAAAATCTATAGGAAGCTTCCTAGAATGCAGCCCAGGAGCTGCAGAGGGGGGAACTTTTAGCTTTATAGCTAAATTTCTGATGACAGGTTCCCTTTAATACGTGTCCCAGCCTGGGCACCTTCTTCTTCTATGACCCTCACGCTTGGCTACACTTCCACTTCTAATCTAATCCAAAAACCTTTTGCAGTAGGCCCCACTTGCCTGATTCTTCTGCCAACCTATCCTTGCTTTATGCCCCCTTGCCCAAGTTATTGAATCTTTTCTTCACTTCATCCTTGTTTTCTTTCAGAACATGCAATCTAATTATGGTCTGACCTTCTTGGCACACACACCCATTTTCAATGCAGGTCGGCGAGCTACATTACCAAAGGTCTGCTCACTTCACAATACTCCCTGTGTAACATTTCTTGAGCCCATGTAACTTCTCCCATCATGGACTGGTTGCAGTAGATGATCCTGTCTGTAGCTAGCCCACTGATGCAGAACACAAGCCAGATAAAGCTACATTTAAAACCATGAGATCTTCAAGGGGTGTAGATAACTTGACCACTCCTTTACACCATCACTTATGAAGAGTGGCAAAACAACTTAAAAGTGATTTGCCCCAAAATTAGGTGTGAATTGTTTAGTAGCAGATCACTGGGGTCCTATCAGTTGATTCAGCATGTGGCCTGCTGCTCTCTTTATAGTCCATAGGGCTGATAAACACTAGAATAGCTGAGTACAGTTCTCAGCTGGCAGTTCCATAGACAATGAATGGAGTGACAGTTCTCTTGCTAGACCAATGTTACATTCATCCAGTGGACAATGGACTCCTGTTCACTTTATCAAGGAGACACCAACACTGAGCAATTCTGTGGGTAGGTGATGGTTATAATCATGGTACCAACTTCTTCTTAGAACTGCTCCCCACTAAATGTGCCCAGGTAAATGCACCTCATTATGCTGACATTTAATGGCACTACCCCATATCATATTACGTTTTCATCGTTTCAAACAAATGCGATAAATAGTGTGAAAAAGTATTTTTGATTATTTAAAATATTTATATTTGTATTCTAGCTCTTTACAATGTTATTCTATTGGGATTATTTGATTTAAATAAGGTACAAATAAATGCGAGTTTCAGTTGAGCGTTCTGCATAGCAGACATTACTGGCAATGATCTGGTGGATGCATTGATCTTTGGCCAGTTAGTCCCCTCGTACACTCAGCCATGTTATATCATAAGCAATGAAAGATGGGGACATTGAGTTGCCAAGTGATGACCGGAGATTTAGTAAAAATCTGAGGTTGCAGAGGTGAGATTTTAGTGGCGCAGCAGCGCTGACAGCGAAATCTTCAATTATAACAAGGACAAAATCTACCCATTTGCAGGTCACGTACGCGGCTGCTGTAAAAGCCACACGTGGTTAACTGATCGTAGAGGCTAAACCCAGCGACACGCTCGCCTGACACTTCTATTAATTGAATGGGAAAAACCGCAAGTTCCAAGCTTTAAACCCCCAAAAAGTTTCTGAGTGCATATTATATAATGTGTCATCCTGGAGGATCAGAATGGCTCAGATCTGTATGTTTAGTGCTGCCACACCAGAGAAATCTGTTGACAATAAAGCACATTCTGAAAAGGTTTCTAACTGCATACTGCTGACGTGACCGCGTCTCTCCAGTGACTGACGGCAGTTTAAGAGCCGGTGCTTTCAGCGGATTGTGTGATGCCGGGTCTCCGCTTACCGGTCGCACATCCTCTGCTCTGGGGGATCGTTCACATTGATGTTAAAATAAAAATCTGAATGTGGGGGGGGCGTGTCCGGAACTCCATGAGACAAGACGCCTGAGTCCTGAGCTCCTTCACCCGGGATCATAAATAGCACTTCAGCACCAGCTTGGAGGATCCGAAATGGGGAAAAAGAAGCCCCCAAAGATGTCTAAAGACCCAGGGACCCCAGCAGCATTCACCCTGGACTCCTACCTGACAAGGGAGTCGCCAGGCGAGCAGGAGCAGGAGGAGGCCCGAGCCGGGGAGGTGATTCATCATCTCTCCCCTCGCCCGACAGCAGCAGCGGAGGAGACTGTACGGGGACTGCCGGTACGTGCCGCAGGGGGCAGAGGGACTGAGGAGCGGGGTCCGGAGAGCGCCGGCGAGATGGAAGCTCCCCTCGCGGGCAAGATGGCGGCGGCGGGGAAGACGCGCGGGGGACTCACCTGTGGCCCAGCAAGAGCATGGAGGCGGTGAGCCGGAGGACCCGGAATATCCCCGATCTCCCAGGCCAGGTGAGCGACGGCAGCTCTCCCTAGAAACGAGCCCTGAAAGCCAAATGAGGACGGCGGAGATGATGCCGCCCCTTCCCCCTCTGGAGGTACTGGAGCGCGGCGGCGGCTGGAGCCCCGCGTCCCACGTGGACGCCACACTGAGTGCGGTGAGTGGCACGGAGTGGGACGCAGGGGAGCAGGGACTGGAGGGCAGAAGAAGTGGGAGACCGGAGGATATGTCAGGAGACAGCGGGGAGGCTTTGGGGGGCGCGTATGAGGCCCTGCAGAGTGCTGGAGTCCCCAGGCCCCCATGGGACAGTGACACAGTGCCGGGCAATGACTCCCTGTCTTTTCCACTGGAACCACCAATGCTGCATAATGAGACTCTCATCCCTAGGCTCCAAAGACCCCATAAAGTAATAAAGGGCCCAGGACTTCGGAGCCCCGGGTCCCCCTCTGATCCACCAGGGGTAGATAACACTAGGCAGAGGGCCCAGGAGAGGGCAGGGGCCAGCCTTTCCATCACACAACCTATGTGCCTACCTGCTGAGTGGTGGGAGCATGTCCAACAGCTCCCTACCAAGAAGGATTTTCAAACACTCATTTCTGAGGTTAAGCATGCCTGTAGATCTGAAATAGCAGCGGTCCGACAGGATGTCATTTCCATCTCTAAAAGAATAAACCAGCTGGAAAACGACCATACGGAAGCTAGAACAATTATCCGTCACCTCCAGTCCCAAACCTCCTCTCAGGCTGACGTCATAAGGGAGCTGCAGCGTCATATTGAGGATCTGGACAACAGAGGCAGACGCCATAATATAAGGGTCAGAGGCGTACCCGAGTCCCAAGCAAAGGAGGATGTCATAATAATTTTGCAGACTATATTCAACTCACTTCTGCAGCAACCTCCTGACCATCCAATTCCCATTGATAGAGCGCATAGGGCTTTACGCCCTAAAAATCTGAAAGGGAACCCAAGGGATATTATCTGCCATATCACTGACTTTCAACTTAAAGAGGAATTAATGTTTAAAGCACGACCGCCAAAACAAGTGATGTACCGAGGTACCAAAATCCAGCTATTCCAAGATCTCTCGTGGTTGACACTCCAGCAGAGGAAGGCCCTCCGCCCACTACTCTTGTCTTTGAAGGATAACAACATTCTCTACAGATGGGGGTTTCCGTTTAGCCTCACTGCACGGCGAGGAGAGACGCAGGCCTGCCTTCGGGCCCCCACTGATCATGAGCCTTTTTGCCGGGCCTTTGACCTCCCTCTTCCAGATTTGCCAGATTGGAGTGCGCCCCAGCAGATGCCACCACTTCCTCAGACCTGGCAATCGGCTACTACGTCGCGCAAACGACACTCCAAGAGCCCAAGGAATGAAGAACCTACTTGACTAAGCTCTCCTGTGAACTTATGGTTACCTGTAGAAGTTACTTCGTCCTAATGGGTTTAACTATATAGTTCTCCATATCTTTGTGATTTCTCCGTTTTAGATGATCCCGGGGGGGAGGGTAGGGGGGCCAGTGTGCCGGACTTGTGGAGTTTTGCCACCTACCCATTGGCAGAGTCGTACTAAATTTTTTCGCACTCTAGTTTATAGTGCAGGTTATATCCAGTGTAATACTCTCTATTCTGAGTAAATATAAGTCGACTCTGGTATTGGGATAGTGGGCGGTTAGTTTTGACTGCCGTATACTCATCTCATAACTGAAAATTTCTATTTTATAGTTGAACATAGTTATGTTTGAATTTGTTATTTTAGGTCTTGGTAAGATCCACAGGTATGCCACTTATCAAAATATATCTGCTATATCACAGAGGGGTTCAGGGGGATCACCTGCCACGCACACTAAACGACAGTCCCAGATATTAGCCTCCACACGAGCACATCTAGAGGTCATGGGATGGCGAAGATAATGAGTCTAAATGTTAAGGGGTTGAACTCTGATGTGAAGAGGAGGCTGGTCCTCCAGGAGATGCGGAAGTCAAGGGCGGCAGTGGTGTTTCTGCAAGAAACACACTTTACAAACAAGGGGTCTTTTAGCTTTGCCCGCCATTGGTTTCCTCAATCCTTTTCAGCCACAAACTCAAAGAAGAGAGCAGGGGTGGCCGTGTTGATTTCCCGCACTTGCCCATTTCAGGTGAGCAAGTGTGAGGCAGATCCGTTAGGCCGCTATCTGATTGTCAGGGGAACTTTGAGTGGGAAACGGCTAATCCTCTGTAACCTATATGCCCCTAACGTCAATCAGCTTAAATTTGTTTCATCTGTCTTGACACGTCTTTCAGCAGATCGTGGGGCCATACACATTATAGGAGGGGATTTTAACATGGTGTTCTCGGAGAATGCTGATAAACTGCATGCACTCGCACATCCCGTAAGTCAACATAGATCATCACAATTATCTGTTGGTTTCCGCAGGCTGATCCGCAAACACCAATTGTATGACCTCTGGAGAATAGACAACCCAACAGCAAGACAATTCACATTCTTCTCACATCCGCACAATTCACATAGTCGAATAGACTACTTTTTTGGCAATATCCCCACACTTAGAACACTTCAGCAGGCACAGATTGGTAGCATCACCTGGTCAGACCATGCCCCCGTATCGGTATTTCTGAACCTGACGACTGCCCCTCTAAAGAGAACCCACTGGAGACTTAATGAATCTTTATTACCTAACATTTCCTCCCGAGAATCCCTCCGGTGGGTCATACAGAATTATTTTAAAGAAAATTCTCAGTCACCCCCATCCTTCCCGCTGATATGGGAAGCCCACAAGGCAGTTATTAGGGGGGAGTGCATAGCCCTTTCCTCTAGGATTAAAAAGGATTCTCAACAGCTCTATCGCCAATATGAAAAGGATTTACGTGCAGCAGAGGAGCAGCTCTGTACCCGTCCCTCTAGGATCCGCCTGAAAAAAGTGATAGACTTGAGATCTAAGTTGAAAGAGATTACGCAGGGTCACGTAGAAAAACTCCTCCGGTACTCCCGCCAGAAATATTACGAATATGGGAATAAACCGCACACGATGCTAGCCAGAAAACTCAGAGACCAAACGACGACTACTGCCCCTTGCGCGATAAAAGACACTTCGGGTATCCCTCAATATGACCCCACAAAATGGCCCAATTGTTTCAAGCTTATTACACATCATTGTACTCTATCCCCCCGCCAATCCCAATGTCCCAACCAGACAGAGCAAAAATAGTGAATGATTACTTGGCCACTTGTCACCTCCCAAAGTTGTCCAAAGAGGCGGTGGAGGAACTCAATCGGAAAATATCCCCAGATGAGATACAACAAGTGATCAAAGACCTGCCAGGTCATAAAGCCCCGGGTCCTGATGGGTTCACTTACCTATACTACAAGACTTTTATAGAGGAGCTGTCTCCTCACCTAACACACCTCTTCAATCTGTTCATGGAGGGCGTAGATATTCCAAATACATTCTTACATTCCTATATAACTATTATTCCCAAAGCCGGTAAGGACCCGATGGAGTGTGCGAGCTACCGCCCGATTAGCCTCTTAAATTCGGACCTCAAGATATTTACTAAACTTTTAGCTGAACGTCTAAATAATTGGCTCCCGTACTTGGTCCATAAAGACCAGGTTGGGTTCGTTCGCTACCGTCAGGCGGGAGATAACACACGTAGGATTCTGGACTTGGTGGAGGTGGTGAACAGAGAGGGAGGGGAGGCTCTGCTTCTAAGCTTGGACGCGGAAAAGGCCTTTGACAGGCTGGACTGGTCCTTCATGTTTTCGGTGTTGGGCCATTTCGGACTGTCGGGGCCATATGTCTCGGCATTAAGAGGCTTATACTCGTGTCCAGCAGCGACAATTCGCCTCCCTCACGCTCACTCAGAATCCCTACCTATCAGAAATGGAACGAGGCAGGGATGCCCACTGTCCCCTCTTTTATACGTTCTTAGCATTGAACCGTTGGCAGCTCAAATTCGGCTTAACACAGATATTATGGGGGTCAAAGTTCGGGAAA
Source organism: Anomaloglossus baeobatrachus (assembly GCF_048569485.1). Taxonomy (NCBI): domain Eukaryota; kingdom Metazoa; phylum Chordata; class Amphibia; order Anura; family Aromobatidae; genus Anomaloglossus; species Anomaloglossus baeobatrachus. The sequence goes on from NC_134357.1 coordinate 144,617,890, forward strand.
AATCCTTTAAGGTGGCTTTATTTGCGGACAATGTTTTGTTGTCCCTGACTAACCCTGTGGTCTCACTGCCAAACCTGCATGCAGTTCTAGCCCAGTATGCTAGGTTCTCGGGATATAAACTTAACTCAGATAAAACGGAGGCATTACCCATTAACATCCCGGAAGGTAAAGTGCGGTCCCTTAAGCAAAACTTTAAGTATTCCTGGCGTTCGGACTTCCTGCGATACTTAGGGGTTAAAATAACCCCCAGTTACAAAACAATATATCAAACAAATTTCCCACCCTTGATTCGAGACGTTGAAAATACCCTAAAGAAATGGTCTTCCCTGCAGATCTCTTTACTAGGCAAAATAGCCACAATTAAAATGTCAATAATCCCGAAATTTCTGTACCTCTTCGAAACACTTCCGGTACGAGTCCCTATGGGGGTGTTGAAAAGAGTCCAGTCAATGCTTATGCAATTCATCTGGCACTCGGGGAGACATCGCATCCCAGACTCAGTATTGTGCGCACCACGTTCAAAAGGGGGTCTATCGTGCCCGAATCTTATACTCTATTATTATGCCTCTCATTTACGTACTCTGGCCTCTTGGACAAACCTGCCAGCATATAATAAATGGACAGAGATTGAGAAGCTCTGGATGGCACCTTTCCACCCAAGCTCTCTAATCTGGGGCCGCCCTAGTGAAACTCATTCGAGAGATCTTTTAGGCCCAATGGCATTTATAAGGGAGCTGTGGCGGCAGTGCAGGATAAAGTTCCAACTGGCAATGCAGTCTTCCCTACTCACTCCCTTCCTGTTCACTCCACACTTGACACAGGGCATGAGCCCGGGGGTGGTGGGGCAGTGGGTAAAGGCGGGCTTGTACTGTTTCCGTGACATTGTTAACCCAGTCACCTTAAAATTAAAGACATTCTCAGACCTACGACACCAGTATAGATTACCTCTCTACCTACATTTCTCCTACCAACAGATTACGCATTTCTTCTCGACCATCAGAGGGCAGATGGCGTCATGTCGTCCCTCACCTTTTGAGGCCCTCTGTTCGGGGCGCACTTCAACTAAGGGTCTGATTTCAGCCATCTACAACATACTGTCAAGAGGGAACTCTTTAGAGATAGTTAAGCACACATACATGAAGAGATGGGAGGGCTGGATCGGTCGACCTATATCGGAAGCACTCTGGTCGGTGATATGGGCTAGGACATTTCGGTCCTCAGTCAGCACTCTCTACAAGGAGAATCAAGTCAAAGTCCTTATGACATGGTATCACACTCCAGAGCTTCTGCATAAGTTCAACCGTTCCTATCCAGATGAATGTTGGAGATGTGGACATGGGGGAGCTTCTTTATATCATATATTCTGGACATGCCCAGCTATCGATGGTTTTTGGGAGGGAGTGGAGTCCCTGATGGGTAGATTGGTGGGTAGAGATCTGAGTAGGGATCCGGTGGTATATCTACTAAACGCTCTCCCTTCGTCTTTAAGCAAATCTGAATTAAGGCTTCTCCTGCATATTCTCACCGCTGCCAAATGTCTAATATCATTATTCTGGAAGAGGGTGGCTCCGCCGTCAATCTCGGATCTTTATGCTAGAATAAAAGATGTTAGAAATATGGAGAGGTTGACGGCCCAGCTCCACAACACAATGGATGGATTTGTAAAGATATGGTCTCTGTGGGATGATTTTGGAAATACGTTCCAGATTTGAGCCCAAATACGTGGTATTGATTTCTTTCCCCTTTCCACAGCCGAAGTGTGCTGGGGGATTCCCCCCCCCTCCTTTTTCTTTCTTCTACTCGATACTATATCTGTTTATTGCATAGTGTATTTAATGGCATACCTGGGAAATGTTTTCTTTACATGTCTATCTGTTTCTGATTTATTGTAAAACTTGTTTAAAATCTTTTTTCAAAAAAATAAAAAGTTGATTAAAAAAAAAAATCTGAATGTGTTACTGAAGAATCTGGGAAAATTGTAACTGTATACAGATAAATGGTCTTAGAGATATGGGCTACAAGCTTTTCTTTTTTATCAAATCCTAACAGTCTAAAAGCTAAGAAGCTGGTTTAGGCTAAGTTCACACACTGCGTTTTTTTGACGCTGCGTTTATGTGCGTTTTTGGCCGCTAAAAATGCACCCGCGTCGAAAAAACGCATAAAAAAAATCATGCGTTTTTACCACGATTTGGTGCGTTTTTGGCTGCGTTTTGCTGCGTTTTTGATCTCTGCGTTTTGCTGCGTTTTTCCAATGCATTGCATGGGGGGTAAAACGCAGGAATAAATTGACATGTTCATTTTTTTTCCAAGCTCCAAAACACAGCTTAAAAAAAAAAGTTGTGTGCGGACAGCAAAAATGAAAACTCATAGACTTTGCTGGGGAAGCAAAGTCATGCAGTTTTGAGGCCAAAAACGCACCCGAAAAACGCCGCGAAAAACGTGCGCACATAGCCTTAAATGGTTACAGTTATTTCATATAAATTGCAAGACAGGCTGAACAAGAGCCGCATATTTCACATCTTGATTGATGAGGGGGTGGGGTGCAAGGTGCCGGATTCATGAAGAGGCAAGGCACGAAGTGACGTGAATGGAGTAAGATTTTGTGGCATAAGAAATCTGAATGTGACGAGTGGGGATCACCATTCCCCGTCCTCCCCGATATTGTTGGGAATTTGATGAAAATGCTGTGAAAATGGCTAAAGTCCATTTCCTGTAAAATTCATCCTTAACCTTCGTCAGCCTGCATAATTTTACAACGTTAACAGCGACCCCTTATCTCGGAAGGGGGTGGAGATATTTTATTGAAATTTGGCCAATATATTCTGGACCAAAACTGCAGAGATGTCACGAAATTTCAGCCCTCTACGGCTTTTGGAAAAAAAAAAATGTATTGCAATTTTAAAACAGAATAGTTACAATTGTACCTATTCAGCCGGACAAAGGTTAAAATACAGACCTATGCAAATGGCGTAATTTAAAATGCCATCAATGTCTGATCAGCAGCAGGTGGCTGGAAACGCTCGGTTCTGGAGCTGCCCCGTCTTATGATAGCAGCCACGGCCGGGTACTGCATATTCGCCTCCGATTGATTTGAATTGGGGATGGATGTGCAGTACCCGGCCGCAGCTACAATCAGAAAACGGAGCACCTCCGGAACGGTGCATTTCTGGCCACCTGCTACCGCCGCCTGCACCTAGGACAGCTGATCAGCAGAGTATAGGACACCGGCTGATCAGACATTGATGACCTACCCTAAACCATCAATGTAAAAGTAGTGGACAACCGCTTTAGATGAGCATTTCAAACTTTTGAATATGCTGCTACTATGTATGTGTCTCCATGGTTACAGACTACAAACAAACTCTGTATCTAGTCCCATTCCATTTCCTACCCTGCTAATCAAGAAGCTTCTAATTAAAGGGAACACTATGTTCATGTGCACATGTGCACTACAGTGTATGTGATTTTTTTTTCTTTTTCTTAATCTTAAGGAGATTTTCTGCTAAACATAATTGTCTTGTTTGTGTCATTCCCTTTAAATACTCACAGTAACTATTCTGATTGATGGACATTGTTCTCTCTATCATGGGCATTATCTTATAGCACATCTCATGTCTTTCCATTTACGTTTTATTTCAGAATGAAAAGACTTTGGGGCGATCAGTCAGCCGATCCAGTAACATTTCCAAGGTAACGATACTATTTTCTATGTGTCATGAGTATTACAACAGTGTCACTATCTCATCAGGTATAGAAAATCAATGGATTGAAGTGCTGGAAAGCATTAGTACAGCTTTTCTTAGATATTGAAGGATCATCCTATACTTAGTTGCAAAAAAAATGCACACCTGGTAAAGCTCAGGGTCTTCTCAGCCTATTGACTCCCCTCCCCCCCCCCCCCCACACACACACATACACACACACAATTATTTTTTGGAGTGGGTTGGAAGGCACATTTGAGCTTTGCACTATACTGGTGGTCTCCGTGACTCCTCAGTGGTTTGGAAACTACAGCCCTGATGGTCACCAGTCACTAACCTAAGGGAAAGGATGGGATAGAGGAGGTACACAAAGTGAGTGAGCGTGAGTAAATGGTGCATACTTATCTGCAGCAGTAGATTAGAAAAGACATGCATATTGCTACATTACAAGTTTTAATATTCACTCTAAATTGCCCAACCCTTTTTAAGGGGAAGTTGTCATCAGAAATTGACTATTATATTTATATTAGGTATTTGTGCTAAAACTGTTGAGGAGAGCCATAAAATGAAATACTTAATTAACCTCTGGACATAGAGCATTGTGGGAAATATGTCGATTTGCCTTACATAATTCAGCTCTCAGATCATACACACGACACAGATATAAAGATGGCCGCCATTTCCTGTTATCCACACCTTGCTTGGAATGCAGAGAATGAAAGAAGATACCATATAAGGGAAGACCCCTGGTCAAGCTAGAAGACATCACAGACCAAACCATCAGCATGAATGCACCAGATGACGTCCCTCCCATCATCATGGTTTCATCCACTGAAGTCAGACGCACCCATCAACAGCAACACGGATCTCCCCATTGGCTAGCCCATGAACTGTCCCACTAAATGGGCATATCTGAACTTGTGTACGCCCCTAGCCTATATCAAGAGGACGCATGTTCCTTCTCTGTCTGTTTGGTGCCATCTTTACTGTGACCAAGAAGAGATTTCATATCCGACTGTGTCTGGTATGAATTCTTTTATGCATGCACTTGGTATATACCAATTCGGCCAGGCAGTGGGCAACTAGTGATCTCTGGTTAAGAGTTCACCTTAACAAATATATATATATATATACCTCCTATTACAGTCTTTATTAAAAATTAGAAATATTTTCACACTGGCCACTGAGGTTGTTTTATATTTTAACTTCTTGTTTCGGAAATTCCACATATACACGACTCACAAAAAGTTAGGGATATTTGGTTTTCGGGTGAAATTTACGGAAAACATAAAATATCATTGTAGTGTGAACTTTTTATCATGAAAGTAGGGTATTTAAGTAGAAGTATGCAATGATGATTTCCTCATCTCAAACAATTTATTGAAACAAAAGCCAACAACAGTGGTGGGTTTCCCTCCCCTCCCTCCACCCCCCAAAAAGGTCAGTGTCTCCATTACTTGTCATGTGGCCTTGAGCATCAGTTGCAGCTTGACAGCGACGTCTCCTGCTGTTCACAAGTCCTGGCATTGTCTGCTGAGGCATGGCATCCCACTCTGATATGACCTATTGTGAAATGTGGATGCAGTGTTATCAGCTCCATACAGAGGTGTTACTTGTCTTTTTAATCTTGGCTTTGCTAATAAGGCACTTGCTGAAAACTCTTCCTGAAAGGACAGGAATTATAAGTCTAAATAAGCCCCAGTGGTAAGTATGGAAATTGCAAAATTTCAAAATCCGGTTTTCAATAAAGATTGTAATAAGAAAAGAAGAAAAACTGTAAAAAATGTTTTAAAAATTAATGTAACATAAAAAAGGATTTAAACGGTCATTTTCTAACAACACATTCCCTTTTAAAGGGGATCCGTCTGCGGGATTTCACGCCAAACACTTTATATGTGCATGCAGCTCTTTCAAAGACAAATCCAGGAATATCATTACATGGCCCGTCCATTCCTCCATACCTGAGAAATCAGAGCTTGAATTGTTAAGCAAATGAGGCTGAAGAACTATTTGTTGCTCTGAAGCCTTTGTGACTCAAGTTCTATTTCCTGACCAGCACAGTGCTCCTACTTTACTGACAACACCTTTGCTTGAAGTCACACAGCATAATGACTGTCGGTAAAGCAGGAGGAGGCGGCACTGGATGGGGAATAGAGCTGGAGTGACAGAGGCTTCATGTGTCTGTAGTACTTAAGCCTCATTGGCATATCAATTCAAACTGATTTCTCACAAACCGACTAGCCATGTAAAGGTATTGCTGGACTTTTCTTTTAAACAGCTACATGCAAATATAGTTGTTTTTTGGGGGGTTGAGTAGGGGATAGGTTCCCTTTTTAAGTATAGTGTTCTGTAATCTGCTAGTCAGTGGAGTATTCCAATATCACTGAGCCACAACCTTTTCAACGATGTTATGTGAACAAATCCGTGGTTAGCACTATTGTCTTGCAGCGTTGAGGTCCTGGGTTCAAATCCCACTAAGGACAACATGGAAGTTTGTATGTTCTCCCCGTGTGTGCGTGGGTTTCCTCCGATATGCTGGTTTCCTCCTATATGATGGTTTCCTCCTATATGCTGGTTTCCTCCCATACTCCCAGGACATACTAATAGGGAATTTAGATTGTGAACCCTGGACAGTAATGATCACACATGTGAAGCGCTGTGGAATTAATGGCGCTATATAAGTGAGTTAAATACATTTTGTGCCCTGACATTCACAGTTCCTAGTCTCTTCCATTATAGTTGCACTTTTCAGAGCAAAATCTGCCTTTGGGTAGCGTGTAGAAGTGTGGCAGTCATTTTTCTGGGAATGATGCTAAAAGCTCTTTAATTTAAGGCTTCCTTTTGAATCTGCAGTTTCCACATTTGTTCCTATGTAGCGGTGAGGATAGATTTTACATCAATAAGATATATTCCACTACATTAACAAAAGCAAGACTTCTCGCTAGAGTACAGACATCTTTGAGTGTATAGTCTTTAAGTCTAGAGACTTCTATGCATAGTCTGTGCATCAGAGAAGTCTGATGGTAGTTGTCTGATCAAAAAGCAGCATCCTCTCACCCCTATAGTAGTACCTGGCATGTTGGCTGCCATGCGAGGATTCTACCACCCCAGTCCCCGACTTCAGGGTGCTCCAGATTGTGACAGATGAGGTTATTAGCAGTTTTGTGCTGCTGGTCTGAGCTGTGATCTCTGATGCTGCTTTATGAGCAAGTTTTGCTTCTGTATCATTGGAAGACCAGTGGGAATGAAGCTAGGCAGCTGCATGCTCCAGCAATCCTACTATCGTGTTTCCCCAAAAATAAGACAGTGTCTTATATTTTTTTGCCACAAATAATGCACTAGGGCTTATTTTTCGGGGTAGGTCTTATTTTTGTGGAAATATAGCTAAGTTTACCCCAAAAGAAGGCATACATCACCCAGGTGAATCGCAGTTGTCAGAACCCCGACATATGCATTGCTGTCAGGACCCCCTGCTTTCCACAACGGTCACTCTCATCACTCACGCAGTTAGTGAGAGCTGAGTGATACTGCGACCCAATGTGTGTGCGTGCATAATCGGAGTGTGATATTGGACTGTGTGTGTGTGTGTGTGTGTGTGTGTGTGCGTGCGTGCGTGCGCGTGCATGCATGTGTGTGTGAGATCAGATTGATACTGGACCCAATGTGTGCATAAGTGACACTGCAAGGGACCTGACAGCGATGTAGATCAATGTGGGAGATCCCATCCACTGACGGCACTTGTCAGCTCTATTTGTTTGGGGGCTGGCTGTCTACTGTCTTTTGGGGCTGTGTATTTTCTTTAATGAAGTGTCCTGCTGTATGCTTTAACTTTTTTAGCTGCCCAGACACTTCATTAGTGAACTGCAACTAGGGCTTATTTTTGGAGTAGGGCTTATATTTTAACCATACTCCAAAAGGGGCAAAAATTCCTGTTAGAGCCTATTTTCTGGGTAGGTCTTATTTTTGGGCAAACAAAGATTGTAACTACTGCGCATGTTTGGTCACAGCTATGAGACCACTGCAGTGGCCCTTCTAGTCAATAAGCTATATAAAAAGAGCGAGGGATAAAAGCAGAGATAGGAGGAGAATGAACGATGCTAAAAAGAGCAGGTAAATTGCACATGTGCCTAATTTCGCACTGTCTATCGTATTTTCTTGCCATTTCTTTTGTTTTATACATACAAGGCATAATCCCACCTGTCCTGGGTTCAGTATGACAGGTGCGATGTTTGTTTTGTAGCTACCTAATTGTTTAGCTCAAAATTTAAAAAAAAAATAAGATTGAGAAATGATCAGACACTGGTCAGTGACCCTCATCTATTTTTCTGGGATCCTTCACTTCTGCAAATTCTGTAAGAAGCGTACAGATTCTTTAAGACGCGTGCTCTTTTTAATGAATAGGGCGAGGCATGAAGTGGTGTCTGCCTTTGTGTGCACCTTGCCACAATCTTACTCTAGTTGGGACTGGAGTAAGAATTTTAGCAAAGTGAACGCTGCTCAAAATGATTTTGTCAAGGAGTCCCTACGCCCCTTCCTGCTCCTGCTCTGCCCACTTTGTCAAAGCTGCTGGAAAGTGACACACTACCACCAAAATATTGCGCAAAAATATTGTAACTTTTCAAATCTTTTTACTCTAGAATTCTGGTGAAATGGCTTTGATGAATTGGGACCTTGGTCTTTGAGAATAAAAGTGCACTTGAAAAATTAATAAATATCTTTATTTCTGCAAAACAGATGCCAGATTCTCAGACTACTGTATGTGCACTCCGCTTTGGTAGTCTGTGACACGCCCCCTACTTTTTTGATTGGTCCTTTCATGAGCTAGGGGAGTATCACAGAGTAGAAAAGTCAAGCCTGTATATAGTAGTCTGAGAAGCCGGCAGCTATTTTACAGAAATAGAGGATTCTGGGACGAGAATAAAGTGTGCCAGAAATATTAACAAGGAGGACAACTGTTATATTATCCCTGGATTTTAAATTTGTATTTAAGTTGTTTATTTCTACTTGGAACATCACTTTAAATCCTGTATAGCTTAATTGCAAAATAAAGTGGGGAATAAATTTTAATATATGCAAATGAAATGCACATTATGACTAAACAGTAGATCGTTTCCACTGCGGAAAATGTAAATTTAAGCCATTGGACTGATGCATAGCCCTGTCTTCTATTTAGAAAGTAAAGGTGAGTCAGGATATAGGAAGCCCTAAAATTAGATAAAGGGGATGTTGCAAAATTTTGCTGCAGTAATAGCAAACAAAATGAAGGTCTTGCACACACAAGCATTATTCAAATTGATCTCTCCTCAGTTTCACTTTGACAGGAGAATGTACTCACCGGCATAACTTTACTTTCCAGAAATAGTGGCGCAGTGCTGGAGGATGATGGGGCTGCACTGGAGAGGTGTCTCCTCCATCTCTCGCCTGTCGATGAGCGGAATGATTGATTTTGTTTCCTTTTTTAATAAATAACAGTAGTCTTATGAAAGGAGAATGTATTTCCCATCCTTAAATTTATTCTACTCCTGGTTCCCGTAATCTTGCTTCCTCAGGATCATGGCTTCATTATATACACAAATTTTTCGCACCTACTGACCGGTATAAAAAATGTTTCTGTACTTCGTTCCATGACATCCGGCAGAGTAGCATCTCTGGATCCATGCAAGAAAGCCTTAACGTGTGAGAACTTTTAAGTACTGTTGTCTAGAGTGATTCCCATCTCCGTAAGTAATGGATGGCATGTCTCTGATACGCCATCACTTTACGACCAGGCTGCTTCTGACCTTGAAGACGTTCATGAGCATTAGAATAGAAGGACCTCACTTACTAGGATATGCCTCAACTTAGAAAACTGGGATGAATTTTCCCATTATTCTGATCCTTTTCCACGGTGTACTTTTTTTTGGACTTTTGGTGTATTCGGTTTTTAACTTTGCTTTTTTAGGTCAAGAATGCGGCAGCCTGATGTTCTTTCAAAATCCATCATGAAATATAAAAGAAACTAAACAGGCCTTTCTGCTTGTGACAGTTTAGGAGCCATCGACATTTTTTTTAACACGTTATCATCTAGATATGTGACCTCTTTTCTGGTGTTTTTCATGTATAGTAAAAAAAAAATATATATACAAGACCCTAAAAAAAAATCCTCCTGTAGGAAAACTTGTAAAAGTCTGTGTGAAGGATCCCTGACAGAGTATTAAAAAGATCTGAGGCACCAGAATCCTTCTCTTCAAAAAATGTCATCTGTTATTTCATCCTATAAAGGGACTCTGTCATCGCCAAAACTGAAATCAAACCATTTATATACCCTACTTGATATCGGAGATATAGCCCTTATAGAAATCATATTTATAGAACAGATTTAACTTTTTAAGTTTTATGTGACAACCGTTTTATTAAGTTTTTTTAGATCTGTAATCAGATTTCTCTATGGTTACTGAAGTACAATTTTAAGTATTTCATAAGTTGTTTTTTTTATTATTTTATTGACAAATATATCAAGTTTATGCTCAGTAATGTTGACCATTAATTTTCAAGACTTCTTCAATTTACACCAACATGCTTTTGGGCCAAATCCTGACTGATGACAGCCCATTCTTGTTAAATCAATGCCTAATTTATCCCAATTTCTATGAGGTTTTTGCTTTCCTGCGTTTTGAAGATTGATCACAGATTGAAATCTGAGGAGTTTCCTAGCCATGGACCCAAAATTGTAATGTTTTGTTCACCGAGCTACTGTATTATTTTTTTTTCCCTTTCTGACATGCTCTTCATAATGCAGGAAAAATCATTGTTAATCACTAAATGTCTCCTGGATGGCTGGAAGGAGTTGGATGAGGTTACTCTTGAAGGATGTTTAGATCCCATTCTTTATGGCAGTGTTCTTAGGCAAAATTGTGAGAGAGCCCAGTCTCCTGGATGAAAATAAAAACCCAGGCATGAATGGTCTCAGGATGCTTTACTGTTGGCATGACACAGGACTCATGGTAGCGCTCATCTTTTCTTTGTCATACAATCAATATTCCAAATGTCTCAAACAGTCTGAAGTGGGCTTCATCAGATAAAATAGCTTTACCCCTGTGCATCATGCAGAATGTCAGCCTGTTAGAGATTGGACTGCAGAGAACTGGACGAATGATTGTTGAATTTCATACTTCAATACCACTATATTGGGTCAGAGTCAGCCTTTACTGCGATTATACATACTCCTTTTGTGAAAGATCAGCAAGTATGAGTCTAAAATTAGCTGTGGTATAAAATATGATAATTGCAAGATTTCTGAATGTAGCATAAATATGTAGTCCCTATATGAAGAAAAAAAAATTATAAAAACCTGATTGAAACAGTAGATCATTTTGTGATGATACATTAACTTCAAGGTAGTAGTACTTTCAGATGCACTTTCAGTACTTTCAGATGTCCACCCTTGACATTCCCTAAGGCAGGAGTACCCAACCTGTGGCTCACAGGCCTATTTTGTCTGCCTGCTTGGCACATTTGCACTAGTTCTAGCAAATGGCTATGAAGAGCGGATCTCCAGATGGTGACTTTTGTGAGTAGCCCCATATGGAAAAGCAGATCTGGATGGGCATAAGGTAGGAACCCCTGGATCTTTGTATACTGCCTCGGTGTGATTTCTGTGGAAAAGCTTTTGCTGTCATGATACCGGTCATGGGTGTTCTGGGTGTCACTACTATGAGGGGACAGAAGCTGCATGTGGCTTGCTATCCTCTCAGAGCTGAATGTGGCTCACAACCCTTTCTCTGAGCTGAATGTGGCTCACAACCCTTTCTCTGAGCTGAATGTGGCTCACAACCCCTTCTCTGAGCTGAATGTGGCTCACAACCCCTTCTCTGAGCTGAATGTGGCTCACAACCCCTTCTCTGAGCTGAATGTGGCTCACCCCTTTCTCTGAGCTGAATGTGGCTCACAATCCTCTCTGAGCTGAATGTGGCTCGCGACCCTCTCTGAGCTGAATGTGGCTCGCAACCCTCTTTGAGCTGAATGTGGCTCGCGACCCTCTCGGAGTTGAATGTGGCTTGCGACTCTCTCTGAGCTGAATGTGGCTCGCGGCCCTCTCTGAGCTGAATGTGGCTCGCGACCCTCTCTGAGCTGAATGTGGCTCGCGACCCTCTCTGAGCTGAATGTGGCTCGCGACCCTCTCTGAGCTGAATGTGGCTCGCGACCCTCTCTGAGCTGAATGTGGCTCGCGACCCTCTCTGAGCTGAATGTGGCTCGCGACCCTCTCTGAGCTGAATGTGGCTCGCGACCCTCTCTGAGCTGAATGTGGCTCGCGACCCTCTCTGAGCTGAATGTGGCTCGCGACCCTCTCTGAGCTGAATGTGGCTCGCGACCCTCTCTGAGCTGAATGTGGCTCGCGACCCTCTCTGAGCTGAATGTGGCTCGCGACCCTCTCTGAGCTGAATGTGGCTCGCGACCCTCTCTGAGCTGAATGTGGCTCGCGACCCTCTCTGAGCTGAATGTGGCTCGCGACCCTCTCTGAGCTGAATGTGGCTCGCGACCCTCTCTGAGCTGAATGTGGCTCGCGACCCTCTCTGAGCTGAATGTGGCTCGCGACCCTCTCTGAGCTGAATGTGGCTCGCGACCCTCTCTGAGCTGAATGTGGCTCGCGACCCTCTCTGAGCTGAATGTGGCTCGCGACCCTCTCTGAGCTGAATGTGGCTCGCGACCCTCTCTGAGCTGAATGTGGCTCGCGACCCTCTCTGAGCTGAATGTGGCTCGCGACCCTCTCTGAGCTGAATGTGGCTCGCGACCCTCTCTGAGCTGAATGTGGCTCGCGACCCTCTCTGAGCTGAATGTGGCTCGCGACCCTCTCTGAGCTGAATGTGGCTCGCGACCCTCTCTGAGCTGAATGTGGCTCGCGACCCTTTCTGAGCTGAATGTGGCTCTCAAGGTCAGAAAGGTTGGGGGACCTCTGCCCTAAGGACTTGTAGATTTGTATTATTAGATCGGCTGCCATGATGAGCACACTTCACTGTCTGTTCTCCATAGTACCATTAAGTTTTAGCCCTGCTAACTGGCACACATACTGTATATTTTATACAATTTCATAGCCATAGGCGGTGTATTGTCCCATGTGTCAATAGTATTTCATCTGTATGCCCAGGCTCTTTAAATATTATCTTTGCAGCAGATGACATTGATACGTGCTGAATGATGAATTTCCATATTTTCCAACTGTATGTTTGCAAAAAAAAAAAAAAAAATTGGCTGTGATTGAATTTGTTTACAGTATCTTGTCGCTTTTATTGTAATCCTGTTTTGTGTGGTGTTTTTTTTTATTTCACATGAATTATGCTAATTAAAGTTTTATATATCCAGCTGCTATCAGAAACTTGCCAAGACTCTGAAAACGGAAAAGATATACCTTAGAGAGAGACAAGTTCAACCTGCGCAGCATTGTTCAAATTTCCAGCCGCACCAGGGGATTATAGTCTGCTGTGGAATACGATACAGAACATTTCTGCATCGTGTAGAGAATTCGCTGTCCCAAAATAACCTGTCCGCAATGAACGATTGGGAAGTAGTGAAAGTTGGTGGAGTCATACGTTTTAGTTGATGGATCTGTATGCTTTTCTACAAGTCTTGCAATATGCTTGAAACATTGTTTTTGGAAAGTTTTCAATGGGTTTACTCAACTTGACCAACGCATTTTACAAAGCAGCTGATACAGAGATGATACTTGTACTGCAGGAACATTGCATGGACTGGCCAGTTCTTCCCTAACTGTGGCCAATAATACTCATCTGCCTTTCTGTCTCAGGGCTTGTTCACACGTTGCATTTTTGCAGCTCTTTCCGTAATGCATTTTTGCCGCAAAAAAAACAAAAGAAAGCGTTTTACAGTACCAGCAAAGTGAATGAGATTTCTGAAATTTCATGCATACGTAATTTTTTTCTTTGCAGATTTGTAATTGTTCGGAGCTACAGCATGTCCACTCTTTTAGCATTTTTGTAGCATTTTTTGCCCATTCAAATGAATGGGAAACAAAATGTATCAAAACTGCACACAAAATCACGCGTTCTTACTGCCAAGAGACACTCTTTTTGGTACATAAATATCTGCTGCAAATACTTAACGCATACTACTAATACATACTATTCTAAAGTATATCCCCGAGCAGGAGATGTCCTAATAGTGCACATCCATAGTGTTGTCTTGGTGAAACCATACCTTTTTAAAGGGTAATTCATACTTAAGAATAAGCTTTCCTTTGTGGGTATATGAGGAATGTCATTCTATCTGGCTATCATATGTCTTGTATCCTTGTATTTTACCAGTTTCCCTCCACCTCTTGCCAGCTTTGTCTATAATCTGCAGTTGATGCAAAGCTGGTGGGAGAAGACGAGCTGCTATAATTTCTCCAAGTCACAGCAAAAAGAGATAGAGTCCTGTTTATTACTTATTTTTTTAACACACAAAAGTAGCTGCAGCATGGAGTAAATGCCAGAACAGTACTGAGCTGTCTGGATGTGAATCCAGCTCTGGTGTAAGACTTGTTAGTATTCTTCACTTTGCTCCTCCTCACCACTCCATAACGAATAATAGGAAACATAACTCGACACCTCACTGTGCTGACTGTCCGTTCTGTTTGAGCAAGACCAAAAAAAAAAGAAAAAAAACAAAACACACAGCTCAACACTAAAGGGTACTTTACACACTGCGATATCGGTACCGATATCGCTAGCGAGCGTACCCGCCCCCCGTCGGTTGTGCGTCACGGGCAAATCGCTGCTCGTGGCTCACAACATTGCTAACACCCGTCACATGGACTTGCCTTCCCTGCGACGTCGCTCTGGCCGGCGATCCGCCTCTTTTCTAAGGGGGCAGTTTGTGCGACGTCACAGTGACGTCACACGGCAGCCGTCCAATAGCAGCGGAGGGGCGGAGATGAGCGGCCGGAACATGCCGCCCACCTCTTTCCTTCCTCATTGCCGGTGGAGGCAGGTAAGGAGATATTCGTCATTCCGGCGGTGTCAAACATAGTGATGTGTGCTGCTGCAGGAACAACGAACAACATCGTACCTGCAGCAGCAACGATATCTGGAAAAGCAGCAACGATATTTGGAAAAGGAGTGACGTGTCAACGAGCAACGATTTTTCACATTTTTGCGCTCGTTGAACGTCGCTCCTTGGTGTCACCCGCTGCAATGTCACTAACGGCGCCGGATGTGCGTCACTAATGATGTGACCCCGACGATATATCGTTAGCAATGTTGCAGCGTGTTAAGCACCCTTAAATTGATAACCGTTCCTATTTAATGCCATTTTGAGCTTTTTTTTTTCCATTTGAACGCCTTGTGCAATTATCGCTGAAGTGAATCACATATAATGTGTCTGAGCAGAACACTAGCATGAATAAAAATTGTCAGACACCATACAACACTTTTGCCCTCATGGCGATGTATTGCAGCACAGCCCAATGAATGGAATTCGTCTTTGCAATATGTTGTCACTTGCTTACAAAGGAAACCATGATAGAACAAAAATGTGGCATGATCTCCTAAAAAAAAACTAATCAGCTGCTGTATCCCGAAGAACACTGGCTTACGGGCTCCACAGGTGTCCTTTTATCTACCACCAGTTACCTTCCCAAACGTCTCTTTGGTAAATTTAAAAATGTACCTAGGTATGCATGCTTTACCATTCAGTAATTTCAAAAATCTCACTTAAAGAGGATCAGCCACCAGGATTTTGCTATATGAACTAAAGGCAGTGCCATACTGGCCCTTCGATGCTGACTCCAGGCATACCTGTTATAGAAAGATCGAATGCTTGGTTGATTAAATATCTTTACTCAAAGTTGCAGAAATGCACTGCACTTTGAGTGACGGGTGCAATGGGGGGGCCTTTGACTTGCCACTTTTTCTTTATTTGAAGACAGAATTACTGTGTCAATGTGCATGCGCCACCAACAACGACAATGGTGGTGTGTTTGCATTGACACAGTAATTCTGCCTTCATTAAAATCTTGCAAATCCTTGTGGTTGGTCCTCTTTAACTGTTGTCACTTTTGACCTCTTCTTTTTTTTTTTTTTTTTTATGCTGATTATCTTAAAAACATACCCAGAATCTTTGTTATAAGAGGATAACTTAAGGGAGTTTTTCCCGCTAATTTCTCAGTCGAATGTACTAGTAATGCAATCTGTAAATTAATAGTTCTGATTTTGAAAAAGTTTTTTTTTTTAAATTAATATATATATATATATATATATATATATATGTGTATATATAATGTGTATATATATATATATATATGTATATATATATATGTATATATGTATATATATGTATGTGTATATATATATATATATATATGTATATATATATATGTATATATGTATATATATGTATATGTATATATATATATATATATATATATATGTATATATATGTATATGTATATGTATATATATATATATATATATATATATATATATATATATATATATATATATATATATATATATATATATATATATATATATATGTATTTAGGGATGAACTAGGATAGTGTGGGGAAAGAGAGGAACAAAAAAATTCTAGGGGTCAAAATTTTAAATGAGTTTTACATATTACAGATCAGTTAGCTTTATTCATTAAATAACAAAGTATAGACAATCTGACTGAAGACATTAACCATATTATTAATACTTAAAATAAGATGGTGATAGTACAACACAGTAATTAAAAAAAATCTTGTAATATAAAAAATCTTAATCCCATGGTCCCAATTATCAGTATATTTTAAGCTTTTCTCTTACGTCAAAATTGTATTCAAAAGTGTTGTGTGAAGACTCTGCTATACTGTATGTCGTGTAGTATCTGTTATTTTTTATCAGCTTTCATGAATCTCTCTTTTCAGCCCCAACTTTTTGAAAACTTAAAAATAAAATCATGGATTGATGATGTCCTACAGTGAGCATGTCCTGTAGTAACGCTCAGAAATGATCTTCTGGCTTAGATTTTCCATGCTGTAATTATCAGCCCCCAATCTGTTGTCACATACATGACTAAGCTAGCACCGCATCTCACCGCGCTGGTACAGGACCGCATTGTTCTGCAAGCAATTAAGTGAGTCCTTCATCTCTGTGGAGTAATTAAACCTCCGCATCTCATTAGAGTATACACATTTCAGCACCATGGGAATGGCACAAGGGCAGGAACCGTCTTATCTGGACAGATTGTCTCTGTATTACAAAACATTTCATTGCAGCCTCTACTGGGGAATGAGCAAATGCGATCATTGAATGGCTTTGTATATTGGACAAGGTTCATGCGTCTGGTTCCGCTCCAGAAATCTACCATATAACACTCATGTGAAGCTGGGCTTAAGTCCAACACAGCTGAACTTGGCTTTATGAATTCATATTTAAATTAATATTTATTTCCCTTCATGCATATAGATTCATTAACTTCATCCATGCAGTTTGGATAAATTAGTTGTAAAAACAAATCAGATTACTGTTCCTTATAGTCAGTGTGTCAGCGCTGAAGATGACCTACATCAGGTTTTTATATTAAGTAATTTTTTTGTATCATTTATTTCCAATTTTCCATATCTTGCAATTGTCATATTGGCTGTTATGCCGTGTATTAAACGCACACTTCCTATTTTTTTTAAACCGAATGTAGTTTTCATCACAGTCAGGATTACAATAAAAGGTAACTCCTGCATACACAGTACACACCACGGGATCCACCATTTACTATAGGTGATGGCCACGGCTCTCTTCCTCCGCAGCACATGCTCATTGAATATTTCCATGCAACTCAGTACATTCTAACTCTGTGGATTGCTGCTAATGTCCACCCAGCAGTAGAATGGGAATCTACTAAAAATTATATAATTTTACTTCATTTTATATATGTGTGTGTGTGTGTGTGTGTATATATATATATATATATATATATATATATATATATATATATATATATATATATATATATATATATATATACACACTGTGTGTGTGTGTGTGTGTGTATGTATGTGTATATATAAATATATATATATATATACATACACACACACACACAGTGTGTGTGTATATATATATATATATATATATATATATATATATATATATATATATATATATAAATACATTCACTTTATATATAACACCTTATTTAAAAAATAGGTAATTTTTTATGCCACATTAAATCCTCTGGTTATAGTTTTTGAGTTTAACTAGCCGTGGAGTTGAAGGTTACAATAGTCAGTGCCTGCAGTTAGCACTAGGTGGAGCTTTGTTTTAATATGGATTCAAAGGTGCAAGAGGTGGATTAACACATGAAATAATGCAATTTATTGAAAATGATAGAAAAAACTAGCTAGAAGAAAATATCAAAACCTAGATAACAAAAGATGTCCAATATATCAAAAGACATAAGTAAGGCAATTGAAAACATACACGATAGGTGTGAAAAGATGCATCTACATGCAAGACAGACAAACAGCTGTTTATTCGTTTGTGGATTTCATTTTCGGCATGCACCCGTTCACACTTGTCTGTTAAGAAAAAACTGACGGTACTTCCTATTTTTTTATTGTACTTACAAGACAATGATAATAAACCTGTACTTGGCCCCCATATCTGGGGGAGCCCCTTTCACTCTCTTGGATGAGGAGTTCTGACATCAGAGAAGAGAAGACCAGAGACTAAATGAAACTGGTCTTCCAGAGACCAGGGAGACCAATTTAATTTGGACTCCATTGCTCTTTGTCTAACCACTATTTATTCTCCAGTCCTTGTCTCTTGATGTCCTTGGGCAGAAAGCAAAGATAAAATAAAAACAATAAACAAATGTTTGTGTAGTGCTCATTAACTAAAATAATAATTAGGAATGTGCTCTGGTACCTGGAACTGGCTAGTGTCTTCTGTCTTCTCAAAAGCTAAACAGGGATGATACAGAAAATGATATTTTTTTGTGCGTTTTTCTGGTGCAGTTTTGGTTTTAAAACTGCATTTCCTTCCCCAACAACGTTGGTGAGATTTCATTTTTGCTGCCCGCACGTTGCAGTTTTTTGTTTGGCTGCATCTTTGTAGTGACCACAGAAATGCAGCATGTCAATTCTTTATGCATTTTGCCAGCGTTTTTGATCCCTTCCAGTCAATAGATTTGACTTAAATAAAAAACGCACTGGGCGAAAACGCTGTAAAAAAAACGCATCAAAACACGCATCAAAATGCATGCGTTTTTTTGGATGCATTTTTTGCCAAGAACGCTGCATCTTTGTGGTTACCACAAAGATGCAGCATGCGCTCATAGCCTAAAGTGGAAGATTCATATTAAAGGGGTGATCTCAAGTTTGAAAGTAATCTCCTATTCATAGGGTAGGTGGGGATAACTTCCCCAATCACTATATTGTATCTGTATGCGTGCAGGAAGCTTTTATTGTAAACGGTTAATTTAGAAGTTAAAGGGATGTTCTAGTTATCACCAATTCAGTGGACAGTTAATAAATTTTCAATTGCCAGGGGTCCAAGGACCCTTGCCAACAACAATGCCTAGAACTGCACTCTATTCAGCCTGAGCTCTTTGGAGCTGAGGTCGATCAGGTGCACCGCCCTCCCATTTATTCTAATAGGAGTGCTGGAGACCAGCCCAACACTGCACTCTGCAATCTCCAACGCTCCCACTAAGAATGAATGGAGCAGTAGTACACCTGTTCGACCTTTGCTCCATTCAGCCAGGTCCTTTTTAAACTGGTAAATTAACCCTTTGCAATAAAAGCTGCCTGCACGCATATACACTGTGTCCACCCATATTGTGTCCACCGCCATTAACTTGTGAACGGCGGCAGCTATAGGCATAGAAGTGGAGTCTAAGTATAGTAAACTATCCATGCGCTACGCAATGAAACCACCCATAGCGCCACTTGGTGGAAAACAACGAAGTTAGCGTTTTTATCTCGAAAACGGAACGAGATGGAGAAAAAAAAGTGAATTAAAAAATTGTAGAGCATCATCAATTTAATACGAATTGACACCTTGTATACACAAATACTATGATATGAAACCCATGACCCCCCCAAAACATTGAATGCTGGTCACGCATATGGCGGTCATTTAACTTTGATACTCAAAGTGGCCACTGTCAGCTGCAATGCACATCTGGACTCTGGACAGCATACTGTATCTTGCTGCACGTTATATGGTAGGTGACACGTTTGCACAAGCATCTGTAATACATCGTCGTAGGTCCTGCAATGTTGGTGGAGGGGTTGCATACACCTGCTGTTTGATGTGACCTCTCAGAAAGAAGTCCAATGGGGTCTGGTCAGGTGAGTGTGGAGGCCACTCCACGCAGCCACCATACCCAATGACTTGTAGGAAGGTCTCCATGAGGTATCGCTTCACGTCCGCAGCCTTGTGAGTTTTACTCGTTCTAATCATAGCATTTCTGTATGCAAGGTGTCTATTAGTATTCAATTGATGATGCCCTAAAACTTTGTAATTCACTTTTTTTCTTTATCTCATTCCGTTGTTTTCCACCAGGTGGCGCTATAGGTGGTTTCATTGCGTAGCGCATTGCTACTTTACTATACCTAGATACCACTTCTATGCCTATAGCTGCCCCCGTTCTCAAGTTAATGGCGGTGGACAGGCTATGGGTGGACACACTGTAGATGCAACAGATCTCCGGTTGAACTAAGCTCCCTCTAGTGGTCACTGTAGGCAACCAAAAATTGTTTAATTTAATTTTCAACATATAAATGAATTAATACAGGTATTTTGCCTGCCACTCAATAGTGCGCAGTCCTTTGAGATGATCACGTTCAGCTTGGTCATTGGCTGTTTGCTGTAAAAATAATATAAAAAAAAACAAACCTGTGCTCGGTGTGTTTCACTTGTAGGTTTCCATAACTCCCTTTCATTTCAGTAGAGACTGGCTGAGCATGTGTAACCAGCTTTCCAATGAAAAGAGAGAGGGTTTTTTTTGGGGGGGGGGGTTTAAGCGAGGGACCATGAGACCCTCTTTGTATAATATACGCTCTTGCTCTAATGACAAATCAAATATGAAGAAAAACAATAAGTCGTGTAAAATTCATTTCACTTAATGCAAATGCAGAAAAAAAATTACTATTTCAGATAAAGAGACTATAAATGTAGGAATCGGTTGTCATGCCGAACAAATGTATTATAGACGAGGCCCGCCAGCGGGAGCTTTCAGCATTTTCTTTCCTTGTTTACAGCCGGGATCTCTATAAGAAAAAACACTAACTCCGCAGCTCTTATCCTTAAATATGAGAAAAACCATTTTGTTAGAGCAGCTCCTGCGATAATAATATGGTAGTAACAGACAGTTAAACCCATCTAAACAGACAGATAGATAGGAAATGTTTGGGACTTACAATAAAACGGCATCAATTTGGAAACAAGAAATCTATAAAAATAAAGTCTGTAACGAAAATAGGTTATTAAAACGGTAAAGAAAACCTCGTTCAATCTCGTGATACAATATTCATTTTAACTGCTGGAAAAAATTGCAAATACAGCCATCAAAAAAGTCTGTGGATACGTAAACTGCTGAGTGTGCTAGCCCATACGACATGCAGTGGTTGGAGAATTGGCTAGAGTTGGATCATACAGATTATTTTATCACTCTAGTCACTATAGTTCCTAAAGTGATGTCATGTTTATCAAGCACGTGACCGCTGCAGCCAATCACTTCACAATGACACTTGCATAAACAGCACGTAACCTTAAAGCCAGTGATTATGGTCACGTAATTGATGAAAGCAATGTCATTAATGCTTGACTGATGGAAACAAGTGGAGACTATCAAAGTGGCTTCTCTGGGAGTGAGCTATCTAATGCATATTTTCATTATTTTAACACCTTTTTCAGTTGTTATCCCAGTTTTTATTTTAATATATATATATATATATATATATATATATATATATATATATATATATATATAATAAAATATATTCTAGATGACCACGTTTTATAGAGGCTATCTCTGTTTCTTGAATTGGGCAAATTATGAAGTTCTTGTAAAAACAAGCAATTTACCCACTTATTAAAAAGGTTTACTTATAATGTTTACTGCCTATTGCCAAGTTTACTGGCCACCGCTGCAGTCGATCTTCTAGGCAAGGAGTGCAGAGCTTGCAAGCTCTTGGTCATAAAGCTTGCATGTGCTGCTCTAAAATTGGCCACACCTAGAGGTCGGTTCAGTTTCTCTCTTTAGTAGGGCTCAGTGGATCCGGACTGTAAAAGATGTCCGGGTGCCGGGTGCACGATCTGGATCTGGCACTGAGGAAAATAATTGAAAAATAAAGAAAAACAGAATTAAAACTGTTTCATTCTTATCGAGATTCTGTGTCATAGCGGCACACTGCTTCCGGGTCGCGCATTCATTTCATGTACTGCGAAATAGGCTCATCACATACACCCAGCTTTCCATGCTTTCCTCGCCCACCGGCCGTCCTGTCGTCTGTGATTGGTTGCAGGCAGACGTGCCCCCAGCCTGTGACAGTGTCTGCCTGCAGTCATCGTGGCTCAGTCATAGGCTACACTCACAACTGGCAGTACTTCTCTATGGCTGCTAGCTGTGAGATGTAGCAGAGCTGGATGCGTCGTCGTGGGACCTTGTGTGGATTACGCCAGACGTGCAGGGTGTTGGGTGGTGAAGGAGGGTGCATTTTTGTATTTTATTCCAAATAAAGGATTTTTCTCTGTTTGTTCTTATTTACTGTCATGTACAGGTTAGTGTGATGCAGGTATCTCATAGACTCCTGTGCCATCATTAACCTAGGGTTTAGTAGTAGCTGTGCGCTGTTATTAACCCCTTATTACCCCAATTGCCACTGCACCAGGGCAATTCGGGAAGAGCCAGTATAGCACCGGGATTTTCACATCTAATAGATGCGGCAATACTGGGCGGCTGTGGGATGAGAATACCAGCCCCCACCCAGCTTTATCATGGCTGAGGATGAAAATTGGGGGGGACTACACGTCAGTTTTTTGTTTTAAGTAGCAAAATAAATGCTAATTTGGTGCTGAAATCTGGTGCAGACGATTTCAGCACCAAATGTGCACCTCCAGGCACAAAACCACGGCAAAAAAACGGAACAAAAAATGCCTTTTTTTGCCAGTAGGTGTAGATTGGATGCAGGAATATATTTGTAAAAATTTCAGCACCAAATTTGCATCCCTTGGCTCAAAATGAAAAAAATATTAAAAATTTCTACCAGCAGGTGGAAATTTGATGCTGAAATGTGGGGCAGGCCATTTCAGCACCAAATGTGAACCTACTGGCACGAAGCCGCGGCAAAAAAAATGCGTCAAAAAATGCGTTTTTTGCGAGCCGGTGTAGATTGGGTGCAGAAATAAGGTGTAAAAATTTCAGCACCAAATCTGCATCTCTTGGCCAAAAAAACCTGTGATTTTCTGCTAGGAGATGCAGGTCTGTGAACTCAGTGACCTCCACTTGAGGTCAGGTTACCTGCGACCGTGGGAACCTCCAGCTGTGACCGCTAATGACCTGAGTGACGTCACTGCTCATTGCGCAGCTCATTCATTCTCTGGAGCTCACAGCGAGTGGTCGTTCTCTATGGCCTCTCTCTGTGATATTCAGATGTAGCAGAGCTGGATGCGTCGTCGTGGGACCTCGTGTGGATTACGCCGGACCTGGAGGGAGTGTTGGGGGGTTAATAAAGTGGTGAAGGAGGGTGCATTTTTGTATTTTATTCCAAATAAAGGATTTTTCTTGTGTCTGTGCTTATTTACTTTCATGTACAGGTTAATGATGCAGGTATCTCATAGATGTCTGTGCCATTATTAACCTAGGGTTTAGTAGCAGCTGTGCGCTGTTATTAACCCCTTATTAACCTGATTGCCACCACTCCGGGAAGAGCCGCTATAGCACTGGGATTGTCACATCTAATAGATGCGGCAATACCGAGCAGCTGCGAGCTGAGAATACCAGCCCCCAGCTGGCTTTATCGTTTATTTACATAATAATAATAATAATAATAATAATAATAAAAAGCCGCATTCGGTTTCTCCCAGAATCACACTTGCGAGGGACTCGTGCGAGTCTGCCATTACATCACCCGGCAAAGCCTCGCACGTGTGACTGTGTGCACTGGATACACCGCACAGATACAGCCTGACAGCTGGGGGCTGCAGCTGCGAGGTGTATCTGTGTGGTTATCAGAATACAGGGACCCTGCGCCGATTGTTTTATTTATTTTTTAACACCATACTGACCCGCAGACACTTGTACTACTTTCCCCGCCCACCGGTCGTCCTTGCACCTTTGATTGGTTGCAGTCAGCTGACACACTGCCACTCAGGGTAGGCGCGCGTCTAATTGCAACCAATTATACACGCCGCTTGGCAAAACAATGAATATTGAATTGTCGGCTCCGGAAGGGAAAAGTGTGACTCGGAAAGTGTGTGCACTGGACTCCTATATATAGTTATCTCTGTATGCAGTCATACATAGAAGACTGTCAATCACTGAATAGGACCACCCACTGGACTCCTATACATACAAACACCAGCGATTGCTGTGAATAAAATGCAAGTTTTCCTGAAACTTTTCCCACTAAATTGTTATCAATCAGCTGTATAACATCCTGCCAGCAGATCAGATACCATTTCAGCATGACAGATTTCCTTTAAGCTGCATTTATTTTTTAATGTCGTAAGCCATCTATGACGTTCCTGGCATAGCCCTGTTTCTGTACATGTGTGACCTATGATTATAGATGCATAATTCATGAATAATTCCAAGCAAATATTTTCCTAACATTTTTGTTAAGTCCGTGAATTGTAAGTGACCTGTTATACATAAAGCATTTCTTTGGGGTGGATAAAGCCTTTTAAGGAGAATGATAATTTTAGTCGCCTCTACGGGACATAGTCGGGCAGTGAAGCTTTTGATACAGGGGGTGTAGTAGACCCTGTAATGTTTGATGAACCTATGATGGGCCATAAGACTGATCTGTGATCCTAATGATGTGATTGTAGAGCAGTTGTGCCTTCCATAATAGGGTCACCTGTATTTTAGGTTCTAATGTGATTGGTTTCTACCCATTAATATTATAGTTCATGAAGAGTTGAGTAGAAGGGGCAGAATTCTATGCAGCACAATAATGAAGGTTAATGACATAGGTCGACTTTCATACTGAGGAAAGAAAGTGCGTATGTGCTCTAATGAAGGCTTAGCCCTCCAGAGATTCTCTGTCTCCTTATTAGAAGACAACTGATCATAATTTTGCCTACATTTGGCAATGAGGCCCCTCACACCTAGATGAACTTGCTGGGAACCCCAAGGCGTTCCTATGCAGTTGACCCCCCTTTTAAGGTTATAATAAAGTCTTAACTAAAAGGGCTCTATCAAATTTTGCACTATCTCTGTCACTGTGGGAATTTGTAACCATTCAACCTAAAAAGCATTTATGAAATCGGGCATTCATTTTTGTTGAGAAGATCTCTCGCAATTTAAATTCAATATTTGTGAATGCCAGATACGGTCGGGTACTGTACAGACCACTGGAGTCTCCCCCAAATGTTTGTATGGACTTCGCTTTCTGCAATGAGGTGCAATCATGCAGAACGGTACGGGTCTACACCAAAGTTGGAAAAATAGAATGGTGTAAAATCTTTGTGTACACTACAGTGTTAAATTAACCCTTAATTGAAGCCCAAACCCTGAACACAAGTCCTGTACAATTGTAAGTTATCCACCTCATTTTATTGCAGACACTTTGCATTTCTGTAGGTAGTGTTATCGGGGCACCTGCCAAACTCCGATTGATTCCTCAGTGTGCCAGATAGTGCGACATGATTCATCACTTGAATTTGCGCTTCTGTTTGCAATGGATGGGATTGTTATACCTGAATTCAATAATTAAGAGGGATGGCCAAATAGTGTATAAAATGGCAACAAAGCAAATTAATTCCTTACTTGTGTTGCCAAAATACTTTTTTGGTAGTGTATTTACCACTGCAGATGTACAAATACTACTGTGAATGTGTATTTATTTACTACCACGTGTATATACTACCGCCCATGTGTACGTAACTATATGCAGCCATCTGTGTATTTACTACATAGAATGTGTTTATACAACCATGCGTGTATATACCACACCTATATGTATATACGGTATTACCATACATGTGTAAATACTTCCACCCAAGTATACTGTATGTACATCTATATTTACTACCACCTGTGTATTTACAGCCTTGCATGTATACGGTATATACCACTGCTTATTTGTATTTACTTCCGCACGTGTTTATACAAACACATACAGTATATATATGTTTATAGCCGTGCATGTGTATTTACCATCATGGATTTATAACTACTAATGCACATTTGTATTTAAAGCTATGCATGTGTATATACCACCACTTATCATATATGTATTTACAATGACGTATACTATCACGCAAGTGTAAATACGGTTACACACGTGTACTTTCTACCGCCCATGTGTATTTATTATAGCGCATGTGCCCTTACTACTATGCATATATAGATTTACTACCATCCATGTCAAGTGAATATTCATTTGTTAGATCCGAAATAAAGATTTGTATGTAAAATCCATCACCGCCCTCAATAACCTCCCAAGGATTTGCTCTGTCGGCCTCAATTATTCGCTGAAAGCTTTTCAGAATGTGTATTGAGAACAATGATGGCAGTCTGCAGCGAGGGCCAGGCCAGCTTGATCCATACGACCACCAAGGCACGGTGACAGCAATGTCAATGTAAGATGCTAAAAGGTTTCTTTTTTTTTTTTTTGTGCAGTCAGATTGATCAAAACTAAAGTTTTATAAATGTGGTCAATAG
The DNA here is from genome assembly GCF_048569485.1 of Anomaloglossus baeobatrachus. Taxonomy (NCBI): domain Eukaryota; kingdom Metazoa; phylum Chordata; class Amphibia; order Anura; family Aromobatidae; genus Anomaloglossus; species Anomaloglossus baeobatrachus. The sequence goes on from NC_134357.1 coordinate 144,644,442, forward strand.
TAAACGTCAAGTCCTGGGAGCAGTTCTCTTCTGTCGTTTAAATGGGGCTTCTAAAAATATATATGATATGTTTTGGACACAATGTTCTATGAATTCACAAAAGAGCAGCTTGATCTTGCAATGAGAAATCTGACATTTGGGAAAATTAGTACATTCAATATCATTCAATATTGGTGAATGCCAGAGAAAATCATCAGTTCAGAGTCATCACAAAAAGAAAAAAAATAAATGCTGCGTGCTCCCGCCCTCACTAAAGTCGTACATTGCCATGACAACCCATTAACATACACTTGTGACTCACTTCTTTCCGTCATCTGCTTGTCTTCTCAAATTTAAAGGAAGCCATACACAAAAGGAAGTGCTAATGATTAAGGCTATGTGCACACAGTGCGTTTTTCGCGGCGTTTTTGTGCGTTTTTTGGGTGCGTTTTTGGTCTTAAAACTGCATGACTTTGCTTCCCCAGCAAAGTCTGAGTTTTCAATTTTGCTGTCCGCACACAACTTTTTTTTTTTAAGCTGCGTTTTTGAGCTTAAAAAAAAAATGGACTTGTCAATTCTTTCCTGCGTTTTTCTGCGTTTTCCCCCCATGCAATGCATTGGAAAATCGCAGAAAAACACAGAGATCAAAACGCAGCCAAAAACTCACCAAATCGCGGTAAAAACGCATGCGTTTTTTGCCGCGGGTGCGTTTCTGTGCGTTTTTATCGGCCAAAAACGCAGCGTCAAAAAACCGCAGTGTGTGAACTTAAGCGGGCTTTACACACTGCGATATCGGTCCCGATATCGCTAGTGTGGGTACCCGCCCCCATCTGTTGTGCGACATTGGCAAATCGCTGCCCGTGCCGCACAACATCGCCCAGACCCGTCACACATACTTACCTGCCCGGCAATGTCGCTGTGACCGGCGAACCGCCTCCTTTCTAAGGGGGCGGTCCGTGCGACGTCACAGCAATGTCACTGAGCGGCCGCCCAATAGAGGCGGAGGGGCGGAGATGAGCGGGGCGTAACATCCCGCCCACCTCCTTCCTTCCGCATTGTGGCCGGGAGGCAGGTAAGGAGAGCTTCCTCGTTCCTGCGGTGTCACACAGAGCGATGTGTGCTGCCGCAGGAACGAGGAACAACCTCGTTACTGCTGCAGTAACGATATTTGAGAATGGACCCCCATGTCACCGATGAGCGATTTTGCACGTTTTTGCAACGATGCAAAATCGCTCATCGGTGTCACACGCAACGGCATCGCTAATGCGGCCGGATGTGCGTCACCAATTCCGTGACCCCAACGAGTTCGCATTAGCGATGTCATAGCGTGTAAAGCTCCCTTTAGCCTAACAGCTGAAAAGGTGAGGAAATCCTCAAGCTCCTAAAACGAAAGGGATAAACCCCAAGCAGGGAAAAAGGGAAAGTCAGAGAGCAGTTTGTGTAGCTAAACACTGTGACCAAATACAGCCGGAAACTACAGGACGGTCTGTCAAGCGTGACATACCCATGACAGAGCCTCCTTTAAAAATGCTGTCCAGAGGGCTATACTTTGCCCAAATAGTGCACTGCCCAGAGGCTGGTATACTTTGCAACTAAGGACTGTAGATAATACTAAGCAAGGCAAAGTCATGCCATCATAGAGTGGCGGCCACTTAACCATCATGACTAAGGGTGGCTATTCACCTGAAACGCATAGATACAGATGCGATCTGCATTCTTCATATAATGTCTCATGTATTAATATTTAAAAAATAAAGAACCTGTCCTTTAAGCCGGACATCTTTACTTTCTATGCTGAATTCAGGTCTTGGTGGAACCCTTGTTCGAGCTCAGAACAGAACGTGCATACTTGTATGGTGAGCTGGACTTTCTATTCTACCCTTAGTGACCGGACCAAATTTTTCCACTCTGACAAGTCACTTTATGTTCCAATAACTCTGCAATGTTTCAACGTATCCCATTGATTTTTAGATTGTTTTTTTTTTTCTTGCCACGTTATATTTTAGGTTAATAATTGTAAATTTCGGTCAATATGTTTTGCGTTTATAAAAAAAATAGGTTAAGTTGGCAATTTTCAAATGATTAACTTTTTAATCCAGAAAATCACACCACACAAAATAGTAAATAAATCACCCTTACTTTCATGTCTGCTTTACATCACCATCCGTAAAATAGTATTTTTTAGGATGTTAGAAGCTGTAAAACTGTAGCAGTAATTTTTTTTTATTTTTTTTAAAGAAATTTACAAAACTTATTTTTTGGACCTATTCAGTTTTGACGTGACTTTGGGGGACCTATATGTGTTCGAAACCTTCCAAACTGATACCATTTTAAAAACCGCACCCATCAACATATTTAGACCAGCTGTCAGGTAGTTTATTAACCCTTCAGCTGCTTTTCAGGAATTAATACAAAGTGGCATGATAGGAAAGAAAACCAGGGCTGTGGAGGCGGTAAGCCAAACCTCAGACTCCTCAATTTCCCTGATTTTGACTCCAAGACCCTGACTCCCTCGTATATGACTCATATTTGTGATAAATTTACTGTAGTAAAATGGTAACATCAGGCTTTTTGTCATTATTCTGATGAAATAATCAAGTCGTTTAGATAGAACTTAAAATATATTTATTGGATACAAGCTTAGAACACTGAGAACTTTTAATAAATTGTAAATATGCAGTATACTATGCAGTAAGTAGGGAAGAAAACAGTTTTCAACAAAAATGTACGGAATAACATTTGTGCAGTCTATGAATTTGTTCTGAGAAATAGTATCACCTCCATCAGATCCTCCTTCATGGACAACATCAAATCTGACCTAATTATTTTAAGACTAAAGAACAACCTCTTTACACAAACTTGGGTTGGTGGCAAAGCGGTGACCACTTGGGCTACAATTTCAGGTGTGAGGTAGCACGGTCGGCTGCGCAGCAGAAGACACGGGATCCAGGCATTAAGGTTCACAGCACACGGTTTTAATGTCCAAACAAAAGTCCATAACACAATACATGTGCCTCTCCAGCAGAAAACTCAGGGAGTTCTGTTCACTCCCTCACACCCGGCACACCTGCCCTTGTTCCTGATTCTATTTAATCCTTCCTTCCGCCTGTAGGGAAACAGCATTAACCCTATAGTGGATTTACTTTCTATCATGGAGTGAGCACAACTGGGGCGAGACATACCGGCCGTCATAGATAACCCCGGTCACAGTCTCACATACCCCCCCCTCAGTTCAAGCGTGCGGGGTTGAACTCCAGCCATCAAACACGGGCCGCGGGACAAGGCATCGGCGTTGCCCTGCAACCTACCGGCCCGGTGTTCAACCGTAAACCGGAAGTTCTGCAGAGAAAGGAACCACCGGGTAACCCGGGCATTCCGTTCCTTGGCGGACCTCATCCAGACCAGTGGAGAGTGATCCGTCACCAAGCGAAACTGCCGTCCCAGCAGGTAATAGCGTAGGGACTCTAAGGCCCACTTGATCGCCAGGCACTCCTTCTCCACTACGCTATAATTCCGCTCGGGAGGGGTGAGCTTCCTACTCAAGAAGGTGACGGGGTGTTCCTCCCCCTGAACCACCTGAGACAGCACTGCCCCCAGGCCGACCTCCGAGGCGTCAGTCTGTACAATGAACTCCTTCCGGAAATCAGGGTTGACCAGAACGGGCTGTCCGCACAGGACCTCCTTCAGGGCCCGGAAGGAGTCCTCGGCCTGCGGAGTCCAGCGCACCATGACGGACGTCAAGGGGGCTGATAGTCCCGCAAAATCCTTTACAAACCTCCTGTAGTACCCCACGATACCCAGGAAGGCCCTAACCTGCTTCATGGTCAGGGGTCTAGGCCACTTCTGGATCGCCTCAACCTTGTTAATTTGGGGCTTAATCACTCCTTGGCCTATCACGTAGCCCAAGTAGCGGGCTTCCGTGAGTCCCAATGCACATTTCTTGGGATTGGCTGTCAATCCGGCTGTTCGAAGCGCGTCCACCACCGCTTGTACCTGTTCCAAGTGGGTCTGCCAATCGGAGCTGTAAATAATGATGTCATCCAGGTACGCTGATGCATACGCCTGGTGGGGTTCCAGCACTAAGTCCATCAACCTCTGGAACGTGGCCGGAGCGCCATGTAACCCAAAAGGCAAGACAACATAGTGGAAGAGACCCTCCGGCGTAACAAAAGCGGTTTTCTCCTTGGCGGACTCAGTTAGTGGCACCTGCCAGTACCCCTTGGTCAGGTCGAGCGTGGTAAAATATCGCGCCTGTCCCAGCCTATCAATCAGCTCATCCACCCGGGGCATGGGGTAGAGATCGAACTTGGATATTTCGTTCAATCTCCTAAAGTCATTGCAGAACCTTAAGGAGCCATCGGGTTTTGGTATTAGGACAATCGGACTAGCCCATTCACTCCGGGATTTTTCGATGACCCCCAGGCGTAACATTGTCTTTACTTCCTCCGATATGGCTTGTCGTCGAGCCTCCGGTACCCGGTATGACTTCAGGCGTACCTTCAGGTGGGGCTCGGTGACAATATCATGTCGTATCAGACTGGTCCTACCGGGCAGCTCGGAGAAGACATCGGGGTTCTGCTGAACCAACCGTCTGGCCTCTCGCCTCTGTTGCTTGGTGAGGGCTTCTCCAATCCTTACTTCCGGTTCGTCCTCTCCGGAGGTCGCTGGAGCCGGATGTGAACGACCCGAAGAGGAGGGAGGTGGGGAAAAAACAGCCATCAGGCTTTCCCGTTCCTGCCAAGGTTTTAATAGGTTGACATGGTATATTTGTTCAGGTTTCCGCCTACCGGGCTGCAATACTTTATAGTTAACCACCCCTACTCTTTCCTTTATCTCGTAGGGGCCTTGCCACTGAGCCAGGAATTTACTCTCCGCCGTGGGGATTAATACCAACACCCGATCCCCGGGTTTAAAGGTCCGCACGGTGGCTTGTCTATTGTAGCGGCCGCTTTGCGCGGCCTGAGCCTCCTGTAAATGCTCCTTCACAATTGGCATGACCGCGCTTATGCGGTTCTGCATACCCAAAATGTGTTCAATCACACTTTTATGGGGTGTGGGCTCTTGTTCCCATGTTTCCTTTGCCAGGTCCAACAATCCCCGGGGATGTCGCCCGTATAACAATTCAAAAGGCGAAAACCCCGTGGATGCCTGTGGCACCTCTCGTATGGCAAACATCAAATAGGGAAGCATCATATCCCAGTCTTTCCCGTCTTTTGAAATCACCCTTCTTAGCATGGTTTTCAGGGTTTTATTGAAACGCTCGACTAAACCGTCCGTTTGAGGATGATACACAGACGTACGCAACTGCTTGATCTGGAGTAGCCGGCATAGCTCTTTGGTCACTTTAGACATGAATGGGGTCCCCTGATCCGTAAGGATCTCCTTAGGCAACCCCACCCGGCAGAACACAGCAGACAACTCCCGAGCTATAAGCTTTGCTGCAGTATGTCTGAGAGGTATCGCCTCGGGATACCGGGTGGCATAGTCAACGATCACTAGGATGTGTTGGTGCCCTCGAGCGGACTTTACGAGGGGCCCCACCAGATCCATCCCTATCCGTTCAAAAGGGACTTCTATAATGGGTAACGGTACCAACGGACTGCGAAAATGGGTCAGGGGTGCGGTAAGCTGACACTCCGGGCAGGTTTCGCAGAACCGTTTTACCTCCCCAAAGACCCCGGGCCAATAGAACCTTTGCAATATTCGCTCCTGCGTTTTCTTGACCCCTAGGTGGCCACTCATCAGGTGTTTATGAGCCAAGTCGAGGACCCGCCGGCGATGCGGCTGGGGCACCACCAACTATTCTACCCCCACGCCCCGTATTTCATCTACCCGGTAGAGTAAATCCTGCTTAAGAGCGAAATGGGGGTACCTTACCTGGGCACCGGGTAGCTGTGCCACCCCGTCAACTACTGTCACCCGACTCCGGGCATGTATTAACGTAGGGTCCTGGAGTTGGGCTGTCCCAAACGTATCCGGGGACGCCTCCAACTCCGGGATGGGCTCGACCGTCTCAGCCTCTCCTGCCAATACCTCTAGGGGCGACCTATCGGGTTCACACTCTGTCCCTATCATGGTGACCCCTACGGCAGGTGTCCCGGATTCAGGATTGTAGGGCTCAGGTCCCGGACCGACCAATATCTGAGGGGACTTAGGGGGTCCCCTCCATAAAGTCCAAAAATAGGGCAGATCCCTTCCTAGGATCACGTCATAAGGAAGAGTGTTAAGAAGTCCCACCTCATGTTGCACCTGACCGCAAGGTGCTGTTATGGTGACAATCCCCGTGGGATAGTCGCGGCGGTCCCCATGTATGCAAACCACCCCCACGGTGCGTCCTGTGGCCTTTACTTTAGCCCTCAAGGTGGATCGCACAAGGGTCACTAAGCTTCCGGAATCCAACAATCCTGTAACCGGACATCCATTCACCTGTATTTGGCACAAGTGGGGCTCCGTCTCTGGGGAGACCAGGTCAGCGGTACACACCACCTGAGCATACATTGAACCCCGCCGGGTAACCCCACAATCCATGGGCTCCGTGGTGAGTGGACACTGGGCTTCCATATGTCCCACCCGCTGGCACCGCCAACATCTAATGGGGACGGAAACCCCCTTGACGGGTTGTCGTTTAGGGTACAGAACCTTCCGGACCTCAGGAATGGCGGCCGCGGCCTCAGACGGGACGGTAGGGAACTCCTGCACCGTTGTCAGCGGTGGGTCCTTGGCCCTAGGCTTGGAGGGGCCGGACCGACGGGCGGTACGCAAAGTCTCAGTGTCCCGTATCAAGTCCTGCGTAGCCACATGCCGCTCTACCAGGGACACTAATTGGTCCAGGGTACTCGGGTCACCCTGTCCGACCCACAGTTGAACGGTGACTGGTAAAGTGCGCACAAAACGATCCACTACTACCCTTTCCACCATTTGCGCCGGGCTCAGAGTGTCAGGCTGCAACCACTTTTTTACAAGATGCAACAAGTCATAGGCCTGGGAGCATACGGGTTTGGCTTCCTCATAGAACCACTGATTTACCCGCTGAGCCCGTACATAAGTATTCACCCCCAACCGAGCCAGTATTTCGGCTTTCAGGGTCACATAGTCAATGGCGTCCTCGGTACAGAGGTCCAGGTACGCTTTTTGGGGTTCCCCCGTCAGATAGGGCGACAATACCTCAGCCCACTGTGGGGTCGGCAGCTTTTCCCGCTCGGCCACCCGCTCAAACACCGCCAGGAACGCTTCCACATCATCACCCGGGGTCATCTTTTGCAACGCTTGTCTCACCGCTTTCCGGACGCTGCCGTCGTCACCCGGTCCCGGGGTTGTTGCTGCCGGTCCGGCACGGATCGACTTGGCCAGGAGAACCATCTGTTCTTGGTGCCTTTTTCCTGCAATTGCAAGGCTTGCTGCTGACGTGCATTGGCCTGATCCATCTGTTCTTGGAATTTTTTTTCCTGCACTTGCAAGGATTGGAGCAGGTGTGCATTGGTCTGTTGCTGCTGTGCATTAGCCTGTTGCTGCTGTGCATTAGCCTGTTGCTGCTGTGCATTAGCCTGAGCCAAATGCTTTAGTATGTCCTCCATGGCGTCGCCGGGTTTGGGCTGTAGTATAGCCGCTCGAATCCAGGACATGCGCAGCTGGGAAACCAGGGATGGATGCTACACCTCACCGGCTGTCATGCCCGCCGATTCTCCACCATATGTGAGGTAGCACGGTCGGCTGCGCAGCAGAAGACACGGGATCCAGGCATTAAGGTTCACAGCACACGGTTTTAATGTCCAAACAAAAGTCCATAACACAATACATGTGCCTCTCCAGCAGAAAACTCAGGGAGTTCTGTTCACTCCCTCACACCCGGCACACCTGCCCTTGTTCCTGATTCTATTTAACCCTTCCTTCCACCTGTAGGGAAACAGCATTAACCCTATAGTGGATTTACTTTCTATCATGGAGTGAGCACAACCGGGGCGAGACATACCGGCCGTCATAGATAACCCCGGTCACAGTCTCACACAGGATATAAGGCAATTGCCTCCTGCACAGTCATTTTTGGTGAACAGTTGAACTCATCTACTTCTTTTTTCCCCCTGTGAACGCTTTGCCTGCTTTTTGTCGTCCAAATTCTTTTCAAAACTAAACTCATCATCTGATGAGGATGAAGATGCAGCAGCAGTAGCACTGGCAGGATCCAAGTCCTCTTGCTCATGGCAGTACTGTAACCCACTCATCCTAACTGCTACCTCTGTCAGAGCTTCTTTTCCTTTAGTAAGCTGTTGATCAAGCAGCAATATACGATGACTTGGGGCCACATACACAGCTGCCAGAGGAATTTTATTTTCTAATAGCAGTGCCTTTTTCTGTTTCATTAAAGCAGCAGTGCCATCTGCAATTAAACCTCCTCTTTGGGACTGGCAAAACAGCAAGTTCTTCCACTCCTTTATGAAAATGCCACGAGTTAAATCCTCAGCTTGTAATTTTTTTAGTCACTGTAAATGGGTGATAAAGCAATTCCTTCAATTCACCCACCTATGTCCACTGACCTTTATTTAGTGGTACTATGGGTTGGCCATGTCTAGAAGAAAGGGTTTCAGCTCAAGCAATCGCTCAATCATTAAATAAATTCTGCCTCACTGAGTGGCTTGATCGACAATTGCCTATTTTCCAGTACGTCTCTTCAAGATAGAATCAATTTTAGAGGTTCTGGCAGCAATAACCAATTTCCTCACTTTGCCAATGAGAGTTCCAGCATGTCCAGCTTGCCGACTCTTATTGCCAGCTGCAACGTGTGCAAAACACAGCGCATATGATAAATAGAAGAGAGATGTGAAGTAGCTTCAACAAGGTCATCTAATTCTAAAGGATCATTGTGCTGTTTATTGAAAGTTTAGACTTCCTTTAAGAAGTAATTACCTTAATTCTACTTTCCTGTTCACTCTAGAGTTTTTAGCAGTTCTGAGATGATTGCAGGCATAATTTGTGTTTATACCCTTATCTGTAGAGGAAGAGCTTCACTACTTCATGTAGCTGAAGTGCAGCACAGATTCATCTCGACTAAAAGCCTAGATTCTTTGATCAGGAATATAGAATAGACATTTATAGGTCATTTCATAACTTTACCAAATTATTATGAAAAACTATTAATCGTATACTGCATTCAACTGCTGTACCCAATTTATTATATATTTTAGGAGTCTGAGTCAATTCATTTTATACAGACTCAACCAAAATAGACATGGACTCTGACTCCACTACTCCGACTTCACAGCCCTGATTTTTCCCACTTAAATGTTGCTAACTTTTGAACAGGTCACTATAGCCGGAAAACTCTAAGGCTATGTGCGCACGTTGCGTATTTACATGCAGTTACGCTGCGATCTGCACCGCAGCGTAACTGCATGCGTCCTGCGTCCCCTGCATAATCTATGAAGATTATGCAGGAGACGTGCGAACCTGACGTATTAGAGCGCAGCGCTTCGGCTGCTGCCCGAAGCACGCGCTCTAAGAAGTGACATGTCACTTCTTTCGTGCGCTTTGCCTGCAGCCCCCGCTCTGTCTATGGCAGGGGCTGCAGTCAGAGCGCATGGAATCGGCTTTTCTTTTTTTCATTACGGACTGTTTCTGCAGTGACTTGAAGCGCACGTGTGCTGTTCAAATCGCTGCAGAAATTTCTGCAGGGACAGTACGCAACGTGCGCACATAGCCTACGGCAGTTGTTATGCCATGGATTGCCATGGCAATTATCAGGACCATAAAATCTTGATCTCAGGATGCCGATGGGGTTAAAGAGGAGCCCCCATGCTCTGTTAACCATCTAGATGCTGTAGTCACTATTGACAACAGCTTCTATAGAGTTAAACGGCCACGGTTGTTGCCAATACCAATCGTGACTGATGCAGTAGGGTATCAGCTACAGTGTACAGCTTACCGCGGCTGCACTTTTACCTACCGGGGATGCTATTCACTTATATCTCAGGTCAGTTTCAAGTTGTAATGGTGGTCACTAAGGGGGAGGGGTTAAAATAATAAAATATTAAATGCCTATTCATTTTAGTGCTGCTCCTTCTTTGGTGATGGCTTTCTCTTCTCCAATCGCGTAACCACTGTTGCCGATCATGGATTGTAGTGGTGATGTTTGCATGTATACTAAACACCTCTGGCATCAGCAGTTATGTTAATGATGCACATATCACTGCAAAACATGGGGACCACTGGCAGACTATTGAATAAGTAAGTAATGGTTATTTAGATTTCCAGGTATTAGCAATTTTTAAAAATCCTGGACTTCAAAGAAATAAATGAAAATGTATCATAGCATATACAGTACCTTGGACTGGATAATTACATTTTACAACTTTACTTAACTTTGTAAGTAGACTATCACTTTTCTGCAGGTTAATATAAAGGATAGACAGGGAGCTATGTGATGTAAGATATCTCTCAGGAGTTAAGTCTGCTCAAAAATTGTTAAATTGCAGTATATGGATGATTCATGCTGGCCGAACCACAGGCAGCATGAATCAGTCTGGTTCTATTATTGCAGTCATGGATGTTTCACTCTGAAATGCTGCAGAGAAAACATACTTTAAATTGCTCTTCGGGGACAATGTAACTAAGTTGACTAGAACAAGGCAGGTCCTCATTAGCTTCTCACCGTTTTCCTCCATTTGACTAACAGGTCTCTCCTTAAGGGCTCCATACATGTTAGACTAATGTATGCTGAACTTGCCAATATCAGCAGACTCGGCAGACAGTCTAATGTTTATGGGAGCTCCTGAGTGTCCACTCACAGATGATTTCAGGGAAGATAGAGATCCGACTTTTCTGATTTCAGACTTCCGATCCTTTTTTTTGTTTTCAGCGACCTAAGTTATCATCAAAATGGCTATCTCATACGCCCCATTCTCACGTGAGCACAAAAAAACGCACGTGTGGCATGTTCTATTTTGCCCATCCGTGTGTATGAGTGTGCTATCCATGTGCCGTCTGTGACACATACCCCCCAAAAAATAGCATGACACTGAAATTTATAATGGTTTTCTACATTAGAGATGTGAAAAGATAAATGCTAGATAGAAGGATGGATAGATGAATAAATAGATAAAAAAACACTGTGGGGTTTCCCCCTTTTTTTTTTTTTTTTTCTTTTTTTTTTTAGAATCAGCAAAGGTAAAGCAGACAGCTGTGAGCTGTTATTTCTGGCACTTCACCTTGGCTCTTTCCAGTTGCCCTGATACGTTTGCAATAAGGGTAATCCGTAATTGTAATCGGAGTTGGTGTCAGCCAGTATCAAGCGCTGGTGTTAGTAATGCAGGGGTGGCTATTAGACTATCCCACTACTAACCCGGGCAGTTAAACAATAAAACAACAAAAGACACAAAATTAGTTTATTTAAGAGAAAAACACTCCCCAACTCTTTCCTTAGTTTATACATATATATACTGTATACATAATATAAAAAATTCCATGCAGGTCCGACGTACACCAGGGATTCTGTCATGGTACACAAATTGCAACCTGAAAGATCAAAAAAGAAAGAAATGAAAACAAAAGACTCCCTTGTTCACCAATTTTATTAGAAAGCAAAGTTCGCAGGTTCGAGACATAGCCCAGTGGTTCCCATAATAGTCTTCGATTAAGTAGATCAAAGGCTATGGCACTCTGATACCCGGCGGCTGTCACAATCACTGATCAGTATCCGGGTCTCGCGGTGACATACTTGATCTCACTGCTTATCAGAGTCGCTGGGTCTCGCAAAGTGTGCCCCGGGAGTGGCTGCTAATCAAAGTCTATGGCGCCTTGTGTTGAGACTCAGTAGCCTTTGATCTACGTAACTGAGGCACGCCGTGTGAACCGCTGAACTATATTGAACCTGGAAACTGTTTGCTAATAAATTAGTGAACGAGGGACAGTCTCTTGTTTTTATTTCAAACTTTTTGTCTTTTAGCCTTTCACTTGTAAACTAGGTCGGAATACCTGGACAATGTCGAATCTGCATGTTTTTGTTGTTTTTTTGTTTTTTTGTTTTTTTTTTTATAAAGTGAAAATTCTGGTGGACCTATCTAGGCTTGTACAAGATCAATCTTCCTATAGAGCGTTCATCCATCAAGTCGCCATGGCTTGATATCGAACTGAAGGTCGTTAAATAATAAATTTATTGTAGTCTGAGCCCATAAATTTGTTATATACACTGGTAAAATTTGCCAGGCTATAATTCATACACCCATCAAACTCAATTTTTCTGATGGCGGCCATATGGATTCCTTTTAGATTCCATTGTGTCAGTGTACTTTTTTCTTTTTACTACTCTTTCTTATGCAATAGTCAACCGTCCCAAAAGTGTATATTCTGCAGCATAATTTTTTTTTCTTCATTATTGTTGCTCATAGGGGGCACATGCCACTATATAGCTACACTGTGGCATACTATGAAGCCTTCCATCAGAGGCATGCAGTGGGACATTTCACTTTTGAAGGATTAGATGTAGGATAAAGCCTTAAGGGCCATTTACACGCTGCGACATCGCTACCGATATATCGTCGGGGTCACGGTGTTTGTGACGCACATCCGGCATAGTTAGCGACGTCGCAGCTTGTAACACGTATGAGCAACCTTAAACGATCGCAAAAGAGGCAAAAATCGCTATTCAGTGGCGAGATTGTTTGTCGTACCTACGGCCAGCCGCAATGAGGAAGGAAGAAGGTGGGCGGGATGTTCGTCCCGCTCATCTCCGCCCCTCCGCTTCTATTGGACGTCTGCCGTGTGACGTCGCTGTGACGCCGCACGTACCGCCCCCTTAGAAAGGAGGCGGTTCACCGGCCAGAGCGACGTCGCAGGGAAGGTAAGTGCGTGTGACTGGTGTTAGCAAGGTTGTGCGCCACGGGCAGCGATTTGCCCGTAACGCACAACAAATGGGGGCGGGTACGCTCACTAGCGATATCTCTACCGATATTGTAGCGTGTAAAGTACCCTTTAGTCTATGTCAAAACATTATATTGACATATTGATCCCTAAAATTTCTTTGTAATCAGCATAGTTGGTTGTTTTGTTTTTTTTTCTGTTTGGATTAATTTTTCATTTATAATCCTAAATTTCTGATTAAACCAAGTTTTTCATATTTTTCAGGCAGGAAGCCCGACTTCAGTTACTGCCCCAAATAGCTTTCCACGGACATCAGTGACACCTTCCAGCCAAGATATTTGCAGGTATTGACTGGTCATTTATATCTTTTATATGTATTTTTGTTTCTACAGATAAGTGTATTTAGCCCATAGACTTTGATTAAATATTATCTGTGTACGTGTCCTGTATGTTCTGCCTTGTTTCACCCCATGTTGTCTGTGTTGTTTACTCTCATGTTTATCACAATGAATGTCTTCTCTTGTCATTCTTTTTTTACTTTCTATGCTTTTTTCACTGTTCTGCATGCAGTTCCAGTGCTGTATTTTCTGAATGTTGTCATCAAAGTCCATTGCAGTCTGCTGTTGTGTTGAAAAATCCCACATGCCAGAGTTCTAGGACATCAGGGGCCACCGTAACCATAATTTGTCAAGATGGCTTCTCTCTGGAAAATGCAAATCCGAAAACCTATGCCAACATCGGGAAGCCCCATAAGGCTAAGTCCACCCTCCCATTCTCAAAGTCACTCAATGCTGTGGACCAAAAAACAGAGGAGTCACCAGGGAACTGTGAGTTTGTGGAAAGAACTAGCTCAGAAGGGAAACTGCATTCAGCTGAAGAACATCATTTTTCGAAGAACAAATTTCAGTTTCCAGAAAATGGAGCTAAATTTACGACTCCTGTGTGTATGAATAACTGTAATGGTGTTCGGGGTCAGTCTGTCTCATCCAACCCTTTGAAGATCCCATATCTGGACACCAGTCTTGGATCTGTATGTATACCTATTATCGATGATAAGGCTGATAGTGATTCCTCAAAAAGCAAAACCTTGCTCCACTATATATTTTCATTTTCACCAAGCTCAAGTATCCATAGCCTGAACAGGTTCCAAGATCTTGATGGCTATTCTAGAAGTCTTCACGCAGGCACCTCTTCCAGTATGCTTTTGGGAAGCACTGATTTTTATTCTGATGATATTGGGGATGATGATGTTTTCGAGGAAAATCTTGCTGTCAAGGAAGATCCGAAGGAACTAAGGGCTCCTCTGTGTTCAGTGGAGGATAGCGACCTTGAATGTCCATCCCCTTCCAAAAAATTTCCCCCCGCCTCCCCTGTATCTGCATCTGGGGATTTATGCAGGTTGGTTTACAAAAGAACCACCCTCCACCTTCTTCTCTGAGATGTAGTCCTACAATTTTGCATTGAATCATTGACAGCTATATTGAATAAATCATTGCCTATTGGCTTCTTAATATGTCAAAATTAGCAGTCTTGCTTTGGCAAGTGGAAAGTTCTAACAGACTTAGCAAACAGGAACGCGATGAAAGGACGCTTCCATTACATTGTCATACGTTTTGTTTTTATCTAATACAGTTGAGCAAAACCCTGACATTTTATTTAGGTATCATTTATTATAATTATCTATCCTCTAGGAAAAGTGACATACATTGAATAAAACTACCATCTTGCCTAAAGACATTCCCAGTACAGTCACACAGTTCCTAGATTTCCTGGCTGTCAATTTTCCAATATAAACTTAAGTGGAATTACATCTCTTTAGTTATAGATTTAGCTGTGGATGCAAAATTGTAGTTTGCACTATAGATATGTTATTTGGGATCTGAATATCACTCTGTATTGTTAGTATGTTGGGTACAATCGGTAATATTTTCTGGGCCTAGGACCAATGGCATGAATTCTCTTGTATAACCTAGGTATCTAATTAAATCTCTTATTTATTTTAATTTGCTATCCAATGCTCATGCCAGCATTACCACTAAAATAAATTATAATGAAACAGAGTAGATATTCCGATCATGTCTCCCGAGTTCAGTTTATCTTAGTTTATCAAGGTAGTTTGTGCCCTGCGTATTTGTGTAGATCTGTCCATAGAATAGTATGCCATTTCTTTAGTACTCTTGTAATAGTGGATAGAAGTCAGGGCTGGAGAATATTCAAGAGCCAGATCACCATCATGAGATCACAAGTCTAGAGCAATTCATTCTGGACAGTTTTTAATAATTCACTGGTTATGATTAATAATATACTACTGGTATATCTTTAGGCTACCTTCCCTCGATGGGTGAGTTTTTCACGTTGCAGATTTTCTTCAGCATTTCTACACCTATTAAGTTACTTTTGTTTTTTAACCTACGTTTTTGACAATGTGTGTTTTTGCTTTTTTTCTTTTCAGTATGACATGTTTAACCCCTTTATGTCCTTGGATATACTTATATGTCCTAGGGACGAGCCCGCATTATTCCCCGCACATTTCTGCTGACTTGCGCTCCGACAGGGATTACGCCATTACCTGCCACCATCTGCGCTCCTGTGATGCGATCACCATGCCCCGATGGTTTGTCATGACAGCCGGGGTTCAGACGATGACCCCTGTCGCTATCATGACGCACTTCATGTGAATGCTCGCAGAGCGCCAGCATTCACAGGAGATCAGCATTTTTGCCGATCTGAGTGATTGGACAATGCAGGCTTCAAGTCCCCTAAGAGTGGACTAGTGAAATCAATGAAAGCAAAAAAAAAAAAAAAAGTTTTTATAGATATGAGAAAACATGTTGGTCCCTGCAACATTGCATTAAAATGCAATAAAAGGCGATGAAAAGATCTCATCTACCCAAAAATAGTATGATTAAAAACACCAGCTCAAAACACAAAAAATAACCTATCACACCGGCCCAGATCCCAAAAAATGAGATTGCTATGGGTTCTGTTGGTTTTTTTTGGTTTTTTTTTTTTTTTTTTTTAACAAATTTCGGAATTTTTTTTCAACATTTTGATAAAAATAAAACTATACATGTTTGGTTTCTACGAACTCGTACATATCTGGGGAGTCATACTGCAGGGTCAGTTTTATCATATAGTGAACAAGGTAAAAAAAACAAACTATTGTGGAATTGCACTTTTTTTTTTTTTTTTTTTTTTTTTTAGTAATTTCACCTCACTCATTTTTTTTCCTATTTTCCAAAACAATATGTGGCAGAGTGAGTGATGTCATTGATAAGTACAACTCATCCCCCCAATAAACAAGACTTCATATGGCTGTAGTCTTAGAAAAATAAAGTTATGGCCCTTGGAAAAAAGTGGAGGAAAAATGGAAACTCGCCGGAGGGTGAAGGGGTTAAATAAAGCTCCTTTGTTTTGATAGTTCCTGGTATTTGTCGTTGACAAAACTTTGATACAGTGATATGCAGATTACATGCGTTTTTAGTGATTTTTTTTGCAGTGGACACTAGAAAAGCCTTTGCGATATTTATTGACATGGCTTTTCTTTATCTAATATCATTATTTTAGGAAAATACGCAAATAAATTTCAACGTACCAGCAAGAAAAATTGACTTGTTGCGGATTTCAAAAACACACCCACAGGTCAACATAAACTGCATTTAAAAAAATAAAAAGAAACAAAATGGTGAGTATGAGATCTCATCCACTTTGCTGGAGCTGTAAGCGCACACTGCGTTTTTTGCTGCGCTTTGTCACGTATTTTGGGTGCAGTTTTGGTAGAAAAACTGCTTGCATTTCCTTCCCCATCAAAGTCTGAAATTTCATTTTTGCTTTTTTTTTTGGCTGTATCTTTGTCGTGACCACAAAGCTGCAGCTTGTCAGTTCTCTTTGCATTTTGTCCCTGCATTTCGGAGGTCTGGCAGCTCACATCCCCACTGACTCTGGGTCGGCGGGGGATTGATCCCTGGTATCTGGCCAGATGCCAGTCCACATATAAAGTCTAAGGGGACCAGAATCCGGCGCAAAGGGGTAGGAGCAAGCACTTAATACTTACTGATTCACTGGGGCGACTGTGACACTTCTAAGGCGGCCACTCATTCTTCTTCCCAGGCTGCTCATTAGGTTCATTCATATTCACGGTCCACCAGCGTCTGTGATTAGTTGCAATCAGAAGAGCCCCCTCGCTGAGTGATAGCATGTCTGAGGTTTCCAATCACAGACGCTGGTGGGTGGGTTTACATCGTACAGCAAAATAAATAAATAAAAATTAGCGTAGAATCCCCCATATTATGATACCAGCACAGATAAAGCCTGACAGCTGAGGGTTGTTATTCTCAGGCTCAGGATAGCCATGGTTATTGGCCACACTCGAGCCGAAAAATATCAGCCTGCAGTCCCCGAAATTGCTGCAACCATTATATTCAACAGTCACGGTACTTTACCCTGCTCTTCCGATTGCCCTGGTGCAATGGCAATCAGGGTAATAAGGAGTTAGTGGCTACTGTTGGCTGCAATTAAGTCCTTGTTTAGTAATGTCAGGCATCTATGAGACACCCCCATCACTAATCTGTAAGTGAAAGTAAATAAACACAAACAGCAAAAAAATCCTTTATTTGAAATAAGACAAAAGCACCCTCTTTCACCCCTTTATTAACCCCCAAAGCACCCCTGCAGGTCTGATGTGATCCACACAAGGTCCCACGACACTTCCACCACTGCCGCATCTGAAGCGAACGCCATAGAACACGATGGCCCGCTATGAGGTTCAGGCAGCAACTGAGCCGCAATCAGTGGTCACGTCACTCAGGTTAGTTGCAGCTACAGCTGGAGTCCTTCACCTGTGACCACAAATCACCTGAGTGACATCATTGCTGATCACACGGCTCATTTCAGTTGCTGACTGAAACTCACAGCAGGCAGTCATGTTCTATGGCGCTTGCTGTAAGCTTCAGATGTAGCCGTCCTGGAAGCGTCGTGGGACCTCAAGTGGCTTACATCGGACTTTCGGGGGTGGTTTTGGGGGTTAATAAACTGGTGAAAGAGGGTGTTTTTTGTCTTTTATTTCAAATAAAGGATTTTTTGGGTTTTTGTGTATATTTATTTTCACAGATTAGTGATGGGGGGGTCTCATAGACTCCTCCCATTACTAATCTAGGGCTTAGTGGCAGATTTTGGCTGCCTTTAACTGTGTAGAGATCACCATCGGCCAAACAATTTGTTGACCACCAGCAATCTGATATGTGGGGGGAGGGCACTTACAGTATTCATTTTTCCTATTGAGTATAATGTATACATGTCACTTAGGCCTCACTAGATTTTTATCGATCCTTCATGTGACTGGCTGGCTCCTGAACTCAATCATCTCTTCTCCACCCCTGATTTAAGTGTATTTGTTGCCTACAGATTGGCGAGAGATAATTTTTAGACTGGATATGTACAATTGTAAACTAGCTTGCCAATTCACTAGCCATTGCCTGATTCATACATTGCACTAGATTGCATTAAATTGATTTTCTTCATTCTCATGAGCTTATCTTCATGTATAAGAATGTCTACTAATGTGAGTGTAGGTGACAAGTACAAGTAATGTAGATGTAGCATCCTCGTTATTTCAAAAATATTCATTTAATCTGGCATTCAACTCGCCTAAATTCTGGTACAAGTGATTAGTAATCCAAATTGAATGAAGTGGAAAAATTAGTATACTAATAAACTGATTGCATACTAATGGTAATGTTATAATCTAGTATATGTATTCTCCCATTAATGCCAGATTAAAGAATTAGTAGATCTAGTTTTTACTGTAAATTGTATCAAGTGTCAAAAACCAACATCCAAAAAAACACTGCCTTAATTATATACACAGCTAATTGGCCTTTTAAAATGGTCTTATTTAAAATTAAATAGATGTTTTCGGAGAGTACAATATTGATAGCCAAGCCTTAGGTGGGTCGCCATAGATTTCAGAAAGGTGGGGTTCTGACTTTGTGTCTCCGCTAATCAGCTGTTCAGTCAGTACTGCATCACCTTCTACTGAGCACAGGTGGTTGTCTTTCACTTAAATGGAACTGAGCTGCGGTAAGTTGCAGTACCATATGTTTCCACTAGCAGAGCTATGGAGCTGTGACTAATAAATAATAAACGGGCTCCAACAGAAGGCACAACCCAATTAGTCAGCTGACTGCCAGGGTGCCGGGTGTCAGACCTCAACCAATTTGTGGCATTAAATGACCGCTGATTTGTAAATATTTTCTAATGGGCGGTCTTTTAATTGCCCATTTGCACAAACTGACTGCCCTTAAAGGAGTTGTCCACTACATGGACAACCCCTACTCATTCCACTTGTTTGCCCCATTAAAATAAATAAGCCTATGCTCTCCTTCAGTGTAACCTTGGTTCCAACGATGTGAAGTTGCGTTCCCGGGGCCCACATGACATTATGACACGCGAGGCCTGTGATTAATCAGTGTCTGCTTCCTTTGCCCCGCCTTCGGAGAATTGAGCATGAAGTCCGTGGAGCGCCCACATCCTGCTCAATGTCCAAAGACGGGCAGACAGATGTCAGGTGCGGATTGGTCGTGGGGCTTGTCATAACAATGTCACGTTGGCCACAGGAACACGACTTGAGACATTTCTGGAACTGCTGCTACACGGAAGGTGAGCATAGGCTTATTTATTTGTATAGGGGAGAACAAGAAGAATGAGTAAGGGGTTTTCCATGTAGTGGACATCCTCTTGATTGAACCACAAATGAGCTCTAATAGATTGTTCAGGATGCCATTGTTCTCGATAGCAGAGGTCTTAAGGTGGTGTCACACACAGCGACGGCGACAACGACGTCTCTGCTAAGTCACCATTTTCTGTGACGTAGCAGCGACGTCCCGTCGCTGTCGCTGTGTGTGACATCCAGCAACGACCTGGCCCCTACTGTGAGGTCGCCGGTCGTTGCTGAATGTCCTGCTTAATTTTTTGCTCGTCGCTCTCCCGCTGTGAAGCACACATCGCTGTGTGTGACAGCGAGAGCGCGACGAACTGAAGGGAGCAGGGAGACGGCTTCTGGCAGTCTGCGGTAAGCTGTAACCAAGATAAACATCGGGTAACCAAGAAGCCCTTTCCTTGGTTACCCGATATTTACCTTAGTTACTAGCATCTGCCGCTCTCATGCTGCCAGTGCCGGCTCCCTGCTCCCTGCACACATAGCTGGAGTACACATCGGGTAGTTAACCCAATGTGTACTCTGGCTAGGAGTGCAGGGAGCCAGTGCTAAGCGGTGTACTCTCACGCTGCCAGTGCTGGCTCCCTGTTCCCTGCTCTCCTAGCCAGAGTACACATCGGGTTAATTACCCGATGTGTACTCCAGCTACGTGTGCAGGGAGCCAGCGCTAAGCGGTGTGCTCTCGCGCTGCCAGTGCCGGCTCCCTGCACACGTAGCTGGAGTACACATCGGGTAATTAACCCGATGTGTACTCTGGCTAGGAGAGCAGGGAGCCGGCACTGGCAGTATGAGAGCGGCAGACGCTAGTAACTAAGGTAAATATTGGGTAACCAAGAGAAGTGCTTTCCTTGGTTACCCGATATTTACCTTAGTTACCAAGCGCAGCATCGCTTCCACGCGTCGCTGCTGGCTGGGGGCTGGTCACTGGTCGCTGGTGAGATCTGCCTGTTTGACAGCTCACCAACGACCATGTAACGACGTAGCAGCGATCCTGATAAGGTCAGGTCGCCCGTCGTTATCGCTGCTGCGTCACTATGTGTGACCCCAGCTTTATTGCAAAGGACAATGTGCTGCTGAGAACGATGGTGATCCAGCACAAAAGATCATTTGCACCGATCAGGTAGTGTTCTGCTTCTTTGTTTGGTGATCAGCAACCTAGAAACACTCCTTCATGAAAATCTGGCACCTTAGGGGTAGGCAATCAATATTGTAGTCCTAGAAAACTGCTTTAATGATCATTTAGTGACATTTATTTGTCTTGGACATAATGTGTAAAGTATATTATTATACTTTCCAATAGAAGACAACGATTCAAGTATCAAATCAGAAACCGAATGTTCACATAAAGTAACTTGCGCGCTTCATTAAGATACCACAAGATGAAAAAAAGTAAAATAACTTCCTAATAAATTTACACTATGGATGTCGTGTCTTCTTCACTTCAGGATATGTCACTGTGAAGGGGATGATGAGAGTCCTCTGATAACCCCCTGTCACTGTACAGGAAGCCTTCATTTCGTGCACCAGGCTTGCCTCCAGCAATGGATCAAGAGCTCCGATACTCGCTGCTGTGAACTTTGCAAGTTTGAGTTCATTATGGAAACCAAATTAAAGCCTTTAAGAAAAGTAAGTGAAGCAAATTTCTGCTGAGTGAGTGATTCTGAGCACAAAGTTTTGCAGATGTCCTACAATAGGATTTTCCTCAGAGACAAGTATCTATACATGTCAGCAATTCTAAGGCATTCATATAGCCTCACAGACAATAGGATTATATCTGAATGTTGGATACTGGGTGGTTAGAGAGGACGTGGCTCCAGGTTCAAGGTGGCCAGTTTTCACTTTGCTCCCCTGAGTATGAAGTTTTTGGTTTTTCTGATATCCACCATACGGCTCCAGAGGTATTGGCTTTTTTTATTTAGTGATAATGGTTACGGTCTTAAGCAAGGGAGCGTGGTTCACAGGATTCCTTATAGATAATAATTCTCTGAGTTACTACCACGTGAGCCACACCTCTTTGTAAAGAACTAAAAAGTAGCACTAAATAAAAGATCCATATCTCTAGAATGATATGGCGGATTTAAAAATAAAAAAAAAAAAAAGAGAATACTCCGGAGAAATGTAGGAATAAAGGCTACTTTACACACTGCGATATCGGTCCCGATATCGCTAGTGTGCGTACCCGCCCCCATCTGTTGCGCGACATGGGCATATCGCTGCCCGTGCCGCACAACATCGCCCAGAGCCGTCACACATACTTACCTGTCCGGCGACGTCGCTGTGACCGGCGAACCGCCTCCTTTCTAAGGGGGCGGTCCGTGCGGCGTCACAGCGACGTCACTGAACCGCCGCCCAATCGCAGCGGAGGGGCGGAGATGAGCGGGACGTAACATCCCGCCCACCTCCTTCCTTCCGCATAGCGGCCGGGAGGCAGGTAGGGAGACGTTCCTCGCTCCTGCGGCGTCACACGCAGCGATGTGTGATGCCGCAGGAACGAGGAACAACCTCGTTACTGCTGAAGTAACGATTTTTGGGAATTAGGACCCGTGTAGCCGATTAGCGATAAATCACGCTTTTGCGACGATTTTACATCGCTGAACGCTGTTACACAAAGCTATATCGCTAACGATTGCGGAAGTGCGTCACCAAAACCGTGACCCCAACTACAAAATTCAGGCGATATCGCAGTGTGTAAAGCCCGCTTAAGGCCACATGCACACGTTGCGTGTTTTGTGAGGTGTTTTGTTTTTGTTTTTTTTACCTTCGTGTTTGTAAGGTCAAAACAGGAGTGGGTAAAACATAATCCAGAAGTGGTGCTCATGTTTCTATTATACCTTTCCTCTGGTTGTTCCACTCCTGGTTTTGGTTACAAATACTGAGGTAAAAAACTCACAGAATACTCAACGTGTGCACGGGGCCTAAAAAAGAGCAAAAAGTTTCCTCTTTTCTCTTGGTGACAGGTCCTCTTTCATATGACTAAGTGGTAAGAGAAGCTCCTGTCGGCTTGGATGTGATGTAAAATTATGATTTATTTTTTTTTTCCCTTACCATTCATTCTAGTGGGAAAAGCTGCAGATGACCTCAAGTGAACGAAGGAAGATCATGTGCTCGGTTACATTCCACATCATTGCAATCACTTGCGTTGTTTGGTCTTTATATGTTTTAATTGACAGAACTGCAGAGGAGATCAAATTGGGCCAAACCACTGGTAGGTAAACTTTATTTATTAAGGGTTTTTGGGGGGATAAACCTACATTTCTCCAATGCCTCTATATCCCTACACATAGCCGGAATCCTGACTGTGTGCAATATTCACTGTCAGGATTCCGCTCTTTTGCCAGCTTCAGCGATTGTTATCTGACCACAGTTATGATATTTGCATATGTGCAGTCACATGCCACTTTTCTCAACAGGACATTGTGAGAAGCAGGGAAAGTTGCTCGTTGACCACCAGTAAAATATTGTACGAGAAGGCAACAAAGTGCAATCCTGACATTAAGGGGTTTGAGTAGAGGAAGATCTCCATTGGCTGCACGAAATCCTTTACTACTGTAATCAAGTTATCAGCAGTACATTTCCTGTTTTCTTGGGGCAACGTGCTGCCAATAGCATGGTATTTTTTACTGCCAACACGACAATCTGATCACCCAACAAACGATCATTTGACAGCATATTGGGAACGAGCGTTCACAGATTTTCGAAGTATCTAAATGCACCTTATCCAGGATCTGTCACTTTAACCTTCAGTTATTTGCGCCAAAATACTTACACTATTAGTGACATGGGGTCACTGTGGAACAGTCGACACCACATCTTGCGATGCACTGAAGAGGGACGGGTGTCCGTGCTGGGAAGCTCCCTTAACAGATGGTTACCTACCTTCCATACTTGCAGAAATATAATAAAAACAAATTCACTTGGGGTCCATTGGATTCCACTCGATTAATTAAAGGTTAATGGCTTTTCACAAAAACCTAGAAAAACTTTATAAATTGGATAACACTTGAATCAACGTGTACTATAAAATATATAATTCTTTTTTTTATCCCACTCAGAGAATGCAAAAAAATAAAGAAATTAAAAAATACCAAAATTGCATACTTGTTTATTCCCATTTTAAGTTAATAAAAAAAAGTAATCAAAAAGCCATTATCTACCCAAAAATGGGACCAATGAAAACTAAAGTTTACCTCACTAAAAACATGCCTCCACACAACATGGTGATCCAAACAAAAATAAATATCTATAAATATATTTTTAAAGTGGGAAATTTATTTTAGTAAAACATAAAAAAATCTAATAAAAATGTATTCTCATTATTGTACCAAAATGCAAAAAAAGTAATTATAATTCTATAGAATGAGTGATGTTAAAAATTTTAAAAAGAAAACAGAAAATCCACAATTACAGCTTTTTTGATTATTCCACCTCCCAAAAAAATTGTGTTAGAAAGTGATCAAAAAGTTCTGTACCCCGAAACTGAGACCAATGAAAACTATCGTATTTTTCATTTTATAAGACGCACCAGATAATAAGATGAACCCAAATTTAGAGAGAATAAAGGTTAAAAAAAAAAAGGGGGCTCAGTCCTATACTCTGGTGCGGTCTTACCGAAGGGGGGCAAGAAGAAAAAAGTACCGCACATAATGGGGAGCACACCAACAATAATAGTAAAAGCAACCTTTATTTGTAGCAAAATTTTAAAAACCATTAAAATACAAAGACACACACCTAATAACATGGCATGCACCCGCCGCCCAGCCCCACAACAATATTATGAGTATAATATATCATAAATACAGGCATCAATGACATGTGGCAGAATGGAAACAACAATAGACAATATATATATATACAGATATGACAATCCCAAAGGGATTGCTGACCCCCCCGTCCTTGTTCCCACACACCTTAACTATCTTCCCCCTAGAGGGATTATGGTCTGTATATTAGTATAGGCATATTGCTATATCAGGCTCTCTGACCATAGCCAGCTATTGCTATTCCATATTTTTTGACTATGTCCCATTGTTACTGGGCTTCTTTTGGCCTCTTGCGGGTGTAGGTCTATATTGACTCTTACCATTATTCTTCCCTTTGGGATTGTCATATCTGTGTGTGTATATACATATATATATATATATATATATATATATATATATTGTCTATTGTTGTTTCCATTCTGCCACATGTCATTGATGCCTGTATTTATGATTTATGATATATTATACTCATAATATTGTTGTGGGGCTGGGCGGCGGGTGCATGCCGTGTTATTAGGTGTGTGTCTTTGTATTTTAATGGTTTTTAAAATTTTGCTACAAATAAAGGTTGCTTTTACTATTATTGTTGGTGTGCTCCCCATTATGTGCGGTACTTTTTTCTTCTTGTTCCCAATTACTTCTTGCCGCACGGGTGAGCACTTGCTCTAATATAATATGAATTATTTTTGGCGGTGCACCCTTTTTTCTGCTTGTTATTACCGGAGGGGGGCAACAGCGGTGGTGGAGCGAGGTCACAGGAGGCAGAAGCTGTGCTGGCAGTGGTGGGTCTGTGCTTGCGGGAGTGGCGGCGGGCCAGTGTTGGCAGCGGCGGGTCAGTGTTGGTGGTGGTGGCAGTGGGTCTGTGCTTGCAGCAGAGGCTGCGGTGGCTGTGTGGAGCAGGACGGTGCGGCGAGTGTCCAAGATGCTCTGTCGGCGGTCCGGGCTTCAAAGAAATGGAGCTCTCATCCAAGAGCTCCATCTCCGCACGTGCTGACTCCAGGCACCATCATTTGAAGCCCGGACCGCGGACAGACCATCTGAGACACCCACCGCACAGCCACCGCAGCTTCCGCTGCTAGCACAGCCACCGCAGTCTGCACAGCCAGCCGGCCGCTGACACAGAGTGGAAGCCAGCAGGCCGTCCGCCCGCCCACACAGAGAGGCAGCCGCCCGCACAGACAGCCACTCATCATCTCTCCACCTCCTGTTAAGCTATATTCGGATTTTAAGACGCACCCCTCATTTTCCTCCCAAATTTTTGGGAGGAAAATTGTCTTATTCTGAAAAGTAAGATGTACCGTATCATGCAAGAAATAAATTCTCATAAAGCTGTAAAATGTTAAACTTATGACTCAAAGTATAGGCACAAAAGTATAAATATTTTTTCAAGCAGGGTATTTTTTATACAAAATAATAAAACAAATCAAGATAAATTTGGTATCTCCTTAATTGGGGTGACCTACAATATTAATATAAGAGTAGCCATCATTTTAAATTTTTATTTCATAAATCAATTGTATAAGTGAAAATAAGAAACTTTGTAATATTTCTTATCAGAGAAATCTGCTTCTTTTTCCACCAGAACTAATCATTAATTTTCAGAATTCTCAATTCTGAAGTAAAATCTGTATTCAGTGAAAACTTTGCCATTACTGAGAGAGGAGATGGCAGTTACTAGTGATAAAAACTTTAGGAAAATGGAAGTAGGGGTGGAAAGCAAGGAGCTAGACGCAGAGCCTCTGCCTGCCCCTCCATTTTACATAGAATCTTATCTGTAGCAACCCCCATCTCCTATCTCAGGAATGTAATAATCTGGCTTCAAAAAATACAGATTTCACCTGTGAATTAAGAATTTTGAAAATGATCAGTTCTGGCGGAGAAAGAAGACTACTTCTCTGATAGGATATATTACAAAATCAATTTTCATGTGCACTATTGATTTATGAAATAAAAAATTAAATCGATGGTTACTCTTTAAAATTTTATTTGTGCAGGATGTGACTACCATTCAATTTTAAAATGTAAAGAAAAAAAATCAGCAGTATTTGTGTATTGTCTATTATTTTTTTATAAAGAGTTAATAAATGTTTTATGTACTATTGTATGTGGGCCAAGTGGTGCTACTGAGTTACTACTCATCTCAGCTCTGAATTGACATCTGGCTTCAAGCCCAGGGGTTAGTAATGGAGAGGGCAAGCCCATTATTAACCTGGTAAGTGTAAAGTAAAAAAAAAAAAAACCCAAACAGGAAAAAATAGGTTGTTTGGATAAAGACTCCCCATACTTCCACGTTAACCAATTTATAATTTAAAGAAATCTTCGACGTTCCGACTTAATCCAATGGTGTAATTTCCACGACTTCCATTGAATCTTGATTAAAAAAAGCTCTTTAGGTCACTCTCAGTCATTGGCAGGCACGGAATTTCACTTGGAGGGATTTTCAATTTATTGTTACCTTTTGTTGTCTATGTTACTGGCCACAGTGCAGATTCTTTTTGAATGGAGCTTGTAAGCGCTGCCCTAAATCTGGCTGGATGAGTGGATCTACCCAGCTTCAGTGGCATTTAGACTCTGCCAATGCTGATGATAAGCAGCCTCTGGTTGCACAATGTGAGTGCATATTTTGGGCAAATGATGTGATGATGCTGGTGTGAGCTGTCAATTCAGCAGGAGCACCCCACCACCACCAAACAGGAAGCAGAGAGGGAGCAGAGCAGTACGCTTCTGCCATACTTAATGATACAACCCCTTTACTTTAAAAGTATAAATTATTGCTTAAATTGGCAGAGCACCTCGGTCACCTGCATACTTACAAATGATTGATTTATACACTAGGTTGATCTGGCTACATCAACTGATCTCATATTGACATTGAAGCTGGTGCTCCCCTCTGCCTGATCCTAAGTGTTGTGGAATACGACCTATGTGCCTCCTTCTAAACTCATGATGAAAGCTACGAATTCTCTCAGGGAAGGTTAAACTCATAAGAAAATTTGTTAAACCGTTTTTTATTATAGACATTTTTGGTTTTGAAATTTTATTTTTTGATAAATTATACGTATAAAAACAACAATGTAAAGTAAATTTCAGTTTTCGCACTAGCCCCTGGAGCAGACGCTACTCTGACTCTGTGTGTTCCACAGCTCCCATGTCAGCTCTGTTGTATAAAATGAGGCAAGATGATCTCATTATCATTAGAGGATGAGGGAATTACAGGTCGATTAGTTATTGGGCTGTAGGCAGGATAGTAACCCTACACACATGGATAATGCTCTGTGTGCAGCTTCTGTCACTCCTCGTGTCTGGAGCTCTTCATCGTCTTTTCAGGGAGATTGTATTAGTATATTGACATTTCCTTGACAGTTATCTCTTAATTCATTCAAGCTGCCGTACATGTACCACACTCTTCTGTATTTACAGACAATACAAGAAAGAAATCTACCTCAGAGATGGCTATAGTATTGACAATTATACACCTGCTTGTTCACTCAAGGACAAGTGTATGTGACCACTATACAAAAACCAATATAACACAAAATACCGTCATATAGTGGTCCGATACCAGTTCTAAATAGCTGGTCTGCAGGGTATCCACATATCGCAGATTAAACGAGAATATAGGACTGATCAGGTCCAGTAGGAGGCAGAATACATAATTGCATCCTATTGTTTCTAGTTGATGTCTTCTCTGATCAGAATTCTTTTTTCTATTCTTCTGGAGCAGAGGTTCATGAAAACTTCTCCCAGTGACCACTCATCTCCTTAGTTTGCTGACCAGACATCATTGGCCTCTCAGCTATGAAGCTAATGCTGTAAAAATACACAAACTGTGCTTACTGTGCTGCTGGCACCTTCACTGGGCCAATGGTCACATAGGAACTAGTGATGAGCGAGCACTACCATGCTCCGGCGCTTGTTACTCGTAAAAGAGCAGTTGGATGATCAGATGGACGTGACTTGAGTACCCGAGTATAATGGAAGTCAATGAGGAACTCAAACATTTTTCCAGAAGATTTCCCAGAAATATGCTCAAGTTTCCCATTGACTTCCATTATACTTGGGTACTTGAGTTGTGTCCATCCAAGCATTCACTGCGCTTTACGAGTATGGAGCACATGATCATGGTAGTACGCGCTGATCACTAATAGGGACCCGAAATCCTTGTCTAGAAGAACCTACCCCCATCTGTAGGCTGTACTACCGAGGGACACAACCTCAGTATCCGGACTGAGCAGCTTTTTCAAACACAGCTCTTGTCTTTCGGGAAGGTTATTTTGATATGCTTTATATTAATAATCCACGGTTTTCTGCACTGTTTCCCACTTTTTACTTTGACCTGAAGATTAATCACTGCAAAGCTATTGTGGAGAAAAAACAAGTAAAAAGCCCAATATGATTGTTTTTCATTAGACATAAACATAATCATCCAAAGTGTCAAACATTACAAACAGTACTCAGAGGGTGGATGACCTGTCCAGACCATAGTGACATTTCTATCAATGAAACCACAGTTAGAGATGATACAAAAAACATCTTTTTAGCCTTAAGGTCATGTCAGACGGTGACAAAGAGTTCTGTCATATTTCCCAGTATATAAATTCTTACATTTTCTTTTACAGGTATCCTGGAATGGCCATTTTGGACTAAATTAGTCGTGGTAGCAATCGGCTTCACTGGAGGACTTTTGTTTATGTACGTGCAATGTAAAGTCTACGTCCAGCTATGGAAAAGGCTAAAGGCTTACAACAGAGTCATCTATGTGCAGAACTGTCCCGAAACCTGTAAAAAGAAAACATTTGAAAAAACAACTATAATAATTGAGCCAAATCTGGAGAGCAAAGAAGCTCTTGGCATTCATCACTCAGACACAAACTCTTCTTACTACACAGAACCAGAAGACTGCGGAGCAGCAATTCTCCAAGTGTAAAGACTGGAAACCTACTGGACTCTTTTCAGGAGATGACCATTTACCGACTGCAGGCAGCAGTAGATTTAGTGTCCTGAAATATCCCCCTTTTTCAATTTTGTCCGTTGCTACTATAAGCATCTTTACGAGTAAAGGGGTAGAGTCATGATTTTCTGGTTATACCTCTTACAAGAACAAATGAAATAACCTATATATTCAGGAGCACGATCAAGGAATATAAAAAAACCCTCATAGATGATGATTTTGTTTTTCCATTTTAAGTACAAACTACTTACGGCTTTTTCACTCAATCTGGTGTGGTAAAGTAAGTGAATGAGGTTCACAGACCTGAGCTTGTCTTCAAGAATGATGCAGAAGGGAGATAGGACATTCTTAGCACATCCACTGCTCTTACTGCCAGTGACATCTTTTTTTGGCTCTCGCTTTTTAGAATCCTGCTTTACGGAAGAGTCACAAGAGCATCTAGCACTTTCTTTTGTGTAAAAATGGTTTTGTAATATCTCTATTGACTCCCAAAAAAATGGTTTCATTACAAATCAGAGAATGTGCTCTGTCATTTCTAGTATAATTAATGTGCAACCTCTTGCCTTACATACTGTATATACAAGAAAAAAAGTTTTCTTCACGACTTTATCATTTTACACATGATGATAACAAATTTTGCCTTGTTATATCAGGAAAATGCATCTGTAAGTAGTTGGGAATTAACATTTTTTCTACCACATGTATTCAAGACCTTTTTTACCAATGAAAATGCACAAAATTGGTAGACCTTTGAATTTCTCGTGTAATATTGAATAAAAATATAGAACTTTTATTACGTTAAGTTATTTCAGTTATATGTGTGTGTTTTTGTTAAAATTTGTCATCTTCCATTGAACACAAAATAATAAAACATATAAGACATACAGCATGTGAAGAATCCAACTTCTAATGGAGCATCACGGCAGATGCAGAGTCCTCAGCTCCTGTATACAACTACCGTATTTTCCCGAAAATAAGACCTACCCCAAAAATAAGCCCTATCATTTCATACAGGATTTTTGGAGTATGCGTGAAATATAAGCCCGACTCCAAAAATAAGCCCTAGTTACAGTCAGGGCTGGCATTAGGGGGAGTTAAATGTTGAAATTCTCAAGGCCCCATTCTTAGGGACTCCAGTAGTTGTATGCCAACGTTCAGATTGTTTAAGGACCTTTGATGACTTCACAGTCATGTAACCAAATGTCTCTTCATTGTAGAAGCCTAAAAGAACTGAACAGGAGACAGGCTGCTATGGAGGACTGGAATTAGGGGGATGGGAGAGCAAACTGGGCAGTTTCACAGGGCCCCCATTCTCATCGGGGCCCCAGGGTTTATATCATGATGATAACATTGTGTCAGGGCCTTTGTGACATCACATCATGTGACCAAAGGTCATTGCTGGAATTTAAAGGAGACCGGCTAATATGTATGTGCAGTGTATGGATGTATAAGAAATAAATAGACAGATAATAGATGGATTATGGATGGATAGATAAATATGAGATATAAATATATAGATAATAGGATAGATAATAGATAAATAATAAAGAATAGATAGACACACAAGGTTTGGTGAGTTATGTTGATGTTCCAGAATGCGATATGACAATATTTGAATAAATGTTGATTTTTATTTTGCTCAAGAATAAATGGGGATTGTTGTTCATGGGGAAAGAAAAATACAGTGCCTACAAGTAGTATTCAACCCCCTGCAGATTTAGCAGGTTTGATAAGATGCAAATAAGTTAGAGCCTGCAAACTTCAAACAAGAGCAGGATTTATTAACAGATGCATAAATCTTACAAACCAAAAAGTTATGTTGCTCAGTTACATTTTAATAAATTTTCAACATAAAAGTGTGGGTCAATTATTATTCAACCCCTAGGTTTAATATTTTGTGGAATAACCCTTGTTTGCAATTACAGCTAATAATCGTCTTTTATAAGACCTGATCAGGCCGGCACAGGTCTCTGGAGTTATCTTGGCCCACTCCTCCATGCAGATCTTCTCCAAGTTATCTAGGTTCTTTGGGTGTCTCATGTGGACTTTAATCTTGAGCTCCTTCCACAAGTTTTCAATTGGGTTAAGGTCAGGAGACTGACTAGGCCACTGCAACACCTTGATTTTTTCCCTCTTGAACCAGGCCTTGGTTTTCTTGGCTGTGCGCTTTGGGTCGTTGTCTTGTTGGAAGATGAAATGACGACCCATCTTAAGATCCTTGATGGAGGAGCGGAGGTTCTTGGCCAAAATTTCCAGGTAGGCCGTGCTATCCATCTTCCCATGGATGCGGACCAGATGGCCAGGCCCCTTGGCTGAGAAACAGCCCCACAGCATGATGCTGCCACCACCATGCTTGACTGTAGGGATGGTATTCTTGGGGTCGTATGCAGTGCCATCCAGTCTCCAAACGTCACGTGTGTGGTTGGCACCAAAGATCTCGATCTTGGTCTCATCAGACCAGAGAACCTTGAACCAGTCTGTCTCAGAGTCCTCCAAGTGATCATGAGCAAACTGTAGACGAGCCTTGACATGACGCTTTGAAAGTAAAGGTACCTTACGGGCTCGTCTGGAACAGAGACCATTGTGGTGGAGTACGTTACTTATGGTATTGACTGAAACCAATGTCCCCACTGCCATGAGATCTTCCCGGAGCTCCTTACTTGTTGTCCTTGTGTTAGCCTTGACTCTTCGGACAAGCCTGGCCTCAGCACGGGTGGAAACTTTCAAAGGCTGTCCAGGCCGTGGAAGGCTAACAGTAGTTCCATAAGCCTTTCAATTCCGGATGATGCTCCCAACAGTGGAGACAGGTAGGCCCAACTCCTTGGAAAGGGTTTTGTACCCCTTGCCAGCCTTGTAACCCTCCACGATCTTGTCTCTGATGGCCTTGGAATGCTCCTTTGTCTTTCCCATGTTGACCAAGTATGAGTGCTGTTCACAAGTTTGGGGAGGGTCTTAATTAGTCAGAAAAGGCTGGAAAAAGAGATAATTAATCCAAACATGTGAAGCTCATTGTTCTTTGTGCCTGAAATACTTCTTAATACTTTAGGGGAACCAAACAGAATTCTGGTGGATTGAGGGGTTGAATAATAAATGACCCTCTGAATAAACTTTTCACAATTTAAAAAAAGAAATAACATTCTTTTTTGCTGCAGTGCATTTCACACTTCCAGGCTGATCTACAGTCCAAATATCACAATGCCAAGTTAATTCCGAATGAGTAAACCTGCTAAATCTGCAGGGGGTTGAATACTACTTGTAGGCACTGTAATATATCCCCTGAAAATAACCCCTAACCCATTTTTTTGAGCAAAAAAATTATAACAATTTTAATGGATTACTCAGGAATCTCTTTGCGTGGAGCAATTACACAACTGAACCCAGTTTATAGGTGATAATAAAGTTTATATTGTAACACACGTGATAAACAAACAAGTGCAAAACACAAGTAGCAGAGTAATTTGCAAGTGTCCAAAAAACAAGTAGCAGAGCAATTTGCAAGTGTCCAAAAAAACAAGTAGCGCAATCCGGCTTACGTGAAAACAAGGCAGATCAGGCAAGAACCGCAGCAGGGTCTAGGCATCAGAAGCAGGAAGCAGCAGGAGTGCAGAAGTTAGCAGAACCTCTGATAAGCTGCAACAGGCGAGTCACACAGACTTTGCTGGGGTAGATGGAGAAACGTGAGACACCACTAGGAGGAAACCAGGCAGAATACTCAGAGGACTAGAGGCTGGACTGGAATTAAAAAGGCAAAAGAATGCAAAACACATGGAGAAGAATGAAGCAGGGGACACCATCTTGGAAAAGGGGAAAAAGCCCAAAAAGGATGAACAGAAAAACCAGAGTCCTGACAAAAATAATATAAGACCCTCTCTTATTTTTGGGCATACACCGTATAAACACAATTAAATAGATCATCCAAACATAAATAATGGTATACAGAAAGTAACAACAAGTATAGGGTCATAAACAAGAAGATGGAGTCATAAACTCATATAATGGGCAAGTATAAAATACATCACTTTATTGATATGATGGTCATAGGTAAGGCATAAAAATGTAGGACAGGTAGAGGCACAGTGTATATGTATAGCGTGGCAGCCACATGATGGGGGGGGGGTCTATATACGTAACAATGCTCCATGTATCAGATAGGGAGTACAAACAAATGAAGCGATACACATAGATTATCAACCTGATACATGGATTGAGAACCAAGCTGGGCTGTCAATAACTGCCATGATTATCCGCTTCTTCTGCCAAGCTTTTTTATGTACCTTTAATCAAATTATTATTTTTTTTTTTACACACATTGTGTTTTTGAGATGGTGACTATATGCAGTGTTATTTTTTTTTTCTTTACTATTCTTTTTTATTTTTTTATTTTCACTTTTTGTATACATGTAGCTTATTATCACTGTCTATATACACACTAGAGATCAAAATTAGAGAACACACAATTTCTTAAATGTTAAGGTCATTATGTAGTCCTATGTGATTATATCCTAATGTAGTATAAATATCAAATAACACCTTTATTCAGTACACACGACAAAATATTGTTTAAAAACATTTAAAATAAGACATGTAGGACAACACATGTGGAGCGGAACCTATATCGTGACACTGGTGGACAAGAAAAGATTCAACTCTGAGCGGTTCCTTGCCACCTATGGGGACATGGTGACTTATTTGATATCTCTGTGTCTCTTCTTTTGGCCATCTCGTATTTGACCTCCTCATGCTAATATGCATTTTCTCCGGCCCATGATCTCATTGTTGCCAGTTTGTTTTTCTGTTCTCAGGGTTTATTAATACCCTCTATGGGAGCTGCGGGTTATTGGGGTTTTCTCCTTATGTGTACGCCTGCTTTACCGCTTGCAGGTTGGTCACTGGGTCACATCTGTTATACAGGTGTTTAGATTTGCAATGATAACATACTGATTGATATAAAGAATAATAATACACCCTAATTATATATCTATACATTATATATAGATTCATATATATATCTCAGAGTGCACTATATCTTTTGCTACTTGAATATACTAGTGTTATATATTTAAGGCAAACAGTGTCTGTGTGTTATTAGGCTATACCTTTAATTAGTTCCTAAAGCAACTATATTTAGAGGTCTTGCAGGTTCTATGTGCATCTATAATTTAGGCAGTCTACCACACGGGTTTGCCTGTCTCACAGGTTTTTTTTTTTACACCCCCCTCTATCGGGGTACATCTGTGCTCTGGTCCTGTGACACCCTCCTTCGTGTGCCTTACATACATACGGGGCCTTTTTATGCTACTCAGTCTATGTACACCGGTCATGCCGGTACCTTCTATGGGCATCTGTGCCTTCTAACCTTATATATGGTGCTTTGCGACCTACTCACCCTCCGCTTTCTTTGTGATAATTATCTTACAACCTTATGACCATCATATATCCATCTACACAGGGTTGGCATCCATCTGACATAGGTATTTCATCCATCACCGCCTTGCAATATTTTCTTGACCTCCCTTGTTATATTTAAACACCTGACCTTCTGTCTGTGTCGTTTGATGGCTTACCTCACAGCTCTCATTACCTGATGGTCTTGTGATATCATTCTGTATCTTATATGTTATTGTATGATATCTGTTGTATTTTGAACACCGGGTTTATTACCATATATTGAATCTTTTCTTGTCCACTAGTGTCACGATATAGGTCCCGCTCCGCGTGTGTTGTCCTACATTACTTATTTTAAATGTTTTTCAACAATCTTTTGTTGTTTGTACTGAATAAAGGTGTTATTTGATATTTATACTACATTAGGTGTGCCCCCTGGTTGTTTGTGCAGTGCCTTTTTTTCTTCTTTGATACATTTCTCTCCTTCCTGCATCAGGGTGCACCCACTTATTTACTCTGGTATAGTGGTGCGCTCCAATCCCCTTTTCTTTGGCGCTCCATTGGGAGACCCAGACAATTGGGTGTATAGCTACTGCCTCCGGAGGCCACACAAAGCATTACACTTAAAAGTGTAAGGCCCCTCCCCTTCTGCCTATACACCCCCCGTGGGATCACGGGCTCCTCAGTTTTCAAGCTTTGTGCGAAGGAGGTCAGACATCCACGCATAGCTCCACTGTTTAGTCAGCAGCAGCTGCTGACTATGTCGGATGGAAGAAAAGAGGACCCATACTAGGGTCCCCAGCATGCTCCCTTCTCACCCCACTTTTGTCGGCGGTGTTTGTTAAGGTTGAGGTACCCATTGCGGGTACAGAGGCTGGAGCCCACATGCTGCATCCTTCCCCATCCCCCTTAGGGCTCTGGGTGAAGTGGGATTTTACCGGTCTCCAGGCACAAGGGACCGTGCTCCGTCCACAGCCCCTGGGGAATCTGCTGGATATGGAGCGGAGTATCGTCAGGGACAGGGCCCTGCTACGTCGAGGTACTCTGTGTCCCCGTACAGACCGCGCGCACACTGCAGCATTGCTGGGTGTGTTAGTGCGCCGGGGACAACAGCGCTGCGCGCTTGTGCCACACTTCCACAGCTTGCTGAGGGAGTTAGTGTGTTGGGAACTGCCGCGCCGGCCGCTGCTGGCAGTTTATACTGCGGCTCGGCTGGGACTTGTGGTGCGCCGGGGACTTCCGCACTGGCCGTGCATATTTGTCGGCCGCGCTTATTACTAGAGTCCCCGGCTTTTGCGGCCTAGTTCCGTTTCGTTCCCGCCCCCAGGCCTGCCAGTCAGGGGAAGGGCGGGACGCTGTACAGAACGTCAGCGCCGAGGGCTGGAGTCTGCTTTACATACTCCAGCCCTCACATTGAGCACAGTGGGACGCCAGTTTCCCGCACTTTGTCTGAGGCACGCCCACGGTCCGCCCCTCTTCACTGAACGCCGGCAGCCATTCCTGTGTGCAGTCTGAGCTGGAGAGGGGAGACAAGTTCTGGGAGACCCAGGCACGGGATTCTGGCGACTACACACCCGCTTTTAGCGGGCGGTAAGCGGCACTCCGGTGCTGACCCCACTAGTGCCGAAGTGTTCAATTGTATTTTTATGCTTGCATGCTATACATTGCACTAAACGGTCGCTGGTGATTCTTGGCTATATACCCTCCTAGATTGCTCAGTGGAGAATACAGCATGTCGTCCGCAAAAAACAGGGGTGCCAAGGCACAGGCTTTCTATGCTGCTTGCACCGCTTGTGAGGCTGTTCTACCGGCAGGTTCCACTGACCCCCATTGTGTGCAGTGCTCGGCCCCTGTGCCCCCTGCTCGGCCGGGGCCTCTGCTGGAGGTGTCCCAGGGAGATCCACCTGTGAATACTGTCCAGGTGACGGGGACAGAGTTTGCAATTTTTGCTGATAGATTGTCTGTGACTATGTCTCAGATTTTAGAAACTTTGCAGTCTAGACCAGTAACTCAGACTATGGGCACTGTTGATTCATTGCTCCCTGGTCCCCCTCAGTTGGAACAGCTCCGGGCTCCGGGGGTGTCCCATGCATCCCAGGGTGATGGCTCTGACACGGACGACAGTCCCAGACAGCCTAAGCGAGCTCGCTATGAGCGGCCCTCTACATCATCACACTGGTCAGGGTCCCAGCAGGAGGACTCTCTGTATGATGAGGCGGAGGTAGCTGATCAGGATTCTGATCCTGAGACCGCTCTCAATCTGGATACTCCTGATGGTGACGCCATAGTGAATGATCTTATCGCATCCATCAATAAAATGTTGGATATTTCTCCCCCAGCTCCTCCAGTGGAGGAGTCAGCTTCACAGCAGGAGAAATTCCATTTCAGGTATCCCAAGCGTAAATTAAAATCCGAGTGGTCCAGAAAAGTACTTAAAGAGTCAGTCCAGAAACACCACGCTTATCCAGATAAGCGTTTCTCCAAACGGCTTAAGGATACACGTTATCCCTTTCCTCCTGACGTGGTCAAGAGCTGGACCCAGTGTCCCAAGGTGGATCCCCCAATCTCCAGACTTGCGGCTAGATCCATAGTTGCAGTGGAGGATGGGGCTGCACTTAAAGATGCCACTGACAGACAGATGGAGCTCTGGTTGAAATCCATCTATGAAGCTATCGGCGCGTCGTTTGCTCCTGCATTCACAGCCGTATGGGCACTCCAAGCTATTTCAGCTGGTCTTACACAGATTGACACGGTCACCCGTACATCTGTTCCGCAGGTGGCATCCTTAACCTCTCAAATGTCTGCATTCGCGTCTTAAGCGATTAATGCGGTTCTGGACTCTACGAGCCGTACGGCAGTGGCATCCGCCAACTCCGTGGTTTTACGCAGAGCCTTGTGGTTAAGGGAATGGAAAGCAGATTCTGCTTCCAAAAAATGTTTAACCAGTTTGCCATTTTCTGGTGACCGGCTGTTTGGTGAGCGTTTGGATGAAATCATTAAACAGTCCAAAGGTAAGGATTCATCCTTACCTCAGCCCAGACAAAACAAACCCCAACAGAGGAGGGGACAGTCGGGGTTTCGGTCCTTTCGAGGCTCGGGCAGGTCCCAATTCTCCTCGTCCAAAAGGACTCAAAAGGATCAGAGGAGTTCAGATTCTTGGCGGGCTCAGTCACGCCCAAAAAAGACAGCCGGAAGACCCGCTACCAAGGCGGCTTCCTCATGACTTTCGGCCTCCTCTCTCCGCATCCTCGGTCGGTGGCAGGCTCTCCCGCTTTGGCGACATTTGGCTGCCACAGGTCCAAGACCGTTGGGTGCGAGACATTCTGTCTCACGGGTACAGGATAGAGTTCAGTTCTCGTCCTCCAACTCGATTCTTCAGAACGTCTCCGCCTCCCGACCGAGCCGGTGCTCTTCTGCAGGCGGTGTGCACTCTAAAGGCGGAAGGAGTGGTGATCCCTGTTCCTCTTCTAGAGCAAGGTCACGGTTTTTACTCCAATTTGTTTGTGGTACCAAAAAAGGACGGGTCTTTCCGTCCCGTTCTGGACCTAAAACTTCTCAACAACCACGTGAGAACCAGACGGTTCCGGATGGAATCCCTCCGATCCGTCATCGCCGCAATGTCTCAAGGAGATTTCCTAGCATCAATAGACATCAAGGATGCTTATCTCCACGTACCGATTGCTCCAGAGCATCAGCGTTTTCTACGCTTCGTTATAGGAGACGAACACCTTCAGTTCGTAGCCCTGCCTTTTGGTCTGGCGACAGCCCCACGGGTCTTCACCAAAGTCATGGCAGCTGTAGTTGCAGTCCTGCACTCTCAGGGACACTCTGTGATCCCTTACTTAGACGATCTGCTGGTCAAGGCGCCTTCTCAAGAGGCATGCCAACACAGCCTGAACGTTGCGCTGGAGACCCTCCAGAGTTTCGGGTGGATCATCAACTTTTCCAAGTCAAATCTAACCCCGACCCAGTCGATAACATATCTTGGCATGGAGTTTCATACTCTCTCAGCGATAGTGAAGCTTCCGCTTGTCAAACAGCGTTCACTACAGACAGGGGTGCAATCTCTCCTTCAAGGCCAGTCACACCCCTTGAGACGCCTCATGCACTTCCTAGGGAAGATGGTGGCAGCAATAGAGGCAGTCCCTTTCGCGCAGTTTCATCTGCGTCCACTACAATGGGACATTCTCCGCCAATGGGACGGGAGGTCGAAGTCCCTCGACAGAAACGTCTCCCTTTCTCAGGCGGCCAAGGATTCTCTTCGATGGTGGCTGCTTCCCACCTCATTGTCGAAAGGGAAATCCTTCCTACCCCCATCCTGGGCGGTGGTGACGACAGATGCGAGTCTGTCAGGGTGGGGAGCAGTCTTTCTCCACCACAGGGCTCAAGGTACGTGGACTCAGCAAGAGTCCACCCTTCAGATCAACGTTCTGGAGATCAGAGCAGTGTATCTTGCCCTACATGCCTTCCAGCAGTGGCTGGAAGGCAAGCAGATCCGTATTCAGTCGGACAACTCCACAGCGGTGGCATACATCAACCACCAAGGAGGAACTCGCAGTCGGCAAGCCTTCCAGGAAGTCCGGCGGATTCTGACGTGGGTGGAAGACACGGCTTCCACCATATCCGCAGTTCACATCCCAGGCGTGGACAACTGGGAAGCAGACTTCCTCAGTCGCCAGGGTATGGACGCAGGGGAATGGTCTCTTCACCCGGACGTGTTTCAGGAGATCTGTCGCCGCTGGGGGATGCCGGACGTCGACCTAATGGCGTCTCGGCACAACAACAAGGTCCCAGCTTTCATGGCACGGTCTCACGATCACCGAGCTCTGGCGGCAGACGCCTTAGTTCAAGATTGGTCGCAGTTCCGGCTTCCTTATGTGTTTCCACCTCTGGCTCTGTTGCCCAGAGTGCTGCGCAAGATCAGGTCCGACTGCCGCCGCGCCATCCTCGTCGCTCCAGACTGGCCAAGGAGGTCGTGGTACCCGGATCTGTGGCACCTCGCGGTAGGCCAACCGTGGGCACTACCAGACCGACCAGACTTGCTGTCTCAAGGGCCGTTTTTCCATCAGAATTCTGCGGCCCTGAACCTGACTGTGTGGCCATTGAGTCCTGGATCCTAGCGTGTTCAGGATTGTCTCAAGAGGTCATTGCCACCATGAGACAGGCTAGAAAACCTACCTCCGCCAAGATATACCACAGGACGTGGAAAATATTCTTATCTTGGTGCTCTGCTCAGGGAGTCTCTCCCTGGCCATTTGGATTGCCTACTTTTCTTTCCTTCCTGCAATCCGGGTTGGAAAAAGGTTTGTCGCTCAGCTCCCTCAAGGGGCAAGTCTCAGCGCTATCTGTATTTTTTCAGAAGCGCCTAGCACGACTTCCTCAGGTACGCACGTTCCTGCAAGGGGTCTGTCATATCGTCCCTCCTTACAAGCGGCCGTTAGAGCCCTGGGATCTGAACAGGGTTCTAATTGTTCTTCAGAAGCCGCCTTCCGAGCCTATGAGGGATGTTTCCCTTTCTCGCCTTTCACAGAAAGTGGCCTTTCTAGTAGCGGTCACGTCTCTCCGGAGAGTGTCCGAGCTAGCAGCGCTGTCATGCAAATCTCCCTTCCTGGTGATTCACCAGGACAAGGTGGTTCTGCGCCCGATTCCGGAGTTTCTCCCTAAGGTGGTATCCCCGTTTCATCTCAATCAGGATATCTCCTTGCCTTCCTTGTGCCCTCATCCAGTTCATCAATGTGAAAAGGATTTGCATTTGTTGGATCTCGTGAGAGCGCTCAGGATCTACATTTCCCGCACGGCGCCCCTGCGCCGCTCGGATGCACTCTTTGTCCTTGTCGCTGGTCAGCGCAAAGGGTCGCAAGCTTCCAAATCCACCCTGGCTCGGTGGATCAAGGAACCAATTCTTGAAGCCTACCGTTCTGCTGGGCTTCCGGTTCCCTCAGGGCTGAAGGCCCATTCTACCAGAGCCGTGGGTGCGTCCTGGGCATTACGGCACCAGGCCACGGCTCAGCAGGTGTGCCAGGCGGCTACCTGGTTGAGTCTGCACACTTTTACCAAACACTATCAGGTGCATACCTACGCTTCGGCGGACGCCAGCCTAGGTAGACAAGTCCTTCAGGCGGCGGCTGCCCACCTGTAGGGAAGGGCTGTTTTTAGGGTCCTATCACGAGGGGTTATTATACCCACCCAGGGACTGCTTTTGGACGTCCCAATTGTCTGGGTCTCCCAATGGAGCGCCAAAGAAGAAGGGAATTTTGTTTACTTACCGTAAATTCCTTTTCTTCTAGCTCCAATTGGGAGACCCAGCACCCGCCCTGTTTGCTTAGGGATTTTTGTTTTTTCGGGTACACATGTTGTTCATGTTGAATGGTTTCGGTTCTCCGATGTTCCTTCGGATTAAATTTGTTCTTAAACCAGTTATTGGCTTTCCTCCTTCTTGCTTTTGCACTAAAACTGAGGAGCCCGTGATCCCACGGGGGGTGTATAGGCAGAAGGGGAGGGGCCTTACACTTTTAAGTGTAATGCTTTGTGTGGCCTCCGGAGGCAGTAGCTATACACCCAATTGTCTGGGTCTCCCAATTGGAGCTAGAAGAAAAGGAATTTACGGTAAGTAAACAAAATTCCCTTCTTTGTCCTCTATGTGATTATATCCTAACATGAGCAAATCCGCATAAGTTTAAGCTTATTTCATAAATTGAATTTTTTGTAAAGTCCATAATAAAAATGTAAATGAGATAAATGAGATAAGAACACTGATCAAAATTAGAGACCACTTTCATCAGATACGTGTTAGTTATTGGAGTTAACCTGGCACCTGGTGCTAATTTCATTAATTATCTAATCATCTGACAAACCCTATGTAACTGGCAGTCTAACTGTCCAGTTTGCACTGACTTTGCAAAACTGGTGTGCTGTGCCAAAGTGACTGAAATCCTCCAGCAGCAGGTTGTCCAGATGAAAGCCAAAGGGGTGACCTTATCAGCCATAGTAAGAGAACTTGATCGTTCCAAGTCTGTGATTTAGAGAATATTGCATCTTTACAACAACAGAAACTCTTTCAAATCCCCCCAAGAAGCATGGTCGAAAGACCAATGCAAGAGGGGACAGGATAATGCAGAAAATCTCCATGGGTAATCGTTTCAACACTGCAGGTGGAATTGCTTTCCAGTTCAGCACTGAACAGGGTATTTGTCTCGTCATACAGTGTCACGACATTTAAGAGCATTTGGACTGAAAGCCCGCTCTGCAGTGACCAAACCACTCAGTAGTAGAAAGAATCGAAAGGCTAGACTCACCTTTGGTGAGGAGGATGTTGTGTGGACAGAGGAGAAGTGGTTCACAGTTCATTTTAGGGATGAAAGCAAGTTTAATTTATTTCGTCTGATGAGAAACATTGTTGACAAACTGGGGAAAGACTGAACCAAAATGTGTTAAGAAGTCAGTGAAAGGTGATGGAGGAAGTGTCATGGTTTGGGGAATGTTTCCTGCAGCAGGAGTTGGACCTCTCATACCGCTACATGGCAGAGTGAATGCAAGCCATTTGTTATATTCTGTGCATGTATCATATATACAAGTGCATCTCAATAAATTAGAATATCATCAAAAAGTTAATTTATTTCAGTAATTCAATACAAAAAGACAAACACAT
The DNA here is from genome assembly GCF_048569485.1 of Anomaloglossus baeobatrachus. NCBI lineage: Eukaryota > Metazoa > Chordata > Amphibia > Anura > Aromobatidae > Anomaloglossus > Anomaloglossus baeobatrachus. The sequence continues at coordinate 144,686,729 of NC_134357.1, forward strand.
ACCATATTTTGCGGACTATAAGACGCACCGGACCATAAGACGCACCCTGGTTTTAGAGGCGGAAAATAGGAAAATGAAATTTTAAGCAAAAAATGTGGTCATGACACACTTATGGGGCGAGGATCTGATGCTGACACTGTTAAGGGGGTAATGTCCACAAATTTTCTACTAAGGTACCCCATCCTGGTAATGATCCTCCTGCCTTGTATATGATCCCCATCCTTGTATACATGTCCCTTATCCTGGTATAGCCCCCATCCTGATATATACCCCCATCCTGGTGTATATACCTCCATCCTGATAAATACCCCCATCCTGGTATAGCCCCCATCCTGGTATAACCCCCATCCTGCTATGTATCCCCATCCTGATATGTGCCCCAATCCTGCTATATACCCCCATCCTGGTATAGCCCCCATCCTGATAAATACCCCCATCCTGGTATATGGCCTGTATCCTGTGGCACACAAAAAAATAAACGTTTATACTTCCCTTTCTTCACTCCAAGCAGCATCACTTGTCTTCCTGCCTGTGCCAGCAGCAACGCCACTGAACTGTGTGGAGCCGGTCCCGTTCCCTGCAGCATCGTGATGATCTCCTGTCTGCCTGCCCGCTGATGTATGTGGAGAGCAGTGCACACAGGGATGACGTCATCGCTGTGCGCATGGCTTCACACACATCAGCGGGAAGGCAGATAGGAGGACATCACGATGCTGCAGGGAACGGTGACCGGTGAGTATACCGTACTTATTCACTGCCCCCCGCCCTGATGATGATGCACGGGGGGCAGTGAATATAGCGTAATATGATCATTCTAGGCTGTAGTTGCCAGGGATGATCATGCGGGTTGGCTGTTAATTATGCGTGCATCCCCCGCCCATCTGTCAGCGCCAGCTCCAGCGCTGAGATGATGGGCAGGAGGATGTATGCATATGAAATGAGCGGGCCCACGTGGTCAAAAAGTGGGGGGAAAAAGTGCGTCTTATAGTATGAAAAATATGGTATATTATATAGTCCTTACAAACAGTGATCTATTTAAAGTGCTTATTTCTTATTCTATTTGTTAATGTTGATGATTATGGCTTACAGCCAATGAAAACCCAAAAGTCATTATCTCAAAAAATTAGAATATTATATAAGACCAACTGAAAAAATTATTTTAAACTCAGAAATGTTGGTGCCTACTGAAAAGTCTGTACAGTAAATGCACTCATTACTTGGTCCGGCCTCCTTTTGCATGAATTACTGCATCAATGCGGCGTGGCATGGAGGCGATCAGACTGTGGCACTGCTGAGGTGTTATGGAAGCCCAGGTTGCTTTGATTGCAGCCTTAAGCTCATCTGCATTGTTGGGTCTGGTGTCTCTCATCTTCCTCTTGACAATACCCTCCCTATGGGGTTTAGGACAGGTGAGTTTGCTGGCCATTCAAGTACAGTGATACTGTGGTTATTAAACCAGGTATTGGTACTTTTGGCAGTGTGGACAGGTGCCAAGTACTGATGGAAAATGAAATTTCCATCTCCAAAATGCTTGTTGGCAGAGGGAAGCATGAAGTGCTCTAGAATTTCCTGGTAGACTGCTGCATTGACTTTGGTCTTGATAAAACACAGTGGATATACACCAGCAGATGACATGGCTCCCCAAACCATCACTGATTGTGGAGACTTCACACTAGACCTCAAGCAGCTTGGATTGTGGCCTCTCCACTCTTCCTCCAGACTCTGGGACCTTGATTTCCAAATGAAAGGCAACATTTACTTTCATCAGAAAACAACACCTTGGACCAATGAGCAGCAGTCCAGTTCTTTTCTCCTTGTTCCAGGTAAGATGCTTCTGGCATTTTCTATTGGTCATGAGTGGCTTGACACAAGGAATGCGACAGTTGTAGCATATGTCCTGGATACGTCTGTGTGTGGCGGCTCTTGAAGCACTGACTCCAGCAGCAGTCCACTCCTTGTGAATCTTCCCCAAATTTTTGAATGGCCTTTTCTTAACAATCCTTTCAAGGCTGCGGTTATCCCGGTTGCTTGTGCACCTTTTCCTACCACACTTTTTTCCGTCCACTCAACCTTCCATTAATATGCTTGGATACAGCACTGTGTGAACAGCCAGCTTCTTTAGCAATGACCTTTTGTGGCTTACCCTCCTTGTGGGGTGTGTCAATGACTGCTCACAGATGTCCAGAATGCAGTCTTCCCCATGATTGTGTAGCCTACTGAACCAAGCTAAGGGACCATTTTAAAAGCTTAGGAAGCCTTTGCAGGTGTTTTGTGGTAATTATTCTAATTTTCTGAGATAATAACGTTTGGGTTTTCATTGGCTGTAAGCCATAATCATCATTAACAGAAATACACACAGAGGGATCTATTTCAAGTGTTTAATGACTCTATTTCAGTAATTCAATACAAAAAGGAAAATGTATATATTATATAAAGTTTTTGATGATGTTCTAATTTATTGAGATGCACTTGTACGTAAGATGAGAATACTACTTTAATGGTGATAGCATTATTAGCGGGTCCAGTCTTTAGATTTCATGTCATCACAACATTCACACAAATATAACTTGTCCAATCTTTGATCTGAATCATGGATCTATCTCGCCAATGCAAATCTATGGGTCTGTAATAAAATTGGACTGCAGTCAGATGCTTGAGAGTACTCCCATTTTTTTTTATTTTTTTTTACTTAATAGCAAAGCATAAATTTAGCAGGTTCCAAATTTCGCTTAAGAACAATTTCAAATGGTAGATACGGAAGTAAATCTATGCTTCTAAAATATGTATAGAGAAAACATGGAGCCATTCCAACAATGACCCTTTTCTTGACCTATTGTCATTAAAAAAAACCTAAAGTTTACACGGTGACCTTTTTTTGTTCCCAAGGCAACTTACCTGAAAATCAAGCAATAATTAAAGGGTTTTTTTCTTCAAACATCATAAAAAAATGAAATTTTGAAATTGCTTTAAAATCCTTTACTTGTTGAATACATTAAGGCCACTGCACCATGTGTATGGGCTGAGCCCTCTCTTCAGACACTAGGCAGCTCTGTATTGTGTAGGAAAGCAATATGACCTTTTTAACTAGGTTTTCTGGGAATAGAAAAAAAATGTTTCTTGAAAGGAAATATTATTAAATGTATTTAGGAATATATTTTTAACAAGTAAATAATACTCATTTTGTTTAAAGCGGTATCACTTTATAATTAAGATGTCCGCCACCTTCTTTCACTTACAATATCCTGTCCTAAAATGTTAGTAGTGCACATGTTCACTGGCATCTGTTCTAATAAGTACCACTGCTGTGACCCAGAGTATTCTCAACCTGTTTCCAATTTCTAGCTGGCACAACAAGGTGGACATCAGTGTGAGCAGCCTCTCCTAATCTCAGCACTCCTGGTATATTCAGTATTAAATCAGATATAAATGGTGGACAGCAATGTGAGCAGCCTCTTCTTACCTCAGTACTCCTGGTATCTCCAGTATTAGGTCTTGTAAGAAGAGGCTGCTCACACTGCTGTCCACCCTGCTTATATCAGCATCCCTGGTATCTCCATTTCTAAAACACATTTTCCTAGACATGAAGGAAGGGGATGCGGAGTTTCACATTGCACATGCTTATAGGTCCGTCTCCTATTAACATTCTGGGGCAGGTTTCTGTCAGTATAACAAGGCGGTGGCCATTTTAATTTTACTGCGTTTACCTCAAGAGGCAAATTGTGTTTTTCTAATTTTAAATATATTTATTAGTCTACTTTATAATAACATTTCCTTTAGTTATTTTACCATAGGACTTGAGTAACCCCTTATGAAAATTATGCTACAGGCAATAGGAATCGACTATTACTGGGAAGGTAAATTATAAAATATTCAACGAGAAAATATATTATGGTACGTAAAATAATCCAATTTGTTAATAGCATTTGAGGATCAGCTGCATCAGCAATAGACAGAGTGAAGGAGCTGCACACCTAATGGCAGATGGAGATGCTTCAAATAGGATTTATTGTCAGGGTTTCATAATCATTGGTTATACTGTGGTAATTACAGTATTGCATTACATTTTGTATGAAGACTTTTCAACAGACCTATATACTAGATTCACTGCATGGAGGTCAAGTGGATCTAAGTCCAGGGTACGGGGTGGAATTCCTCAAACAAGGACAACCAGGATAGAGGCCTGTAGTACAGGCCTGGTACTAATGAAACGTCGTCACCCGAAACGTTACGCAATACTGTATTTACCACAGTGTAACCAATGGATATGAAATACTGACAAAGGCACTTGGAGAGGCTTCAAATGGGATTTAAGTGTACAGTTTCTTCACTCTGTATATGTGGACCACCTAACATACAGTAATCTGCAGCACCATATGACCCTAGCTTGCTTCAGCAGAAGCCATGGTGAGAACAGAGGTCCAGATGGCAGCCATAAAGACATGGGGCAATAAAATGCCTGAAGCTTTACAGCCCAAGAGACCTTGGCTACTCTTGAGGACTGAGTAGAAACATGAAAAAGAACTTTGGGCCTAAAAGCTTCTACAACCGCAGACCAAAACATGATGGAAATTTTCTTGAAGGTTGGCATACCCCTGTAAGTCCCCTTAAGGACAACCCCCCCCCCCCAAAAAAAACCCAAAAACTGGAAGGCTTCCGTGACTTACAAGTATAACCCTGTTAGTCTTTGCATTGTTTGAATTTGGTCGAGAATGCTCTCAAGGATAGGAAGAAGAAAGCAATAAGAGAAGAACAATATCTTTATTGCAAGACGGGTAGAAATTACTTTCGGGAGAGATGATATAAGACAAATAAATGCGTTATCCTGATTGGGCAGGGTGTGACAAGCGCAATAACCCAGAGACACTGTAAATGAAGTGTATAGCTGCCTGACATGTCACTTTCCAGAAAGGAACCTGGTGATGTGGAATGGGTCTTGTAGCACAGGAGAAGTAAGAGTTTCTGTGTCAACAAGAGGCCTGTAAAGAGGGGCATAAGGGAAGAAAGCAGGGAACCTATGTCCCCGAATACTATTGCCCTGCAGATTAACCCAATATCTTCACGTTAACAGAATTGTAAAGCTACTAGGCTGTTGCACTGAAAGGCAGGCTACCGCAAGAAAATATACTTTATTACTCCTGGCGGCATTCAACTTTCAGTCATAGAGGCACTGTCAGCGCAGCTTCAAAGACAGAAATAATTTTGCATAAGACCAATAGAGGAAAAAGGAACATGAGTTGGAGTGTCCCATCTATAGACAGACAACTGTAGGGAGGAGAACTTGACCCATTGTATAAAGGAAGTCTGTATATTGAGTCCAATTTATACAAGACATTTGATGGTTGAGGATCAAACCAAAATGTTCCAGAAAGTCCTTCATGGATGGGGCATTTCCAGATTGTCTAGTGGTGATCCTCATCCTCGTGGGACAGAGAAGTGTATTGAGGGCAAGGATGACTAGAGAAGTTTGACTCTGGGCTGTTGAGAAACAAATGGTAAGGGTGGCAAGTTGGCGGTAAAGGCAGCAAGGAAAAGAAATCTGTTCGGGGGTCTGTCAGTGGAAATATGACGAGATAATTCTAATTGCTCCAATGATACAACTGACTATAAGGATTCCGGGGGAAATCTTAAACTACTTAGGTAGATCTGGAGTTTGGCAGCTATGTTTTCTGCTCTGCCCGCAATATGGCAGAGCGAACTACGCCTGCGCGAGCAGACCTAACTGCACAGGCGCAAGATTTGAAAATGCGACCAGGAGGATGAAGGAGGGCATCATCCCGTCAATCAAGGAAGGAGGACGGCGATCAGCGGCAGGAGGGGGATAAAGGAGGAGAAAATGAGCCTGCCCATCTGGCCAACCAAGGTAATTAGCATACCTAAGGGACAAGTTTTATAAAGTTATTTTTGGGGTCTGGAAGGGAAGTCAAGGCCAAGGTGCACCTTCATAGAATGCAGCCTAGGAGCTGCAGAAGGTGATACTTTTAGTTTAATAGGTAAAAATCTGGTGACAGTTTCTGTGAAGCACTTGAAGGCTTAAAGGGAACCTAAGACAATGTGGAAACGAAATGTTACTTTAGCCCAAAATTTTGTATTTTCATAAGGGTAACAGAAGAAAACGGATCATACAATTTGTTGTGAAATTTCTCCTGATTACGCCAATACCCCATATGTGGTGGAAAACTACTGTTTGGACACACGGCAGAGCTCAGAAGAGAAGGAGCACTATTTGCCTTGTAACACAAAATTAGCTGGAATCGATAGGGGACACCATGTCGTGTTTGCAGAGCCCCTGAGGTGCCTAAACAGTGGAAATCCCCACAGGTGACCCCCACTTTGGAAACTCATCTAATTCATCTAGATGTATGGTGAGCATCTTGAACCCCCAGGTGCATCAAAGAATTTTATAACCTTGAGCCGTGAAAATTAAAAAATACATTTTTACCACAAAAATGTTGCTTTAACCTCAAAGGTTTTCATTTTTACAAGGGTAACAATAGAAATTGGACAGTTCAATTTGTTGTGTAATTTCTCCTGTGTTCATAGATACCCTATGTGTAATACAAAGCTACTGTTTGGGCACGACGCAGAGCTCCGAAGGGAAAAAGCGTATTTGAATTTATGGAGCTCCATTTTGACTGGAATAGATCGCGAACACTGTGTTGCATTTGAAATCCCTAACATGACAAAACAGCAGAAACCTCCTATAAGTTAAGACATTCTAGACACCTCTCAAGAAATTCAACTTGGGGTGTAGTGACCAATTTTAGCGCTCAGGTGACTCATGGAGTTGTATAACATTGGGCTTTGAAAATAAAACATTACATTACTTTCCACTAAAATGTTGCTTTGGCCCCAAACCTTTAATTTTAAAAAAGGAAATAGGAGAAAATGCACCACACAATTTGTAACACAATTTCTCCCTCGTTCGCCAAAAACCCATAAGTGGTTGAAAACTACTTTTGAGGCACAGTGCAAAGCTCTGAAGAGAAAATGTGCTTTCTCTTTCGCTTCATTGGGGGACACAGGAAACCATGGGTATATGCTGCTGCCACTAGAAGGCGACACTAGGCAAACAATAAAAGTTTAACTCCTCCACCGCAGTATATACCTACCTACCGGCAGGAAGTTCTTCAGTTTTTTGCTTAGTGTCGTAGAAAGTGGACATGGGTCTTTTTCTCAGACCCAGTTTTTTCCACAATCGCTGCTTTTTTACACTAATATTTTCTCCTTTTCTATTTCAGAAATCAAGCATTTTCTAAGGACAACAGAGTGTAATGGGTCACTCTGTTTTCCCACACAGAGCCTGAGAGAACAGGAGATAATGATAGATCACACTGTTACCTCTCTGGTTGGGATGACAGGATCATTTTACACTAACACATCAGCGTTTAGTGTTTGGACAGGGAGATATCACGATCCTAGCCGAGTCTCTGTCCCGCTTGCTATAAAGAGCGAGAAGCGAGGCCGTTGAGACAGAAGATGGAAATATCACCAGCCCCGCTTACTATACAGAGTAAAGCGCGGCCATGAGAAAGAGGGAAACTTCTCCAGCCCACTCACTGACTAGAGTGAAGTGCAGCCATGAGACAGAGAAGGGAGCAAAAGTCCAAGTACCTCCAACCTCAGTGAAGACAAGGAAGGACTGTGAACCTGTGCACAGCGAGTAGATGCATATGGTCATTCGAGGATTGCTCCCCACTAGCCAGTTTCCTACTCCACACTGATGAGGGGCAAATACCCCGAAACAGCTGTCTGTGGATGGATACCATATTTTGGTATAGGCGGCTTCCTTGACTGGAGACTGCCCTTCCTGTGGTTGTTCCTTCCCGGTGAAAGACCTGGCTAGTTTCCTGCCAGCGTTGAGAAATATGTGATGGTGTCTCCGCGGCATTCTTGTTTTGCATATTTTCCCAGGGGGCCTTGCTCTAGTGTCACTGCGTTGAGAAACACGTGATGGTGTCTCCACGGTGTTGGATGTTGATCTCCCTGAGGTCAACCATCTTTACCTATATATAATCATTTTAGTCTCCATGTGTAGTTCTATTCCTCTCCATAGCCATACACGCTGGATAAAACCACACCTCCCAGGGCCATCTTGGTTAGCATGTGTTTCTTTGTTCCTCAGTGATGAGAGTCTGGGCACGCCCCTCTACCAGTGCTTACTCTTACAATTATGCCAGCTGTACAGTCCCCACTGTTGTGAATGTCATCCGAGGGGGTGATGGTTTGGAGCTCCCTCTGGTGGTCAGGACTGGGGGTGAAGCTGACTGTGCCTCAACATGCGTGGGAGTTAATTTGGAGTTTGGGAAGCCCAATTGCAGATCAGCCTGGGTTATATAGAAGAACAGTGTCTGCTGGCTGGAGCCTTTTATAGATGTTTGTTCTTCTGTTTCTGAATTGGCTTGTCCTTCCATTTATCCTGTGCCTGTCCCATTCCAGATAAAGCAAATAACTTGCAACTTATTACCTGATCCACACCTAAGGGTGTTTGTGTTTGTTTTGCTTAAATTCTGTTTTCTTGCAGGAGAGAAATCGACTTTCCGTTTTGATGAGCATGGGGGTTTCCCCTCTGCAGGTCTCACTGCAATAAAAGGGAGATTCTCCCTGTTCTATTTATTTGATTATTTGCACTTTTGTATTTCTTGTGTTATTTTTTGGTATTTTGTTTCTCCCATTATTTACAAGAGTATCTGATATAGTGGGGAAGAGTCCGTGTGGTCTCAGTATTTTTCTTATCAGGAGATTGGTATTTTTCCGCAGGATTTTGCGCTGTCCGCAATCAGTCCTGTTCTATCTAGGAAGTCGGGCTTCGCCTTTGCTAATCTATATTTCCTATCTGTGTATTGTGTTTTCTTACATCCCCATTGCCTTTATATGTTAGAAGGCTTGCTATTCCTTTGGGGACTGCTCTGAGGCAAGATAGAAATGAGGAAACCTATCTGTGAGGTGTAGTAAGTTTCAACGGCTGTGACGTGGCATCTAGGTGTGTTTAGGAATGCTCCACGGCTACTTCTAGTGTGGTCTGACGGGATTGCGGTCAGCTCAGGTTCAAACTACTCTTGTGTTTTTTCTGCTTATGGGATTTTTGTGATCATCCACAGTGACCAGATCATAAAACCACACCCAATCAGAGCACAGACCATGTGACTCGGTTAGGCCCAATGAGAGTACAGACCATGTGACTGTTCTCAGGCCAGGAGAGGCTGCACCCCCTCCTCCACTAGTTTGCTTGTAATACACGCAAATTCTACACAAACAAATAGACACTGTACTGTGATTGAGCTTCTATTTGTTCTTCCAGCTATGTAAGGGTACTTTCACATTTGCATCGTTTGGCATCCGTCACAATGCATTGTGACGCATATGACGGATGCGTTGTAAATTGTGTGATAATAAAGGCAACGGATTCCTGTGAAATAACGCGTTGCGTTAGTTTTCTTTAGCCGAGAGAGGGAGCTCCCCCATCATCACTGTACACTTCGGCACTACCTCAGTGACATCCCCGCTGAAAGCGCGATTCACTTCACTTGCTGCGTGGAGCTGATAGAGAGCGGTCATGGTCTGTTGCCACTCTTGTCAGCTTCATGTAGCAGAGCTGAAAGCGTCTTGGGACCTCTGTGGATTACGTCGGACCTGGAGGGGTATTTGATGATTTTAATAAAGTGGTGAAAGAGGGTGTATTTTTCTCTTTTATTTCAAATAAAGGATTTTTTGAGGTGTATATGTTTATTTACTGTCACTTACAGGTTAATCATGGGGGGAGTCTCAGACGCCTGCCATGATTAACCTAGGACTTAGTGAAAGCTATGGGCTGCCATTAACTCCTTATTACCCAGATTGCCACCGCACCAGGGAAATTTGGGATGAGCCGGGTAGAGTCCCGGGACTGTCGCATCTAATGGAGGCGGCAATTCCGGGCGGCTGCTGGCTGATCTTTTTAGGCTGGAGGGCTCCCCATAATGTGGGGCTCCCCATCCTGAGAATACCAGCCTTTAGCCATTTGGCTTTACCTTCGCTGGTATCAAAACTGGGGGGGGACCGAACGCCGTTGTTTTTTTAATTATTTATTTATTGTACTGCATGATATAGACCCGCCCACCGGCAGCTGTGATTGGTTGCAGTGATAGAGCGGTCACTCAGCGTGGGGACGCGTCTGACTGCAACCAATCATAGGCGCCGGTAGGCGGGAGAAGCAGGGAATACGAGATGGAATAATGAGCGGCCGGCTTTTTCAAAAGAGAAGCCGCCCGAGCAGTGCGATAGCCGTGCAGTGCCGCGCCCGTGATCGGTGAGTATGAGAGAGGGGAGACGTACTGACAGGGAGAGATGGACCGACAGAGAGGGATAAAGAGACCAGGAGTGATTTTAAATGATTTAGATCGTTCTACTGGACATGCTGAGCATGCTCACTAGAACGTGACGGAATCAGTCAGCGGATTCCGCCGCTTAGCGCATAGCGGCGGAATTCACCACCATAGACATTCTTTAGACACCTTGATGTCTTCTAATGGAATCCGTCAAGGTGTGTTGTTTTAATGACACAAAAAACGCTTCATGCAGCATTCCATTCGCCCGGCGACTTAGCGGTGGCCAGCAGATGCAACACAGACACTTGCGTCACAGTGCGTCGCCAATAGAAAGTCTATGGAGACTAGCGCAGTCCGTTAACGGACTGCGCTATTTTCCATAGCGGCGGATTGCGCTGAACGCAAGTGTGAAAGTACCCTAAACAAATACAGCACATACAACTACTGGAACAGCATGTCCATCTTGAATTGTCCTCATACCTCTCCTCCTGCTCCCTCTTTGACTGGCTTCCGACCTCATCACTCTACTGAACCTGCCCTAACCAAAGTCACCAATGATCTACTAACCGCCAAAGCCAAGCGACACTACTCTATCCTCCTCCTCCTGGACCTGTCCTCTGCCTTCAACACAGTAGATCATTCCCTCCTACTACAGATTCTCTCATCTCTGGGCATCACAGACTTGGTCTGATCTTGGATCTCCTCATACCTAACCAACCGAACTTTCAGCGTCTCCCATTCTCACACCACCTCCTCATCTCGCCCCCTATCTGTCGGTGTCCCCCAAGGCTCAGTTCTTGGACCCCTGATGTTCTCCATCTATGAGCTGTCCCAGGCCGAAGGTGTAGAGTCCCACGGCTTTCAGTATCATCTCTACGCTGATGATACGCAGATCTACCTCTCTGGACCTGACATTACCTCTCTACTAACCAAAATTCCACAATGTCTGTCTGCTATTTCATCCTTCTTCTCTGCGCGATTCCTAAAGCTTAACATGGACAAAACAGAATTCATTGTCTTTCCTCCTCCTCACTCATCCCCTCCGAGAAGCCTTTCCATCAAACTTGATGGTTGCTCACTCTCCCCAGTCTCACAAGCTCGTTGCCTTGGAGTAACCCTCGACTCTGCTCTAACCTTCAAGCCACACATCCAAGCCCTCTTCACGCAGACTACAACTCAAAAATATCTCCCAGATCCGTGCTTTCCTTAACCAAGATTCAGCAAAAACATTAGTGCATGCCCTCATCATCTCCCGCCTCTACTACTGCACCTCCTGCTCTCTGGCCTCCCTTCCAACACTCTTGCACCCCTCCAATCTATCCTAAACTCTGCGGCCATCTTAATCCACCTCTCCCCTCGCTATTCCCCAGCCTCGCCACTCTGCCAAGCCCTTCACTGGCTTCCCATCGCCCAACGACTCCAGTTCAAAACATTAACCATGACATACAAAGCCATGCACAACCTATCTCCTCTTTACATCTGTGACCTAGTCTCCCGGTACCTCCCCGCACGCAACCTCAGATCCTTACAAGATCTCCTTCTCTACTCCTCTCTTATCTCCTCTTCCCACAATCGCGTACAAGATTTCTCCCGTGCCTCCCCCATACTCTGGAACGCTCTACCACAGCATATCAGACTCTCCTCTACCGTGGAAAGCTTCAAGAGGAACCTCAATACCGATCTCTTCCAACAAGCCTACAACCTACAATAACCCTCAGTCCAGTACACCACTGCGCAACCAGCTCTGTCCTCACCTATTGTACCATCACCCATTCCCTATAGACTGTGAGCCCTCGCGGGCAGGGTCCTCTTTCCTCCTATACCAGTCTGTTATGTACTGTTAATGATTGTTGGATCTATACCCTCTTTCACTGTAAAGCGCCATGGAATCAATGGCGCTATAAAAATAAAATAATAATAATAATACAATGTAAGCCTCAAAGTACAGAGCAGTCTCTGATAATCCCAATGAAGCCTCCCAGTTGTTAAATCTGCTCTACTCAGCTGAACTCCTCCATCACAGTTTAACGTTTTCTCACATTCTGTTTTCTTTACATTCTCCCTCACATTGGTTTAATGCTCATCTAGATACAATCATTATCTGATCTTCACATGCCAACAATCTAGCTACGCGTCTTATATAACATCACTATGCTAACTTCTATGTCCCTCATGTACTAATTCCACAGTACCCGCCGCCCAGGAGTCCCCTGCTAATAGACAATTTCAGCATTGGTCCTCTGTTCCAGAGTGGATCTTAATGCTCTTAAAGTACGTAGTCGACCTAACCAGCGTATAACAGACCCTGGTTACGGTTATGCAAAAGCTACCTACAGAAAATTCTAATCCCGGAACAATGATTACCATCCAGGGTGAATCAACTTTATCGGATAGCTCCCTCCAACACAAAATACGAATCCCGTACGAGCACTGGTCTCCTCTCTGTGTATCAGAATAACGGATGGTTTCCTCTAATGTGGCAAAACACTGACCTAATCTCTGTGTATATCAGGGTAACCAAATGGCTTTCTCGATTGTGGCACATCGCAAACAGGTTCTAAATCACAAACCCGCTTTAAGTTACCCTCCATATCTCCCTCACCATCTTGTAAGACGGTTCTCCAGCCACAGTAGAAATCCGTACATTGCAGGGATCGGAGCCCAGTACAACATCTGACTCCGGTTCTGATTTTCATTCAAACCAGTCCTCAAAGACGAGCGATACTGTATAGTCGACAGTTTAGTTCAGACTGTTAACCAGACCTTAAATATTGCAGAGTTTTATCTGTCTCAGGAACAGTCTATTTCTTGCATAAAAATAAGTCACACACTTATGCTAGTGGAGAGTCAAAATACTGGCAGGTTACCATAATACTTCCATGGTCTGATAGAGCTATCCTCAAAAGATTACACCAACAGAGAAGTGGAATCTTTAGCTAAGTTCGCATTTGAGGCAGCACACACCGTTCTAATCCCTGCCTTTGCTTCTGTCTGGGTAACTAAACGATTTCCATTTCGTCAAAACATCTCTGTGACGGTATCGTCAACGGAGCTCCACCAAAGGATCTTTCAGATCTTGGCAGTCAAATACATTATACAGGGAGATATCTTCTGTCAATGTCCCTATACACAGATAGTTGCTAAGCTTTAACAGTGATAGGTAGAGTCCTATGGTTCAAAACAGGGAATGCTGACCCCACGCCTAGAAAGAGAAGTCACCAGTCTACCTTTCCAATTATTCAGATATTGCCTAGATCACACAATCACCGAGGCCACAGGTATAAAACAGCGGGATTCAAGAAAGAGCGTTGTATACCAACAAAAGAAGAAATCTTCATTCAAAACAATTCCAGCCGGAAAACGCATCAAATGGACAGCGTTCATTCAGACACAAAGACAACAGGTAAGATATATCATGAAAATGATGACTTCAGCTCTTTACAAAAATGTGGTGCTCAGAAGTAAACAACTCTTAGATTCAGGTAATATTGATTTTCGGTACAAAATAGAACTCGATTCGACACCAAAACACCGTTTTGTGCTATCCACAGGCGCCAAAAGTATTACTTCTCGTACAAAGTTTTTCTATTCACCCATTTCTACTCTCCGAGAAGCAGGAGCAGTTGTTCTGATTGCATCAGAGGAATGTTTCAGGGTTTTATTTTCTCACCTGTTTTTTGTACCAAAGAAAGACAGAACAGTACGCCCTATTCTGAATCCCACAGTGTGAATTCAATCTATCATGATTCTCCACTTGAAGATGGAGCCTCTTCAAGCAGTGATATCACAGATGGAGCCTTAAGAATTATGGGCTCAATGAAGATCCGAGATGAATACTTACACATACCATCTACCACAGACATCAAAGATTCTTCTGCTTTGCTGTAGACCAGACGCATTTAAAATTTTATTGCACTAATCTTTGGTCTAACAACTACTCTCAGAGTCTTCACAAAAGTATCAGCAACGTGGGCCATCCTCAGAGCCAGAAGATTCATAGTCATACATATCTGGACGACATACTGATCATAGGTCCGTCTCATCAATCAGGTCTTCAAAGTCTGAATATCACCACAGAAAACCTAGTTTAGATGTGTGGATAATCATCACAAAATCATCCATGTTTCCCAAACAGCGTCTAATATTGCTGTTCCTTACAGAATAGAAGATGTAAGCATTACTACAAGATAGATCTGTACTGTATGGGTAGTCAACTGTTACTGTCCAAACTTGCATGTATATATGTGGGTAGATGGTGGCCGATTCACACACACTTTAGTTTAGCCTATTTAACAGCAGAGCCTTCCAATTAGGCTGGGGCCACACGGGGATTACTGCGATCCCCTCGCATGACACTCTGCTCATGCTGGCAGTACAGCAGAGCCGAGTGTCATGCTAGTGTCCCTGCGACTGAGGTACAAGTGTGCGATCGGACCTCAGCTGCGGGGGGCGGGCAGGCTCTCAGGAGGGGAGGGAGGGATTTCTCTCCCTCTCTCCTCCGTAGCCGGCTATTGTGATTCTCGCACTGCACTCACAGTACACTGGTGTACCGCAAGTGCAGTGCGATTTTTCTCTCGCCCCATACACTTGAATGAGTGCAAGAGAAAGAGTCTCACATTACAATCGCAGCATGCTGCGATTGTTTTCTCGGTCCGATTAGGGCTGAGAAAATAATCGGTCATGTGTGCTGACACACAGGCTAATATTGGTCCGAGTGGAATGCGATGTTTTATCGCACTCCACTCGCACCGTTTTTCTCGCCGTGTGTCTTAGGCCTTAGCATTTATTTATATATGTGAAACAAGTCAACTTAGTCACAGGTTCATCAGTCTCTAAGGTGGTGGCTACAATCACCACTTTTTCTACACAGTCATTCATTCCTTCCTGTTCACTAGGTAGTGATCAAGCCAGCCTCGCAGGTTAGGAAGCAGTTTTCCTGAAAGCTTCATCCTTCAATGTTGTTGGGAGATTTACGAAGCCTCGCTCGGGATCATCATCGATTGACAGTATGCAGATTGCAGTCACTGCTATCAAACTGACCAGACAAAGCCATAAGCTGTAGAGTATGTAATTCACCAATGACACCAGAAGCCCAAGAGTCATGGTAAAAGTATCAAGGATACTAACCTGGGCAGAGAACTACGTAACAAAGTTCAGCAGGTCACAGCCATGGAGTAGAGATTTGGATGGCAAATTACCTAAACCACAAAGGCCTGGCATCAGAAAAATACTCACTCCACAGTTTTTAATCAGACAGGCCAATATTGGAACAAGCCAGATGTTGACCTAGTCATATACAGAAACAACAACAAAGTCTGTTTGGTATCGGGTATACACAACTCCCACACAGTGGCATCTAATGTCCTAAGAACATCATGGTCACAGTTCACACTGCCGTACCTATTTTCTTCCTTTTTTTCACTAATCCCCAGAATAGTAAACAAAATTAAGGCAGAGGAGGTACCAGTTACATTAATAACACCAGACTGAACAAGAGGGTATGCGCAAATCATCAATATGATAGCGGATGCGCCATTAAAACGCTCAGATTGTCAAGACCTTCTCTTCCAAGGCCCCGTCTGTCATCAGAATTCATAGTTTCTTAAAGAACGGCATAGCTGTTGGAGCCACCATTCTAAAGAAATTAGGTCTATCCAACTCAGTCGTACAGACCATGATCAACGTCAGAACACCATTCACATAAAAATATTTACCACTGTAGCTGTAACTTTTTAAGTTGGTGTCAATCAAACAACGTTGCTCCTTTATCATTCGCACTACCCAGTCTCCTAGCTTTCGTTCAGTCAGAGCTAGACTCCGAGTCAGGCCTCAGATTAGCTTTGTCCTATGAGGAAACTATGCCCTGTCTATACTTTTATCAGAAAAACATTCCTAAAGGAATTAGCTTATAGTCCCCTGACCAACCAACAATAGAAATCTAGGATCAAAATTTAGTCTTCAATGAACTACAAGCCACCTTGTGAGCCTACTCAACACATAACACTACAAAGAAGGTCATGATCCTAGTAGCCATTACTTCATAAGTCTAGGTCGGAAATTCAACTTTGCTCAGGTCCTACCACGTTTCTAAATTATACATACATTAAGATGTAGTCGTACCACGTTTCTAATTATACATACATTAAGATGTAGTCGTACTATGACCGGTAATTATCTTCCTCCGCAAGGTAGTTTTGTCATTTCACATAAGCGAGAAAATCCTCATTCTCTCATTTTGTTCAACACTACCTCATACCATAGAAACAGCACTAAACAAACTAGACCTGGTTAGAACAATACGCACATATCTTAATTCAAACAAGGACATTAGACGATCAGACTCATTTTTAATCATGCATAACAGACATCGCTAGGGCCTAGCCGCCTCAAGGTCTACTTTAGCTAGATAGATGCGTGCTGTCATTTACTGAGTAAAATAAAAGACAACCCTTTAAGGCTATGTGCCCACGCTGCGGGAAAATGCGCGGATTTTGCAGCGGATTTCTCGCGGAAAAGCCGCGGATTTTCCAGAAATCTGCAGCACAGCTACTCCTCAGCCATTTCTATGGAATTTGAGAAATGCTGTGCCCACGCTGCGGATTTTTCCGCAGCGGAAATCGTGCGGATTTTTGTGCGGAAAAATCTGCAGCATGTCAATTATTGTTGCGGATTTTCGTGCGGATTTTGCCTATTCAATTGAATAAAAAAATAAAAATCGCAAAATCCGCAACAAAATCCGCGTCAAATCCGCGTAAAATCTGCACCTATGAAAAGGTGCGGATTCCGGGGGAAAGCTGCGGATTTTGATGCAGAAAAATCCGCAGATACAGAGTCCCGTGGGCACATAGCCTAAGAGTATAGGTTCATTCTACATGAGTAGTTGAAACATCCTAGGCTGTACACCATCAACTTCCTCCTTACAATTTTCCTAAATGCACACCTATCCTAGTTTTACACTTGATCGAAGTTTTACAAAGTAAACACCTGCTCTTCGGCTAAAGTAAGCTTAGGTAGTCAGGTTCTATAAAGAATGTTTAATGTAAATCTATAACAGACTTCCCATTCTAAGATGAACAACGGGAAAGAGAAGGAGTTGGATCCAGCACCAATTCCAAAGATAAAATAAAAAAAGTTATTTTCCTTTATTGATACATTTTTAAAATCCTTGTATGAAGACCGCAAATGGAAAGTTCAGTTCATAGGTGATCTTAACGGATTTCGGACTTCATAATAAAAACAAAAAAGAGTCCTTAATCATAAGTAACCTATGCATGGTAACAGACTGGGTTTATATACTAGAAACTAACTTGAATAAGAGGACAAAGCGGAAACTCAGTAATTACCCGTGCAAGGGTGTGTACCTCACAAATGAAAATTAGGCAAAGAAAAAACATGTGTGAGTGATGAATGTCTCCTAAGGTGATATATACCTATATCTATATGCGGTAGATGTGTGTTGTATATCTATTTTATTTAAGTTAGTTCATGTTAGGAAATAGGAGACAGATTTAAAGAAATTTAATAGATTTACTAAAGAAAACAGAGAAATATAACTCTGTGAATGGGATCTTATCGCTTTATACGACTCTCATAAATAACATAAAATTAATACATATTATATGGACTAATTTATCAATTCATAGTTCATTGTTCTAGGCATACATGCCTGTGTTATTTTCGCTGAAATCCGACAACCACACCGCAAAAAAACGCAATGCAAACCCGCATTGTTGTTTGCATTGCGTATTTTTTGCGGTGTAGTTGTCGGATTTCAGCGAAAATAACACAGGCATGTATGCCTAGAACAATGAACTATGAATTGATAAAATTAATACATATTATATGGACTAATTTGTTATTTATGAGAGATATAAAACGATAAGATCTCATTCATACAGGGTTATATTCCTGTTTTCTTTATTAAATCTATTAAATTTCTTTAGTTCATGTTAGGAAATAGGAGACAGATTTAAATTAAATAAAATATACAACGCACATCTACCGCATATAGGTATATATCACCTTAGGAGACATTCATCACTCACACACGTTTTTTATTTGCCTTATTTGCATTTGTGAGGAACACATCCTTGCACGGAAAATTACTGAATTTCCACTTTGTCCTCTTATTAAAGTTAGTTTCTAGTATATAAACCCAGTCTGTTACCATGCATAGGTTACTTATGATTAAGGACTCTGTGTTGTTTTTATTATGAAGTCCGAAACACGTTAAGATCACCTATGAACTGAACTTTCCATCTGCGGTCTTCATACAAGGATTTTAAAAATGTATCAATAAAGGAAAAGAACTTTTTTATCTTCTCTTTGGAATTGGTGCTGGATCCAACTCCTTCTCTTTCCTGTTGTTCACTACAGGCTGGTTTGGACTTACCAGCGGATCTCGTGCACCCCGGGGAGTTTGCAGTATTGGGTGACAGGTGAGCTGGTCTTATTTTTTGTTCACACCCTAAGGGACTGCAGTAGTACGTCACATGGTTTTGTGTCCCCCCCAATGAAGCGAAAGAGAAAAGAAGATTTTTTGAGTACTCACCATAAAATCTCATTCTCTGAGTCTTCATTGGGGGACACAGCACCCGCCCATATATATATATATATATATATATATATATATATATATATATATATATATATATATATATATATATACATATACATATATTATATGTGTATATATGTATATGTATGTGTATATATTATATATATATATATATATATATATATGCACAAAGAGATATCCGACTGCTTTATCACTAACTGAATAACTTCCTGCAGGTCTGTGGGTATATACTGCAAAAGGGTTAAGCTTTTATTTTATTTTTTGTCTAGTGGCGCCTCCTAGTGACAGCAGCATATACCCATGGTTTCCTGTGTCCCCCAATGAAGACTCCGAGAGATTTTATGGTGAGTACTCAAAAGTCTTCTTATATTAGAGTTCACATTTAGTTGGAATGGTTTGGGGGTGCCATGTCAAATTTGTACAGACCCTGACATGCCAGAAAAGCATATCCCCCATAAGTGACCCATTTTACAAAGTATACCCCTTAATTCATTTAGGGGTGCAGGGACCATCAGCTGTCAAAACAACCACTTGGCACCCCGAAACCATGTCATGAGGCCGCCGATGAGTGGGTAATGGCGGGTGTTAAATCCTGCTGCCAGAGACTGCAAATGTTGGCTGATCAGATCACCAGACACGAGCAGGGAAAAGTGCAGACTCAGTGTGCAAGCTCACATCAAAGGCAGGGTCACTAGCTTTGACACACCAGTAAGTCCAAGGTCGTGAAGGGGATTCAAGAATATTTTTGCAATGAGCCACTCTCAATTGTTACTTTGTTTCCAATTTATTTTTATTCTCCATGCATACTTAATGCCTCATCATTACCCTCTTGATTTAACCATTGTGGTTTTCTCCTATTTCTAGTTTGTTTATTCATAGTTTGAATCATTGCTGCACACATATTTATATATAATTATATACATACAGTGCCTTGCGAAAGTATTTGGCCCCCTTGAATTTTTCAACCTTTTCCCACATTTCAAGCTTCAAAGATGAAAAATTTTAAATTTTATGGTGAAGAATCAACGACAAGTGGGACACAATTGTGAAGTTGAATGAAATGTATTGCTTATTTGAAACTTTCATAAAAAATCTGAAAATTGGGGCGTGCAATATTATTCAGCTCCTTTAAGTTAATACTTTGTTGCGATTACAGCTGTAAGTCGCTTGGGGTATGTGTCTATCAGTTTTGCACATCGAGAGACTGCAAAGGAAGAATGGGCAAGAATTTCAAACAGCTGGAGCTGAGTGAGGTTGGATGGAGAGCGTTTGTGAACAGCAGTTTTCACAGATTCTCGATTGGATTCAGGTCTGGACTTTGATTTGGCCATTCTAACACCTGGATACATTTATTTGTGAACCATTCCATTGTAGATTTTGCTTTATGTTTTGGATCATTGTCTTGTTGAAAGACAAATCACCGTCCCAGTCTCAGATCTTTTGCAGACTCCAACAGGTTTTCTTCAAGAATGGTCCTGTATTTGGCTCCATCCATCTTCCCATCAATTTTAACCATTTTCCCTGTCCCTGCTGAAAAAAGGCAGGCTCAAACCATGATATTGCCGTTGCCATTACCATGTTTGACAGTGGGGATGGTGTGTTCAGGGTGATGAGCTTTGTTGCTTTTATGCCAAAACATATCGTTTGGCATTGTGCCCAAAAAGTTTGATTTTGGTTTCTTCTGACCAGAGCACCTTCTTCCACATGTTTGGTGTGTCTCCCAGGTGGATTGTGACAAACTTTAAACAACACTTTTTATGGATATCTTGGAGAAATGGCTTTCTTCTTGCCACTCTTCCATAAAGGACTGATTTGTGCAGTGTACGACGGATTGTTATCCTGTGGGCAGACTCCCCCACCTCAGCTGTAGATCTCTGCAGTTCATCTAGAGTGATCATGGGCCTCTTGGCTGCATCTCTGATCAGTCTTCTCTTTGTTTGAGATGACATTTTTGAGGGACAGACAGGACTTGGTAAATTTTCAGTGGTATGATACTCCTTCCATTTCAATATGATGGCTTGCACAGTGCTTCTTGGAATGTTTTAAAGTTGTGGAAATCTTTTTGTAACCAAATCCGGCTTTAACCCCTTCACAACCATGGACTGATATATCCGTCATGGAGCATGTCCCTTTAAGCCCCGCCCCCTGCCGCAGGCAGGCGGCAGTGGTCAGCACACATCAGCTGTTTTCAACAGCTGACATGTGTGACTGCATGTTGCGAGTAGAATCACTTCCACTCGCAACATTTAACCCCTGAAATCTCGCTGCCAAAGTCTGGCAGCGAGATCTGTATGCCCGCGGCCATGATTTTTACTTACCGCCGCCCCCACTGGAAGTCATGTGCGTGATCACATGACTTTCGGTGGTTGCCATCGTAGCACAGGGTCATGTGATGACGCTTGCAGCTATGAAGTTTTACTTTCGTTTTCCCTCGGCCGGGCACAGAGAGAAACAGGAAGTGACTGAATCTGCTGTTTACAGCTGTATAGCTGTGATCAGCAGATAAGAGCGATTAGATTGCTGATCGCTATAGCCCCCTAGGGGGACTAGTAAAGAAGGGAATTTTGTTACTTACCGTAAATTCCTTTTCTTCTAGCTCCTATTGGGAGACCCAGACAATTGGGTGTATAGCACTGCCCTCCGGAGGCCACACAAAGCAATTACACTAAAAAGTGTAAGGCCCCTCCCCTTCTGGCTATACACCCCCAGTGGGATCACTGGCTCACCAGTTTTAGTGCAAAAGCAAGAAGGAGGAAAGCCAATAACTGGTTTAAACAAATTCACTCCGAAGATACGTCGGAGAACTGAAAACCATTCAACATGAACAACATGTGTACCCGAAAAACAACCAAAAATCCCGAAGGACAACAGGGCGGGTGCTGGGTCTCCCAATAGGAGCTAGAAGAAAAGGAATTTACGGTAAGTAACAAAATTCCCTTCTTCTTCGGCGCTCCATTGGGAGACCCAGACGATTGGGACGTCCAAAAGCTGTCCCTGGGTGGGTAAAGAAATACCTCATGTTAGAGCTGCAAAGACAGCCCTCCCCTACGGGGAGGCAACTGCTGCCTGCAGGACTCTTCTACCTAGGCTGGCGTCCGCCGAAGCATAGGTATGCACCTGATAATGTTTGGTGAAAGTGTGCAGACTCGACCAGGTGGCTGCCTGGCACACCTGTTGAGCCGTAGCCTGGTGTCGTAATGCCCAGGACGCACCCACGGCTCTGGTAGAATGGGCCTTCAGCCCTGATGGAACCGGAAGCCCAGCAGAACGGTAGGCTTCAAGAATTGGTTCTTTGATCCATCGAGCCAGGGTGGCTTTGGAAGCCTGCGACCCTTTGCGCTTACCAGCGACAAGGACAAAGAGTGCATCCGAGCGGCGCAGGGGCGCCGTGCGGGAAATGTAGATTCTGAGTGCTCTCACCAGATCCAACAAATGTAAATCCTTTTCATACCGATGAACTGCATGCGGATAAAAGGAAGGCAAGGAGATATCCTGATTAAGATGAAAAGAGGATACCACCTTAGGGAGAAACTCCTGAATGGGGCGCAGCACTACCTTGTCCTGGTGGAACACCAGGAAAGGAGCCTTGGATGACAGCGCTGCTAGTTCGGACACTCTCCGAAGAGACGTGACCGCTACCAGAAAGGCCACTTTCTGTGAGAGTCGAGAAAGTGACACATCCCTCAGAGGCTCGAAGGGCGGCTTCTGGAGAGCAACAAGGACCTTGTTTAGATCCCACGGATCTAACGGCCGCCTGTACGGAGGTACGATATGACAAACCCCCTGCAGGAACGTGCGCACCTGAGAAAGTCGTGCTAGACGCTTCTGAAAAAACACGGATAGTGCCGAGACTTGCCCTTTAAGGGAGCCGAGCGACAAACCCTTTTCCAACCCAGATTGCAGGAAGGAAAGAAAAACAGGTAACGCGAATGGCCAGGGAGATACTCCTTGTGCAGAGCACCAGGATAAGAAAATCTTCCACGTTCTGTGGTAGATCTTAGCAGAAGTGGACTTCCTAGCCTGTCTCATGGTGGCCACGACCCCTTGGGATAATCCTGAAGACGCTAGGATCCAGGACTCAATGGCCACACAGTCAGGTTCAGGGCCGCAGAATTCCGATGGAAAAACGGCCCTTGGGACAGTAAGTCTGGACGGTCTGGTAGTGCCCACGGTTGGCCGACCGTGAGATGCCACAGATCCGGGTACCACGACCTCCTCGGCCAGTCTGGGGCGACGAGTATGACGCGGCCGCAATCGGATCTGATCTTGCGTAACACTCTGGGCAAGAGTGCCAGAGGTGGAAACACATAAGGGAGCCGGAACTGCGACCAATCTTGCACTAAGGCGTCTGCCGCCAGAGCTCTTTGATCGCGAGACCGCGCTATGAAGGTCGGGACCTTGTTGTTGTGCCGAGACGCCATTAGGTCGACGTCCGGCACACCCCAGCGGCGGCAGATTTCCTGAAACACGTCCGGGTGAAGGGACCATTCCCCTGCGTCCATGCCCTGGCGACTGAGGAAGTCTGCTTCCCAGTTTTCTACGCCCGGGATGTGAACTGCTGATATGGTGGATGCTCTTTCCTCCACCCACATCAGAATCCGCCTGACTTCCTGGAAGGCTTGCCGACTGCGTGTCCCTCCTTGGTGGTTGATGTATGCCACCGCTGTGGAGTTGTCCGACTGAATTCGGATCTGTTTTCCTTCCAGCCACTGCTGGAAGGCTAATAGGGCAAGATACACTGCCCTGATCTCCAGAACATTGATCTGAAGGGTGGATTCCTGCTGAGTCCACGTCCCTTGAGCCCTGTGGTGGAGAAAAACTGCTCCCCACCCTGACAGACTCGCGTCTGTCGTGACCACTGCCCAGGATGGGGGCAGGAATGATCTTCCCTGCGATAATGAGGTGGGAAGAAGCCACCATAGCAGAGAATCCTTGGCCGTCTGAGAAAGGGAGACTTTCCTGTCTAGGGAAGTTGTCTTCCCGTCCCATTGGCGGAGAATGTCCCATTGAAGTGGACGCAGATGAAACTGCGCGAACGGGACTGCCTCCATTGCTGCCACCATCTTCCCTAGGAAGTGCATGAGGCGCCTTAAGGGGTGCGACTGACCCTGAAGGAGAGACTGCACCCCTGTCTGTAGTGACCGCTGCTTGTCCAGCGGAAGCTTCACTATCGCTGAGAGAGTATGAAACTCCATGCCAAGATACGTTAGTGATTGAGTCGGTGCCAGGTTTGACTTTGAAAAGTTGATGATCCACCCGAAAGTCTGGAGAGTCTCCAGCGCAACATTCAGGCTGTGTTGGCATGCCTCTTGAGAGGGTGCTTTGACAAGTAGATCGTCCAAGTAAGGGATCACCTAGTGTCCCTGAGAATGCAAGACTGCTACCACTGCCGCCATGACCTTGGTGAAAACCCGTGGGGCTGTCGCCAGACCAAATGGCAGAGCTACGAACTGGAGATGGTCGTCTCCTATCACGAAACGTAGGAAACGTTGGTGCTCTGTAGCAATCGGCACGTGGAGATAAGCATCTTTGATGTCTATTGATGCAAGGAAATCTCCTTGAGACATTGAGGCAATGACAGAGCGGAGGGATTCCATCCGGAACCGCCTGGCGTTCACATGCTTGTTGAGCAGCTTTAGGTCCAGAACAGGACGGAACGAGCCGTCCTTTTTTGGAACCACGAAGAGATTGGAGTAAAAACCTTGCCCTTGTTCCTGCAGAGGAACAGGGATCACCACTCCTTCTGCTCTTAGTGAGCACACCGCCTGCAGAAGGGCATTTGCTCGGTCGGGATGTGGGGAGGTTCTGAAGAACCGAGGCGGAGGATGAGAACTGAATTCTATCCTGTACCCGTGAGACAAAATGTCTGCTACCCACCGGTCTTTGACCTGTGGCAGCCAAATGTCGCAAAAGCGGGAGAGCCTGCCACCGACCGAGGATGCGGAGGGATGAGGCCGAAAGTCATGAGGCAGCCGCCTTGGAAGCGGTTCCTCCGGTTGTTTTCTTGGGGCGTGAATGAGCCCGCCAGGAATCTGAGCTCCTTTGCTCCTTCTGAGTCCCTTTGGACGAGGAGAATTGGGTCTTGCTGG
Organism: Anomaloglossus baeobatrachus; assembly: GCF_048569485.1. Lineage (NCBI taxonomy): Eukaryota > Metazoa > Chordata > Amphibia > Anura > Aromobatidae > Anomaloglossus > Anomaloglossus baeobatrachus. Next base: position 144,711,700 of record NC_134357.1, read on the forward strand.
AGCCTCGAAAGGACCGAAACCTCGACTGCCACTTCCTCTGTTGAGGTTTGCTCGATCTGGGCTGGGGTAAGGAGGAGTCCTTACCCTTGGACTGTTTAATGATCTCAGCCAATTGCTCACCAAACAGTCTGTCTCCAGATAGTGGCAAGCTGGTTAAACATTTCTTGGAAGCAGAATCTGCTTTCCATTCCTTTAACCACAAGGCTCTGCGCAAAACCACAGAGTTGGCAGACGCCATTGAGGTACGGCTCGTAGAGTCCAGGACAGCGTTGATAGCGTAAGTCGCAAACGCAGACATTTGCGAAGTTAGGGACGCTACTCGCGGCACTGCTGGACGTATGATAGAGTCCACTTGTGCCAGGCCAGCTGAAATAGCTTGGAGTGCCCACACGGCCGCGAATGCTGGAGCAAACGACGCGCCGATAGCTTCATAGACAGACTTTAACCAAAGGTCCATCTGTCTGTCATTGGCATCTTTAAGTGAAGCCCCATCTTCCACTGCAACTAAGGACCTAGCCGCAAGCCTGGAGATTGGGGGGTCCACCTTTGGACACTGGGTCCAGCGTTTGACCACGTCAGGGGGAAAGGGATAACGTGTATCCTTAAGACGTTTGGAGAAACGCTTATCTGGATAAGCATGATGTTTCTGGACTGATTCTCTGAAGTCAGAGTGGTCCAGAAAAGTACTCAATTTACGCTTAGGATACCGGAACTGGAACTTCTCCTGCTGTGCAGCTGCCTCCTCAGCAGAAGGGGCTGGGGGAGAAATATCCAACAGTCTATTGATGGCCGCTATAAGGTCATTTACCATAGCGTCACCATCAGGGGTATCTAAATTGAGAGCGGTGTCAGGAGTAGATTCCTGATCACCCACCTCTGTCTCCTCATACAGAGCCTCGTCTCGCTGAGACCCTGACCAGTGTGATGACGGCGAGGGTCTTTCCCAGCGAGCCCGCTTAGGCTGCCTGGGACTGTCATCCGAGTCAGAGTCTTCAGCCTGTGATGCCTGGGACCCCCTTGAAGTACGGATTAGTTCCAACTGAGGGGGACCGGGGAGCATAGACACAGCAGTGTCCATGGTCTGAGAAACTGGCCTGGACTGCAAGGTTTCCAGGATTTTTGTCATAGTCACAGACATCTTATCAGCAAAAACTGCAAATTCTGTCCCCGTCACCGGGGCAGGGTTCACAGGCGTCTCTGCCTGGGCCACTACTACCATAGACTCTGGCTGACGAAGTGGCACAGGGATTGAACATTGCACACAATGGGGGTCATTGGAACCTGCCGGTAGATTAGCCCCACATGCGGCACAAGCAGTGCGTACCGCCTGTGCCTTGGCACCCTTGCGTTTTGCGGATGACATGTTGTTGTCTCCTCAGAGCAATGAGGGTATAAGCCAAGAAGCGACTGTACAGTGCAATATAAATATATATGGTACAGAGAAAAAATGCACCAAATAACACTGTGGCACTAGTGGGGCCAGCACTTATGTGCAGCTTACCGCCCGCATAAACGCGGGTGTGTGGTCGCCAGAGTCCCTTGTCTGAGTCCCCCAGAGCCTGTGTCCGTTCTCCAGCCAGACTGCATGCAGGAATGGCTGCCGGCGTCCTGTGGAGAGGGGCGGGCCCTGGGCGTGTTGAGACCAAGAGCGGGAAACTTGCGTCCCCACTGTGCCCAGTGAGAGGGCTGGAGCATGTAAATAAGGCTCCAGCCCTCAGCGCTGCCTATTGCACAGCGTCTCTCCCTTTCCCTGATTGACAGGGTGGGGGCGGGAACGAACCGTAACTAGGCCGCAAAAGCCGGGGACTAGATTTATGAGCGCTGCCGCCGTAAAAGCGCGGGCAGCGCGAGTCCCCGGCGCACTACAAGTCCCAGCGGCGCCGCCGCTCCCGGAGCGGCCGGCGCGGTAGTTCCCAAGACAAAAATCACTCAGCTAAGCTGCAGTGACTCTAACCCGAGCGCGCAGCGCTAGTGCCCCCGGCGCACTAGCACACCCAGCAAGCCTGGAGTGTGCGTGGCCTGTCTGTGCGGGGACACAGAGTACCTGAACGTTGCAGGGCCTTGTCCCTGACTGTACTCAGCTCCTCCAGCAGGGTCTCTGGGTCTGTGGATGGAGCTCGGCCTCAGGGTTCGGGGGCCGGTAAGATCCCACTTCCACAGAGCCCCTCAGGGGGATGGGGAAGGAAAGCAGCATGTGGGCTCCAGCCTCCGTACCCGCAATGGGTACCTCAACCTTACAAACCGCAAGTGGGGTGAGAAGGGAGCATGCTGGGGGCCCTATATGGGCTCTCTTTTCTTCCATCCGATAGAGTCAGCAGCTACTGCTGACTAAACAGTGGAGCTATGCGTGGATGTCTGACCTCCTTCGCACAAAGCAGAAAACTGGTGAGCCAGTGATCCCACTGGGGGTGTATAGCCAGAAGGGGAGGGGCCTTACACTTTTTAGTGTAATTGCTTTGTGTGGCCTCCGGAGGGCAGTGCTATACACCAATCGTCTGGGTCTCCCAATGGAGCGCCGAAGAAATAAAAATATAAAAAAAAAACCAAAACCAAAATATTCAAAATCATACCCCATTGAAAATTAACCCCTTCAGCCCCAAGCCTATTTTGACCCTAAAGACCAGGCCATTTTTTGCAATTCTGACCAGTGTCACTTTATGAGGTTATAACTCTGGAACGCTTCAGCGGATCCCGGTGATTCTGAGATTGATTTTTCATGACATATTGGGCTTCATGTTAGTGGTAAATTTAGGCCGATATTTTTTGCATTTCTTTGTGAAAAAAACGGAAATTTCGCAAAAATTTTGAAATTTTCAAACTTTGATTTTTTATGCTCTAAAACCAACGAGACATATTTATTAATTTTTTTGTGACATAACATTTCCCACATGTCTACTTTACATCAGAACAATTTTGGGGGAAAAAAAAAAAATTTAAGGACGTTATAGGAGTTCAAAGTTTATGAGCAATTTCTCATTTTTACAACAAAATTTACAAAGCCACTTTTTTTTTAGGGACCACATCACATTTGAAGCGATTTTGAAAGGTCTACATGACAGAACACCCAAAAGTGACACCATTCCAAAAACGGCACCCCTCAGGCTACTCAAAACCACATTCAAGGTTATTAACCCTTCAGGTGCTTCACAGTAATTAAAGAAATGTGGAAGAAAAAAAAAAATGAACATTTTACTTTTTGCAACAAAAATGTTAATTTAGCCTCAAATATTGCATATTCACAAGGGTAGCAGGATTAAATGAACCCCCAAAATTTGTTGGGCAATTTTTACTGAACACGCAGATACCTCATGTGGCGAAAAACCACTGTTTGGGCGCACGGCAGGACGCGGAAGGGAAGGAGCGCCATTTGACTTTTTTGAACAGAAAATTAGCTGGAATCGTTAGCCGCACCATGTTGCGTTTGGAGAGCCCCTGAGGTGCCGAAACAGTGGAGCTCCCCTACATGTGACCCCATTTTGGAAACTAGACCCCTCATGGAATTTATCTAGATGTTTATTGAGCACTTTGAGCCTCTGGGGGCTTCACAAAAGTTAATAGAGTTGAGCTGTGAAAATAAAATTTTTTTTTTTTTTACCACAAAATTGTTACTTCAACCAGGTAGCTTTTTTTTCACAAGGGTATCAGGAAAAATTGCACCATAAAATGTATTGTGCAATTTCTCCTGAGTACACAAACACCTCATATGTGGTGGAAATAAAATGTTTGGGCGCACAGCAGGGCTCGGAAGGCAAGGAGCGTCATTTGACGTTTCAAACGCAAAATTGTCTGGGATAATTAGCGTATTCCATGTTGCGTTTGGAGACCCCCTGAGGTGCCGAAACAGTGGAGCTCCCCCACATGTGACCCCATTTTGGAAACTAGACCCCCATGGCATAGAAAAAAAAAACAGCGGCAGATGGGGGGGGGCGGCAGATGGGGCGGCAGCAGATGGGGGGGCAGCGGCATATAAAGGGAGCATCTGTGATTGTGAGACGGCGGCTGGGATAGGGTGGGGGCGGATGGGAGACGGCGCAGTGGATGCAGGAGCGGCAGAGGATGGGGGAGGGGGGGAATGGGTGGGAAGGGGAGTGGGAGGTGAGATTGGGGATAGTTACCCTACAGGATGGATCTAGGCAGCTGGATCACAGGAGATGAAGAAGGAGGCAGCAGATCGGGGAGGGTGAGAGGTGGGGGAGGGAGCGCAGCGCACACCGCAGCGGCGACGGGGAGCGAGCGCACACCGCGGCGGCGACGGGAGAGCGAGCGCACACCGCGGCGGCGACGGGGGAGGGAGCGCACACCGCGGCGGCGACGGGGGAGGGAGCGCACACCGCGGCGGCGACGGGGGAGGGAGCGCACACCGCGGCGGCGATGGGGGAGGGAGCGCAAACCGCGGCGGCGACGGGGGAGGGAGCGCACACCGCGGCGGCGACGGGGGAGGGAGCGCACACCGCGGCGGCGAGGGGACAAGCAGCCGATCACGAGAAATCGGTGGCACTGTGGCAGATGGAGGGGGGCGGCGGATCGGGAGGTGTGGGGGTGAGGGTGCGGGCAGCAGACACGAGGGGTGGGGGTGCGGGTGGCAGATCGCGGCGGAGGGCAGCGGCGGATCGGGAGGTGTGGGGGTGAGGGTGCGGGCAGCAGATACGAGGGGTGGGGGTGCGGGTGGCAGATCGCGGCGGAGGGCAGCGGGGCGGCGGATCGGGAGGCCGGTTTCATACAGTGCAATGGCAGCGCGGCAACTTCCGGGTCCCATGTTCCGGTCTCATAATAGTGCAATGGCAGGGCGACAAGCTCCGGTCCCATGCTGTGTACACTCACTGTGATGGCGTGCTGCAGGGACGATGACGGGGGCGGTCAAGGCCGATCTCTCCAATCAGAGCTACTGGAGCTGGGGGAGGGTGATCCAGTGAGGTCACCCAGCTCCAGCCAATGGCCAGTGCTATAGCTGCACTGGCCAGGGCTGGATTTCAATGTTTCAGTCACTTTAAGTGGCTGGAACATTACAGTGGCTGTGATTGGCTGACGAACGCCGCTCAACCAATCACAGCCTCCGTAGGTCCGGGGAGGAGGCACCACCCCACCTGAGGTCAGGTACAGGTCCCCTCCTCCCCGAATCTGCGGTTTAGGTTAACCGATCGCAGTCACCGGAGGCTCCGGTGCCGTGATTACGCCATGACGGAAAGATCCGTCCTTGGTCGTTAAGGCCCAGGGTACCATGACTGATCTTTCCGTCTATGGTCGTTAAAGGGTTAATAAATACACACATATTTGGTATCGCCGTGTTCAGAAATGCCCGATCTATTAAAATATAAAATCAATCTGATTAGTAAAGGGTGTAGTGGCAAAAAAAAATTCCAAACGCCAAAATTACGTTTTTTTGTCGCCGCAAGTTTTACGCAAAATGCAATAACAGGCGATCAAAACGTAGCATCTGGTGCCATTAGAAAAGTCAGCTCGAGACGCAAAAAATAAGCTGTCACTGAGCCATAGATCCCAAAAAATGAGAACGCTACGGGTTTCGGAAAATGGCGCAAAACGTGCGCCACTTTTATTGGACAAGCTTGTGATTTTTTTTTAACCCCTTTGATACAAGTAAACCTATACATATTTGGTGTCTACAAACTCGCACCAATCTCAGGTATCATACCCACACATCAGTTTTACCATATAGTGAACACCGTGCATACATCCCAAAAACTATTGTGCCATCACACTTTTTTTGCAGTTTTTCCACACTTGGAATTTTTTTGCTGTTTTCCAGTACACCATATGGTAAAACTTATGGTTTCATTTAAAAGTACAACTTGTCCCACAAAAAACAAGCCCTCATATGGTAAGATTGAGGGGAAAATAAAGTTGCGGCTCTCGGAAGATGGGGAGCAAAAAAAAAAAAAAACGCAAAGTGCCCCGGGGCTGAAGGGGTTAATTGTCTCCACAACAGTATCAAGAACCTGCCTTTTGTGTTCCTTGGTCTTCATGATGCTATCTGTTCTTTAACCTTCGTCAGGTTGCATAATTTTACGTTAACAGCGACCCCTTATCTCGGAAGGGGGTGGAGATATTTTATTGAAATTTGGCTAATATATTCTGGACCAAAACTGCAGAGAAGTCACAAAATTTCAGCCCTCTACAGCTTTTGGGGGAAAAAAAAAAAAAAATGTATTGCAATTTTAAAACGGAATAGTTACAGTTGTACCTATCAGCCGGACAAAGGTTAAACAGAACACAGACTATCACAGAGCAGGTGCATATAAATGGAGACTTGATTACACACAGGGGGATTATATTTATCATAATCAGTCATTTAGGACAACATTGGAACATTCAGAGATCCTCAATGAACGTCTGGAATGAGTTTGATGCACTGAAAGTAAAAGGGGATGAATAATATTGCACGCCCCACTTTTCAGTTTATTATTTTTTACAAAAGTTTAAAATAAGCAATAAGAAGGGAATTTTGTTACTTACCGTAAATTCCTTTTCTTCTAGCTCCTATTGGGAGACCCAGACGATTGGGTGTATAGCACTGCCTCCGGAGGCCACACAAAGCAATTACACTAAAAAGTGTAAGGCCCCTCCCCTTCTGGCTATACACCCCCAGTGGGATCACTGGCTCACCAGTTTTAGTGCAAAAGCAAGAAGGAGGAAAGCCAATAACTGGTTTAAACAAATTCACTCCGAAGTAACGTCGGAGAACTGAAAAACCATTCAACATGAACAACATGTGTACCCGAAAAACCACCAAAAATCCCGAAGGACAACAGGGCGGGTGCTGGGTCTCCCAATAGGAGCTAGAAGAAAAGGAATTTACGGTAAGTAACAAAATTCCCTTCTTCTTCGGCGCTCCATTGGGAGACCCAGACGATTGGGACGTCCAAAAGCTGTCCCTGGGTGGGTAAAGAAATACCTCATGTTAGAGCTGCAAAGACAGCCCTCCCCTACGGGGAGGCAACTGCCGCCTGCAGGACTCTTCTAGCTAGGCTGGCGTCCGCCGAAGCATAGGTATGCACCTGATAATGTATGGTGAAAGTGTGCAGACTCGACCAGGTAGCTGCCTGGCACACCTGTTGAGCCGTAGCCTGGTGTCGTAATGCCCAGGACGCACCCACGGCTCTGGTAGAATGGGCCTTCAGCCCTGATGGAACCGGAAGCCCAGCAGAACGGTAGGCTTCAAGAATTGGTTCTTTGATCCATCGAGCCAGGGTGGCTTTGGAAGCCTGCGACCCCTTGCGCTGGCCAGCGACAAGGACAAAGAGTGCATCAGAGCGGCGCAGGGGCGCCGTGCGGGAAATGTAGATTCTGAGTGCTCTCACCAGATCTAACAAATGTAAATCCTTTTCATACCGGTGAACCGGATGAGGACAAAAAGAAGGTAAGGAGATATCCTGATTAATATGAAACGAGGATACTACCTTAGGGAGAAACTCCTGAATGGGGCGCAGCACTACCTTGTCCTGGTGGACCACCAGGAAGGGAGCCTTGGATGACAGCGCTGCTAGCTCAGACACTCTCCGAAGAGACGTGATCGCTACCAGAAAGGCCACTTTCCGTGATAGTCGAGAGAGTGAAACATCCGTCAGAGACTCGAAAGGCGGCTTCTGGAGAGCAACTAGTACCCTGTTCAGATCCCATGGATCTAACGGCCGCTCGTACGGGGGGACGATATGACCAAACCCCCTGCAGGAACGTGCGTACCTGCGGACGTCGTGCTAGACGCTTCTGAAAAAAACACCAATAGCGCCGAGACTTGCCCTTTAAGGGAGCCGAGCGACAAGCCCTTTTCCAACCCAGATTGCAGGAAGGAAAGAAAAGTAGGCAATGCCAATGGCCAGGGGGACACTCCTTGTACAGAGCACCAGTAAAAGAAAATCTTCCACTTCCGTGGTAGATCTTAGCAGACGTGGGCTTCGTAGCCTGTCTCATGGTGGCAACGACCCCGTGGGATAATCCTGAGGACACTAGGATCTAGGACGCAATGGCCACACAGTAGGTTCAGGGCCGTAGAATTCAGATGGAAAAACGGCCCTTGGGACAGTAAGTCTGGCCGGTCTGGTAGTGCCCACGGTTGACCGACCGTGAGATGCCTGTCGCCAGAGCTCTTTGATCGTCATGAAAACCGGGACCAAGCTGTTGTGCCGATTCGTGAAACCCGTCCGGGTGCAGAGACCATTCTCCTGCGTCCACGCCCTGGTGACTGAGGAAGTCTGCTTCCCAGTTTTCTACGCCCGGGATGTGAACTGCGGATATGGTGTATGCTCTGTCTTCCACCCCTAGCAGAATCCGGCGGACTTCCTGGGAGGCTCGCCGACTGCGTAGTCCGCCTTGGTGGTTGATGTATGCCACCGCTGTGGATTGTCCGACTGAATTCGGATCTGTTTGCCTTCCAGCCACTGCAGGAAGTCTTGCAGTGCCATATGCACTGGCCAGAGCTCCAGACAATTGATCTGAAGAGTGAATTGATCTGAAGAGAGTCCTGGATCGTCTGAGAAAGGGGGACGTTCCTGTGTAGGGACATCGACTTCCCCTCCCATTAGCGAAGAATGTTCTATTGAAGTGGACGCAGATGAAACTGCGTGAAAGGGACTGCCTCTGGATGAGGTGTCTCCTTGAAGGAGAGACTGCACCCCCGTCTGTAGTGACCGCTGTTTGTCCAGTGGAAGCTTCACCATCGCTGAGGGAGTGTGAAACCCCAAGCTAAGATATGCCAGCGATTGGGTTTAACTTTGAAAAGTTGAGGACCCACCCGAAACTCTGGGAAGTCTCCAGCGCCATGTTCAGGCTGTGTTGGCATGCCTCTTAAAAGAGTGCCTTGACAAGTAGATGGTCTAAGTAAGGGATCACAGGGTGACCCTGAGAGTGCGGGAGTGGTCCCACTGCTGCCATGAACTTGGTGAAAACCCGTGGGGCTGTCGCCAGACCGAAGGGTAGGGCTACGAACCGAAGATGCTCGTCTTCAATAACGAATCGTAGCAAACGCCGGTGCTCTGGAGCAATCGGCACGTGGAGATAAGCATCCTGATGTCTATTGATGCTAGGAAATCTCCTTGAGACATTGAGGCAATGACGGAGCGGAGGGTTACATCCGGAACCGCCTGGTTTTCACGTGCTTGTTGAGCAGTTTAAGGTCCAGAACGGAACGGAAGGAGTCGTCCTATTTTGTCACCCCGACCAGATCGGAGTAAAAAGTGTCTCTTGTTCCTGAGGAGGAACCGGGATTACGACTCCTACTGCCTGCAGAAGAGCCTCGGCTCGGCCGGTGAGGAAGTTTTTGCGACAAACTGTCTCTCACCCACCGGCCATTGACCTGTGGCAGTTAAATGTCGCTAAAGCGGGGGAGTCTGCCACCGACCGCGGACGCGGAGAGAGAGGGCTGAAAGTCATGAGGAAACCGCCTTGGTAGCGGTTCCTCCGGCTGCCTTCTCCGGGCGTGATTGAGCCCGCCAGGAACCTGCGCCCCTCTGAGCCTTTTGAGTCCTGTTGGACGAGGGCAATTGGGACGTGCCCGAGCCTGGGAAGGACCGAAACCTCGACTGTCCCTTCTCCTGATGGGTCTTGTTTGATAGCTGGGGTAAGGAAGAATCCGTACCCTTGGACAGTTGAATGATTTAATCCAACCGCTCACGAAACAGTCTGTCACCAGATAAAGGCAATCTGGTTAAGCACTTTTGTGGAAGCAGCATCTACTCCAATCCCTTAACACTAGGAGCGTAACAATACGGAGTTGGCGGACGCCACTGACGTACGGCTCGTAGAGTCCAGGACAGCATAAACAGCTTGAGTCGCAATGCCGACATTGCGAGGTGAAGGACGCTACTGCGGCCAAGATGTACATGTGACCGCGTCCCTCTGCGCAATACTAGCTGAAATAGCTTGGAGTGCCTCTATGGCTGCGAATGCCGTGGCAACCGACCCGCCGATAGGGCTGTCTGTCAATGGCATCTTTAAGTGAAGTCCCATCTTCCACTGCAACTATAGATCTAGCCGCAAGCCTGGAGATTGGGGGATCCACCCTTGGAGCGCTTGAGCACGTCAGGGGGGAAGAGACAACGCGTATCTTCAATACGGTTGGAGAAACGCTTATCGGGATAAGCGTGATGTTCCTGGACTGCTTCTCTGGAGTCAGAGTGACCAGAAAAGTACTCAATATACGCTTGAGATACCGAAATAGGGATTTCTTCTGCTGTGAAGCTGACCCCTCCACTGGAGGAGTTGAGGGAGAAATACCCAACCTTCCATTGATGGACGCTATAAGATTATTCACTATAGCGTCACCATCCGGTGTATCCGGATTGAGAGCGGTCTCAGGATCAGAGTCCTGAACAGCTACGTCTGCCTCGTCATACAGAGAGTACTGTGATGAAGTCGAGGGCCGTTCTTAGGGAGCTCGCTTAGGCCGTCTGGGACTGTCGTCCGTGTCAGAGCCTGCACCCTGGGATGCATGGGACCCTCCTGGAGCCATGATTTGTTTCGAAATCAGGGTGGCCAGGGGCATTGAATCAACATTGCCCAAGGTCTGTCTGGACTGCAAAGTCTGTAAGATGTTAGTCGTAGCCACAGACAATATATCAGCGGAAACTGCAACTCCGTCCCTGTCCCTGGACAGGGATCACAGGTGGTTCTTTTGGCCACCTGTAGCAGAGACCCCGTTGAGTAATTGCACACACTGGGGGTCCTGGAACAGTCGCATGCAGTACAAGCAGCAAAGAAAGCCTGTGCCTTGGCACCCATGCTCTTTTTTTTTTTTGCTGTTGCTGTCTAGCCATCTAGGAGCATTAGCCAAGAATAGCGACCGTACAGTGCAATGTATAGCATACAAGCATGAAGTACAATAAACACTTCAGCACATGCAGTACAAGGAGCATAGAAAGCCTGTGCCTTGGCACCTTTGCTTTTCTGCTGCCGTTGTCTAGTTATTCAGGAGCATTAGCCAAGAAAAGCGACATACAGTGAATGTATAGCATACAAGCATGAAAATAACCACTGCAGCACATGCAATCCAAGCAGCATTGAAAGCTTGTGCCTTAGCACCCTTGCTTTTCTGCTGCTGTTGTCTAGTCATCAAGGAGCATTAGCCAAGAATAGCGACATGCAGTGAATGTACAAGCATGAAAATAAACTCTGCAGTACATGCAATCCAAGCAGCATTGAAAGCTTGTGCCTTAGCACCATTGCTGTTTGCTGCCGCTGTCTAGCCATCTAGGCGGGTAGACAGCCAAGAATAGCCCTTACAGTGCAATGTAAAGCATACAAGCATAAAGGACACATGACACTGCAGCACATGCAAGAAAAGCAGCATATAGAGTCTGTGCTTTAGCACCCCTGATCTTTTGCTGCTGTTTCTAGGTCTGCATCCTGAATAGCGACCGTACAAAAGTACAACAGGACACTTCGGCATTAGTGGGTCAGCACTTTAGTTGCCGCTTACCGCCCGCACAAAGGCGGGTGTGTGGCGCCGGAATCCTGTACTGGTAGCTCAGTGTCTCCGTTTTCCCGCTCTGCGTGCCGGAATGGCTGCCGGCGTCCAGAGGAGAGGGGCGGGCCGAGGGCGTGCCCGAGACAAGAGTGGGAACCCGGCGCCCACTGTGTCTAGTAAAGGGGGCTGGAGAATGCAAATAAGGCTCCAGCCCTCGGCGCTGCTATAGAACAGCGTCTCTCCCTGTCCCTGAGTGACAGGGTGGGGGCGGGAACGAAGCGGCGCTAGGCCGCAAAAGCCGGGGACTAAAGTTAGAAGCGCCGCCGCCGTAAAAGCGCGGTCGGCGCGTCCCCGGCGCACTACAAGTCGCAGCTGCGCCGCCGCTCCAGGGGCGGTCGGCGCGGCGGTCCCCACACGTAAGGTCCCCCAGTAATCTGCAGGGACTATAAGCCCAGCGCACAGCGCTACAGTCCCCGGCGCACTAGCACACCCAGCAAGCCTGGAGTGTGCGTGGCCTGCCATACGGGGACACAGAGTACCTGAAAGTTGCAGGGCCTTGTCCCTGAACGGCACTCCCGCTCCACATCCAGCAGGTTCTATGGGTCTGTGGATGGAGCCCGGCCTCAGGGCTTGGTGGCCGGAAAGATCCCACTTCCTCAGAGCCCCTCAGGGGGATGGGGAAGGAAAACAGCATGTGGGCTCCAGCCTCCGTACCAGCAATAGGTACCTCAACCTTACAAACCGCAAGTGGGGTGAGAAGGGAGCATGCTGGGGGCCCTAGTATGGGCCCTCTTTTCTTCCATCCGATATAGTCAGCAGCTACTGCTGACTAAACAGTGGAGCTTATGCATGGATGTCTGACCTCCTTCGCACAAAGCAGAAAACTGGTGAGCCAGTGATCCCACTGGGGGTGTATAGCCAGAAGGGGAGGGGCCTTACACTTTTTAGTGTAATTGCTTTGTGTGGCCTCCGGAGGCAGTGCTATACACCCAATCGTCTGGGTCTCCCAATGGAGCGCCGAAGAAAATTTATTCAACTTCACAATTGTGTCCCACTTGTTGCGGATTCTTCACCATAACATTAAAAAAATGTTATCTTCTGGTAAGATCATCTCTGAACTGATGGAAATCCAGCTTCCTAAAGTTGTGTATTAGCAGTCCCTTTACGAATATATCTTATGAAAGGATATGTTAAAAGAAGGGAATTTTGTTTACTTACCGTAAATTCCTTTTCTTCTAGCTCCTATTGGGAGACCCAGACAATTGGGTGTATAGCTTCTGCCTCCGGAGGCCACACAAAGTATTACACTTTAAAAGTGTAACCCCTCCCCTCTGCTATACACCCTCCCGTGCATCACGGGCCCATCAGTTTTGGTGCCAAAGCAGGAAGGAGGAAACTTATAAATTGGTCTAAGGTAAATTCAATCCGAAGGATGTTCGGAGAACTGAAACCATGAACCAAAGAACAATTGAACATGAACAACATGTGTACACAAAAGAACAACAGCCCGAAGGGAACAGGGGCGGGAGCTGGGTCTCCCAATAGGAGCTAGAAGAAAAGGAATTTACGGTAAGTAAACAAAATTCCCTTCTTCTTTGTCGCTCCATTGGGAGACCCAGACAATTGGGATGTCCAAAAGCAATCCCTGGGTGGGTAAAAGAATACCTCGATAAAAAAGAGCCGAAAAAACGGCCCCTTCTTACAGGTGGGCCACTGCCGCCTGAAGGACTCGCCTACCTAGGCTGGCGTCTGCCGAAGCATAGGCATGCACCTGATAGTGTTTTGTAAAAGTGTGCAGACTCGACCAGGTAGCCGCCTGACACACCTGCTGAGCCGTAGCCTGGTGCCGCAATGCCCAGGACGCACCTACAGCTCTGGTAGAATGGGCTTTCAGCCCTGAAGGAATCGGAAGCCCAGACGAACGGTAGGCTTCAAGAATCGGTTCCTTGATCCACCTAGCCAAGGTTGACTTGGAAGCCTGCGACCCCTTACGCTGGCCAGCGACAAGGACAAAGAGCGCATCAGAACGGCGCAGGGGCACCGTGCGTGAAATGTAGAGCCTGAGTGCTCTCACGAGATCTAACAAGTGCAAATCCTTTTCACATCGGTGAACTGGAAGAGGGCAAAAAGAAGGTAAGGAGATATCCTGATTGAGATGAAACGGGGATACCACCTTAGGGAGAAATTCCGGGACCGGACGCAGAACCACCTTATCCTGGTGAAACACCAGGAAGGGGGCTTTGCATGACAGCGCTGCTAGCTCAGACACTCTCCGAAGTGATGTGACTGCCACTAGGAAGGCCACCTTCTGCGAAAGGCGAGATAGAGAGACATCCCGCATCGGCTCGAAAGGTGGCTTCTGGAGAGCCGTCAGCACCCTGTTAAGATCCCAGGGTTCTAGCGGACGCTTGTAAGGTGGAACTATGTGGCAAACCCCCTGCAGGAACGTGCGGACCTGCGGAAGCCTGGCTAGACGCTTTTGAAAAAACACGGAAAGCGCCGATACTTGTCCCTTGAGAGAGCCGAGAGACAAGCCCTTGTCCATTCCGGATTGAAGGAAAGAAAGAAAAGTGGGCAAGGCAAACGGCCAGGGAGTGAAACCCTGATCAGAGCACCAGGATAAGAAGATCCTCCAAGTCCTGTGGTAGATCTTGGCGGACGTTTGTTTCCTGGCCTGTCTCATGGTGGCAATGACATCTTGAGATAACCCTGATGACGCTAGGAGCCAGGAATTAATGGCCACACAGTCAGGTTGAGGGCCGCAGAATTGAGATGGAAAAAAGGCCCTTGAGACAGCAAGTCTGGTCGGTCTGGGAGTGCCCACGGTTGGTTGACCCACCGTGAGGTGCCACAGATCCGGGTACCACGATCTCCTCGGCCAGTCTGGAGCGACGAGGATGGCGCGACTGCAGTCGGACCTGATCTTGCGTAATACTCTGGGCAGCAGTGCCAGAGGAGGAAATACATAAGGCAGTCGAAACTGCGACCAGTCCTGAACTAACGCGTCTGCCGCCAGAGCTCTGTGATCCTTGGACCGAGCCATGAATGCCGGGACTTTGTTGTTGTGCCGAGACGCCATTAGATCGACGTCCGGCGTTCCCCAGCGGCAACAGATCTCCCGAAACACGTCCGGGTGAAGAGACCATTCCCCTGCGTCCATGCCCTGGCGACTGAGAAAATCTGCTTCCCAGTTTTCTACGCCCGGGATGTGAACTGCGGAGATGGTGGAGGCTGTGGCTTCCGCCCACAGCAGAATCCGCTGAACTTCTCGGAAGGCTTGACGACTGCGTGTGCCGCCCTGGTGGTTGATGTACGCAACTGCCGTGGCGTTGTCCGACTGTATTCGGATCTGCCTGCCCTCCAGCCACCGCTGGAACGCCTTTAGGGCCAGATACACTGCCCTTATCTCCAGAACGTTGATCTGAAGGGAGGACTCTGTCGGAGTCCAGGTTCCCTGAGCCCTGTGGTGGAGGAAGACCGCTCCCCACCCTGACAGACTCGCGTCCGTCGTGACCACAGCCCAGGATGGGGGCAAGAAGGATTTTCCTTTCGACAAGGAAGTGGGAAGAAGCCACCACTGAAGAGAGGTCTTGGCTGTCCGTGACAGCGAAACGTTCCTGTCTAGGGACGTCGGCCTCTTGTCCCACTTGCGGAGGATGTCCCATTGAAGTGGACGCAGATGAAACTGCGCAAAAGGAACTGCCTCCATTGCTGCCACCATCTTCCCTAGGAAGTGCATGAGGCGCCTCAAGGGGTGTGACTGACCCCGAAGAAGAGATTGTACCCATGTCTGTAGTGAACGCTGTTTGTCCATCGGGAGCTTCACTATCGCTGAAAGGGTATGAAACTCCATCCCGAGGTAAGTCAGCGATTGGGTCGGTGTCAAATTTGACTTTGGCAAATTGATGATCCACCCGGACCTCTGGAGAGTCTCCAGAGTGACGGTCAGGCTGTGTTGGCATGCCACCCTGGAGGGTGCCTTGACTAGAAGATCGTCTAAGTAAGGGATCACCGAGTGGCCCTGAGAGTGTAGGACCGCCACCACTGCTGCCATGACCTTGGTGAAGACCCGTGGGGCTATCGCCAGGCCGAATGGCAGCGCCACGAACTGAAGGTGTTCGTCCTTGATGGCGAAACGCAGAAAGCGGTGATGCTCAGGAGCGATCGGCACATGGAGATAAGCATCTTTGATGTCGATTGATGCTAGGAAATCTCCTTGTGACATCGAGGCGATGACTGAGCGGAGAGATTCCACCCGAAACCTTCTGGTGCTCACATGCTTGTTGAGCAGCTTGAGGTCTAGAACGGGACGGAATGATCCGTCCTTTTTTGGCACCACGAACAAGTTGGAGTAGAAGCCGTGACCATGTTCCTGAGGTGGAACGGGAATCACCACTCCTTCTGCCTTCAGAGTGTTTACCGCCTGAAAAAGTGCATCGGCTCGCTCGGGGGGCGGAGATGTTCTGAAGAAACGAGTAACAATGGCTGCCAGCGTTCTGAGAGAAGGGAGCCGTGGGCGTGCCTCAGAAAGTGCGGGAATCTGGTGCCCCACGGTGCTCAGTGAGGGGGGAGGAGGATACTAAGTATGCTCCAGCCCTCACCGCTGACGTTCAGTCTAGCGTCCCGCCCTTGCCCCTGACTGGCAGGCCCGGGGGCGGGAATATGCGGTACTAGGCCGCAAAAGCCGGGGACTCGATTTATAAGCGCGGCCGGCAAACAGGCGCGGTCAGCGCGGTAGTCCCGGCGACCCCAAACACAGAGCAGCTGCTGCAGCGTCCGATCCACAGGCGCTCTATGCGCCGTCCCCAAGGGGACACAGAGTACCTCAGAGAAGCAGGGCCTGTCCCTGATGACATCCAGTCTCCTGTCCGTCAGGTTCCCACAGGGGCTGCGGAGGGAGCCCGGTCCCAGTGCCTGGTGACCGGTTAGGATCCCACTTCTCCCAGAGCCCCTAAGGGATGGGGAAGGATAACGGCATGTGGCTCCAGCCTTTGTACCCGCAATGGGTACCTCAACCTTAACAGCACCGCCGACCAAAGTGGGGTGAGAAGGGAGCATGCCGGGGGCCCTCTTGTCTTGCATCCGATAAAGTCAGCAGCTGCTGCTGACTAAAATGTGGAGCTTGCGTGAATGTGTGCCTCCTTCAACACAAAGCATAAAACTGATGGGCCCGTGATGCACGGAAGGGTGTATAGCAGAGGGGAGGGGTTACACTTTTTAAAGTGTAATAACTTTGTGTGGCCTCCGGAGGCAGAAGCTATACACCCAATTGTCTGGGTCTCCCAATGGAGCGACAAAGAAAGATGTGTGATCAGTGTTACCCAGGTGACATCTGATACTGTGACTGGCATATTGGTTAATATTAATTAGGTCTAGCAGTGCCCTCCTTGTTGGGTCCTGAACCAGTTGAGAAAGGTTTTTGACAACAATGAAGGACTATTACCTGTTTGCTTTGCTGGATCTGCAGGTTTCTGCTTCCCAATGTATTTCAGGGTAGTTGAAATCACCCATAATGACTTCCCCTGATTTGCTGCCTCATTTATTTGCCTTAGGCTGGAGTCACACTTGCGAGTGACTTGGCAAGTCTCGCATTGGCAGCACAATTTCTGGACAGGAGCGTCTCAGCTGCATAGAAATACATGCAGCCAACCCGCTTCGGTCAGGAGAGTGCGGCCGTGCCGGGTGATACCGATGTGAGACTCTGAGTCACTCACAAGTGTGACGCCGGCCTTGAGAGAACTTTTTTGCTGATTCCATTATATTTCAAGACGTAAAGGGGTATTCTCAACTCTAAGATCCTATCCCAATATGCAGAAGGCATATTAGCAAATGCCTCCAATTAGAAGAAGGGAATTTTGTTACTTACCGTAAATTCCTTTTCTTCTAGCTCTTATTGGGAGACCCAGACGATTGGGGTATAGCTACTGCCCTCTGGAGGCCACACAAAGCACTACATTAAAAGTGCAAGGCCCCTCCCCCTCTGGCTATACCCCCCCGTGGTATCACGGGTTCTCCAGTTTTAGTGCCAAAGCAAGAAGGAGGAAGCCAATAACTGGTTTAAACAAATTAACTCCGAATAACATCGGAGAACTGAAAAACCGTTCAACATGAACAACATGTGTACCCGCAAACAACAAAAAAACATCCCGAAGGACAACAGGGCGGGTGCTGGGTCTCCCAATAAGAGCTAGAAGAAAAGGAATTTACGGTAAGTAACAAAATTCCCTTCTTCTTCAGCGCTCTATTGGGAGACCCAGACGATTGGGACGTCCAAAAGCTGTCCCTGGGTGGGTAAATAAATACCTCATGTTAGAGCTGCAAAACAGCCCTCCCCTACGGGGGTGTCACTGCCGCCTGCAGGACTCTTCTACCTAAGCTGGCATCCGCCGAAGCATAGGTATGCACCTGATAATGCTTGGTGAAAGTGTGCAGACTGGACCAGGTAGCTGCCTGGCACACCTGTTGAGCCGAAGCCTGGTGACGTAATGCCCAGGACGCACCCACGGCTCTGGTGGAGTGGGCTTTTAGCCCTGAAGGAACCGGAAGCCCCGCAGAACGGTAGGCCTCTAGAATTGGTTCTTTGATCCATCGAGCCAGGGTGGCTTTAGAAGCCTGCAACCCCTTGCGCGGACCAGCGACAAGGACGAAAAGTGCATCGGCACGGCGTATGGGCGCCGTACGGGAAATGTAGATTCTGAGTGCTCTCACCAGATCTAGCAAACGTAAGGCCTTTTCATACCGGTGAACCGGATGAGGGCAAAAAGAAGGCAAGGAAATATCCTGATTAAGATGAAAAGAGGATACGACCTTAGGGAGAAACTCCGGAATGGGGCGCAGCACAACCTTGTCCTGGTGGAACACCAGAAAGGGAGCCTTAGATGACAGAGCTGCCAGCTCAGACACTCGCCGAAGCGATGTGATTGCAACAAGAAACGCCACTTTCTGCGACAGCCGAGAAAAGGAAACTTCCTTCAGAGGCTCGAAGGGCGGCTTCTGGAGAGCAACTAGTACCCTGTTCAGATCCCATGGATCTAACGGTCGCTTGTACGGGGGCACAATATGACAGACCCCCTGCAGGAACGTGCGCACCTTAGGAAGACGTGCTAGACGCTTCTGAAAAAACACGGATAGTGCCGAAACTTGCCCTTTAAGGGAGCTGAGCGACAAGCCCTTTTCTAACCCCGATTGCAGGAAGGAAAGAAACTTGGGCAATGCAAATGGCCAGGGAGACACTCCCTGAGCAGAGCACCAGGACAAGAAAATCTTCCACGTTCTGTGGTAGATCTTAGCCGAATTCGACTTTCTAGCTTGTCTCATTGTGGCAATGACTCCCTGAGATAATCCAGCAGATGCTAGGATCCAGGACTCAATGGCCACACAGTCAGGTTCAGGGCCGCAGAATTCTGATGGAAAAACGGCCCTTGGGACAGTAAGTCTGGTCGGTCTGGCAGTGACCACGGTCGACCGATCGTGAGATGCCACAGATCCGGATACCACGACCTCCTCGGCCAGTCTGGAGCGACGAGTATGACGCGGCTGCACTCGGATCTGATCTTGCGTAGCACTCTGGGCAAGAGCGCCAGAGGTGGAAACACGTATGGGAGCTGAAACTGCGACCAATCTTGAACCAAGGCGTCTGCCGCCAGAGCTCTTTGATCGCGCGACCTCGCCATGAATGCCGGGACCTTGTTGTTGTGCCGGGACGCCATTAGGTCGACGTCCGGCACTCCCCAGCGGCGACAGATTTCCTGAAACACGTCCGGGTGAAGGGACCATTCCCCTGCGTCCATGCCCTGGCGACTGAGGAAGTCTGCTTCCCAGTTTTCTACGCCTGGGATGTGAACCGCGGATATGGTGGATGCTCTGTCCTCCACCCACATTAGAATGCGCCGGACTTCTTGGAAGGCTTGCCGACTGCGCGTCCCTCCTTGGTGGTTGATGTATGCCACCGCTGTGGAGTTGTCCGATTGGATTCGGATCTGCTTTCCTTCCAGCCACTGTTGGAAGGCCAGTAGAGCAAGATACACTGCTCTGATCTCCAGAACATTGATCTGAAGGGTGGACTCCTGCGGAGTCCACGTCCCCTGAGCCCTGTGGTGGAGAAATACTGCTCCCCACCCTGACAGACTCGCATCTGTCGTGACTACTGCCCAGGATGGGGGCAGGAAGGATCTTCCCTGAGACAATGATGTGGGAAGGAGCCACCATTGTAGAGAGTCTTTGGCCGTCTGGGAAAGCGAGACTTTCCTGTCCAGGGACGTTGACTTCCCGTCCCATTGGCGGAGAATGTCCCATTGAAGTGGGCGCAGATGAAACTGCGCAAAGGGAACTGCTTCCATGGCTGCCACCATCTTCCCTAGGAAATGCATGAGGCGCCGCAAGGGATGCAACTGGCCCTGCAGGAGAGATTGCACCCCTGTCTGTAGTGACCGCTGCTTGTCCAGCGGAAGCTTCACTATCGCTGCTAGAGTATAAAACTCCATGCCAAGATACGTTAGTGACTGAGTCGGTGATAGGATCGACTTTGGAAAGTTGATGATCCATCCGAAAGACTGTAGAGTCTCCAGCGTAGCATTCAGGCTGAGTTGGCATGCCTCCTGAGAGGGAGCTTTGACCAATAAATCGTCTAGGTAAGGGATCACCGAGTGTCCCTGAGAGTGCAAGACTGCTACCACCGCCGCCATGACCTTGGTGAAGACCCGTGGGGCTGTCGCCAGACCAAATGGAAGAGCTACGAACTGAAAATGGTCGTCTCCTATCACAAAACGTAGAAAACGTTGATGTTCTGTAGCAATTGGCACGTGGAGATAAGCATCTCTGATGTCTATTGAGGCAAGGAAGTCTCCTCTGGACATTGAGGCAATGACAGAGCGGAGGGTTTCCATCCGGAACCTCCTGGCATGCACATGCTTGTTGAGCCGTTTTAGGTCCAGAACAGGACGGAACGAGCCGTCCTTTTTTGGAACCACAAAGAGATTGGAGTAAAACCCTTGCCCTTGTTCCTGAGGAGGGACTGGGATAACCACTCCTTCCGCTTTTAGGGAATCCACCGCCTGCAGCAGAGCATCTGCTCGGTCTGGCCGTGGGGAGGTTCTGAAGAACCGAGCTGGAGGACGAGAATTGAACTCGATTCTGTACCCGCGAGACAAAATGTCCGTCACCCACCGGTCTTTGACCTGTGACATCCAAATGCCGGAAAAGCGGGAGAGCCTGCCCCCGACCGGCGATGCGGAGGGGGGGGGCTGGAAGTCATGAGGTAGCCGCTTTGGAAGCGGTACCTCCATTTGCTTTCTTGGGGCGTGTGTGAGTCCGCCACGAATCTGAGTTTCTTTGCGTCCTCTGAGTCCCTTTGGACGAGGTAAATGGTGTCTTGCCCGAACCTCGAAAGGACTGAAACCTCTGCTGCCACTTTTTCTGCTGAGGTTTGGGTGTTCTGGGTTGTGGTAAAGAGGAGTCTTTACCCTTGGACTGCTTAATGATGTCAGCCAATGGCTCGCCAAACAGTCTCTCTCTAGACAAAGGCAAACTGGTTAAACATTTTTTGGAACCAGCATCCGCTTTCCAGTCCTTTAACCACAAGGCTCTGCGCAAAACTACCGAATTGGCGGACGCCATTGAGGTGCGACTGGTAGATTCTAGGACCGCATTGATAGCGTAAGACGCAAACGCCGACATCTGCGTGGTAAGGTGCGCCACTTGCGGCACTGCTGGATGCATGATAGCATCCACTTTTGCTAAGCCAGCTGAAATAGCCTGGAGTGCCCAGACGGCTGCGAATGCCGGAGCAAACGACGCGCCTATAGCTTCATAGACAGATTTTAACCAAAGGTCCATCTGTCTGTCATTGGCATCTTTAAGTGAAGCGCCATCCTCCACTGCAACTATGGATCTAGCTGCAAGTTTGGAAATCGGGGGGTCCACCTTTGGACACTGTGTCCAGCGCTTGACCACCTCAGGGGGGAAAGGGAAACGCGTATCTTTAGATCGTTTAGAGAAACGCCTTTCCGGGTGAGCGTCGTGCTTCTGGATTGATTCTCTGAAGTCAGAGTGATCTAACAAAGCACTCAATTTACGCTTGGGATAAAGGAAACGAAACTTTTCCTGCTCCGCAGCCGCCTCTTCTGCTGAAGGGGCTGGGGGAGAAATATCCAACAGCCTATTGATGGCTGAGATAAGGTCGTCTACCATGGCATCCCCATCCGGGGTATCCAGGTTGAGAGGGGTTCCAGGAGTGGATTCCTGATCACTCTCATCAGACACATCACAGGGAGACTGATTGCGCTGAGACCCTGAGCAGTGTGAAGACGTCGAGGGTCTTTCCCAGCGAGCTCGCTTAGGGTGGCTGGGGCCATCATCTGAGTCATAATCCTCGGCCTGTGAAGCCGGGGACCCCCCTGTGGGCTGGATACATTCCAAGTAAGGGGGACCTGAGGACAGAGGCCTCGCCGTGCCCAGAGACTGAGCCCCATGCATAGATTGCAAGGTCTCAAGGATTTTTGCCATAGATACAGACATATTATCTGCAAAAACTGCAAAGTCCGTCCCTGTCACCGGGGCAGAACTTACAAGCGTCTCAGCCTGGGTCGCTACCTCTCCTGACTCCGGCTGGCGAAGCAGCACCGGGTCGGAGCATTGCACACAATGGGGGTCATCAGAGCCTGCTGGTAGATTAGCCCCACAAGCAGCACACGCAGTATACACAGCCCTTTTTGCCTTGGCCGCCTTGCGTTTTGAGGATGACATGTTGCTGCTTCCACAGAGCGATCTGGGATATGCAGCCAGAAGCGCACCTCACAGTGCAAGAAATACAATATCTATATAACTGTATCCAGTACACTGATACACAGTGAGGCACTAGAGGGACCAGCACAGAAAAAACGCTTACCGCCCGCTTAAAAAGCGGGTGTGTGGTCGCCAGATAGCCCCTAGTCCAGGTCTCCCAGAGCCTTGCGTCCTTCCTCCAGCCAGGCATGCATGTAATGGCTGCCGGCGTCTCGAGAGAGGAAGGGGGGCGGGCCCTGGGCGTTCCTGGCCAAGAGCGGGAAGCCTGCTTCCCTCTGTGCCTAGTGTGAGGGCTGGAGCATGTAAATCAGGCTCCAGCCCTCGTCGCTGCTTGCGAACAGCGTCTCTCCCCTACCCTGAATGACAGGGTGGGGGCGGGAACGAAACGGAGCTGCCGGCGTCCTAGGCCCAAAAAGCCGGGGACTAAAGTTATAACCGCCGCCGCCGTAAAAGCGCGGACGGCGGATCCCCGGCGCACCACAAGTCACAGCAGCGCCGCCCGGTCCAGAGGGGGTCGGCGCTGCGTTCCCATACACAAAACATCCCCCAGTAATCTGTAGGGACACTAACTCCAACATTGCGGTCCCCGGCGCACTACAACACCCAGCCAGCCCGGAGTGTGTCTGTGCCTGCCGGGGACACAGAGTACCTGTAAGATGCAGGGCCCTGTCCCTGATCGTACTCCTGCTCCGAATCCATCAGGTTCTAATGGGTCTGTGGATGGAGCCCGGCATCAGAGCTGAGAGGCCGGCAGGATCCCACTTCCACAGAGCCCTACCAGGGGATGTGGAAGGAAAACAGCATGTCAGGCTCCAGCCCTGTACCAGCAATAGGTACCTCAACCTTACAACACCATCCAGGGGTGAGAAGGGAGCATGCTGGGAACACTATATGTGCCCTCTTTTCTTCCATCCGAAACAGTCAGCAGCTACTGCTGACTAAAATCTGTGGAGCTATGCATGGAATGTCTGACCTCCTTCGCACACAAAGCTAAAACTGGAGAACCCGTGATACCACGGGGGGGTATAGCCAGAGGGGGAGGGGCCTTGCACTTTTAATGTAGTGCTTTGTGTGGCCTCCAGAGGGCAGTAGCTATACCCCAATCGTCTGGGTCTCCCAATAGAGCGCTGAAGAAATGTAGTATAGTTCTGCTGATTAGCCATGTCTCTTACCTCATGTACAGGATATTGCAGCTTGGGTATTCATGGTTACGACCACGAACTACTAAATGAGTGGACATAACCATGGATACCTAAAGCTGCAATGCCCTGCACATGAGGTAAGACACATAACTATAATCAGAACTATATTACATTTCTAATTGGAGGTATTTGCTATTATAATATCTACTACGTATTGGAATTGGGTTTTTTTTAAAGATCTAATCAGTATTTTGTTATTCTATCTCCCTCCCCTTATCTGCACAGCCTCACATATATTATCATGCAGGATGGGTTTTAGGGAAGATTTTACATATGAACCCCTCCCCCTTGTTTGTTAGTCATTCCTGAACATACTAGTCTAAATTATCAGCCTCAGTGGAAGTTCTTAAGATACATGTCCGACAGTAATTGTAGTCAGTTCCTGGATTCAAAAATTTGAACCAGGGGCTAGACCTCATTAAACCATAAGGTTTACTGGGAAAGGCTCCCCTATACATGTTTACCTATACAAAAATGGAGCCATATATCCACATTTGTAAAAATATCAAAAATTCTTTATTTAACACATATGCAAGACACAAACAGTTAAAAGCAATTTATGGAGTGCAAAGTGCAGAGAATCGAACAGTTGTGGAAATCACACAGATAGTACAATGGATGGAGAAATTACTTCCACAAGGCTACGTGCCGATGATCAAGTGTAAATGTGTAGGTCACCAATACAGACAACGCATAGATTCCATGCAAAAAGAGCAAGACCTCTGCACTTTGCACTCCATAAATTGCTTTTAACCGTTTGTGTCTTGCATATATGTTTAAGAATTTGATATTTTTACAAAATGTGGATATATGGCTCCATCAGTGGAAGTTCTTGTCTCAATTATCCCATGATATAATGGATTTATATAAAAACTACAGTTTTTTTGTGAAACAAGTTCTCATACGTCTATGTAAAAATAAAATTGGTGACACTTCGAAAAAGGAAGAAAAAAAAATGAAACCGTAAAAACGAAAATTTTCTGCATCTTTAAAAAGTGTAAAGCGATTTTCTTTTGGAAAAATGTATTTTTAAATATGCAATAAAAGGCAGTGGTACTTTCTGAAGCAAAAATATTCTTTATTTTATTTGAAATAAAACCAGGTAGGATTTTACCAATATGAAGATAGAAACCACAGGAAAATTGACAAAAAAAAACAAAAAAAACAAACAAACAAAAAACTAGTGATAAAAAATAAAATATAAAAAGATAACACCTCAAGATTTTAGGGTGTTATTTTCAGATATCTATAACCTGGTTATCTGACATTTCACCAACAAGTATCTACCGCATGAAGCATACAAAATATTTCACCAAATAAGATCATGCATCAAATCTGCATTTTGTTCTGAAAATGAAATATTGGGGAGATGCTTACAGCCCAGGAGATATATATTAAAAGGTTTTAATTTCCAAAATAAATATAAAACATAGGGAACAGAGTGCAACTCTATAAAACAAAACAGAAAAAAAAATTACAAGAAAGAAAAATGTTAAGGCTCTGCAGGGGGTGCGGGGGAGGCAGGGGAGGGTGGTGGAGACTGTTTGGGAGGAGATGTAACTGATGGAGCTTCTTCCTCCTCGATCTCCTCCGGGGGAGCAGTTTCTAGGGGAGCAGTTTCTGGGGGAGCAGTTTCGACAGTTGGTGGAGGAGATGGCGGGGCAGGATTTCCAGGGTTAGCATCTCCAGCGCCTTCTTCATTGCAAACAATCTCACCTTCCTCAATTTCCTGATCAGACTCTGTAGTGAATGCCACAGTGTCCTCTTTTTTGCTTTTGTTGGAAGCGTCTGCGCTTGTACTCCGATCTCCACGGCTACGTTTCGAATTTTCTTCCTGGCTTTGACTACGGCTCCTTCTACCATTTCTTCTTTCTTTGCTGCGACTTCTGTCTCTGCTGTGTTCTCTTTTTCTCTTCCTTTCTTCTCTGCTACGACTTCTGCTTCTATCCTTGCTGCGACTTCTCGCTCTCTCTTTACTCCGACTCCTGCTGTCTTTGCTCCGGCTTCTGTTGCGCTTCTTTCTATCTCTGGACCTACTTCTATCTCTCCTTCCCTTGCTTCGGCTTCTGTTCCTGTCCTTTCGCCGCTTACTATCCCTCCTTTCCCTGCTACGGCTTCTCTCTCTCTCTTTGCTCACACTTCTACCCTTTTCCACAGGCTCCTTTGCTGGACTTCTTTCCTGACTTCCATCCTTTTCCCTCTCCTTACTAGGGCTTCTTTCATTACTTCTGCTCTCCCTCACTTTGCTACGGCTCCGGCTTTCTCTCTCCCTGCTTCGGCTCTTCTTTTGTTCTGCACTTTGGCTTCGGCTCTCTCTCTTCTTTCGTGATTTGCTAAGACTCCTACTTCTTTCCTTACTGTAGCTGCGGCTTCTCCTTCCTCTCCTATTCTTGCTTACACTTCTGCTACGACTTTTGCTCCTGCTTCTGTTTTTACTGCGACTTCTGCTGTCCCTCTTTCCCCGGCTAACACTTCTGCTATCTCTTCTGTCTCTGCTCCGACTCCTGCTCCTTCGATCGCGTTGTCTACTCCTGCTTCGAGATCTGTACGTGTTTTGGAGGATAGAAGAAAAAAAAAAAAAAGATTAAAATACAAGGCGCATTTATTTTTTTTTAAAGTCAAGAAAAATAAAATTGTAACAGTCATTACCTTGATCTAGAGCGACTGCTCTTCCAGGATCGAGACCTGAAATGTTAAAATGGAAACATTTAAATTCCAAATGGTATTACAGACTATGCTGTGATGGAAGGTGAGGCCCCACATTCAGTGAGATAAGATGGTCACCACTGAAGAGCTTCATTGCTAATCTATACATAGAATTTAACCTTTATAGAAAATGTATTTTTCATTTTGTGCTTGATGCTTTTAACTAAGTAAAAATTGTGCAATCACATCCCCCATTCTTGAGAACATTTATTAAACATGCTTCTCCAGACTTATTTTAGGACATAAAATGCTCTACTTAACACGATGTAAGATAAGTCTTTGAAACCAGAAGTCACGAGTCCCACATTTCTGCTTAAAGGGAACCAGTCGCTGGGAGAAACGCTCTGTACTTGCAGATACAGTGGTAATCTGCGCTTACACCCTGTGGAGCCGGCCTACTGGAGCAGCAGTTTGCTTCCATTCATTGTGTCGGGGCACAGAGTTATTACAATCACCACTTACTAAACAGAGCTGGAATCACTCCTCCCTTACAGACAGCTCTGCAGATTAAGTAGGTAGCCGGTGATCAATGTGGCGGGAAGTGATTACAGAGCGTGGGGTAAAGAGCGGTGACTAGCGGCTTCCACACCACCACAATGACGGGAACCAAACAGCTGCAGGGGGAATTTAAAAAAAAACTTCATTTTCTACAATTAAAGGGAACCGGTCAGGTGAAAAAAGCATTCTGACCCACAAGCAGGAGCATGTGTGAGCTGCTAATCCCTTCCTACCCATCCCTGTGTTACAATGGTATAATATGAAAGTAATAAACTAACGTTTAATTACTTTCATATGTCCTATGCAAATGAGCAGGATCCCAAGCCCTGTGGGCGTCTACATGATTTCCATGGTATCACGTCCCTGTCCCTACTTCAGGATCTCACGCGTGCCTCTGGCTGCCTCATCCTGGTATTTGCGTCGGCTTCTGATGCGCACTGCACATGCTCAGAAGTCGCCTGAGGTTCCAGTCATGCGCAGTGTGCGTCAGAAGCCGAGAAGCAAACACCAGGATGAGAAGGTAGCGAGAAGAAGGGAATTTTGTTTACTTACCGTAAATTCCTTTTCTTCTAGCTCCAATTGGGAGACCCAGACAATTGGGTGTATAGCTACTGCCTCCGGAGGCCGCACAAAGTACTACACTTAAAAGTGTAAGGCCCCTCCCCTTCTGGCTATACACCCCCCCGTGGGAGCACGGGTCCCTCAGTTTTAGTGCAAAAGCAAGAAGGAGGAAAGCCAATAACTGTTCCAAAAACAAATTCAATCCGATAAACAATATCGGAGAACGTAACTTATCAACATGAACAACATGTGCACCCGAAAAACAAATACCCTAAGAAAAAACAGGGCGGGTGCTGGGTCTCCCAATTGGAGCTAGAAGAAAAGGAATTTACGGTAAGTAAACAAAATTCCCTTCTTTTTCGCTCCTAATTGGGAGACCCAGACAATTGGGACGTCCAAAAGCAGTCCCTGGGTGGGTAAAAGAATACCTCGTGATCGGGCTGTCAGGCAGCCCTTTCTTACAGGTGGGCCACCGCCGCCTGCAGGACTTGTCTACCTAGGCTGGCATCCGCCGAAGCGTAGGTATGCACCTGATAATGCTTGGTAAAAGTGTGCAGACTCGACCAGGTAGCCGCCTGGCACACCTGCTGAGCCGTAGCCTGATGCCGTAATGCCCAGGACGCACCCACGGCTCTGGTAGAATGGGCCTTCAGTCCAGAAGGAGTCGGAAGCCCAGCAGAACGGTAGGCGTGAAGAATTGGTTCCTTGATCCACCGCGCAAGGGTGGATTTGGAAGCTTGCGACCCTTTATCCTGGTCGCTGGTCAGCATAAAGAGTGCATCCGAACGGCGCAGAGGCGCCGTGCGGGAAATGTAGATCCTGAGTGCTCTCACCAGGTCCAACAGATGCAAACCCTTTTCAAATTGGTGAACTGGATGCGGACACAGATGGTAAAGTGATATCCTGATTGAGATGAAAGGAAGATACCACCTTGGGAAGAAACTCTGGAATTGGACGCAGTACTACCTTGTCTTGGTGAAACACCAGGAAGGGAGATTTGCAAGATAACGCCGCCAGCTCTGACACTCTCCGAAGAGACGTGACCGCCACCAGAAAAGCCAATTTCTGTGAAAGCCGAGAAAAGGAAATCTCCTTCATAGGCTCGAAAGGTGGCTTCTGGAGAGCAATTAGAACCTTGTTCAGATCCCAGGGTTCCAATGGCCGCTTGTAAGGGGGAACGATATGACAAACCCCTTGCAGGAACGTGCGTACCTTAGGAAGTCGCGCCAGGCGCTTCTGAAAGAATACGGATAGCGCAGAGACTTGTCCTTTAAGGGAGCTAAGCGACAAACCTTTTTCCAACCCAGACTGCAGGAAGGAAAGAAAAATAGGCAATGCAAATGGCCAGGGAGAAACTCCCTGAGCAGAGCACCAAGATAAGAATATCTTCCACGTTCTGTGGTAGATCTTGGCGGAGGATGGTTTCCTAGCCTGTCTCATGGTGGCAACAACCTCATGAGATAAACCTGAGGTCCCTAGGATCCAGGACTCAATGGCCACACAGTCAGGTTCAGGGCCGCAGAATTCAGATGGAAAAACGGCCCTTGAGACAGCAAGTCTGGACGGCCTGGTAGCGCCCACGGTTGTCCTACCGTGAGATGCCACAGATCCGGGTACCACGACCTCCTTGGCCAGTCTGGAGCGACGAGAATGGCGCAACGGCAATCGGACCTGATTTTGCAGAGCACTCTGGGCAACAATGCCAGAGGTGGGAACACATAAGGTAGTCGGAACTGCGACCAATCCTGAACTAAGGCGTCTGCCGCCAGAGCTCGGTGATCGGGAGACCGTGCCATGAAAACCGGGACCTTGTTGTTGTGCCGTGACGCCATCAGGTCGACGTCCGGCATCCCCCAGCGGCGACAGATCTCCTGAAACACGTCCGGGTGAAGGGACCATTCCCCTGCGTCCATGCCCTGGCGACTGAGAAAGTCTGCTTCCCAGTTTTCCACGCCTGGGATGTGAACTGCGGATATGGTGGATGCTGTGTTTTCCACCCACGTCAGAATCCGCCGGACTTCTTGAAAGGCTTGTCGACTGCGTGTTCCCCCTTGGTGGTTGATGTACGCCACCGCTGTGGAATTGTCCGACTGAATCCGGATCTGCTTGCCCTCCAGCCACTGTTGGAAGGCTCGCAGAGCAAGATAGACTGCTCTGATTTCCAGAACATTGATCTGAAGGGTGGACTCTCTCTGAGTCCACGTACCCTGAGCCCTGTGGTGAAGAAACACTGCTCCCCACCCTGATAGGCTCGCATCTGTCGTGACCACCGCCCAGGATGGGGGTAGGAACGACTTTCCTTTTGACAATGAGGTGGGAAGAAGCCACCATCGGAGAGAGTCCTTGGCTGCCTGAGAGAGGGAGACATCCCTGTCGAGGGACGTCGACTTCCCGTCCCATGGGCGGAGAATGTCCCATTGTAGAGGGCGCAGATGAAACTGCGCGAAAGGGACTGCTTCCATTGCTGCCACCATCTTCCCTAGGAAATGCATGAGGCGCCTCAAGGAGTGGGACTGGTTCTGCAGGAGAGATTGCACCCCTGTCTGCAGAGAGCACTGCTTGTCCAGTGGAAGCTTCACTAATCGCTGAGAGAGTATGAAACTCCATGCCAAGATATGTTAGTGATTGGGTCGGGGTTAGATTTGACTTTGAAAAGTTGATAATCCACCCGAAACTCTGGAGAGTCTTCAGTGCCACGTTCAGACTGTGTTGGCATGCCTCTTGAGAGGGTGCCTTTATAAGTAGATCGTCCAAATACGGGATCACGAAGTGACCCTGCGAGTGCAGGACAGCTACTACTGCTGCCATGACCTTGGTGAAGACCCGAGGGGCTGTTGCCAGCCCGAAAGGTAACGCTACGAACTGCAGGTGTTCGCTTTCTATAACGAAGCGTAGAAAACGCTGATGCTCTGGCGCAATCGGCACGTGAAGATAAGCATCTTTGATGTCTATTGATGCTAAGAAATCTCCTTGAGACATTGAGGCAATGACGGAGCGTAGAGATTCCATCCGGAACCTCCTGGTTTTTACGTGTTTGTTGAGCAACTTTAGATCCAGGACGGGCCGAAAGGACCCGTCCTTCTTTGGCACCACAAACAGATTGGAGTAAAAACCGTGACCTTGTTCCTGAAGAGGAACGGAAGTCACCACTCCATCCGCCTTTAGAGCGGCCACCGCCTGCAGCAGAGCATCGGCTCGGTCGGGCGGTGGGGAAGTTCTGAAGAAACGAGTTGGAGGACGAGAGCTGAACTCTATCCTGTACCCGTGAGACAGAATGTCCCTCACCCAACGGTCTTTGACCTGTGACAGCCAAATGTCGCCAAAGCGGGAGAGCCTGCCACCGACCGAGGATGCAGAGAGAGGAGGCTGAAAGTCATGAGGAAGCAGTCTTGGTAACGGTTCTTCCTGCTGTCTTTTTTGGGCGTGACTGAGTCCGCCAAGAATCTGAGCCTCTCTGATCCTTTTGAGTCCTTTTGGACGAGGAGAATTGGGACCTGCCTGAGCCTCGAAAGGACCGAAAACCAGACTGACCCCTCCTTTGTTGGGGCTTGTTTTGTCTGTGTTGAGGTAAGGATGAGTCCTTACCCTTGGAGTGTTTAATGATTTCATCCAAACGCTCCCCAAACAATCGGTCACGAGAAAAAGGCAAACTGGTTAAGCACTTCTTGGAAGCAGAATCTGCTTTCCATTCTCTCAACCACAGGGCTCTGCGCAAAACCACGGAGTTGGCTGACGCCACCGCCGTACGGCTCGTAGAGTCCAGGACAGCATTAATCGCGTAAGACGCGAATGCAGACATTTGAGAGGTCAATGGTGCCACCTGCGGGGCAGATGTACGTGTGACCGAGTCGACTTGTATAAGCCCAGCTGAAATAGCTTGGAGTGCCCATACGGCTGCGAAAGCTGGCGCCAACGACGCTCCAATAGCTTCATAGATGGATTTCAGCCAGAGCTCCATCTGCCTGTCAGTGGCATCTTTAAGTGCCGCTCCATCTTCTACTGCAACTAAAGATCTAGCTGCAAGCCTGGAGATTGGAGGGTCCACCTTGGGACACTGGGTCCAACCCTTGACCACGTCAGGGGGAAAAGGATAGCGTGTATCTTTAAGCCGTTTAGAAAACCGCTTCTCAGGATAAGCGTGGTGTTTCTGGATTGCATCTCTAAAGTCAGAGTGGTCCAGAAAAGTGCTTAATTTACGCTTGGGATATCTGAAATGGAATTTCTCCTGCTGTGAAGCTGCCTCCTCCGCAGGAGGAGCTGGCGGAGAAATATCTAACATCCTATTGATGGACGCTATAAGATCATTCACTATGGCGTCACCATCCGGTGTATCCAGATTGAGAGCGGTCCCAGGATCAGAATCTTGATCAGTTACATCCGCCTCATCACCCATAGATTCGTCCCGCTGGGATCCTGACCAGTGAGACGAAGTTGAGGGCCCCTCATAACGAGCCCGCTTAGGTTGTCTGGGACTGTCGTCCGAGCCAGAATCGTCACCCTGGGGTGCATGTGACACCCCCGGAGCTTGGAAGTGTTCCAGCTGAGGGGGACCAGGGAGCAATGATGCCACAGTGTCCATGGTCTGAGTTACTGGTCTAGACTGCAATGTTTCAAGAATCTTTGACATGGTCATAGACAATCTGTCAGCAAAAGCTGCAAACTCCGTTCCTGTCACCTGGACAGCATTCACAGGTGGTACACCCTGGGTCACGTCCAGCAGAGGCCCCGGCTGTGCAAGTTGCACAGGGGCCGAGCACTGCACACAATGGGGGTCAGTGGAACCTGCCGGTAGAGCAGCCCCACATGCGGTACAGGCAGCATATAATGTCTGTGCCTTGGCACCCTTGCGTTTTGCGGACGACATGCTGTTGCCTCCTTGTAATCTAGGAGGGTATATAGCCGAGAATCACCAGCGACCGTACAGTACAAAGTATTTGCAAACACAAAATACTCAGTATACAAACGGCACAAGTGGGGGTGAGCCCTTGAGGCTGCTTACCGCCCGCTGAACAGCGGGTATGAGGCCGTAGAATCCCGTGTCTGGGTCTCCCCTCTGCAGCTCAGCGTGCAGGCAGGAATGGCTGCCGGCGTTCTGTGAAGAGGGGCGGACCGTGGGCGTGCCACAAACAAAGTGCGGGAAACTGCGTCCTACTGTGCCTGGTGTGAGGGCTGGAGTATGTAAAAAAGACTCCAGCCCTCAGCGCTGATGCTCTGTACAGCGTCCCGCCCTCCTCCTGACTGGCAGGTGCGGAGGCGGGAACGAACGAACTAGGCCGCAAAAGCCGGGGACTGTAGTAATAAGCGCGGCCGTGATATATGCACGGTCAGCGCGGAAGTCCCCGGCGCACCACAAGTCCCAGCCGCGTCGCAGTCCCAGCGGCCGGCGCGACCGTTCTCCCTGAGTCTACCCACTCAGCTAAGCTGAAGTGAGGAAATGGCACAAGCGCAGCAGCGCTGTTGTCCCCGGCGCACTAACACACCCAGCAATGCTGCGGTGTGCGCGCGTATGCACGGGGACACAGAGTACCTTGACGGAGCAGGGCCATGTCCCTGACGATACTCAGCTCCATATCCAGCGGCTTCTCCAGGGGCTGCGGATGGAGCACGGTCTCAGTGCCTGGAGACCGGTAAAATCCCACTTCGCCCAGAGCCCTAATGGGGATGGGGAAGGAATCAGCATGTGGGCTCCAGCCTCCGTACCCGCAATGGGTACCTCAACCTTAACAAGCACCACCGACAGAAAGTGGGGTGAGAAGGGAGCATGCTGGGGGCCCTGTATGGGCCCTCTTTTCTTCCATCCGACATAGTCAGCAGCTGCTGCCGACTAAACAGTGGAGCTATGCGTGCGTGTCTGACCTTCGCACAAAGCAAAAACTGAGGGACCCGTGCTCCCACGGGGGGGGTGTATAGCCAGAAGGGGAGGGGCCTTACACTTTTAAGTGTAGTACTTTGTGCGGCCTCCGGAGGCAGTAGCTATACACCCAATTGTCTGGGTCTCCCAATTAGGAGCGAAAAAGAAAGGTAAGCGCGCGCACATTAGATTCTGAAGCTGCAGAAATCACGTCGCTGATGTAAATCCATGGTATCACCATGGAAAGCATGTAGACACCCACAGGGACGTGATACCATGGAAAGCATGTAGACACCCACAGGATGATGAGACGCCCATGGAGCTTGAGACCTATGCTGTTTACATAGGACATATGAAAGTAATAACGTATTTTATTACTTTCATATTACACATAAGAAAGGGATGGGTAGGAAGGGGTTAGGCTGCTTTCACACCTCCGGTTTCTGCAATGCGGCACAATCCGGCACTTTGCAGGAAAATCGCAACCGGTTTTTTTGCTGCCGGTTGCGATTTTCCTGCATAGACTTTAATTAGTGCCGCATGGCCTTGCGTTCCGTCCGGTTTTTGCCGCATGCGGCAGATTTAGCCGATGCGGCGGCCGGATGGAACGTTGCCTGGCACGTTTTTTCGTGCGGCAAAAAAAACCGCATCGCGCCGCATTCGGCCGATGCGGCGCATTTTTCAATGCATGCCTATGGCGGCCAGATGCAGCAATAACCGCATCCGGCCGCCGCATGCGGTTTTTGCCACTGCGCATGCTAAGTAGCATGCCGCAAGCGGCAAAAACCGGACTGGCCGCAAAGGAAAAACTTATGCAAAGGATGCGGTGTGTTCACCGCATCCGTTGCATAGCTTGCACAGCCGGATTGAGCCGCAGAGCTCAAGCCGGATGTGTGAAAGCAGCCTTAGCAGCTCACACAGGCTCCTGCTTGTAGGTCAGAATGCTTTTCTGACCTGTCCCTTTAACTGCTGCTTCAGTACGAAGTACACAGAATTTAAATGCTACTAACCAATGTATAGAAACAAAATAGTTTCCCTTTAAAGAAAGGGAGATCAAACAATTTTTTCGTACTAACAAAATACAGGTGCTCGGTGCACCTTCCCACCTACCCGTTTTCCATCCATCTCTGGCTCTATAAAGGAACTGTCAATCAAATGCGATAGATGGAAAACAAGCAGACAGGAAGGCGCAATGACATGTTTGGCCAGGCCAAGGGTGCATGGAGCGCCTGTACTTGAACAGTCATTCTGTGCTGAAACTCCCCTTAAGTATGAACTTTCCTAATTAAAAAAAAAAAAAAAAAACCCACAGAAAAACCAGCACATTCAGCTGGAACATATAGTAACTATACAACAGGATGGCAGCTGGAACTGACATTGGCACACCCTGTCACATCCCCCCTGCGCTATGGGGTGAATCAGTGGAAAAAAAAAATGTATATATTTTTTATATTTTTATTTAAATGTGTATGAAGAGCAGTAGGACGGGGGCATCATTAATGGATAGCGAGCAGGACAGAGGACATCATTACAGGATGGGGGACATTATTAATGAAAGGGGCCAGGATTGGGGGACAGTATTACAGGCCAGAGTTGAGAATGGGGAACATACATTAGATTTTGGGGACAATAGTTATTGTAGGTAGCCACTGTACTGTTTCGGACAAATTGTGGGACAAAATGGTGCAAAATTAATAAAAGCCAATTGCAAAAATAGTTTAGTCCCAAAGAAGTATTAAAAAAAAAAACCAAAAACCACATCTGATGTGTTGGCAGGAAAAATGCTGCATAAAATACAGGTGTTTGTTTTGAAAGCATTTGTCCCATTCATTAGTATGGGTGAAACCTAAATTTGCAGAATATATGCAAGGGAAAAAAAAAATAAGCAAAGTGTGAATCTTCAGGACAATCATTTACTTTGCTGGTTCTAGAAAATCCTTCAGAATTTGGGACAAAACCAATGTGCACACAGACCCTAAAGCCCTGAATCGTTAAGATTGGTGTTGTACATGCTATTTTTAATGAAGGGACCACCACACTTAATGAATTAAATGCATGATATATCTGGTGTACACATCCGCCAGAATTCTGGCATAAACACTTCGCTGAATCCAGCCCTATGTGAGTACCCAAGTATTACAGGAACCAAATCATTTACCTTGAGCGACTACGAGAAGACGACCGTTTGGCATAAGAGCCGGCCCTATCCTCCACAAGGCGGATCTTTCGGCCATTCACCTCTTTCCCATCCAGTCTCTCTAATGCTTTCTTCATGTCGGAGTATGAGCGGAACTCTATGACTCCTTCATTTGGTCGTCTTTGATGAGCATCAGCAAAAGTGACTTCACCCGCCTGCCGCATGAAGTCCTAGAATAAAACAAATAATCACATATTTGAGATTCATAAAGTAATAGATTTGCATAATTACCAAGTTCTCTATAAAGGACCTTAAAGTATCAGTATTGTTCATTGATTGATTGTTTCTTACCTCCCTCACACACCCTGAAGTACATATATGTGATAGAGCCACTTCACGTCTGGCTGTAGTCACACATTTGTCACTTGCATACAATGCAGAAGTTCGGGTACGTGCTCAGTGCGTTTTTAGCACTTTTGACACTGCGTATTTCTGCTGCATCAAAAACGCAGTATTTTACCAGTAGAAGAAACATGGATGGGAATAAAAATCTCCTGCCCACTGTACTTTTTACGCAGCATAAACTGACCTGCGGCGCAGCTTTCCAATCCGCAGAACGTCAATTTCTCTAGCGGGTACACAGTTTTCTGTGCGGGATTGCCCTATAGGCTTGCATTAGATGTGGAAAATCCAGGGAAGAAAAAAAAAAAAAAAAAGAATTTTGTTTACTTACCGTAAATTCTTTTTCTTATAGTTCCGTAATGGGAGACCCAGACCATGGGTGTTTAGCTTCTACCTCTGGAGGACACAAAGTACTACACTAAAAAGTGTAGCTCCTCCCCATGAGCTTATACACCCCCTGGTGAGCAGACCCAGCCAGCCAGTTTAGTGCAAAAGCTGAAGGAGAATAGCCACCCACAAGTAGAACAGAGCAATAGCCGGAACAACCGGAGACTCTGTCCACGACAACAGCCGGTGATAACACGCGGAACAAGAAAAGTGCCAACAGGGAACAGGGAAGGTGCTGGGTCTCCCATTATGGAACTATAAAGAAAAAGAATTTAAGGTAAGTAAACAAAATTCTCTATCGTTCCTATGGGAGACCCAGACCATGGGACGTTCCAAAGCAGTCCCTGGGTGGGAAATAAACCGAACAAAGTAAGAAGTAGGCAAAACCTAACTTCACAAATGGGCGACAGCCGCCTGAAGGATGCGTCTGCCCAAGATCGCATCTGCCGAAGCATGAGCATGCACTTGGTAGTGCTTCGAAAAGGTATGCAGGCTAGTCCAAGTGGCAGCCTGACAGACCTGCTGAGCCGTAGCCTGGTGCCTGAAAGCCCAAGAGGCACCAACAGCTCTGGTCGAATGTGCCTTGATCCCCGGTGGGGGAGGCACCTGAGAACTCTGGTAGGCGTCCGAAATGGTCAATCTGATCCAACGGGCTAAGGTCGGCTTAGAAGCAGAGAGACCCTTGCGCCGACCTGTGGTTAGCACAAAAAGAGCATTGCACCACCTAATAGAAGCGGTGCGGGACACACAGATCCGGAGCGCCCGCACCAGATCCAGAGTATGCAGCGCTTTTTCAAAGCGATGAACAGGAGCCGGACAAAAGGAAGGTAGGGTAATGTCCTGGTTAAGGTGGAAAGGAGAGACCACCTTAGGAAGAAAGTCCGGAGTCGGACGGAGAACCACCTTGTCTTGATGAAAAACTAAAAAAAGGTGACTCCGAAGAGAGCGCGGCCAAATCAGAGACTCTCCTGAGGGAAGTTATGGCCACCAGAAAAGCCACTTTCTGAGAAAGACGATGCAAAGAGACCTCCCTAAGAGGCTCAAAGGGGGGTTTCTGAAAAACCGTGAGAACCAAATTAAAGGTCCCAGGGATCCAAGGGCCGCTGGTAAGGCGGAATGATGTGAGACGCATGAAGGTGCGGACCTGAGCCAGCCGAGCGAGACGCCGCTGGAACAGTACTGACAGAGCTGAGACTTGTCCCTTGAGAGAGTTGAGGGACAGTCCTAGCTGCAGACCGGACTGTAGAAAAGACAGAAGGGTCGGCAAGGAGAATGGCCAAGGAGGATGGTCAGTAGAACGACACCATGACAGGAAAATCTTCCAAGTCCTGTGATAGATCTTCGCGGAGGAAGACTTACGGGCTCGAGTCATAGTGGAGATGACTTCAGGAGGAATACCAGAAGCCGTCAAGATCCAGGACTCAAGAGCCACGCCGTCAATTTGAGAGCCGCAGAATTCAGGCGGAAAAACGGACCTTGTGAGAGTAGGTCTGGACGGTCCGGGAGATGCCACGGAATCTCTATGGACAGATGGAGCAGGTCTGGATACCAAGCTCGCCTGGGCCAGTCCGGTGCAATGAGGATGACTCAACAGCCCTCCATTCTGATCTTGCGCAGAACTCTGGGCAAGAGAGCTAGAGGGGGAAACACGTAGGACAGACGAAACTGGGACCAGTCTTGAACCAGAGCGTCCGCGGCGAATGCATGAGGGTCGTGGGAGCGAGCCACGTAAACGGGAACCTTGTTGTTGTGACGGAATGCCATTAGGTCCACGTCCGGGGTGCCCCATTTGCGGCAGATTGACTGAAACACTGCCGGGTGCAGGGACCACTCGCCACCGTCCACGGTTTGACGGCTGAGATAATCTGCCTCCCAGTTTTCCACGCCTGGGATGTGGACTGCGGATATGGTGGACTTTGAGTCCTCCACCCATTGAAGGATGCGTTGTACCTCCAACATTGCCAGGCGGCTGCGTGTGCCGCCTTGGTGATTGATGTAGGCAACCGCTGTCGCGTTGTCTGACTGGACTCGAATGTGCCTGCCCGCCAACAGGTGGTGAAAAGCTAGGAGAGCTAGAAGCACGGCTCTGGTTTCCAGCACATTGATTGGAAGGGCTGACTCGAACAGAGTCCAAGTGCCCTGCGCTCTGTGGTGGAGATATACCGCTCCCCAGCCGGATAGACTGGCATCCGTGGTGAGGATCACCCAGGAAGGGGCGCCCCTGGGACAGAGAAAGGGGCCGAAGCCACCACTGAAGAGAGCTCCTGGTCTGTGGCGACAGAGCCTCTAACCTGTGTAAGGAGGAAGGCTGCTTGATCCAACAGCCGAGAATATCCAGCTGCAGGGGGCACAGATGGAACTGGGCAAAGGGAACAGCCTCCATGGACGCCACCATTTGACCCAGCACCTGCATCAACCGCCTGAGGGTATAACGGCGGGGCCTCAGCAGAGAGCGCAAGGCTAGCTGAAGGGACTGCTGTTTGATTAAGGGCAACTTCACAAGTGCCGTTAAGGTCTCGAACTGCATCCCTAGGTACGTGAGGCTCTGGGTCGGAGTCAGAGTGGATTTGGGCAGATTGACCAGCCACCCGAATTGAGCTAGAGTGGAGAGAGTGAGCGAGACACTCCGCTGACAATCTGCGCTGGATGAAGCCTTGACTAGAAGGTCGTCCAGGTAAGGAATCACTGCCAACCCCTGGAGGTGCAGAACTGCAATCACTGCTGCCATGACCTTGGTGAATACCCGAGGGGCGGTGGCCAACCCGAAGGGAAGAGCCACGAATTGGAAATGATCTTCTACTGCAAAACGTAGCCAACGCTGGTGTGACACTGCAATTGGCACATGCAGATAGGCATCTCTGATGTCGATGGATGCCAGGAAATCCCCTTGGGACATAGAGGCAATAGACCTAGAAAAGGATTCTACCCAAGCCGGGGGTTCAGCCACAGGAGCAGGAGCAGCCTGAGAGACCACTGGGGGTGAGACTCCAGGCTGTGGCACCGCCAAGTTAGAGCAGGCATCACAATGTGGATAGGTGCTCGGTTCAGGCAGCAAGAGCTTACATACAGCATAAAGCTTTGGGGCCTTGCTCCTCGTGTGAGACATGCTGCTGGAGTGGGGGCTCTGCCAGAGAATGACCCCCAGAGAGTATATACAGAGGTCCACAACCGGAGATCGGTTGTGGCTTACCAGACCGCTGGAGCGGTGTTGTGTGCCCTCCAGATCCCGAAGCCCGGGCCCCCAAGCACAGCACCTCAGCAGGGATGCTGCAGACCAGCGCTGCAATGACTGATCGCAGAGAGAACGCTGAAAAAATGGCCGCCGGAGCGAAGAGAGGGGGCGGGACTTGCTTGAGGAGCGGGATCTGGAGGGCCATAGAGACCTACAGGGGAGGGGACACACACTGCAGTGGGGAGTGTCCCTCCCCTGTACAGAACGGCCGCCGGGAGGAGCAGAGCCTGTCCCTCTGCATGAGTGACATGCGAGGGCAGTGAAACAGAAACTAGGCCTCCGGCGAAGCCGGGGCCTAAATTTGAGCGGCGCGGCCGACGCGCAGGCACCATCGGTGCGGTTCTCAGGCGACAGCTAGAGAACCCGCCGGAAATGTCAGTAAACACAATAAGCACACTCTCCCCCAACAATAAAGTACAGGGACCCCGAAATATAAACGTCTCAGGTACTTAGCTTCTGAGACGCAGGGCCAGGTCCCTGGGGCTGAGTGCTCCTGTCCAGCAGGGTCCTGAAGGGCTGAGGATGGAGACCGGTCTCCTGCCAAGCATGGAGACCGTGCTGGCTCCCACTTCAAGCCAGAGCCCAGGAGGGATGGTGAAGGAGCACGGCATGTAAGGCTCCAGCCTAGGAATCAACCTTACAACACCACCGACACAGTGGGGTGAGAAGGGACATGCCGGGGGTCCAGACGTGGACCCGTACTCTTCATCTCGTTCAAAAAGGAAAAAAAAATCATGAGAATGCATGTGTGGATGTATGCCTCCTGAACACAAAGCGATAAACTGGCTGGGTCTGCTCACCAGGAGGTGTATAAGCTCAGGGGGAGGAGCTACACTTTTTAGTGTAGCACTTTGTGTGTCCTCCAGAGGTAGAAGCTAAACACCCATGGTCTGGGTCTCCCATAGGAACGATAAAGAAAAAACCCCAAAACATATATTTAGTGGGTTTCTGCATCAATAACACTTGTACTCCTCCGCACGCAAGAATGTCAATACAAAAGTATCAAAAAACAAAAGTAGCTTTATCTAACCTTTTCGCACCAGAGCCTGTTTTTGCTTTCGTGACCGGGCCAATTTTTTTTTTTTTTTTTTTTTTTTTTACTTCCGACCAGTGTCACTTTGACAGGTTATAACTCTGGAACGCTTCAACGGATCCCGGTGATTCTGAGACTGTTTTTTCGTGACATATTGTGCTTCAGAATAGGCATAAAACTAAGATGATACCTTTTGCGTTTATTTGTAAAAATATCGGAAATTTGGCAAACATTTTGCAATTTTGAAATTTATAGTTTTTTATGACATTAAACCAGAAAGTTATGCTACAAAAAATAGTTACTAAATAACATTTCCCACATGTCTACTTTACATCAGCGTAATTTCTCAATTTGTTTTTGTTAGGAAGTTAGAAGGGTCCAAAGTTCATCAGCAATTTCTCAATTTTCCAGCAAAACTTACAAAACCATTTTTTTTTTTAGGGACCACATCACATCTGAAGTGACAGAGGCCTAGGGGACAGAAAATACCCAAAAGTGACACCATTCTAAAAACTGCACCCCTCACTGCTCAAAACCACATGCAAGAAGTTTATAAACCCTTTAGGTGCTACACAAGAACCAAAGCAATATAGAAGGAAAAAATGAAAATTTTACTTTTTCCCACAAAAATGTTATTTTAGCCTCACATTTTGCATTTTCACAAGGGAAACAAGATAAAGTGCACCATAAAATGTATTGTGCAATTTCTCCTGAGCATGCAGATACCTCATATGGGGTGGAAGTCTCACTGCTTGGGTGCATGGCAGTGCACGGAAGGGAAGGAGCGCCATTGAATTTTTGAAAGTTAAATTGGCGGGAATCATTAGTGGACGCCATGTCACGTTCGTGACCCCATAAAGTGCCTAAAAAGTGGAGCTCTCCTACAAGTGACCCCATTTTGGAAACTAGACCCCTCAAGGAATTTATCTAGATGTTTGGTGAGCCTCTTGAACCTGCAGGGGATTCACAGACGTTTAGAACGTTGAAGCAAAAAAAAAAAAAAATAAATAAAAAGAAATTTAAACACAAAATTGTTACTTCAACCATGTAGCTTACTATTTCACAAGGGTATCAAGAAAAAAAAAAAAATGCACAATAAAGAAGGGAATTTTGTTACTTACCGTAAATTCCTTTTCTTCTAGCTCTTATTGGGAGACCCAGACGATTGGGTATAGCTACTGCCCTCCGGAGGCCACACAAAGCACTACACTAAAAAGTGCAAGGCCCCTCCCCTTCTGGCTATACCCCCCCGTGGTATCACGGGTTCTCCAGTTTTAGTGCCAAAGCAAGAAGGAGGAAGCCAATAACTGGTTTAAACAAATTAACTCCGAATAACGTCGGAGAACTGAAAAACCGTTCAACATGAACAACATGTGTACCCGCAAACAACAAAAAAAAAAAAAAAAAAAAAATCCCGAAGGACAACAGGGCGGGTGCTGGGTCTCCCAATAAGAGCTAGAAGAAAAGGAATTTACGGTAAGTAACAAAATTCCCTTCTTCTTCAGCGCTCTATTGGGAGACCCAGACGATTGGGACGTCCAAAAGCTGTCCCTGGGTGGGTAAAGAGATACCTCATGTTAGAGCTGCAAAACAGCCCTCCCCTACGGGGGTGTCACTGCCGCCTGCAGGACTCTTCTACCTAAACTGGCATCCGCCGAAGCATAGGTATGCACCTGATAATGCTTGGTGAAAGTGTGCAGACTCGACCAGGTAGCTGCCTGGCACACTTGTTGAGCCGAAGCCTGGTGTCGTAATGCCCAGGACGCACCCACGGCTCTGGTTGAGTGGGCTTTTAGCCCTGAAGGAACCGGAAGCCCCGCAGAACGGTAAGCCTCTAGAATTGGTTCTTTGATCCATCGAGCCAGGGTGGCTTTAGAAGCCTGCAACCCCTTGCGCGGACCAGCGACAAGGACAAAAAGTGCATCGGAACGGCGCATGGGCGCCGTGCGGGAAATGTAGATTCTGAGTGCTCTCACCAGATCTAGCAAACGTAAGTCCTCTTCATACCGGTGAACCGGATGAGGACAAAAGGAAGGCAAGGATATATCCTGATTAAGATGAAACGAGGATACGACCTTAGGGAGAAACTCCGGAATGGGGCGCAGCACTACCTTGTCCTGGTGGAACACCAGGAAGGGAGCCTTGGATGACAGAGCTGCCAGCTCCGACACTCGCCGAAGCGATGTGATCGCAACAAGAAACGCCACTTTCTGTGACAGGCGAGAAAAGGAAACTTCCTTCAGAGGCTCGAAAGGCGGCTTCTGGAGAGCAACTAGTACCCTGTTCAGATCCCATGGATCTAACGGCCGCCTGTACGGGGGCACAATATGACAGACCCCCTGCAGGAACGTGCGCACCTTAGGAAGACGTGCTAGACGCTTCTGAAAAAACACGGATAGTGCCGAGACTTGCCCTTTAAGGGAGCT
Organism: Anomaloglossus baeobatrachus; assembly: GCF_048569485.1. Taxonomy (NCBI): domain Eukaryota; kingdom Metazoa; phylum Chordata; class Amphibia; order Anura; family Aromobatidae; genus Anomaloglossus; species Anomaloglossus baeobatrachus. The sequence continues at coordinate 144,754,333 of NC_134357.1, forward strand.
GAGCGACAAGCCCTTTTCCAACCCCGATTGCAGGAAGGAGAGAAAGGTAGGCAATGCAAATGGCCAAGGGGATACTCTCTGTGCAGAGCACCAGGATAAGAAAATCTTCCACGTTCTGTGGTAGATCTTAGCAGACGTTGACTTCCTAGCTTGTCTCATTGTGGCTACGACTCCTTGAGATAATCCTGCAGACGCTAGGATCCAGGACTCAATGGCCACACAGTCAGGTTCAGGGCCGCAGAATTCTGATGGAAAAACGGCCCTTGGGACAGTAAGTCTGGTCGGTCTGGCAGTGACCACGGTCGACCGACCGTGAGATGCCACAGATCCGGATACCACGATCTCCTCGGCCAGTCTGGGGCGACGAGTATGACGCGGCTGCAATCGGATCTGATCTTGCGTAACACTCTGGGCAAGAGTGCCAGAGGTGGGAAGACGTATGGGAGCCGAAACTGCGACCAATCTTGAACTAATGCGTCTGCCGCCAGAGCTCTTTGATCGCGCGACCTCGCCATGAATGCCGGGACCTTGTTGTTGTGCCGGGACGCCATTAGGTCGACGTCCGGCACTCCCCATCGGCGACAGATTTCCTGAAACACGTCCGGGTGAACGGACCACTCCCCTGCGTCCATGCCCTGGCGACTGAGGAAGTCTGCTTCCCAATTTTCTACGCCTGGGATGTGAACCGCGGATATGGTGGAGGCTGTGTCCTCCACCCACATTAGAATGCGCCGGACTTCTTGGAATGCTTGCCGACTGCGCGTCCCTCCTTGGTGATTGATGTATGCCACCGCTGTGGAGTTGTCCGACTGGATTCGGATCTGCTTTCCTTCCAGCCACTGTTGGAAGGCCAGTAGGGCAAGATACACTGCCCTGATTTCCAGAACATTGATCTGAAGGGTGGACTCCTGCGGAGTCCACGTCCCCTGGGCCCTGTGGTGGAGAAACACTGCTCCCCACCCTGACAGACTCGCATCTGTCGTGACCACTGCCCAGGATGGGGGCAGGAAGGATCTTCCCTGAGACAATGAGGTGGGAAGGAGCCACCATTGTAGAGAGTCCTTGGCCGTCTGGGAGAGAGAGACTTTCCTGTCCAGGGACGTTGACTTCCCGTCCCATTGGCGGAGAATGTCCCATTGAAGTGGGCGCAGATGAAACTGCGCAAAGGGAACTGCTTCCATGGCTGCCACCATCTTCCCGAGGAAGTGCATGAGGCGCCGTAAGGGGTGCGACTGGCCTTGAAGGAGGGATTGCACCCCTGTCTGTAGGGACCGCTGCTTGTTCAGCGGAAGCTTCACTCTCGCTGCTCGAGTATGAAACTCCATGCCAAGATACGTTAGCGACTGTGACGGTGACAGATTCGACTTTGGAAAGTTGATGATCCATCCGAACGTCTGTAGAGTCTCCAGCGTAGCATGTAGACTGAGTTGGCATGCCTCTTGAGAGGGTGCCTTGACAAGTAGATCGTCTAAGTAAGGGATCACCGAGTGTCCCTGAGAGTGCAAGACTGCTACCACCGCCGCCATGACCTTGGTGAAGACCCGGGGGGCTGTCGCCAGACCGAATGGCAGAGCTACGAACTGAAGATGGTCGTTTCCTATCACAAAACGTAAAAAACGTTGATGTTCTGTAGCAATTGGCACGTGGAGATAAGCATCTTTGATGTCTATTGAGGCAAGGAAGTCTCCTTGAGACATTGAGGCAACGACAGAGCGGAGGGTTTCCATCCGGAACCGTCTGGCGTGCACATGTTTGTTGAGCAGCTTTAGATCCAGAACAGGACGGAACGAGCCGTCCTTTTTTGGAACCACAAAGAGATTGGAGTAAAACCCTCGCCCTTGTTCCTGAGGCGGTACAGGAACCACTACTCCTTCCGCTCTTAGGGAGTCCACCGCCTGCAGCAGGGCATCTGCTCGGTCTGGATGTGGGGAGGTTCTGAAGAACCGAGCTGGAGGACGAGAACTGAACTCGATTCTGTACCCGCGAGACAAAATGTTTGTCACCCACCGGTCTTTGACCTGTGACGTCCAAATGTCGGAAAAGCGGGAGAGCCTGCCCCCAACCGGAGATGCGGAGGGGGGGGGCTGGAAGTCATGAGGTAGCCGCTTTGGAAGCGGTTCCTCCATTTGCTTTCTTGGGGCGTGCGTGAGCCCGCCAGGGATCTGAGACTCTTTGCGTCCTCTGAGTCCCTTTGGACGAGGAAAATTGTGTCTTGCCCGAACCTCGAAAGGACTGAAACCTCTGCTGCCATTTTTTCTGCTGAGGTTTGCTTGATCTGGGCTGAGGTAAGGAAGAGTCTTTACCCTTGGACTGTTTAATGATGTCAGCCAATGGCTCGCCAAACAGTCTATCTCTAGATAAAGGCAAGCTGGTTAAACATTTTTTGGAACCAGCATCTGCTTTCCAGTCCTTTAACCACAAGGCTCTGCGCAAAACTACCGAATTGGCGGACGCCATTGAGGTGCGGCTGGTAGATTCTAGGACCGCATTGATAGCGTAAGACGCAAACGCAGACATCTGCGAGGTAAGGGACGCCACTTGCGGCGCCGCTGGATGTATGATAGCATCCACTTTTGCTAAACCAGCTGAAATAGCTTGGAGTGCCCATACGGCTGCGAATGCTGGAGCAAACGACGCGCCGATAGCTTCATAGACAGATTTTAACCAAAGGTCCATCTGTCTGTCATTGGCATCCTTAAGTGAAGCGCCATCCTCCACTGCAACTATGGATCTAGCTGCAAGTTTGGAAATCGGGGGGTCTACTTTTGGACACTGGGTCCAGCGCTTGACCACATCAGGGGGGAAAGGAAAACGTGTATCCTTAGAACGTTTAGAGAAACGCCTTTCAGGATGAGCGTCGTGTTTCTGGATTGATTCTCTGAAGTCAGAGTGATCCAAGAAGGCACTCAATTTACGCTTGGGATAGAGGAAACGAAACTTCTCCTGCTCTGCAGCTGCCTCCTCTGCAGAAGGAGCTGGGGGAGAAATATCCAACAGCCTATTGATGGCTGAGATAAGATCGTTTACCATGGCGTCCCCATCCGGGGTATCCAGATTGAGAGGGGTTCCAGGATAAGACTCCTGATCACTCTCTTCAGACGCATCACAGGGCGACTGATTGCGCTGAGACCCTGAGCAGTGTGATGACGTTGAGGGTCTTTCCCAGCGAGCTCGCTTAGGGTGGCTGGGGCTATCATCTGAGTCATAATACTCAGCCTGGGAAGCCGGGGACCCCCTTGCAGTCTGGACTAATTCCAACTGAGGGGGATTAGAGGACAGAGACCTCGCCGTGTCCATAGACTGAGCCCCAGACATGGATTGCAAAGTTTCAAGGATCTTTGCCATAGTCACAGACATTCCATCAGCAAAAACTGCAAAGTCTGTCCCTGACACCGGGGCAGGACTTACAAGCGTCTCAGCCTGGGTCACTACCCCTCCGGACTCCGGCTGGCGAAGCAGCACCGGATCTGAGCATTGCACACAATGGGGGTCTTTGGAACCTGCTGGTAGAGCAGCCCCACATGCAGCACACGCAGTGTACACAGCCCTAGCCTTGGCAGCCTTGCGTTTTGTGGATGACATGTTGCTGCCTCCTCAGAGCGATCTGGGGTCTAGCCAGGAAGCGACCTCACAGTGCAAGAAATAAATAAATATATATATCTGGTGACACAGTACACTAATACACACTGAGGCACTAGAGGGGCCAGCTGAAAAGCCGCTTGCCGCCCGCTTAAGAGCGGGTGTGTGTTCTCCAAAAGCCCCCTAGTCCAGGTCTCCCAGAGCCTTGCGTCCTTCCTCCAGCCAGACTGCATGTAATGGCTGCCGGCGTCCTGGGAGAGGAGGGGGGGCGGGCCCTGGGCGTTCCTGGCTAAGAGCGGGAAGCCTGCTTCCCTCTGTGCCTAGTGAGAGGGCTGGAGCATGTAAATCAGGCTCCAGCCCTCGTCGCTGCTGCGAAACAGCGTCTCTCCCCTACCCTGATTGACAGGGTGGGGGCGGGAACGAAGCGGAGCTAGGCCGCAAAAGCCGGGGACTGGATTTATAAACGCCGCCGCCGTAAAAGCGCGGTCGGCGTGTCCCCGGCGCACCACAAGTCACAGCAGCGCCGCCCGGTCCAGTGGGGGTCGGCACTGCGTTCCCACAACACCAAGTCCCCCAGTAAACTGTAGGAACACTAACTCCAACGTTACGGTCCCCGGCGCACTACAACACCCAGCCAGCCCGGAGTGTGTCTGTGCCTGCCGGGGACACAGAGTACCTGTATGATGCAGGGCCATGTCCCTGATTGTACTCCTGCTCCGTATCCATCAGGTTCAACTGGGTCTGTGGATGGAGCCCGGCGTCAGAGCTTAGAGGCCGGCAGGATCCCACTTCCACAGAGCCCTACAAGGGGATGTGGAAGGAAAACAGCATGTGGGGCTCCAGCCCCTGTACCAGCAATAGGTACCTCAACCTTACAACACCATCCACGGGTGAGAAGGGAGCATGCTGGGGGCCCTATATGGGCCCTCTTTTCTTCCATCCGAAATAGTCAGCAGCTACTGCTGACTAAAATCTGTGGAGCTATGCGTGGATGTCTGACCTCCTTCGCACAAAGCTTGAAAACTGGAGAACCCGTGATACCACGGGGGGGTATAGCCAGAAGGGGAGGGGCCTTGCACTTTTTAGTGTAGTGCTTTGTGTGGCCTCCGGAGGGCAGTAGCTATACCCAATCGTCTGGGTCTCCCAATAGAGCACTGAAGAAATGTATTCTGTAATTCTCCTGAGTACACATATGTCATATGTGGTGGGAATCTACAGTTTGGCAGTTTGGGCGCACGGCAGGGCTCGGAAGCGAAGGGGCGCCATTTGACTGCAAAATGAGCTGCAATAATTAGTGGATGCCATATCGCGTTTGGAGAACCCAAGGTGCCTAAACAGTGGAGCTCCCCCCCACAAGTGACCCCATTTTGGAAACTAAACCCCTCAAGGAATTTTTCTAGATGTTTGGTGAGCCCCTTGAATCCACAGGGGATTCACAGAATTTTATAACACTGGAGGTGTGAAAATGAAAAAAAAAAAAAAAAAAATGCATTTTTACCACAAAGAAGGGAATTTTGTTTACTTACCGTAAATTCCTTTTCTTCTAGCTCTAATTGGGAGACCCAGACAATTGGGTGTATAGGCTATGCCTCCGGAGGCCGCACAAAGTATTACACTTAAGTGTTAAGCCCCTCCCCTTCTGCCTATACACCCCCCGTGCTCCCACGGGCTCCTCAGTTTTGGTGCAAAAGCAAGAAGGAGGAAAAGATTATAAACTGGTGTAAAGTAGATTCAATCCGAAGGAATATCGGAGAACTGAAACCAAACAACATGAACAACATGTGTACACAAAAAAACAGGGGCGGGTGCTGGGTCTCCCAATTAGAGCTAGAAGAAAAGGAATTTACGGTAAGTAAACAAAATTCCCTTCTTCTTTGTCGCTCTATTGGGAGACCCAGACAATTGGGATGTCCAAAAGCAATCCCTGGGTGGGTAAAATAATACCTCGTAATAGAGCCGTAAAACGGCCTCTTCCTACAGGTGGGCAACCGCCGCCTGAAGGACTCATCTACCTAGGCTGGCATCCGCCGAAGTATAGGTATGCACCTGATAGTGTTTCGTGAAAGTGTGCAGGCTCGACCAGGTAGCCGCCTGACACACCTGCTGACCCGTAGCCTGGTGCCTCAAAGCCCAGGACGCGCCCCCGGCTCTGGTAGAATGGGCCTAGAGCCCTGAGGGAACCGGCAGCCCGGTAAGCTTCGAGAATTGGTTCCTTGATCCACCGGGCCAGGGTTGATTTGGAAGTCTGTGACCCTTTACGCTGGCCAGCGACAAGGACAGAGTGCATCCGAGCGGCGCAGGGGCGCCGTACGAGAAATGTAGAGCCTGAGTGCTCTCACCAGATCTAACCAGTGCAAATCCTTTTCACATTGGTGAACTGGATGATGACAAAAAGAGGGTAAGGAGATATCCTGATTGAGATGAAAGGGGGGTACCACCCTTGGGAGAAATTCCAGAACCGGACGCAGAACCACCTTGTCCTGGTGAACACCAGGAAAGGGGCTTTGCACGACAACATTGCTAGCTCAGACACTCTCCGAAGTGAAGTGACTGCTACTAGGAAAATCACTTTCTGCGAAAGGCGTGAGAAAGAAATATCCCTTATTGGATCGAATGGTGGTTTCTGAAGAACCATCAGCACCCCGTTCAGATCCCAGGGTTCTAACGGCCGCTTGTAAGGAGGAACGATATGACAAACCCCCTGCAGGAACGTGCGTACCTGTGGAAGTCTGGCTAGGCGCTACTGGAAAAAACACAGAGCGCTGAGACTTGTCCCTTAAGGGAGCCGAGCGACAAACCCTTTTCCAGTCCAGATTGAAGGAAGGACAGAAAAATGGGCAAGGCAAAAGGCCAGGGAGATAAACCCCGAGCAGAGCACCACGACAGGAAAATTTCCACGTCCTGTGGTAGCTCTTGGCGGACGTTTGTTTCCTAACCTGTCTCATAGTGGCAATGACCTCTTGAGATAATCCTGAAGACGCTAGATCTAGGACTCAATGGCCACAGTGTCAGGTTGAGGGCCGCAGAATTCAAATGGAAAAACGGCCCTTGAGACAGCAAGTCTGGTCGGACTGGTAGTGCCCACGTTTGGCCTACCGTGAGATGCCACAGATCCGGGTACCACTACCTCCTCGGCCAGTCTGGAGTGACGAGGATGGCGCGGCGGCAGTCGGCCCTGATCGTGCGTAACACTCTGGGCAACAGTGCCAGCGGAGGAAACACATAAGGGAGTTGAAACTGCGACCAATTCCGAACTAAGGCGTCTGCCGCCATAGCTCTGTGATCGTGAGAGCGTGCCATGAATGCCGTGACCTTGTTGTTGTGCCGGGACGCCATTAGGTCGACGTCCGGCCTCCCTCAGCGGCAACAGATCTCCTGAAACACGCCCGGGTGAAGAGACCATTCCCCTGCGTCCATGCCCTGGCGACTGAGAGTCTGCTTCCCAGTTTTCGACGCCCGGGATGTGAACTGCGGAGATGGTGGAGGCCGTGGCTTCCACCCACATCAAAATCCGCAGGACTTCCTGGAAGGCTTGCCAACTGCGTGTTCCGCCTTGGTGGTTGATGTAAGCCACCACTGTGGAGTTGTCCGACTGAATTCGGATCTGCTTGCCTTCCAGCCACTGCTGGAACACTTTTTAGGGCAAGATACACTGCCCTGATCTTCAGAACATTGATCTGAAGCGAGGACTCTTGCTGAGTCCACGTACCCTGAGCCCTGTGGTGGAGAAAGACTGCTCCCCACCCTGACAGACTCGCGTCCGTCGTGACCACCTCCCAGGATGGGGGTAGGAAGGATTTCCCATGCGATAATGAAGTGGGAAGAAAGCCACCCCCTAAGGGAAGCTTTGGTTGCCTGAGAGAGGGAGACGTTCCTGTCGAGGGACGTCGGTTTCCTGTCCTATTTGCGTAGGATGTCCCAATGAAGAGGACGCGGGTGAAACTGCGCGAAAGGAACTGCCTCCATTGCTGCCACCATCTTCCCCAGGAAGTGCATGAGGCCCTTCAAGGGGTGTGCTTGACCTTGAAGGAGAGATTGCACCCCTTTCTGTAGTGAACGCTTGTTGATCAGCGGAAGCTTCACTATCGCCGATAGGGTATGAAACTCCATGCCAAGATATGTCAGCGATTGGGCTGGTGTCAGATTTGACTTTGGAAAATTGATGATCCACCCGAAACTCTGGAGAGCCCCCAGAGAAGCGTCGGGGCTGTGTTGGCATGCCTCTTGAGAGGGTGCCTTGATCAGCAGATCGTCCAAGTAAGGGATCACCGAGTGACCCTGAGAGTGGAGGACCGCAACTACTGTAGCCCTGACCTTGGTGAAAACCCGTGGGGCTGTAGCCAGGCCGAACTGTAGTGCCACGAACTGCAGGTGTTCGTCTCCTATGGTGAAGCGCAAGAAGCGTTGGTGCTCTGGAGCCACCGGTACGTGGAGAAAAGCATCTTTGATATCGATCGATGCAAGGAAATCTTCTGGGGACATTGAGTCGATGACGGAGCGGAGGGTTTCCATCCGGAACCGTCTGGTCTATACGTGTTTGTTGAGCAGTTACGGGTCCAGGACAGGACGGAAAGACCCGTCCTTCTTTGTAACCACAAACAGGTTGGAGAAAAACCCGTGACCCTGTTGCTGAATAGGAACAGGGACCACCACTCCTTCTGCCTTCAGAGTGCCCAGCGCCTGCAGAAGAGCCTCGGCTCGCTCGGGAGGCGGGGATAACCTGAAGAATCGAGTCGGGGGACGAGAGGCGAACTCTAACTTGTAACCGTGAGACAGAATGTCTCTCGCCCAACGGTCTTTTACCCTTGGCAGCCAGGAGTCGCAAAGGCGGGAAAGCCTGCCACCAACCGAGGATGCGGATTGAGGAGACCGAAAGCCATCAAGAAGCCGCTTTGGTAGCGGCACCTCCGGTGGTCTTTTTGACTTAGACCGCCATGAATCGGAGAGCCCTTGATCTATTCAGAGGCCTTTTGGACGAGGAGAATTGGGACCTGCCCGCGCCTCGAAAGAACCGAAACCTCGACTGCCCCATCCTCTGTTGGGGTATGTTCGGTTTGGGCTGGGGTAAGGATGTATCCTTTCCCTTGTATTGTTTGATGATTTCATCCAAACGTTCGCCAAACAGTCGGTCGCCAGAAATTGGCAAACTGGTTAAACGCTTTTTTTGGAAGCAGAATCTGCCTTCCAGTTCCGTAGCCACAAGGCCCTGCAGAGTACCACCGAATTGGCGGAAGCAACCGCCATACGGCTCGCAGAGTCCAGGACAGCATTAATAGCGTAAGACGCAAATGCCGACGTCTGTGTGGCTGCGTCAATTTGCGCTTGACCTGCTGAGACAGCTTGTAGCACCCATACGGCTGCAAATGCTGGTGCAAAAGAAGCGCTGATAGCTTCATAGATGGATTTCAACCAGAGCTCCATCTGCCTGTGAGTGGCATCTTTGATTGATAGACGCTATAAGATCGTTCACTATGGCGTCCCCGTCAGGCGTATCAAGATTGAGAGCGGCCTCAGGATCAGAATCCTGATCAGCTGTCTCCGCTTCATCATCCAGGGATTCCCCCCGCTGAGACCCTGACCAATATGAAGATGTCGAGGGAATTTCCCAGCGAGCTCGCTTAGACGGTCAGGGGCTGGGGTCTGTATCAGAGACCTCACTCTGGGATCTATGAGACACCCCGGGGAGAACTCTGGTCCAACTGAGGAGGGCCAGGGAGCAATGATTCAACAGTGCCCCTGTGCTGAGATACCGGTCTGGATTGCTCAGTGGATCCTGCCGGCAGAGGGGTCGTACATGCGGCGCAGGCAGCATAGTAAGCCTGTGGTTTGGCGCTCCTGCCTTTTATGGGCGCCATGCTGTTGACTTCCCTGAGCAACACAATATATATACAGAATCAACTGTGCACCATACAGTGTAAAGCATATCTTATAAACATATGATTTAAAATTACACTCCTGCACAAATGTGGCTAGCAGCACAGATGCTGCATACCCCCCGCATAAAGCGGTTGTGAGGCCACCAGGGTCCCTGCCTGGGTCTGTCAGAATTTGTCCCCCTCTGCAGCATTCAAGGAGCTGACAGGAATGGCTGCCGGCTTCTGAGGAGAGGACAGTGAGGGGGGTGGAGTATGCAAAGCATGCTCCAGCCCTAAGTGCTGCTCATCCTGTGCAGCGTCCCGCCCTTCCCCTGCTTGTCAGGGCTGTGGGCGGGAGGAAGAAAGACTAGGCCGCAAAGAAGGGAATTTTGTTACTTACCGTAAATTCCTTTTCTTCTAGCTCCTATTGGGAGACCCAGACGATTGGTGTATAGCACTGCCCTCCGGAGGCCACACAAAGCAATTACACTAAAAAGTGTAAGGCCCCTCCCCTTCTGGCTATACACCCCCAGTGGGATCACTGGCTCACCAGTTTTAGTGCAAAAGCAAGAAGGAGGAAAGCCAATAACTGGTTTAAACAAATTCACTCCGAAGATACGTCGGAGAACTGAAAACCATTCAACATGAACAACATGTGTACCCGAAAAACAACCAAAAATCCCGAAGGACAACAGGGCGGGTGCTGGGTCTCCCAATAGGAGCTAGAAGAAAAGGAATTTACGGTAAGTAACAAAATTCCCTTCTTCTTCGGCGCTCCATTGGGAGACCCAGACGATTGGGACGTCCAAAAGCTGTCCCTGGGTGGGTAAAGAAATACCTCATGTTAGAGCTGCAAAGACAGCCCTCCTCTACGGGGAGGCAACTGCCGCCTGCAGGACTCTTCTACCTAGGCTGGCGTCCGCCGAAGCATAGGTATGCACCTGATAATGTTTGGTGAAAGTGTGCAGACTCGACCAGGTGGCTGCCTGGCACACCTGTTGAGCCGTAGCCTGGTGTCGTAATGCCCAGGACGCACCCACGGCTCTGGTAGAATGGGCCTTCAGCCCTGATGGAACCGGAAGCCCAGCAGAACGGTAGGCTTCAAGAATTGGTTCTTTGATCCATCGAGCCAGGGTGGCTTTGGAAGCCTGCGACCCTTTGCGCTTACCAGCGACAAGGACAAAGAGTGCATCCGAGCGGCGCAGGGGCGCCGTGCGGGAAATGTAGATTCTGAGTGCTCTCACCAGATCCAACAAATGTAAACTGCATGCGGATAAAAGGAAGGCAAGGAGATATCCTGATTAAGATGAAAAGAGGATACCACCTTAGGGAGAAACTCCTGAATGGGGCGCAGCACTACCTTGTCCTGGTGGAACACCAGGAAAGGAGCCTTGGATGACAGCGCTGCTAGTTCGGACACTCTCCGAAGAGACGTGACCGCTACCAGAAAGGCCACTTTCTGTGAGAGTCGAGAAAGTGACACATCCCTCAGAGGCTCGAAGGGCGGCTTCTGGAGAGCAACAAGGACCTTGTTTAGATCCCACGGATCTAACGGCCGCCTGTACGGAGGTACGATATGACAAACCCCCTGCAGGAACGTGCGCACCTGAGAAAGTCGTGCTAGACGCTTCTGAAAAAACACGGATAGTGCCGAGACTTGCCCTTTAAGGGAGCCGAGCGACAAGCCCTTTTCCAACCCAGATTGCAGGAAGGAAAGAAAAACAGGTAACGCGAATGGCCAGGGAGATACTCCTTGTGCAGAGCACCAGGATAAGAAAATCTTCCACGTTCTGTGGTAGATCTTAGCAGAAGTGGACTTCCTAGCCTGTCTCATGGTGGCCACGACCCCTTGGGATAATCCTGAAGACGCTAGGATCCAGGACTCAATGGCCACACAGTCAGGTTCAGGGCCGCAGAATTCCGATGGAAAAACGGCCCTTGGGACAGTAAGTCTGGACGGTCTGGTAGTGCCCACGGTTGGCCGACCGTGAGATGCCACAGATCCGGGTACCACGACCTCCTCGGCCAGTCTGGGGCGACGAGTATGACGCGGCCGCAATCGGATCTGATCTTGCGTAACACTCTGGGCAAGAGTGCCAGAGGTGGAAACACATAAGGGAGCCGGAACTGCGACCAATCTTGCACTAAGGCGTCTGCCGCCAGAGCTCTTTGATCGCGAGACCGCGCTATGAAGGTCGGGACCTTGTTGTTGTGCCGAGACGCCATTAGGTCGACGTCCGGCACACCCCAGCGGCGGCAGATTTCCTGAAACACGTCCGGGTGAAGGGACCATTTCCCTGCGTCCATGCCCTGGCGACTGAGGAAGTCTGCTTCCCAGTTTTCTACGCCCGGGATGTGAACTGCTGATATGGTGGATGCTCTTTCCTCTACCCACATCAGAATCCGCCTGACTTCCTGGAAGGCTTGCCGACTGCGTGTCCCTCCTTGGTGGTTGATGTATGCCACCGCTGTGGAGTTGTCCTTCCAGCCACTGCTGGAAGGCTAATAGGGCAAGATACACAGCCCTGATCTCCAGAACATTGATCTGAAGGGTGGATTCCTGCTGAGTCCACGTCCCTTGAGCCCTGTGGTGGAGAAAAACTGCTCCCCACCCTGACAGACTCGCGTCTGTCGTGACCACTGCCCAGGATGGGGGCAGGAATGATCTTCCCTGCGATAATGAGGTGGGAAGAAGCCACCATAGCAGAGAATCCTTGGCCGTCTGAGAAAGGGAGACTTTCCTGTCTAGGGAAGTTGTCTTCCCGTCCCATTGGCGGAGAATGTCCCATTGAAGTGGACGCAGATGAAACTGCGCGAACGGGACTGCCTCCATTGCTGCCACCATCTTCCCTAGGAAGTGCATGAGGCGCCTTAAGGGGTGCGACTGACCCTGAAGGAGAGACTGCACCCCTGTCTGTAGTGACCGCTGCTTGTCCAGCGGAAGCTTCACTATCGCTGAGAGAGTATGAAACTCCATGCCAAGATACGTTAGTGATTGAGTCGGTGCCAGGTTTGACTTTGAAAAGTTGATGATCCACCCGAAAGTCTGGAGAGTCTCCAGCGCAACATTCAGGCTGTGTTGGCATGCCTCTTGAGAGGGTGCTTTGACAAGTAGATCGTCCAAGTAAGGGATCACCGAGTGTCCCTGAGAATGCAAGACTGCTACCACTGCCGCCATGACCTTGGTGAAAACCCGTGGGGCTGTCGCCAGACCAAATGGCAGAGCTACGAACTGGAGATGGTCGTCTCCTATCACGAAACGTAGGAAACGTTGGTGCTCTGTAGCAATCGGCACGTGGAGATAAGCATCTTTGATGTCTATTGATGCAAGGAAATCTCCTTGAGACATTGAGGCAATGACAGAGCGGAGGGATTCCATCCGGAACCGCCTGGCGTTCACATGCTTGTTGAGCAGCTTTAGGTCCAGAACAGGACGGAACGAGCCGTCCTTTTTTGGAACCACGAAGAGATGGGAGTAAAAACCTTGCCCTTGTTCCTGCAGAGGAACAGGGATCACCACTCCTTCTGCTCTTAGTGAGCACACCGCCTGCAGAAGGGCATTTGCTCGGTCGGGATGTGGGGAGGTTCTGAAGAACCGAGGCGGAGGATGAGAACTGAATTCTATCCTGTACCCGTGAGACAAAATGTCTGCTACCCACCGGTCTTTGACCTGTGGCAGCCAAATGTCGCAAAAGCGGGAGAGCCTGCCACCGACCGAGGATGCGGAGGGATGAGGCCGAAAGTCATGAGGCAGCCGCCTTGGAAGCGGTTCCTCCGGTTGTTTTCTTGGGGCGTGAATGAGCCCGCCAGGAATCTGAGCTCCTTTGCTCCTTCTGAGTCCCTTTGGACGAGGAGAATTGGGTCTTGCTGGAGCCTCGAAAGGACCGAAACCTCGACTGCCACTTCCTCTGTTGAGGTTTGCTCGATCTGGGCTGGGGTAAGGAGGAGTCCTTACCCTTGGACTGTTTAATGATCTCAGCCAATTGCTCACCAAACAGTCTGTCTCCAGATAGTGGCAAGCTGGTTAAACATTTCTTGGAAGCAGAATCTGCTTTCCATTCCTTTAACCACAAGGCTCTGCGCAAAACCACAGAGTTGGCAGACGCCATTGAGGTACGGCTCGTAGAGTCCAGGACAGCGTTGATAGCGTAAGTCGCAAACGCAGACATTTGCGAAGTTAGGGACGCTACTCGCGGCACTGCTGGACGTATGATAGAGTCCACTTGTGCCAGGCCAGCTGAAATAGCTTGGAGTGCCCACACGGCCGCGAATGCTGGAGCAAACGACGCGCCGATAGCTTCATAGACAGACTTTAACCAAAGGTCCATCTGTCTGTCATTGGCATTTTTAAGTGAAGCCCCATCTTCCACTGCAACTAAGGACCTAGCCGCAAGCCTGGAGATTGGGGGGTCCACCTTTGGACACTGGGTCCAGCGTTTGACCACGTCAGGGGGAAAGGGATAACGTGTATCCTTAAGACGTTTGGAGAAACGCTTATCTGGATAAGCATGATGTTTCTGGACTGATTCTCTGAAGTCAGAGTGGTCCAGAAAAGTACTCAATTTACGCTTAGGATACCGGAACTGGAACTTCTCCTGCTGTGCAGCTGCCTCCTCAGCAGAAGGGGCTGGGGGAGAAATATCCAACAGTCTATTGATGGCCGCTATAAGGTCATTTACCATAGCGTCACCATCAGGGGTATCTAAATTGAGAGCGGTGTCAGGAGTAGATTCCTGATCACCCACCTCTGTCTCCTCATACAGAGCCTCGTCTCGCTGAGACCCTGACCAGTGTGATGACGGCGAGGGTCTTTCCCAGCGAGCCCGCTTAGGCTGCCTGGGACTGTCATCCGAGTCAGAGTCTTCAGCCTGTGATGCCTGGGACCCCCTTGAAGTACGGATTAGTTCCAACTGAGGGGGACCGGGGAGCATAGACACAGCAGTGTCCATGGTCTGAGAAACTGGCCTGGACTGCAAGGTTTCCAGGATTTTTGTCATAGTCACAGACATCTTATCAGCAAAAACTGCAAATTCTGTCCCCGTCACCGGGGCAGGGTTCACAGGCGTCTCTGCCTGGGCCACTACTACCATAGACTCTGGCTGACGAAGTGGCACAGGGATTGAACATTGCACACAATGGGGGTCATTGGAACCTGCCGGTAGATTAGCCCCACATGCGGCACAAGCAGTGCGTACCGCCTGTGCCTTGGCACCCTTGCGTTTTGCGGATGACATGTTGTTGTCTCCTCAGAGCAATGAGGGTATAAGCCAAGAAGCGACTGTACAGTGCAATATAAATATATATGGTACAGAGAAAAAATGCACCAAATAACACTGTGGCACTAGTGGGGCCAGCACTTATGTGCAGCTTACCGCCCGCATAAACGCGGGTGTGTGGTCGCCAGAGTCCCTTGTCTGAGTCCCCCAGAGCCTGTGTCCGTTCTCCAGCCAGACTGCATGCAGGAATGGCTGCCGGCGTCCTGTGGAGAGGGGCGGGCCCTGGGCGTGTTGAGACCAAGAGCGGGAAACTTGCGTCCCCACTGTGCCCAGTGAGAGGGCTGGAGCATGTAAATAAGGCTCCAGCCCTCGGCGCTGCCTATTGCACAGCGTCTCTCCCTTTCCCTGATTGACAGGGTGGGGGCGGGAACGAACCGTAACTAGGCCGCAAAAGCCGGGGACTAGATTTATGAGCGCTGCCGCCGTAAAAGCGCGGGCAGCGCGAGTCCCCGGCGCACTACAAGTCCCAGCGGCGCCGCCGCTCCCGGAGCGGCCGGCGCGGTAGTTCCCAAGACAAAAAAATCACTCAGCTAAGCTGCAGTGACTCTAACCCGAGCGCGCAGCGCTAGTGCCCCCGGCGCACTAGCACACCCAGCAAGCCTGGAGTGTGCGTGGCCTGTCTGTGCGGGGACACAGAGTACCTGAACGTTGCAGGGCCTTGTCCCTGACTGTACTCAGCTCCTCCAGCAGGGTCTCTGGGTCTGTGGATGGAGCTCGGCCTCAGGGTTCGGGGGCCGGTAAGATCCCACTTCCACAGAGCCCCTCAGGGGGATGGGGAAGGAAAGCAGCATGTGGGCTCCAGCCTCCGTACCCGCAATGGGTACCTCAACCTTACAAACCGCAAGTGGGGTGAGAAGGGAGCATGCTGGGGGCCCTATATGGGCTCTCTTTTCTTCCATCCGATAGAGTCAGCAGCTACTGCTGACTAAACAGTGGAGCTATGCGTGGATGTCTGACCTCCTTCGCACAAAGCAGAAAACTGGTGAGCCAGTGATCCCACTGGGGGTGTATAGCCAGAAGGGGAGGGGCCTTACACTTTTTAGTGTAATTGCTTTGTGTGGCCTCCGGAGGGCAGTGCTATACACCAATCGTCTGGGTCTCCCAATGGAGCGCCGAAGAAAGCCGGGGACTCGAGTAATAAACGCGGCCGCCGTAAAAGCGCAGCCGCGCGGAAGTCCCCGGCGCACTACAAGTCCCAGCCGCGCCTCAGTGTCAAAACATGGCGGCGGCGGTCAGCGCGGTAGTCTCCCTACATAAACACACTCAGCGATGCTGAGTGTGTAATGGCACGGCTGCCGGCGTCCTGAGAGGAGGAAGCCGTGGGCGTGACCCTTAGAAAGTGCGGGAACTGGTGCCTCACAGTGCAGTGAGGGGAGTGGAGTATGCAAAGCATGCTCCAGCCCTCACTGCAGCTCGTCTGTAAAGCGTCCCGCCCTTCCCCTGCCTGTCAGGGCTGTGGGCGGGAGGAGGAAACATTAGGCCGTACAAGCCGGGGACTCAAGTAATAAGCGCGGCTGCCATAAAAGCGCGGCCGCGCGGAAGTCCCCGGCGCACTACAAGTCCCAGCCGCGCCTCAGTGTTAAAAACATGGCGGCGGCGGTAGTACGGTAGTCCCCCTACATAAACACACTCAGCGACGCTGAGTGTGTAATGGCACATTAACCCGGTCAGCGCCGCGGTCCCCGGTGCACTAGCACACCCAGCAATGCTGGAGTGTTGCTGTGCGCGGTCCCCACAGGGACACAGAGTACCTTCAAGTAGCAGGGCCATGTCCCTGAACGATACTCGGCTCCTATCCAGCAGAGTCTTAGGAGCTGTGGATGGAGCACGGTCTCAGTGCCTGGAGACCGGTAAGATCCCACTTCACCCAGAGCCCTGAGGGGGATGGGGAAGGAAAACAGCATGTGGGCTCCAGCCTCCGTACCCGCAATGGATACCTCAACCTTAACAACACCGCCGACAAGAGTGGGGTGAGAAGGGAGCATGCTGGGGGCCCTATATGGGCCCACTTTTCTTCCATCCGACATAGTCAGCAGCTGCTGCTGACCCATCTATGGAGCTGTGCGTGCGTGTCTGACCTCCTTCGCACAAAGCAAAAAACTGAGGAGCCCGTGGGAGCACGGGGGGTGTATAGGCAGAAGGGGAGGGGCTTAACACTTTTGAGTGTAATACTTTGTGCGGCCTCCGGAGGCATAGCCTATACACCCAATTGTCTGGGTCTCCCAATAGAGCGACAAAGAAACTGTAATTTCAACCAGATAGCTTTTTTGCACAAGGGTATCAGGAAAAAAAGCACCATTTTTTTATGCCATTCACTGTTTGGTAAAAGTAACACCAGTTTATTCTTCCGGTCAGTATGGATAAACCGATACCACACGTAAATAATTTTTTTATGTTTTACGCAATTAAAACATTTTTTTTAGAAAATAGAATTTTTTTTGCATTGCTGTATTCTCAGAGCACTAGACGAAACACGTGTTGGGACGTCGGTCCCCACGTGTACACCAGGACTCCCTGACGATCTGTTTGTGTAGGTAAGCCCTCATACCTTGCTGGACGGTAGACGTGGTTTCCACTGTTTGGGCACCTCGTTGCAATTGCACGAGGTTACTGCCTAGCTGGATAGTGAACCATAGGTCATTGTGTCAGCTTTTTTACATGGGCCTGAGGTTACCCTTAATATTATACTTATATTTTTTGACAGCCAGTCCTATGCATCTGCATGAGGCTACCGCCTAGCTGGATAGTGGACCTTAGGTCATTGCGTCAGCCTTTCCCTATGGGCATGAGGTTACCTCAGTACTATATTTATGACAGCAGGTCCTATGTGAGATTTAATATCTATCCTGGGTCACGTGGGGTTTCTTCCTCTCTTTTCCTTCACTTACTCACTCCGTTTTTTCTTGAATTCATTGTTATATATACCCTGTAATACCCTATGCATCAATAATTAATAAAATGTTTTATACATTTGTATTACGGTGTCTTTGGGGTATTTCTATACTTTGGTGAATATAAAGACTCTTCTGCTTCTGTTTGAATATATTATCCTTGAGTTGTTGCCTATAATTGTTTGGATCCTCATGCTATACACTATTCTCAGAGCTGTAACTTTTATTTTTCCACTGATGGAGCTGGAGGACGGCTCTTTTTTTTTTTACGGGACAAGATGTTGTTTTCAGTAATATTTTTTGTTTATGTTCAACTTTTTGATGGAGTTTTATTCCACTTTATTTCTGCAGTATGATGAAAAGAAGGGAATTTTGTTACTTACCGTAAATTCCTTTTCTTCTAGCTCCAATTGGGAGACCCAGACGATTGGGTGTATAGCTACTGCCTCCGGAGGCCACACAAAGCATTACACTAAAAAGTGTAAGGCCCCTCCCCTTCTGGCTATACACCCCCCGTGGGATCACGGGCTGCTCAGTTTTAGTGCTAAAGCAAGAAGGAGGAAAGCCAATAACTGGTTTAAACAAATTCAATCCGAAGTAACATCGGAGAACTGAAACCGTTCAACATGAACAACATGTGTACCCGAAAAAACCAAAAATCCCGAAGGAAACAGGGCGGGTGCTGGGTCTCCCAATTGGAGCTAGAAGAAAAGGAATTTACGGTAAGTAACAAAATTCCCTTCTTCTTCGGCGCTCCATTGGGAGACCCAGACGATTGGGACGTCCAAAAGCAGTCCCTGGGTGGGTAAATTAATACCTCAAGTTAGAGCTGCAAAACAGCCCTCCCCTACGAGGAGGCAACCGCCGCCTGCAGGACTCTTCTACCTAGGCTGGCGTCCGCCGAAGCGTAGGTATGCACCTGATAATGTTTGGTGAAAGTGTGCAGACTCGACCAGGTAGCTGCCTGGCACACCTGTTGAGCCGTAGCCTGGTGTCGTAATGCCCAGGACGCACCCACGGCTCTGGTAGAATGGGCCTTCAGCCCTGATGGAACCGGAAGCCCAGCAGAACGGTAGGCTTCAAGAATTGGTTCCTTGATCCATCGAGCCAGGGTGGATTTGGAAGCCTGCGATCCTTTGCGCTTACCAGCAACAAGGACAAAGAGTGCATCAGAGCGGCGCAGGGGCGCCGTGCGGGAAATGTAGATTCTGAGTGCTCTCACGAGATCCAACAAATGCAAATCCTTTTCATACCGATGAACTGGATGAGGACAAAAGGAAGGTAAGGAGATATCCTGATTGAGATGAAAAGAGGATACCACCTTAGGGAGAAACTCCTGAATCGGGCGCAGCACTACCTTGTCCTGGTGAAAAACCAGGAAGGGAGCTTTGGATGACAGCGCTGCCAGCTCTGATACCCTCCGAAGAGACGTGACCGCTACCAGAAAGGCCACTTTCTGTGAGAGTCGAGAAAGTGAAACATCCCTCAGAGGCTCGAAGGGCGGCTTCTGGAGAGCAACTAGTACCCTGTTCAGATCCCATGGATCTAACGGCCGTTTGTACGGAGGGACGATGTGACAAACCCCCTGCAGGAACGTGCGTACCTGAGGAAGTCGTGCTAGACGCTTTTGAAAAAATACCGATAGCGCTGAGACTTGCCCTTTAAGGGAGCCGAGCGATAAGCCTTTTTCCAAACCAGATTGCAGGAAGGAAAGAAAAGTAGGCAATGCAAATGGCCAGGGGGACACTCCCTGTGCCGAGCACCAGGATAAGAAAATCTTCCACGTTCTGTGGTAGATCTTGGCAGACGTGGGCTTCCTAGCCTGTCTCATGGTGGTCACGACCCCTTGAGATAATCCTGACGATGCTAGTATCCAGGACTCAATGGCCACACAGTCAGGTTCAGGGCCGTAGAATTCAGATGGAAAAACGGCCCTTGTGACAGTAAGTCTGGCCGGTCTGGTAGCGCCCACGGTTGGCCGACCGTGAGATGCCACAGATCCGGATACCACGACCTCCTCGGCCAGTCTGGGGCGACGAGCAGGACGCGGCGGCAATCGGACCTGATCTTGCGTAGCACTCTGGGCAAGAGTGCCAGAGGGGGAAACACATAGGGCAGCTGGAACTGCGACCAATCTTGCACTAAGGCGTCTGCCGCCAGAGCTCTGTGATCGCGAGACCGTGCCATGAAAGTTGGGACCTTGTTGTTGTGCCGGGACGCCATTAGGTCGACGTCCGGCCTTCCCCAGCGGCGACAGATTTCCTGAAACACGTCCGGGTGAAGGGACCATTCCCCTGCGTCCATACCCTGGCGACTGAGGAAGTCCGCTTCCCAGTTTTCTACGCCGGGGATGTGAACTGCGGATATGGTGGAGGCCGTGGCTTCCACCCACATCAGAATCCGCCGGACTTCCTGGAAGGCTTGCCGACTGCGTGTCCCGCCTTGGTGGTTGATGTATGCCACCGCTGTGGAGTTGTCCGACTGAATTCGGATCTGCTTTCCTTCCAGCCACTGCTGGAAGGCTTGTAGGGCAAGATACACTGCCCTGATTTCCAGAACATTGATCTGAAGGGTGGACTCCTGCTGAGTCCACGTACCCTGAGCCCTGTGGTGGAGAAAAACTGCTCCCCACCCTGACAGACTCGCGTCTGTCGTGACCACCGCCCAGGATGGGGGTAGGAAGGACCTTCCTTGTGATAATGAGGTGGGAAGAAGCCACCATTGAAGAGAGTCCTTGGCCGTCTGGGAAAGGGAGACTTTCCTGTCTAAGGACGTCGACTTCCCGTCCCATTGGCGGAGAATGTCCCATTGAAGTGGGCGCAGATGAAACTGCGCAAACGGGACCGCCTCCATTGCTGCCACCATCTTCCCCAGGAAGTGCATGAGGCGTCTTAAGGGGTGCGACTGGCCTTGAAGGAGAGACTGCACCCCTGTCTGCAGTGAACGCTGCTTGTCCATCGGAAGCTTCACTATCGCTGAGAGAGTATGAAACTCCATGCCAAGATATGTTAGCGATTGGGTCGGTGACAGATTTGACTTTGAAAAGTTGATGATCCACCCGAAAGTCTGGAGAGTCTCCAGCGCAACGTTCAGGCTGTGTTGGCATGCCTCTTGAGAGGGTGCCTTGACAAGTAGATCGTCCAAGTAAGGGATCACCGAGTGTCCCTGAGAATGCAAGACTGCTACCACTGCTGCCATGACCTTGGTGAAAACCCGTGGGGCTGTCGCCAGACCAAATGGCAGAGCTACGAACTGGAGATGGTCGTCTCCTATCACGAAGCGTAGAAAACGCTGGTGCTCTGGAGCAATCGGCACGTGGAGATAAGCATCCTTGATGTCTATTGATGCAAGGAAATCTCCTTGAGACATCGAGGCAATGACGGAGCGGAGAGATTCCATCCGGAACCGCCTGGTTTTCACGTGCTTGTTGAGCAGTTTTAGGTCCAGAACAGGACGGAAAGAGCCGTCCTTTTTTGGCACCACAAACAGATTGGAGTAAAAACCTTGACCTCGTTCCTGAAGAGGAACAGGGATCACCACTCCCTCTGCCCTTAGCGAGCACACCGCTTGCAGAAGAGCATCGGCTCGGTCGGGATGTGGGGAAGTTCTGAAGAACCGAGGCGGAGGACGAGAACTGAACTCTATCCGGTACCCGTGAGACAAAATGTCTGTTACCCACCGGTCTTTGACCTGTGGCAGCCAAATGCCGCAAAAGCGGGAGAGCCTGCCACCGACCGAGGATGCGGAGAGAGGAGGCCGAAAGTCATGAGGCAGCCGGCTTGGAAGCGGTTCCTCCGGCTGCTTTCTTTGGGCGTGAGTGAGTCCGCCAGGAATCTGAGCTCCTCTGCTCCTTCTGAGTCCTTTTGGACGAGGAGAATTGGGTCCTGCCCGAACCTCGAAAGGACCGAAACCTCGACTGTCCCTTCCACTGTTGAGGTTTGCTTGATCTGGGCTGGGGTAAGGAAGAGTCCTTACCCTTGGACTGTTTAATGATTTCCGCCAATTGCTCACCAAACAGTCTGTCTCCAGATAATGGCAAGCTGGTTAAGCATTTTTTGGAAGCAGAATCTGCTTTCCATTCCTTTAACCATAAGGCTCTGCGTAAAACCACCGAGTTGGCGGACGCCATTGACGTACGGCTGGTAGAGTCCAAGACCGCATTGATAGCGTAAGTCGCAAACGCAGACATTTGCGAGGTCAAGGACGCCACTTGCGGCACTGATGGACGTATGATAGAGTCCACCTGCGCCAGACCAGCTGAAATAGCTTGGAGTACCCACACGGCTGCGAATGCTGGAGCAAACGACGCGCCGATAGCTTCATAGACAGATTTCAACCAAAGGTCCATCTGTCTGTCATTGGCATCTTTAAGTGAAGCCCCATCTTCCACTGCAACTATGGATCTAGCCGCAAGCCTGGAGATTGGGGGGTCCACCTTTGGACACTGGGTCCAGCGTTTGACCACGTCAGGGGGAAAGGGATAACGTGTATCCTTAAGACGTTTGGAGAAACGCTTATCTGGATAAGCATGATGTTTCTGGACTGATTCTCTGAAGTCCGCGTGGTCCAGAAAAGAGCTCAATTTACGTTTGGGATACCTAAAATGGAATTTCTCCTGCTGTGCTGCTGCCTCCTCCGCTGGAGGAGAAATATCCAGCAGTCTATTGATGGCCGCTATAAGATCATTCACCATGGCGTCACCATCAGGGGTATCCAGGTTGAGAGCAGTCTCAGGATTTGACTCCTGATCACCTAGTTCTGTCTCATCATACAGAGAATCCTCTCGCTGAGACCCTGACCAGCGTGATGACGCCGAGGGTCTCTCCCAGCGAGCTCGCTTAGGCTGCCTGGGACTGTCGTCCGAGTCAGAGCCTTCAGCCTGTGATGTCTGGGACCCCCTTGGAGCACGGATTAGTTCCAACTGAGGGGGACCGGGGAACATTGAATCAGCAGTGCCCATGGTCTGAGTGACCGGCCTGGACTGCAAGGTTTCTAGAATTTTTGTCATAGTCACAGACATCTTATCAGCATAAACTGCAAACTCTGTCCCCGTCACCGGGGCAGGGTTCACAGGCGTCTCTGCCTGGGCCACTACTAGCATAGACTCCGGCTGACGAAGTGGCACAGGGACCGAACATTGCACACAATGGGGGTCAGGGGAACCTGCCGGTAGATCAGCCCCACATGCGGTACAGGCAGCATATGAAGCCCGTGCCTTGGCACCCTTGCTTTTTGCGGATGACATGCTGTTGTCTCCTCAGAGCAATATAGGGGTATAAGCCAAGAAGCGACCGTACAGTGCAATATATATAGGTACAAACAAAAGTACACAAAACAACACTGTGGCACTAGTGGGGTCAGCACCTAGGTGCTGCTTACCGCCCGCTTAACAGCGGGTGTGTGGTCGCCAGAATCCCCTGTCTGGGTCTCCCAGGGCTATGTCCGTTCTCCAGCTCAGACTGCGTGCAGGAATGGCTGCCGGCGTCCTGTGAAGAGGGGCGGGCCGTGGGCGTGCTGCAGACAAAGAGCGGAAAACTGGCGTCCCACTGTGCCCAGTGAGAGGGCTGGAGTATGTAAATAAGACTCCAGCCCTCGGCGCTGACTATTGTACAGCGTCTCTCCCCTTCCCTGACTGACAGGGCTGGGGGCGGGAACGAAACGTAACTAGGCCGCAGAAGCCGGGGACTAGATTTATCAGCGCTGCCGTCGTAAAAGCACGGTCGGCGCGAAGTCCCCGGCGCACCACAAGTCTCAGCCGCGCCGCAGTCTCCGTGGCGGCCGGCGCGGTAGTTCCCCACACAAACTCACTCAGCTAAGCTGCAGTGAGTATAACCCAAGCGCGCAGCGCTACTGTCCCCGGCGCACTAGAACACCCAGCAACGCTGGAGTGTGTCCGTGCCTGTCTGTACGGGGACACAGAGTACCTGAATGTTGCAGGGCCTTGTCCCTGACGGTACCCAGCTCCGTATCCAGCAGGATCTCCGGGTCTGTGGATGGAGCCCGGCCTCAGAGTCTGGAGGCCGGTAAGATCCCACTTCACCAGAGCCCTCAGGGGGATGGGGAAGGAAAACAGCATGTGGGCTCCAGCCTCCGTACCCGCAATGGGTACCTCAACCTTAACAAACACCGCCAACAAGAGTGGGGTGAGAAGGGAGCATGCTGGGGGCCCTGTAGCATGGGCCCTCTTTTCTTCCATCCGATATAGTCAGCAGCTACTGCTGACTAAACAGTGGAGCTATGCGTGGATGTCTGACCTCCTTCGCACAAAGCTTGAAAACTGAGCAGCCCGTGATCCCACGGGGAATGTATAGCCAGAAGGGGAGGGGCCTTACACTTTTTAGTGTAATGCTTTGTGTGGCCTCCGGAGGCAGTAGCTATACACCCAATCGTCTGGGTCTCCCAATGGAGCGCCGAAGAAATCATTTTTTGATGCATTTTTTTTTAAAAAAATTGTTCACTGAAGTGGTTAAATAGTTTGACAGTTTTATAGATCAGGTTGGGCCGAACGCAGCGATACTAAATACGTGTAAATTTTGTGTTTATTTTTGTTTGTATATAAATGTGTTTTTGGGTATCATTTTTTTGACTCTTATTTTTACATTTTGTAGGGTTTTGGTTTTTTTTTACTTTTCTTTGTTTTTTTACCTGGTCCCTTCATGGGACTTTCACCTTTCTAAGTCTGATCACTGGTATAATTTATTACCATGCAGCAGAAGCACAGCAATGCATTATACTGACAGTGTCAGGGTGCACTGCAGAATGCCTGTCACATCCAGCTGCAGGCTGGATCTCAGGCCACCATAGATGGCAGACCCGGATTTGTGTGACCTCCGGTTGCCATGACAACCCAAGGTCCTGCGTGATCTAACACAAGAGACCTGGGAGAGGTAAGAGAAGCAGCACCTCTTAAACTTCTATGTGGCGTGATCACTATTGATCACAGCAGATAGACGATCACAAAGGGTTAACATCACCAGGACCTAATCCAATCAGATCCTGGTGAGGTCTCCGGGCAGAACTATTATTCTGCACTGGAAACCCGGTGATGGCAGCATGCAGGGGGTAGCGATCCCCTCCTGAATGCAGACCATTGATTAACGTCAGTTCTGCACAAAGCCCGGCAGATGCTGACGTTTATCTACCGTCGGCGGTCCTGAGGCGGTTTAAAGCATGACATGCTAAACAAAAACACAGCGTCAAAAACACTGCAAAAATTCTGCAGCATCAAAAACTCAAGCACCAGTTGTGGGACTGAAGACTAAGAAGAGGACGCAAGAGGAAAAACAAAGATTCTGCATAAATAACTACATACAATTCCCTACAAAGAAAACATGGCGTCCCAATTCCTCTAGCTAAATAGACAACAAAGCGTATTGAAATGTGAAAAAGTGCCATAAATCATTAGGATTAACCGTAAAGAATTAGGCGACAAATGGGAGTGGTATATACACGATATAAGGACAGTATCACTAGAGTGGCACATACACTGAATACAAATATGAGATATATAAAGCTTCCATCAAGCATTGTATGAGGAATGTGCAAAAATATGGATACAAGTAATAAACACGCGCTTAGTCACTATATAGTGAAGATGTGTGGAAATTGACGGCATACCAATTTCTCCCTGTGTAAGGCCTCTGGACTACCAGTCGAGGGTCTTACAGAGGGAGAATGGGTATAACTCATTTCTTCCTTGTGATACCTTACTGGTTTGGATATCGATTAGAGATATGTAACGATGTGGCTCGTAAAAATGTTATAATTTGTCGTCCAATGCTGTTGTATCGTTGGGGGGGGGTGGGGTCGCACCAATGGGACACCCACTTGTTGACCTGACATCACCAAGGCAGCCCCAGTTTTGCTGAGTGACTGGGCTGTGGGCAGAGTATCATCACATCCCAGCATCGCTCTGCAATGAAGGAGAGCGCGTGCGAGATGCTGTGATAGGAAACTCTGCCCACAGCACAGTCACTCAGGGAGACTGCGACCAGGCTCGGTGATGTCCGGTCCACTGGAAGTTCACGTGACATCACCAGATCCCACATGATGGGGATGAGCGGACCGCAATAGCACCGCTCAGAGGCAGAATTGGCTGAACAAGGTAACTACAAAAAGCCTTCCCTATCAGTTTTACAGGGATGTGGTCACTATTGCAGAGTAGTGAACCACCTATTTAAAGGGAACCTGTCACCACTTTTTTGGCATATAAGCTGCGGCCACCAACGGGCTCTTATATACAGCATTCTAACATGCTGTATTTAAGAGCCCAGGCCGCTGTGAGAACAAACACTGTATAATACTTGCCTAACGGTCGCGAGGTGGGCCATATGGGCATCTCCGTTGCCTCCTCTTTCGGCCTTCTTCGTCCTCTTTCTGAAGACTCTGTGCATGGCGCGGCTACGTCATACACACTCGCCGTTCCTGCTCAGGACCTGAATGCCGGCGAGTGTGGATGACGGACGCGTCATGCACCGCGGCTAGAGAAGGAGAACAAAGATAGCCAAAAGAGGCCAAGCCGGCACCGGACAACAGAGACGCCCATATGGCTAACCGCGCGACCGTTAGGTAAGTATTATAAAGTGTTTTTATGTTCTCACAGTGGCCTGGGCTCATATATAGCATGTTAGAATGCTGTATATAAGAGCCTGGTAGGCCAAAAAAGTGGTGACAGGTTCCCTTTAAGTGTCCCTTCCCACCTGCTTATTTTCCATCTCTTCTCTATGAAGCTAGAGCTGTCAATCAAAGAAGGGAGGGTGGAGATCGAGGGAAAACAAGCACTTCCATAATAGCTCCGCCATGATGTACGAATGCCTGCACTTGGCTTGGTCATTCTGTGCTGACAGTCCCTTGAGGCTTGCAGTTTAGTCCAACATTCTGTCACAATGAAACCCACCTTTAAGTCTTGCCAGCTGCACCTTGTAGACAGGTTCTCCACTCTCAGACGATACATTGTGCGAACTGGAGGTCCAAACTTGTCACTACCACTTTTACGGTAGCCATAGCCACCTGGGACACGGGGACAGAGAAGAGAGATCAGAAGTGCAGCCATGATGGAGTACAGCAGAAATCACACTCCTGTCCCCCTATACACTACCACAATCTAGCAGATCTGCAGTACAGTCAGCTCTCCACACTAACTTACAATTCTCTCCATTAGTTTTGATGCATCTCATCGTTTATGACAGTATCACCATACAGCCCTACCCAAATACTGGCTTTGCCCAGCACTTTATACAAGCTACCCTCCCCTATACAAGTTCTCATCAAAAGGCACATGCACCCCAAAATTCACTTACCTTAAAGTACAGGGCTTCCCTTTTCCGCCCTCGCTCATCAGCCTCGGCCCCCCGCAGACTGGTAAACCCAACGCGCTCACCCACGTACGCGCCCCCCCGTGGCACCTCCTCGGATCTCACGAGAAGAAGAGAGAGGCGGGGGAAGGAAGCGGCTGCATAGTCAATATTACTTGGAGACAGACCCATCGTCAGCCCCATGCTAGCCTCTGCATTATCTCCCAATGGTCACTGACTCATTCTCCACATAGCCGACACAAGGTTACAATTCATTCGGCAATTGTTAGGTAGAACAGCAATTGGTCAGAGGCAAAAAGGAAGGTGGGTTGTGAAGTGGCCAAAATCATAAGTAAAATGCAAAAAAAGGACGACTACCTGAAAACCTCTCTGCTAATGGTTTTGTTAAAGCAAAAAAATAAAAATAAAATTTATGATCAATATTCTAAGTTTTGTTAGTTCTTAAAGTTAGAAAAAAAAAAGAAGCAAAATACTCACCTCGGCCTGTACGCTCCATAGACTTCTAAAAATCAAGGCTAGGAAGCCGACTAAACAAGCCAGGCACCACTGGTCTACTGTCCCATTGCAGCTATAGCAGGTTTCTCATTCAGAAGGCTGCTCCTCGGCTGGAGACTGAGGTCAGTAACATTTCCTTATAAACATGCATGTTCAGAAAAGACCAGCATGCATGTTTCTTCCATAGGGAAAGGCAAAACGGACACTGGCATATCCAATGGTATACTGGACAGCAGATACGCCAAAGGCCACAGTGCCAGGTCTTTCCTGTGCCGGCAGGGGAGCCATCAGGTGGCCCCTTATATATTACATCGGGCCCACTGGCAACCAGCTGGTTCTTCAAGGGTCAGATGATAGCGGATTTTCCAGGAAGAAAACCCACTAATCGAGTATCAGCGCTGTGAATGACATCCATCACAGACGTCTCCCTTTCTCATGCAGATGTTGACGTAAGTGGGAAACTCGCAGCATTTCAGTAGCTGAATCTGCATCATTCACTGCATATTTCTCGGTTGTGGAAAATTCACTGTATATCCGTGTATCATGGATGTATGACAACATCCTAATACTGGGAAGAAGTTTCATTTTTGGGTACTTTCACATTATGGAAAAAAATCCTGTTGTGGTATCTTTCGCCGTTTCATAGAAAAATACCCATTATATGCAGATTCCCCTGATGTGCTGCACAGGGCGCGGAAGACTTACCATCGCTTTATTAGGTGCAGATTTTCTAGTCACAAATCCGCTGTTTGAGGCCGTGCCGTTAGTGGCCATACACATGCAGCAAACACGTCCGTTTCTCCAGCGAACGCACAGGTTGTTGCACATTCCCATTCAGATGGATGGGGCAAGTGGGAAATACTGCACTAAATCTGCCGCATGAGGAGGGTACATATAGTTCTATAAAGTAACGCCATGATATAGTGAGGGCACAAATTAAAGTGTGATGGCCGAGGAGATTAGTATCTACTGCAACGAAAATGTGAATTTCCCAACTTAAAAAGCATCTGTCATGGCAAAAGTCTCATCTCTCTGGGTTTCCCAGTACTATTTGACCCCCTTTCATTTGTCCTAACTCTTCCTATTAATCACTTCTCATTCTTTTATTACCCGTGTTGCTACTGTGCATCTATGTGTGGGTGACATTCCTCCTTTGTCATGTATTCTGGAAACAGATCCCGAACAAAACAAGAAGAGCCGTCATTGGTGGGGGCAGAGCTGCCCCTTAGGGAGTAGCAGTCTGCCCACACATGCTCAGACTTCACACTCCTCCCCTGCTTGGATCCTGCAGATGCTTTGGCGTGCCGGCCCTTCAGCTGACAAGCACTGGAATAAACTTTTTAAGGCTGGAAGTCAAACTTGCGTGATTCCCATGAGGATCACATTGCCTGGACTGGCCAACTACTTTCCTGACCGGAGCGTATCAGCTTCATATTTTTTGCAGCTGACGCGCTTCTGTCAGAGGAAGCTGCTGGTCAGTGGTACGATCCTCGAGCGACAGATGACTACAGCCTAAAGACTGAGCAACACAGAGCTTGTCAGCTGAAGGGCCGACGCTCCAAAGCATCAGCCAGATCAGGATTCACACTCCTCTCCTGCCATGATCCTGCTGATGCTTCGGAGCTTAGGCTGTTAAAAGCATCAGAAGGATCTAAGCAGGAGAGGACCTTGAAGCCTGATCTGACTGTGCAGACATTTTGGAGTGCCGGACCTTCACCTCACAAGCGCTGTGATATACTACAAGGACGAGCAACACATAGCAGCCTTGTCAGCTGAAAAGCCAACACACACAAGCATCTGCAGGATCCAAGCAGGAGAGGAGCGTGAAGCCTGATCTGAGCATGTGTGCTCCTTGAAAAGCACCTTGGCCCCCAAACCAATGACTGGCTTCTCTCCTTTCCTGATCCATACTGGGAGTAGCAGATTGTGCATGACAGAATAATGCATGACCCACATAGATACTCGCAGAAGCAGCACAGGTAATTCAAGTATTTTAGAAAAATCGATTGTTAGGAAGAGTTAGGACATATGAAAAGGGGTCAAATAGTGGAAAAACCATTTAACCCCTTAAGGACTAGGCAATTACTCGTTCTTTTGCGGTTTTGTTTTTTTTCTCTTATTCCAAGAGCCATAACTTTTTGCCTTTTCCGTGGATGCATGCTTTATGTAGGATGAATTGTACTTTTGAATGACACCATCCATTTTATCATATGATGCAATGGTAAGAGGGGAACAAAAAGTGTTGCGAAATAGCAAATAAAGAGAAATTCTGTTTTTTTTTCCCCTCAGCATTCATTTTACCTTAACTCTGACCTGGCAGTATGATTCTTTAGGTCAGTATAATTACGTAGATACCAGTGATGAGGAGCACTTCTATATACTTACCAGAGTATAATGGAAGTCAATGGAGAACGTGAGTATTTTTCCGGAAGATTTCCCAGATCCCCATTGACTTCCATTATACTCTGGTTCTTGAGTTGCGCCCATCTGATCAGTACGAGTACTGCGCAAAGAACTGTTCGCTCATCACTACTAGATACCAAATTTTTGTTTAAGTGGTAAAAATAAATAAATAAATAAAAATCTTGATTTTGTCGTGACTTTCCAAGACCTGTAAAATTTTCAATTTTTGGGATCTTGACCCTTGTGAGGGTTTATTTTTCTTGCAATTTCTACCTTTTTACTGTATTTGCTGCATCATAAGTCATTAAAGGGTTAAACAGTGCCCACATGTACTGCTGCTTACATCATGGGGACCCCCATACATATGTACATGCTTTAATTTCTTAAATTATATTAGAAATGCCTAAAAAAGGGTCGAACTAAATGGCATACAGTGAATTTCCTAATTTGAGGATTAGGTGCAGTGGTCTCAAAAATTACTGTAAGGAGAGGATCTAACACATCACCCGTCAAAGAAAACCCTAAACTTTTATTTAAATTAATATTTCATAAGACCTCCCAAAATGACTAGAAGGAAGGGGGCATTATTGGTATACTTACTGCGCAGATCTCTCCTTGGGGCGCGAGCATGTTCCACAATGACGCGCTCACCACATAGGTCTCTCCCATTCATTTCATACACTGCATCATCAGCGTCACGAAGGTCTTCAAATTCCACAAATCCGTACCTAAAAGGGATAGATTACAGTCAGTAAAAGTGGAAAACTAGCACAAACCTCAAAATAATGGAGGAAGAACAAACCTGCACAACCACCATGTAACAGGTTGCAACATATCTACAAGATACCCAAAGATGTTACAGGGGTCTTCACGAATTGCACTAGTTGTAAATACAATAATGTGTGAAGAGACTCCGGAATATAAATGAGGTATCCAGCGATGCACCAGATCTCCATGGTCTGCAGTGTCCACTGTAGTCTATAGGTGGCTTTACACACTGCAACATCGCAAACGACATTGCTGTAACGTCACTGGTTTTGTGACGCAATAGCGACCTCCCCAGCGACATTGCAGTGTGAAACACATCAGCGACCTGGCCCCGGCTGTGAAGTTGTGATCGCTACAAATCGTTCAGGACCATTCTTAGGTCCTTTGTTTCCCGCTGTGCAGCATGCATCGCTAGAAAGTTTCAGTGTGTAAAGGGGACTTTACAGCGACTTCCCTTTCAAAAAGCTGCTTTACAACGTCCCCAACAACCAGCTAGGTCGCTCTGCAGGTCCGGATCGCTGTTGCGTCGTTGGCCAGATCTGCCTGTTTGACAGCTCACCAGCGACTCAGAGACTTGGGGAGGTCGCAATAACATCACAAAACCGGTGACGTTACAGCGATGTCCTTTGCGATGTTGCAGTGTGTAAACCCAGCTTTAGGGTTATGTCTTAATCTAGCTGTGATTAGAAGACAATGGGGAATCATGAGTCCTCAACCCCTTCATGACATTTGACATACCTATACATTATGGTTGGATATAGGGTCTCGTCCAATGACGTATTAGGTATGACAAGACGATCGTGCAGGGCATATAAGCTATGCCCCACAATCATTGTCAGGAGCTCAGCTATAACTTACGGGACCCACACCTGAATGATTAACCTTGCTAAATGCCATGATAAATACCGATTACAGCATTTAGGGGTCTGGGAGAGGGAATGCACACCCTCTCCCATCCGATCAGGACCCCTGAGACATCACTACAAGGGGTCTGATTATTGCTATGGCAACCTGAAGTCGTCACAACAGCCTCCGTGTCAGCCATCCACTGCAAGCCTCTTAGACCATGCCAGGAGCATGGTCTAAGAGGCTTCTGTCAGTGCAGTACTGAGAGGTATGATATATTGCAATGCTGGTGAATTGAAATTCATTATACCAGCAATCAGAGAAATAAAAGTTAATGTCTAGGGAGGGACTAAGTGCACACAAGAGGAAAGAAAAATTATATATATATATATATATATATATATATATATATATATATATATATATATATATATATATATATATATAAAAAATTTATTTTTTATTTTAGCATAAACTGTCTTTTCACCATACACCCAACAAAAAGGTGGAATAAAATGTGATCAAAAAGTAATTGAAATAAAAATGGTATAGCTAAAAGTCATCTTGACCCTCCAAAAAACAGTCCATCGGTGTCCACGAGTCTTTTTAAGCATGCACAAAAGTGCAGTCATCAACAGTTTAGTTCGCATTTGAAAAGACGGACTCCCGTGAAAAAGAGGTCAAACGGAGTCCGGAGAATCTCTGCTGCCTCATTACAGTGAATGGATCCGTCGGGAGTTTCACCAGAATCACATATTTCGGAGATGTAGATGGAAACCCCAATGTAAGTGCTCAGCATAGAGCACAAGATAAATGTGAACTGATCCAAAGGTTTTGTACCAAAATTGTCACCAAATAGCATTCAACTCCACCTACAAAAAACACAAGTCCCCACTTAGGTCCGTCATCTGTAAACGGAAATATAGGTGGCTTCCACATTGCTATTAGCACAGAGGCGCTGGAAAAATGCTATGCCCCTCCCCCAAAAAAAGGAAATCCAGGAAAATCTGTGCTCCAAAATACAAATGTCCCTTCCTTCTGAGCCCCATAATGTGCCTAAACCACAATTAGAGTCCACATGTTTGGCATTGCTGTAGTAAGGAGAGCCCACTTAATTTACGGGGTTTGTGTCTCCAGAAGCATTCGCTGGGCACAATGTATGGGCACTACAATGTACTGGATACAATAAAGACTTATGTCCAATATTTAATTCTGCAACATTCACTGTTTGGCTGTTTTCCAGAGACAAAATAATCACTACACCCATAGATGAACTCCCAGAGGGGTGTAATTTTCAAAATGTGGTCACTTGAGAGGATTTCTTCAGTTCTGGCACTTGGAGGCTCTGCAAATGGAGTCTGCAAACTATTCTAGGAGAATTTATGCTCCAAAAGTCAAATGGCGCTCCTTCCCTCCCGAGCCCTATGGTGCGGCCAAACAATACTGTAGTCACATGTGGGGTATTGTCACGTTCAGGAGAAATTGTGCAGCACATTATAGGGCATTTTTCACCATTTGAAACTCCACAAACAGTGGTAAATATGTAATTACTGTTTTGTGACAGCTCTGTGGTATCAGTATGTTGACTGCACACCTGGATGGAGTCAATTTTGCTTGGTGCAGCTTGAATGGGGAAAAAAAAAAAGAAAAGGATATCACTTATTTTCTACTGTTCTAGCACCTCATGAGCTCTGACAATTAGACTTGGCTCCCGCAGACTATAACAGCAATATCTGTATGATACGCCGATCCCGCCCTTCTGAACTTTTCACTGTGCTCCAAAAGTAGCTCGCGGTTACATGGAGAGTATTGGCACACTCAGGAAAGACTGCACAAACTGTGGTCTTTTGTTTTCTTATTAGTGCTTATAAAAATTACAAACTTGGAGCTAAAAACATTTTAGTGAAGAACATTTAATCATTCTTCACCACCCAATCGTATAACACTGAGGCACAATTCTGGGACGTGTATTGAGCAGTTTTTAGAATAATATTCATTTATATAGCACTATTAATTCTACAGCGCTTTACATACATTTGTAACACTGTCCCCATTGGGGCTCACAATCTAAAGTCCCTATCGGTGTAGGTCTTTGGAGAGTGGGAGCAAATCGGAGAAAACCCACGCAAACACAGGGAGAACAAACTACTTGCAGATGTTGTCCTTGGTGGGATTTGAATCCAGAACCCCAGTGCTGCAATGCCCTGCACATGAGGTAAGAGACACAAGGCTATATCAGAAGAACTATACTATATTTCTAATTGGAGGTATTTGCTAATATTCTTACACCTGCAACATATTGGGATAGGATCTTGGAGACATACGCCTTTAGGTTTCATTTATAAAAAAAAAAAAAAAAACAACAATCATTTAAAGGGGTTGACAGCACGAGCCGCCGAGCAGTTCTAGGCTGCGGTGCTGGATGTGATGTCACCGCTGCAGACAATAAGACACCAGGAGCAGTGGTAGAGACTCTGCACTGGATTTGGGAAGAACAAGTAAAAGGTCAAATTTTTGTAAAAAAACAACTGAAAAAGAAGCTGAGACTAAAGAAATGAGTAAGGATGAGAAAAGAATAAATGCCCCATGTGGGGGCAGTGTTCATCCTGCGGGGGCAATCATACCGATCACTACAGGCCCATGGCATCATAACACTGCCCGCTGTGGCTGCCATGGAGGACGGTCCAGACCCAGGGGGTGACAGCATTTGTGCCACTAAGGGCAACTCATCTTTGTTTTTTAATCTTGTCCACCATGAAAACTTGTATTAAGACATGTAAATGGCTCCCAAACCCCTGCCCTTCCCCAGTCCATTCACCTGCCCCAATGTCAGAATATACTCACTGGGAGTACAGATGATGGCAGTGGCACCAGTGTTGACCCATCACTGCCATCACCTGTACTCCCAGTGATACCAGGTCTGGGGAAAAGCGACTCCCACCTGCCATGTTAGAATGAGACGGCTTCGGCGATCTGCGCACGCGCGATAAGAGCCGGCAGACCGGCTGCAGGCAGACCCCGGCGCCGCTTATCTCGCGTTCATGGCCGGGTGCACACTGCCGGCCGGAGGTCACACACAGCGCCGGAGTAGTCCGCTCACACTGCACTCTGTCCGGCCGCGGGCACAGCGCCATGCTCACACCGTGTACACTGCCGCCAATCACCCACCCGTTCTTCAGATCCACCTCCACGATCTTCCCGAAGCCCTTGAAGAAACGCTCCACATCCCTCTCCCGGGCCCGATGGCTGAGGCGTCCAATGTAGATCCGAGGCATCACCGAAGACCGTGACATGCTGCCTGCGCAACTCCCAGCGTCAGACACGCGCTCGCTGCTCCCCACCGAGGTAACGGCCAAAGCGCGGGCTCACAACCGGAAGTGAAAAGGAGACCAAGCCACGCGTGGAACGCAAATTCTACGTGGTGACGCACATCCGGGGGCGGAGCGTAATACGGCCCATTGGCAGTGAGGAGTCCAGGACAGCCCGGAGAGCATAGGGCGTGTGTAGGAGGCTATCTCCCAGCATGCTTTGTGGCGCAGCATGTGCGGTATTGTACCCTACCCTGGGAATGTCCGCGCTGCACAGACTGTAACCATGGCGCACTGCTCACATACCTGACATACGGGTATTTATGGCCTTCTGAAGGACAGAAAGAGGCACCCACCGTGCAACAGTTCTGCTCCATCTAAGGGTACTTTCACACTTGCGTTATTTTCCTTCCGTTACAATCCGCCCTTTTGGGAAACAGCGGAATCCGTTAACGGATTCCGCTGTTTCCCATAGACTTGTATGGTTGACGGATTGTACCAAAAGGAGCTGCGTTGCTTCCGCCCAGCGGGAGGAACGCAGCATGTAACGTTATTTTGAGCAGCGGAATCCTCTGGATTTCACTGCGCATGCTCTTTTTTTTTTTTTTTAAATCAAACTTTATTTTGGCTCGCGGTGGCCGAACGTTCAGCTGAGCGCCCGGCCGTCGGCAAGCGACAGCGCTCAGCTGAATGACCGGGCGCCGGCAAGTGACAGCGATCAGCTGATCACCCGGCGGCCGGCTGCAGGGAGCGATCAGCTGATCACCCGGCGGCCGGGAGCGATCAGCTGATCACCCGGCGGCCGGCTACTGGGAGCAATCAGCTGATCACCCAGCGGCCGGCTGCAGGGAACGATCAGCTGATCGTTCACTATAGTCTGCCGCTGGTAAAACCGGGAAAAAAAAAAAAAAAATCAAAACGAATTGCGTTGTTTTGCAGCATCCGTTGCATCCGTTGTGTCACTATATGCAACACATCCGTTGCATCCGTTACACAACGCAATGCAACGGATACCGTTCAACGCAAGTGTGAAAGTAGCCTAACTCCTCCCAAGCCACAAAAAGAAAGAAAGTGATGGACACCCCCTTTAAAGGGAACCTGTCATCAGTTTTTTCCCTATTAAACCAAAAGTATCCCATTCTGCAGCTCCCGGGCTGCATTGTATGAAGGTGCACCTTGTTGCTGCCCCCCTTGCAGACCCCTAAAAGAACTTTAGAAAATCTTACCGTTTCCTATGCAAATGAGTTTGGTTGGCCACATGGGCGGGCTCTAATTCGTCTCCTGTCTCCCCATCCTGCCGCTGTTCGCCGTCCCCCACGCATGATTTAAATGGATGACGCGGCCCCGTCTTCGTGCGTGCTGCTGGAGTCTCGCGCAGGCGCAGTTTGCTGTATCCCTATGGCGGGGCATAAAGTTTCCCTCCCGCGAGCGTCGGTGATGTAATTGCGCAGGTGCGAGATTATGGGCGGCGCTGTGCATGACCTCATCAGCGTTCTCCTCGTACCCACCCATAATCTCGCGCCTTTGCCTCATTTTTTTTGCCCTTGTTTTGTGCAAATCCATGCTATTATAAAGCTGCTGTCACAGTCCCAGCAAAGTATATAAGATTGCTGAAATCTCATGCACAGACGCACAAAACATCTGCGGTTTCCCCTGATTATTTTGTTACCCTCCTTGGTTTTTGCTGCGTTTTTGAAAGCATGAGCATGTCAGTTCTTTCATGGTTTTTACCGTGTTTTTTTACCCATACAACTCCATGAGGAGGTGCAGAACCGCGCCAAAAAAACCCAGCAAAACCGCAGGTTATTTCCTGCCAAAACATGAGGTTTTGCTGCGGAAAAAAACCTGAGCAAAAATGCCCTGTGTGAACAGCCTAAGGCCCCCTTCACACGTCCGTGAAAATCATGCACGTGTTTCACGGACGTGTCAAAGGTGCATTTTCCCGTCCGTGAGCAGTGTTTATGGCACTACGTGTGTACCCTGTGTGTTATCCGTGATAACACACGGAGAGCGAGAATTTTCAACTCACCTGTCCCTGGTGTCGCTGATCTTTGGTCTCCGGTCCTGCCGACTCCCCGCTGCTGCTGCTTCCGGCCTTAGTGAAGTGAATATTCAATGAGCATAATGAGCGGTGGTCAGAAGCAAGTGACAGCAGCTGCAGAGACAGGAGGGCTGGAGAAGGTGAGTAAAGATTTGTTATTTTTTTCCCTGACGTGAGTTTTCTCCAGCGCATGTCACACGGGACCGCATCCACACTACTTCCGTGTGGTCCGTATGTGGGCCGTGTAACACCCGTGATGCCGGAGAAAACGTGGACATGTCTACATGTGGAACACACGGACACGCGTATGCTCCACACGTACACACGTTCCATGGCAAAACACGCACGTGTGCGCAGACCCATTGATTTTAATGGGTCTACATGTGCCCGTGTCTCCGGTATGTGCAGGAACGGACCTAACACGTACCGGAGACACGTGCGTGTGAAGGGGGCCTTACAGTGAGATGGCCTATCCTTAGGCTTAGGCTATGTTCACACACTGCGTTTTTACCCGTGTTTTTTTTGCGTTTTTGCTGCAGAAATTTCTTGAGAAAATAGTTGTAACCTTTCTGCAGACATTCCCAAGCAAAACCTATGGAAAAAAATTGGCTGTGCACACACTGCGTTTTTTTCTCAAGAACATTCTTTCTGCAGAATTTCTTGAGAAAAAGAATGAGAATGTCACTTCTTTTCTGCAGGTACCTGCGTCTTTTGCCATAGATAATGGTAAAAAAACGCAGGGACCAACCTGAGGGAGCAGGCATACATGGGGACTCACAGGAGGAGCAAAATAGAGCACTGCTGGGGTCACCAGACCTGATGATTCTGCTTCTGGCCAGGACCGAGGGCAAGAGTACCACTGCGTGAGCTGAACAAGTCAATGACATGCTCACCTTGCACAGGATTACACTGGCTGATAGGAGGAGAGGACGTGGTGACATGGGGCCAGGCCATACATGCGGGACATTCAGCATACTGCCTGGGACAACGGGGAAGAACCTCAAATCTAGGAATGTCCCGCTGAATCTGTTAGGAGCTTTATTGATGGGAAAAAGAAAAAAAAAAAGTTCTGGCACAATGAAAGTAACGGCACTACAAGAACTCCAACTTACCGCAGAGTTTGATGGACCCCGCTGACTATGATTGTACTTTTAATTGAGCTTCTGACAAATATTTGAACAGAGCATTAAAGGGAATGTGTCTGTCATCAGAATTTTTTTTGCAATGTTTGTTTTTCCATATAACTGTATTAAAAATAAAATTCTTCCAATTTTCACACCAGTCACTGGGCTTTTTTATACTCTTTTGTTTTAGGAAACAACACTTGTACATAGCCACAAAGGTCTTACTCTATTTTCTATGCTGAAACTTATGAGCCCGTGCAAATCTCTTTCTGGTGAGAGGGGTAGTAGGTGAGCTGGGACATGCTACATCCATGTCTGAACACTCTTCTATCACCTCTGTCACTAGGCGGCGCGGCACTTCTGCACTTGCACTGCAAATAGTCCTGGGGATGCAAGCATGGTCCTACTTAACATTCTTATGGCTGTGACGTGTGCTGCCCAGTGAGGGAATTGACAGTAAAGCTGGGTTTACACACTGCAACATCTCAAACGACATCGCTGTAACGTCACCGGTTTTGTGACGCAATAGCGATGTTGTTTGCGATGTTGCAGTGTGTGAAACCTATCAGCGACCCGGCCCCTGCTGTGAAGTTGTAATCGTTACAAATCGTTCAGGACCATTCCTAGGTCCTTTGTTTCCCGCTGTGCAGCATGAAGTTTCAGTGTGTGAAGACTTTGCAGAGACTTTGTTAGCAACTTCCCTTTCAAAAGGCTGCTTATCAACGTCCCCAACAACCAGCTAGGTCGCTCTGCAGGTCCGGATCGCTGTTGAGTTGTTGGCCAGGTTTGCCTGTTTGAACGCTCACCAGAGACTTAGCAGAGACTTAGGGAGGTCGCTATTGCGTCACCAAACCGGTGACGTTACAGCGATGTCCTTTGCGATGTTGCAGTGTGTAAACCCAGCTTAAGTCTTACTGCGGAGAGTTGGTTATCAGTAGGCAAGGGTCACACGACTGTAGATTATATCATTCAAGAGAATAGAGTCAATCATGCTAATGACACAGTTTGATCCGAGTCTTGGCATAGTGTGATCCAATTCTTTTGGATGGAATGGGACAATTAGAGTATAGAGCGAGGAGAAGATGGAGAACAAAATTTTTCCATCTTCTCCATTCTGGGAGTGCGGAAATGACACTGCATTTGGATGTCATCTGAGCGCAGACCAATGATTTCCATGCCCCCATAGACTTGAATAGGTGAGTGGCATCCGACTTCAGAGTGATATCGCATTATGCTGTTATTTTTTTCTCTCTGACAGATTCAGTGAAAGAAATCAGACATCAGCACTGCCCAATTGAATAAAATTGTCCTACCCTATAAATGATCATATAGCACTCGTCTGATTTAAATGGTGGTGTGAACGAACTCTTAGTTTTCCACTTTGAATTTTGGGTGGATCCACAGTCAATCCTCCCCAGGAGATGTGGAGTGATCAGACCATGTCCCTGTACGGTCAGACACGGCCATTACACAGTACACAGCATGGACACATATATAAGACTAGAAGGTGGCCCGATTCTACGCATCGGGTATTCTAGAAATTACGTATTGTGTAGTTCATGTATGATTTTTGTTATATATATATATAGATGTTGTTGTGTGTAGTTACCAAGTGTTTGTGTAGGGCGCTGTACATGTTCTGGGTGTTGCCTGGGTGTGATGGGGGGTGAGAGCGGTGTTGTTTGTGTGTTGCGTTGTTTGTGGAGCGCTGTGTGTGTGTTGCGCGGTTTGTGTGTGTGTGGTGTGTTTTGGGGGGAGGTATGTTTTGTGCAATGTGTGTGTTGTGCGGTATGTGCGTATATTTGTGTGTGCAGCGTTGTCTGTGTGTGGGTGTCTGTGTAGGGCAGTTGTTTGTGGTTCCCAGTGTGTGTGTGTGGTGTGTTGTGCAGTGCGCGCGCGTGTGTGTGTGTTGGGGGGAGGTGTGCACTTCCCATCGTGTTCCATCCCCCATGCAGCGCACTCCCCATCGTGCTCCATCCCCCATGCATCGCACTCCCTATCGTGCTCCATCTCCTATGCTGCGCACCCCCCATTGTGCTCCATCTCCCATCCTGCGCACTCCCAAACGTGCTCCATCCGCCATGCTGCGCACTCCCAAACGTGCTCCATCCGCCATGCTGCGCACTCCCAAACGTGCTCCATCCGCCATGCTGCGCACTCCCCATCGTGCTCCATCCCCCATGCTGCGCACTCCCAAATGTGCTCCATCCGCCATGCTGCGCACTCCCCATCGTGCTCCATCTCCCATGCTGCGCACTCCCAAACGTGCTCCATCCGCCATGCTGCGCACTCCCAAACGTGCTCCATCCCCTATGCTGCGCACCCCCCATCGTGCTCCATCTCCCATCCTGCGCACTCCGAAACGTGCTCCATCCGCCATGCTGCGCACTCCCAAACGTGCTCCATCCGCCATGCTGCGCACTCCGAAACGTGCTCCATCCGCCATGCTGCGCACTCCCAAACGTGCTCCATCCACCATGCTGCGCACTCCCAAACGTGCTCCATCCGCCATACTCCGCACTCCCCATCGTGCTCCATCCCCCATGCAGCGCACTCCCCATCGTGCTCCATCCCCCATGCAGCGCACTCCCCATCGTGCTCCATCCCCTATGCTGCGCACTCCCCATCGTGCTCCATCTCCCATGCTGCGCACTCCCAAACGTGCTCCATCCGCCATGCTGCGCACTCCCAAACGTGCTCCATCCCCTATGCTGCGCACCCCCCATCGTGCTCCATCTCCCATCCTGCGCACTCCGAAACGTGCTCCATCCGCCATGCTGCGCACTCCCAAACGTGCTCCATTCGCCATGCTGCGCACTCCCAAACGTGCTCCATCCGCCATGCTGCGCACTCCCAAACGTGCTCTATCCGCCATGCTGCGCACTCCCAAACGTGCTCCATCCGCCATACTCCGCACTCCCCATCGTGCTCCATCCCTCATGCAGCGCACTCCCCATCGTGCTCCATCCCCTATGCTGCGCACTCCCCATCGTGCTCCATCTCCCATGCTGCGCACTCCCAAACGTGCTCCATCCGCCATGCTGCGCACTCCCAAACGTGGTCCATCCGCCATGCTGCGCACTCCCAAACGTGCTCCATCCGCCATACTCCGCACTCCCCATCGTGCTCCATCCCCCATGCAGTGCACTCCCCATCATGCTCCATCCCCTATGCTGCGCACTCCCCATCGTGCTCCATCTCCCATGCTGCGCACTCCCAAACGTGCTCCATCCGCCATGCTGCGCACTCCCAAACGTGCTCCATCCCCTATGCTGCGCACCCCCCATCGTGCTCCATCTCCCATCCTGCGCACTCCGAAACGTGCTCCATCCGCCATGCTGCGCACTCCCAAACGTGCTCCATCCGCCATGCTGCGCACTCCCAAACGTGCTCCATCCGCCATGCTGCGCACTCCCAAACGTGCTCCATCCGCCATGCTGCGCACTCCCAAACGTGCTCCATCCGCCATACTCCGCACTCCCCATCGTGCTCCATCCCCCATACAGCGCACTCCCCATCGTGCTCCATCCCCTATGCTG
The DNA here is from genome assembly GCF_048569485.1 of Anomaloglossus baeobatrachus. Lineage (NCBI taxonomy): Eukaryota > Metazoa > Chordata > Amphibia > Anura > Aromobatidae > Anomaloglossus > Anomaloglossus baeobatrachus. Next base: position 144,795,772 of record NC_134357.1, read on the forward strand.
CGCACCCCCCATCGTGCTCCATCCGCCATGCTGCGCACTCCCAAACGTGGTCCATCCGCCATGCTGCGCACTCCCAAACGTGCTCCATCCGCCATACTCCGCACTCCCCATCGTGCTGCATCCCCCATGCTGCGCACTCCCAAACGTGCTCCATCCGCCATGCTGCGCACTCCCAAACGTGCTCCATCCGCTATGCTGCGCACTCCCAAACGTGCTCCATCCGCCATGCTGCGCACTCCCAAACGTGCTCCATCCGCCATGCTGCGCACTCCCAAATGTGCTCCATCCGCCATGCTGCGCACTCCCAAACGTGCTCCATCCACCATGCTGCGCACTCCCAAACGTGCTCCATCCGCCATGCTGCGCACTTCCAAACGTGCTCCATCCGCCATGCTGCGCACTCCCAAACGTGCTCCATCCGCCATGCTGCGCCAGCATCAGCCTCTCTACCCGCAGCATCAGCCTCTCTGCCCGCAGCATCAGCCTCTCTCCCCGCAGCATCAGTCTCTCTGTCCCCAGCATCAGCCTCTCTGTCCCCAGCATCAGCCTCTCTGTCCCCAGCATCAGCCTCTCTGTCCCCAGCATCAGCCTCTCTGTCCCCAGCATCAGCCTCTCTTATCCCAGCATCAGCCTCTCTTATCCCAGCATCAGCCTCTCTCATCCCAGCATCAGCCTCTCTGTCCTCAGCATCAGCCTCTCCATCCCAGCCTTCCCCAGGATCAGCCTCTCTCATCCCAGCATCAGCCTCTCTGTCCCCAGCATCAGCCTCTCTGTCCCCAGCATCAGCCTCTCTGTCCCCAGCATCAGCCTCTCTGTGCCCAGCATCAGCCTCTCTGTCCCCAGCATCAGCCTCTCTGTCCCCAGCATCAGCCTCTCTCATCCCAGCATCAGCCTCTCTGTCCCCAGCATCAGCCTCTCTGTCCCCAGCATCAGCCTCTCTGTCCCAAGCATCAGCCTCTCTGTCCCCAGCATCAGCCTCCCCATCCCAGCCTTCCCCAGGATCAGCCTCTCTCCTCCCAGCCTCCTCCAGCACGCCATGCTCCTCTGCCGACACTCACAGATCCGATCGCATACACTCACACACCGACACACACCCGATCGCATACACTCACACACACCCGATCGCATATACTCACGTACACACACATTGACGATATTGCACATAGCGCTCATACTCACAACATCCGGAGATACCACATGCTTCTGGCCATGTGATCCTCCGGCAGGTCCTGGAAGGTCACAACAGCACAGTATCGAGGCCGAGAAGCAAGCGATATCGCCGGATGCTGTGAGTGTGTGGATGCGATGTGATGTATGTGTGAGGTGTGTGTGAGAGTGAGTGTGAGCCGGTGTCCACTGGTAACTATGATACACATCGGGTAACCAAGGGACCTTAGTTACCCGATGTGTATAATGTTTACCAGCGTTCACGGCCTCCGTCAAGATCCCAGCATCGCAAGGTTATGTCTGGCGCTGCTGGGATCCTGACGGAGCCGGTGTAGAAGCAAGCGATATCCCTGGATGTTGTGAGTGTGTGGATGTGATGTGTGAGGTGTGTGTGAGAGTGAGTGTGATCTGATGTGTGTGTGTGTACTCACCTGGGAATCGGAGCTCCGTGTCAGTTGGGCCAGAGCGAGCGTGCATTGCGTGAGGGGGCCGGGGCCTGCAGAGAGCCGGGGCGAGAGGCCAATCCGTGTGGGGGGGGCGGGGCCATGGCGAGCCCAGCGGCCAATCAGCTTTGTGTCACCGTAAGGACACAATTTTCGAGCATGACAGACAGACAGACAGACAGACAGAATAAGGCAATTATATATATAGATTATCTCAGAACAGGAACATTTTTTTAAACACATCTAAATGTGGAAAGATTAAAATCAACTTTAAAATTAATTTTGTTGTAAAAACCCTTAAGAAATAACTGTGTTGGCCATGTGTTAGGGACATGATTTGTGACACTGTAGCTTTCCTTACAGATTGCACAGAACTCCAGTCCATAAACTGGCTGTTAGTGGAGGAGCATATGAGCAGACTTAGCCATCTGTTTAACCCCTTCACAGCCGGACGATCTTGCGCTTTTCGGGGTTTTTTTTGCCTTTTGAGAAACGTAACTTTTTATTTTTCAGTCAGTCTAGTCATGTGAGGGCTCGTTTTTTGCGGAACAAGCTGTACTTTTAAATCAAATCATGACTTTTACCATATAGTGTTCTGGAAAACGTCAAAAAATTCCAAAAAAAATGTGATTGCACTATTGTTTTTGAGATATTTTATTCACTGTGTTCACTATTTGATAAAACTGATGTGTCGGAGTGATGCCTCCAGTTAGTACCAGATGGTAGACACCAAAAATGAATAAGTTTACTTTTATCTAAGGGGTTAAAAAAAATCAGACGTTTATCCAAAAAAAGTGGAGTATGTTTTGCGCCATTTTCCGCGACCCGTAGCGTTCTCATTTTTCGGGATCTATGGCTCATTGATGGCTTATTTTTTGCGTCTCGGGCTGATGTTTTTAACTGTAGCATTTTTGCGCTGATGCTACGTTTTGATCACCTGTTAAGAAAAAACAAAAAGCAGCACCAAATGTGCACTACAGCACTAAACATTCCAAACTGTACTTATTTTAAAAATTTTTGAGATTTTTGGCAAAAAATTGCAATTTCTTGAGCTGCTTCGCCACGTCACGGCAAATCTCATTTGAAGCAGTCCTACACTAAAATATTTTTATAAAATGTGCCATACGGCCTCACATATGAATAGTAGAACTGCTCTAAGCAGCACTCACCTGGTCTATTTCAATCCCGTACCCATGACTGAGTCATGGCTGTGGGCGGGACAGGTCCAAGCAAATGCTGCATGAAGTAAATAGCCTGTGGACAAAGCCTGATGACTTAATGTGAACAGTCACCAACCGCCAAAATCTAGACAGATGGAATACATCCCAAATTGGGGTGCAAAGCAAGGTGGAGGTCAACCACCGACCAATTCAATGAAGAAAAAACAAAAAGCAGCACCAAATGTGCACTACAGCACTAAACATTTTGATCACCTGTTGTTGCATTTTGCGCAAAATTTGTGGCGACCAAAAAACGTAATTTTGGCGTTTGGAATTTTTTTGCCGCTACGCTGTTTACTGATCATATTGATTATATATTTGATAGATCAGGCATTTCTGAACGGGGCGATACCAAATGTGTGCATATTTTTCTTTTTTCTTTAATTTTCAATGGGTCGAAAGGGGGGTGATTTGAACTTTTAAGTTTTTAATTTTTCAAACCTTTTTTTTATTTTTATTTTACTAGTCCCCCTAGGGGGCTATAAGGATCAGCAGTCTGATCGCTCATTCTTTTCTACAGATCAAAGCAGCACCGCTCAGACTGGGAGAAATTATCATGTCTTGTAACCTGCAGTACTCAGCTGCTAGTTACAAGACCTGAGTCATGTGAGCTCCAGGAGTTATCAAATGAAACTGTGCTATCATGACAACCATCGGCTCCACGTGATCACGTCATGTGACTTCTGTTGGCGGCCTGTGAGTATGCGATTACCGCGATCACTGTTAAAATAATAATAATTATCTTGACAGCGCCATTTAAGGGGTTAACAGGTACAGATGGATAGCAATTCCACTCGTACCCGCGAGGCACACATGTCAGCTGTACAAATCAGCTGACATGTGCGTGGATCCCCGCCTGCAGCCCGCAGTAGCAGGAGGGGATTAACACTATGACCGCTAGGACGTACGATTACTGCCCGCAGTCGTTAAGGGGTGAATGGACAGATCTGCTCATATGCTCCTCCACTAACAGCCATTTTATGGACTGGAGATCTGTGCAATCTGTGGGGAAAGCTACAGGAACAAGTGCAGGAGGAGAATCTGTCATGCCAATAGAATAGTAAGTGCCAATAAATTACGTCCCCAACATATTTGCGAAAATAGAGGTAATATGGCCAACCCCATTAACTCATTCTGCAGCCAGCAATAGACAGTTGAATACAGAGGCTAGAGGAGGCAAAGGGTGCAAACGTTTTCATGAAAACCAATTACAAAAAAGATTTTTAGCATAAAATGCATGCATTTAAGAAAGAAAAAAATGGCCACAAACATGAACCCCTTTCCGACATTGAACATACCGCTACGTAATATATTGTAATGCATTCCCGAAAATGTATGTAGCAGTATGTCCTGGCAATCATGCGTACACAAAAGCTGTGCACATTAACAAACATACAAAAAAATCCTAAAATATCAATGTTTATTAGATATGCATTAAAACACTACTGTCCAGAAATGTGCAAAAAAACTCCCTTAAAATGATATCACACAATGGAAATAGGCCGGGAAATAAAGGCAGGTAAGCAGTTCTACAAAATGCAATCAAATTTTACCTGTGATGCCCTGCTGTTGCCCCTAATAAAGTGCCCTACCTGGCCGTGGAGGTTGGCACCATAAATGGCGCAAATGGCGCCCCCGCTCACTGTCGACTTTCCCTGAAGAATCACATTGTGGATACCAATACACCAAACAATCTACACAATAAAACAAACAAAACAAGCTTAATCATCTATAGATAGCCAATGTTAACAACCCGGTACCCAATTTGCAAAAAAACATGACTAAAGCAATGATATCAATACACCAATCCGCTGCTCACAATTATAAATAATGTTTCACACAAGGTTCCAGAAAATACTTATACACGGTATATCAGAGATGTTTAATCAAAGAAAAAATTACTTCCCTTGAGAAGTCAGATGCCATAACGTGGCCTTGACGCGTTCTCCTGCCTCAGAGGTTCAACAGGAGGCTGTAATGCTGCCACCAGGGGGAGCCAGAGCTCTGCAGCAGACAACACTACACAGAGCAATGAGATCCAGGAAGGAAATGCACAGCGTTCTCATGCACTGCCTAATCAGCACAGCTGAGAAGCAGAGCTGCAGAGCATGCAAGGAATAGTCACACAGGCTGGGTCAAACACCGTACGGGCAGAAGCAGGACCGGAGGGACGAGCAAAAGCGGAGTCAAAGTCAGGCCAAGGTCAGTACCGTAGGAAGCAACCGAGTGGGGAAATAGGAGAGGGGACAGAGGACAGGAGGGACGACCAGGGGATGGAACACAGACAAGGGCACGGGGGCACAGGAACAGACAGATCAGGATATCACTCACAGGACCAGCAATCACAGGCAAAGCAGAGCTAAGCTTATAGCCCCGCTGGTTCACTGGAAGTGTCAGCTTTTAAGGCATCCAGGGGCCGGAAGTGAGGCCTGAGAGAAGGCTCCACCCCCTAGCCATGGATAGGGAGGCGAATCATGACAGTACCCGCTCCTCAAGGGGGGGCCACCGGACCCCCAGGCTTCCCAGGATACTTCCGGTGGAAAGCCGCAATTAACCGATCGGCCCGCACAGAGCGAGCCGGCACCCAGGACCGGTCCTCCGGACCGTAACCCTTCCAATGAATCAGATACTGGAGAGAACTACGAACCCAACGAGAGTCGATAATACGCTGAACTTCGTACTCCTCCTCACCGTCCACCAGTATCGGAGTCGGAGGGGTCTGAGAATCCACCACCGAAGGGACAAATGGCTTAAGCAAGGAGGTATGAAATACATTGGGAATACGCAAGGTCTGGGGCAGTTGCAACCGAAAGGCCACCGGGTTGATCACTTCGATGATCTCATAGGGCCCTATAAACTTAGGACCCAACTTAGCAGACGGAACCCTGAGCCTGATATTCCGAGTGGGCAGCCACACTTTGTCCCCCACCTGAAAGGGGGGTCCCAGAGAACGGCGTTTATCCGCTTGGCGTTTCTGGGACTGTTGAGCCGTCACGATGCACCGCCGTACCTCCTTCCACACCTCCCCCAGATGCTGAACGATGGAGTCGGCCCCTGGACACCCCGAATCCACTCTAGAGAAGGTCCCGAAGTGAGGGTGAAACCCGTAATTACAGAAGAAGGGAGAAGTTCCCGTAGACTGATGGACTCTGCTATTGAATGCAAACTCCGCAAGGGGCAAAAACGTACACCAATCCTCCTGCTGAGCAGAAACCAAGCACCGCAGGATTTGCTCAAGGGTCTGATTCGTCCTTTCCGTCTGCCCATTGGACTCGGGATGATAGGCGGACGAGAAGGACAACTCAATTCCCAACTGCCTGCACAAGGCCCTCCAAAACCGAGAAATGAATTGTACCCCCCTGTCAGACACAATATTCATGGGCAACCCATGTAACCGAACCACCTGGTCAATAAAGTGGTTGGCAAGGGTCGCAGCAGAAGGTAGACCAGAGAGGGGAACAAAATGTGCCTGTTTACTAAAACGATCCACCACCACCCAGATCACAGTCATACCATTTGAGACAGGGAGGTCCGTAATGAAATCCATGGACAAGTGGGTCCATGGTCTTTCAGGAACAGGTAATGGAACCAATTCCCCGGCCGGCCGGTTACGACATACCTTAGCACGGGCACATGTAGCACAGTCAGACACAAACCGAGCAACATCTGAGTGAAGAGACGGCCACCAAAACAGTCGAGAAACAGCCCTGCGAGTGGCTGTAACTTCAGGATGGCCACTAAGTACGGACTCATGGAACTCTTGAAGTACTCATAACCGGAGGTGCAAAGGGAAAAACAGTTTAGTGTCTGGAGCGGAAGATGGCGCTGAGGACTGGGCCTCCCTGACCTCAGCCTCTAACTCGGACGACAAGGCAGCGACCACCACCCCTCGTGGAAGAATGGAGGAAGGAGGCTCTGGAGGTGACACCGGGTCCAAACTACGAGACAGTGCATCTGCCCTCACGTTTTTAGACCCCGGCCGAAAAGTAATACAAAAATGAAATCTAGAAAAGAAAAGAGCCCACCTCGCTTGTCGAGGCGTCAATCTCTTGGCGCACTCGATATACGCAAGGTTTTTATGATCAGTGATGACAGTAATACGGTGAACAGCACCCTCCAAAAAATGCCTCCATTCTTCGAATGCCAACTTTACCGCCAATAATTCACGGTTACCCACATCATAGTTCCTCTCAGCTGGAGTGAATTTCTTGGAGAAGAACGCACATGGTCGCAGATTAGTCAGAGTAGCAGGGCCCTGAGAGAGAACAGCTCCCACCCCCACCTCTGAGGCGTCCACCTCAACAACAAACGGCGCCTCGAGGTCAGGCTGTACCAGGACTGGGGCAGACATGAACCGGTCCTTTAGATCAAGAAAGGCCTGGACAGCCGTTTGCGACCAGTTCTGCAGATCTGCCCCTTTCCGTGTAAGGTCAGTCAATGGCTTGGCAATTTGAGAAAACCCCTTAATGAACCTTCGATAATAATTAGCGAAACCCAAAAAGCGTTGTAGCGCCTTGATATCCCTGGGTTGCACCCAATCCACGATAGCCTGCACCTTTCCTGGGTCCATTTTAAACCCATCACGAGAAAGGAGTAACCCAAGAAAGGCTATTTCCTGAACAGAGAAAACACATTTTTCAAGCTTGGCAAACAGATGGTTATCACGTAATCTCTGTAATACTGAGCGAACATGCATAATATGCGTATCTCTATCGGCAGAATAAATCAAAATGTCATCGAGATAGATGACCACAAAACGACCAAGAAAATCAGAGAAGATATCGTTGATGAAATTTTGAAACACCGCAGGGGCATTTGTTAGACCAAAAGGCATCACCAAATGCTCGAATAACCCCTCTGACGTCGGAAAGGCCGTTTTCCACTCATCCTCTTCTCTAATACGGATAAGATTATAGGCCCCCCTGAGATCTAGTTTGGTAAACCACCGGGCTTTAGAGAGTTGGTTGTAGAGATCAGGGATGAGTGGAAGCGGATACGTGTTTTTCACAGTAATTTTGTTTAATTTTCGGAAATCGAGACATGGCCTTAAACCTCCGTCCTTCTTCTTTACAAAAAAGAACCCAGCAGCCACAGGGGAAGAAGAAGGACGGATATGCCCTTTACGTATACTATCAGATATGTATGATTTCATAGCAGCCCTTTCTGGACCCGAGAGGTGATATAAACGGGCCTTGGGCAATTTGGTATTGGGAAGTAAATCAATGACACAGTCACATGGGCGATGAGGCGGCAAAACCTCGGCCTCTGTTTCCGAGAATACGTCTCCGAAGTCCCTCAGGTATTCCGGAAGACCCTCAGGACTTACGGAGAACACAGGTACAGATTGTAAACACCTTTTATGACAAGCAGGACTCCAATTGACTATGGTACGACACTCCCAATCAATAACGGGATTATGTAACCTTAACCATGGATACCCCAACACTAATCCAGCAGGGAGATTGGCCATTACAAAACAAGATATAGTTTCAGAATGCAGAGACCCGATCACAAGAGTAAATTTTTCTGTAGCAAACCGAATGAGGTTTTGAGGCAGCGGTGTTTTATCAATTACCAGGAGTTGAATGGGTCCTTCTAACCTCACTGTCCCTAACTCTAATCTTTGGACCAACTCAGAGTCAATGAAGTTCATAGCGGACCCACAGTCAACAAAGGCAGTAGCAGACCAGACCGACTCCTTGACCCGGAGGTCGACATTCAGAAGTATCTTATTGGAGGAGAGGAAAGGTACCTGATAGTCTGGGCAACCTCCTCGACCATTACCCAGACTTAGAAGTTTCCCGACGACTGTTTAGCAGAGGGGCAAGCCGGGCAGTCTTTCCTCCAGTGTCCATGGTGTCCACAATAGAAGCACAGCTTGAGATCCCGGCGTCTTCTCCTCTCCTTCTCATCTGGACTGATGGCTCCAACTTCCATCTGTTCCATAGCTGGCAAAGAAGGTGCCCTAGGTAGAGGGGGCAGAATCCCACGCATGGTTCCCCTTCTTTCCCGTAATCTGCGGTCCATACGAACTGCCTCCGTCATCGCATCATCCAAGGTGCTGGGAGGAGGGTGCAGAGCCAAAGCGTCTTTCAGGGAGTCCGAAAGACCTCTCCGGAATTGGCACCTGAGTGCAGAATCATTCCATCGTACCTCAGTGGACCACTGCCGAAACTCAGAACAATATAGCTCAGCAGTGTGGTTTCCCTGAGTGAGACACATGATCCTGTCCTCAGCCACCCGTACACGGTCTGGTTCATCATATATCACCCCGAGGGAGTCAAAGAAGAGGTCAACCGAATGCCGTTCCGGGGCCAAAGGGGGTAGGGAAAACGCCCAGGTCTGGGGACCCCCTCTAAGTAACGACATGATGATCCCCACCTGCTGGGTCTCATTCCCCGAAGACCGAGGCCGGAGAGTGAAGAGAAGCCTGCAACTCTCCCTAAATGTCCGAAATAGGTTTTTCTACCCCGAGAATTTATCGGGGAGCATCACCGTGGGTTCGGGGGGAGGTCAGTTGGACATCAGTGGGACTATGCTGTCCTACGGTTTGTGAGGTAACTGCCACCGAGGTGACCCTCGCAGAAGCAGAAACCTCACTCTGCAGAATGTTGTGTGAAGCTACCAGGGTGCGATGCTCTGCAGCCAAATCCTGCACCAGCTGCGTAAGGTTGGCTACTTGAGTACTGAGTGGATCCATTTCAGTCGGTTATCCTGCAAAGTTGGATCCCACTACCAAGAATTAAATGGCTTTTTTTTTTTTTTCCCCCCTATGGGAGATAAAGCCTATTGAGGCCGGCTATACTGTAATGCTGCCACCAGGGGGAGCCAGAGCTCTGCAACAGACAACACTACACAGAGCAATGAGATCCAGGAAGGAAATGCACAGCGTTCTCATGCACTGCCTAATCAGCACAGCTGAGAAGCAGAGCTGCAGAGCATGCAAGGAATAGTCACACAGGCTGGGTCAAACACCGTACGGGCATAAGCAGGACCGGAGGGACGAGCAAAAGCAGAGTCAAAGTCAGGCCAAGGTCAGTACCGTAAGAAGCAACCGAGTGGGGAAATAGGAGAGGGGACAGAGGACAGGAGGGACGACCAGGGGATGGAACACAGACAAGGGCACGGTGGCACAGGAACAGACAGATCAGGATATCACTCACAGGACCAGCAATCACAGGCAAAGCAGAGCTAAGCTTATAGCCGGCGCTGGTTCACTGGAAGTGTCAGCTTTTAAGGCATCCAGGGGCCGGAAGTGAGGCCTGAGAGAAGGCTCCGCCCCCTAGCCATGTGGATAGGGAGGCGAATCATGACAGAGGCCTTGAGTACAGGGGATAGATGTCTCAGGATGTGGTGGATGCTGCAATGAAATACAGCGGATCGATTTATATATTCTGGCCCAGAGAAAATTATAGGTGTAAAGACTCCCCATGATCTCAATGCTAGGAGTTCTCCTCCACTTACAAATGCGCATGTTCAATTAAACCATACCTGAATGTGCTCCTGCTGATGGTTTACTTTACACAAGCCAGGGTGCCACTGAAGGATGCTCCATGTGTCTGGGTTATATAAGACCATGCCCATATGAGTGCACATACTGAGTGAGATGTCCAACTCGCCAATCAGCAGGATCCCCCAATGGCAGGCCCCCACCATGTGGGTCACAGCGTGCTAAAGCAGCCGATCGGAGGAAAGGGACATGACTCGCCCCCAGCTGCTGATGCGCTTGCTGCAGGGGCACACACGATTGCTGCCGAGAGCTCGGCTTAAGTGGTAGCCCAGCTCAGGCTGTCATAGCCAGGACGGGTGCCCACAATGCCTATGGCTGTGTAACTCTCTATGCCACACATTCAATAGCTATTGCAGCATTTAGATGCTTGAGAGAGGGAGAGGGCTCCGTTTCTCACCCAATGAGGACCCCTGCAACAGGGCTCCACTTTTGCAATGGCAGTCAAATAATGGCCTCCTGATTTGTCAGCTACAGTGGCTTGTTAGACCATGCCAGGAACATGGTAACAGGTATTCTTTCAGTGTCACACTGATAAATGTACAATATTGCAATATGTGTACATTGCAAAGAATTACACCAGCGATCAGACTAATAAAAGTTAAAGTCCCATACAAGGAGTAAGTAAAAAAGTAAAGAAAAATGGTATATATAAAGAAAACAAGTTCATAATCATTTAGAAACAACAAAACTAATAATGTTTTAACTCAGGAAGAGTTCAGAAATCTTGGCATGCTTTCCACCAGTCTTTCACACTGCATATGGGTGACCTTTTGCCACTCCTGGCGAAAAAATGTAGGCAGTTCTTCTTTGTCTGATGGCTTGTGACTATCCATCTTCCTCTTGATTACATTCCAGAGGTTTTCAATGAGGTTCAGGTCTGGAGATTGGGCTGGCCATGACAGGGTTTTGATGTGGTGGTCCTTCATCCACACATTGATTGACCTAGCTGTGTGACATGGCGCATTGTCCTGCTGGAAAAAAAACAGTTCTCAGAGTTGGGGAACATTGCCTGAGCAGAAGGAAGCAACTGTTTTTCCAGGATAACCTTGTATGCAGCTTGATTCATACGTCCTTCGCAAAGATGTTTGTTGAATTTTCTTTACCTAATTTTCAGCTTTGCCCAACACCTGGTCGTCTAATGGTTAGACGGAGACCTGGAGAGGCGTACAAGTCACAGTGTATTGCACCCACTGTGAAATTTGGTGGAGGATCAGTGATGATCTGGGGATGCTTCAGCAAGGCTGGAATTGTGCAGATTAAGCTTTGAGAAGGACGTATGAATCAAGCCACATACAAGGTTATCCTGGAAAAACAGTTGCTTCCTTCTGCTCAGGCAATGTTCTCAAATCTGATTACTGTTTTTTTCCAGCAAGACAATGTGCTATGCCACACTGCCAGGTCGATCAATGTGTGGATGAAGGACCACCACATCAAAACCATGTCATTACCAGCCCAATATGCAGACCAAAACCTCATTGAAAACCTCTGGAATGTAATGAAAAGGAAGATGGATAATCACAAGCCATCAAACAAAGAAGAACTGCTTACATTTTTGCACCAGGAGTGGCATAAGGTTACCCATATGCAGTGTGAAAGACTGGTGGAAATTTGGAGACACGTTGTCAGCAGTTTATAGATTAAAAGAACAATTTACATTTTACTCAAAAATATACCTATAAAGAGAAAAATCAGAAATACTAAACATTTGGAAGTATATACATATACACATATATATATATTTGGATATATATATATATATATATATATATATATACAGTACAGACCAAAGGTTTGGAGACACTTTCTCCTTCAAAGAGTTTTCTTTATTCTCATGACTCTGAAAATTGTAGATTTACATTGAAGTCATCAGAACTATGAATTAACCCATGTGGAATGAAATACTTAACAAAAAATAGTGAAACTGAAAATATGTCTTATATTCTAGGTTCTTCAAAGTAGACACCTTTTGCTTTGATTACTGCTTTGCACACTCTTGGCATTCTCTTGATGAGCTTCAAGAGGTAGTCACCGGAAATGGTTTTCGCTATACAGGTGTGCCTTGTCAGGTTTAATAAGTGGGATTTCTTGCCTTACAAATGGGGTTGGGACCATCAGTTGTGTTGTCTGGTGGATACACACCTGATAGTCTTTCTGAATAGACTGTTAGAATTTGTATTATGGCATGAAAAAAGCAGCTAAGTAAAGAAAAACGAATGGCCATCATTACTTTAAGAAATGAAGGTCAGTCAGTCCAAAAAAATTGGGAAAACTTTGAAAGTGTCCCCAAGTGCAGTGGCAAAAACCATCAAACACTACAAAGAAACTGGCTCACATGAAGACTGCCCCAGGAACGGAAGACCAAGAGTCACCTCTGCTGCGGAGGATAAGTTTATCCGAGTCACCAGCTTCAGAAATTGCAGGTTAACAGCAGCTCAGATTAGAGACCAGGTCAATGCCACACAGAATTCTAGCAACAGACACATCTCTAGAACAACTGTTAAGAGGAGACTTTGTGCAGCAGGCCTTCATGGTAAAATAGCTGCTAGGAAACCACTGCTAAGGACAGGGAACAAGCAGAAAATACTTGTTTGGGCTAAAGAACACAAGGAATGGACATTAGACCAGTGGAAATCTGTGCTTTGGTCTGATGAGTCCAAATTTGAGATCTTTGGATCCAACCACCGTGTCTTTGTGCGACACAGAAAAGGTGAACGGATGGACTCTACATGCCTGGTTCCCACCGTGAAGCATTGAGGAGGAGGTGTGATGGTGTAGGGGTGCTTTTCTGGTGACACTGTTGGGGATTTATTCAAAATTGAAGGCATACTGAACCAGCATGGGTACCACAGCATCTTGCAGCGGCATGCTCTCTGGGAACTCCTTCAAGACTGTTGGAAGACCGTTTCCGGTGACTACCTCTTGGAGCTCATCAAGAGAATGCCAAGAGTGTGCAAAGCAGTAATGAAAGTAAAAGGTGGCTACTTTGAAGAACCTAGAATATAAGACATACTTTCAGTTGTTTCCCACTTTTTTTATTAAATATTTCATTCCACATGTGTTAATTGATAGTTTTTCAATGTGAATCTACAATTTTCAGAGTCATGAAAAAAAAGAAGACTCTTTGAATGAGAAGGTGTGTCCAAGGTTTTGGTCTGTACTGTATATATATATATATATATATATATATATATATTAGCTGTAGTTGCCCAGGATAGTAACTGTCTCTCTGTCTCTCTCCCAGTCTCTGTCTGTGTGTCTCTGTCTGTCTGTTTCTATCTCTCTCTCTGTATTAGTATTGTCTGTCTGTCTCTTTCCCCGTCTGTCTCTTTCCCCGTCTGTCTCTTTCCAGGTCTGTTTCTTTGCCCATCTGTCTCTTTGCCCGTTTGTGTCTTTCCAGGGCTTTCTCTTTCCAGGGCTGTCTCTTTGCCCGGCTGTCTCTTTGCCCGTTTGTGTCTTTCCAGGGCTATCTCTTTCCAGGGCTGTCTCTTTGCCCAGCTGTCTCTTTGCCCGGCTGTCTCTTTCCCCGTCTGTCTCTTTCCCCATCTGTCTCTTTCCAGGGCTGTCTCTTTCCAGGGCTCTATCTTTCCAGGTCTATCTCTTTCCCCATCCGTCTCTTTCCCCGTTTGTCTCTTTCTAGGTCTGTCTCTTTGCCCGTCTGTCTCTTTGCTCGTCTGTCTCTTTGCCAGTCTATCTCTTTCCAGGGCTGTCTCTTTGCCTGTCTGTCTCTTTGCCCATCTGTCTCTTTGCCCGTCTGTCTCTTTGCCAGTCTGTCTCTTTCCAGGGCTGTCTCTTTCCAGGGCTGTCTCTTGCCAGGGCTGTGTTTTACCAGGGCTATCTCTTTGCCCGTCTGTCTCTTTCCCCAGCTGTCTCTTTGCCCGACTGTCTCTTTGCCCGTCTGCCTCTTTCCAGGTCTGCTTCTTTCCAGGGCTGTCTCTTTCCAGGGCTGTCTCTTTTCAGGGCTGTCTGTTTCCAGGGCTGTCTCTTTGCCCATCTGTCTCTTTGCCCATCTGTCTCTTTGCCCGTCTGTCTCTTTGCCCGTCTGTCTGTTTCCCTGTCTGTTTCTGTCTGTCTCTTTCCATGTCTGTCTCTGTCTGTCTCTCTGTCTCTATCTCTCTTTCCTCATCTGTCTGTCTCTCTCTGTCTCTCTCTCTCTATTAGTCTCCCCACTGACATCTTATTACCTCACACATAAGCTGCTTATACTAACAGTTTATTTTGTTCCTATAGCAACCACTGACAGTTGCTAGTAATAGCCTGTAGCTCCCACCTCCATTCAGTTTAATGGAGGCAGGATTTTGGAGAGTAACTGTAAAGCGCGGGGTTAAATTTTCCTGTCAAAACATAGTCTACGACGTTCCCTGGGTCACATGAGGTATCTGTGCAAAATTTCGTGATTGTAAATGCGATGGTGCAGATTCCTTTAGCGGACATACATACATACATGCATACACAAATACATACACTCAGCTTTATATATTAGATATACTATATATATATATATATATATATATATATATATATATAACAAAATAAAGACCAAAAAGAAGAAATATTACAGAATAATCACAAATATTTATGCATTACCAAAAATGAGCAAAAGAATGCACATAATTAGTATCACCTTCTCCGGAAACACTCTTTATATAAATAAATTACACTAGTTATCCTCTTCAGTGACCACACCCAAAAATAGACAAAAAAAGTGCAACAATTCGGCTTTTTCATCAAACCGCCAGAAGAAAACAGGAATAAAATGCAATCAAAAAGTTATGGTATCCTAAAAAGGTCATATCACTTTGCAAAAAACTAATCACCATACAGCTCCGTCGGTGGAAAAATAAAAAAGCCCCTCAATTTTTAAATTGCTGTTTTTTGTTAATTTTGACCCCCAAAAATGGGAATGAAAAGTAATAAAAGAAATGGAATGTGCCCAAAAATGGTACCAATAAAAACTTGAACTGATCCCACAAAATACAAGTCCTCGCTTGACTGTTTTCAGAAAAATGAAAACACTATAGCTCTCAAAATATGATGATGCATAAATGTTTTTGGAATGCTGTTTTAGTGCGTGATAGTAGCCAAACATAGGCTAGAATGAGTCCAGAGGAACTATGCTATATATATATATATATATATATATATATATATATATATACAGTTAGGTCCAGAAATATTTGGACAGTGACACAATTTTCGCGAGTTGGGCTCTGCATGCCACCACATTGGATTTGAAATGAAACCTCTACAACAGAATTCAAGTGCAGATTGTAACGTTTAATTTGAAGGTTTGAACAAAAATATCTGATAGAAATTGTAGGAATTGTACACATTTCTTTACAAACACTCCACATTTTAGGAGGTCAAAAGTAATTGGACAAATAAACCAAACCCAAAAAAAATTTTTTTATTTTCAATATTTTGTTGCGAATCCTTTGGAGGCAATCACTGCCTTAAGTCTGGAACCCATGGACATCACCAAACGCTGGGTTTCCTCCTTCTTAATGCTTTGCCAGGCCTTTACAGCCGCAGCCTTCAGGTCTTGCTTGTTTGTGGGTCTTTCCGTCTTAAGTCTGGATTTGAGCAAGTGAAATGCATGCTCAATTGGGTTAATATCTGGTGATTGACTTGGCCATTGCAGAATGTTCCACTTTTTTGCACTCATGAACTCCTGGGTAGCTTTGGCTGTATGCTTGGGGTCATTGTCCATCTGTACTATGAAGCGCCGTCCGATCAACTTTGCGGCATTTGGCTGAATCTGGGCTGAAAGTATATCCCGGTACACTTCAGAATTCATCCGGCTACTCTTGTCTGCTGTTATGTCATCAATAAACACAAGTGACCCAGTGCCATTGAAAGCCATGCATGCCCATGCCATCACGTTGCCTCCACCATGTTTTACAGAGGATGTGGTGTGCCTTGGATCATGTGCCGTTCCCTTTCTTCTCCAAACTTTTTTCTTCCCATCATTCTGGTACAGGTTGATCTTGGTCTCTTCTGTCCATAGAATACTTTTCCAGAACTGAGCTGGCTTCATGAGGTGTTTTTCAGCAAATTTAACTCTGACCTGTCTATTTTTGGAATTGATGAATGGTTTGCATCTAGATGTGAACCCTTTGTATTTACTTTCATGGAGTCTTCTCTTTACTGTTGACTTAGAGACAGATACACCTACTTCACTGAGAGTGTTCTGGACTTCAGTTGATGTTGTGAACGGGTTCTTCTTCACCAAAGAAAGTATGCGGCGATCATCCACCACTGTTGTCATCCGTGGACGCCCAGGCCTTTTTGAGTTCCCAAGCTCACCAGTCAATTCCTTTTTTCTCAGAATGTACCCAACTGTTGATTTTGCTACTCCAAGCATGTCTGCTATCTCTCTGATGGATTTTTTCTTTTTTTTCAGCCTCAGGATGTTCTGCTTCACCTCAATTGAGAGTTCCTTAGACCGCATGTTGTCTGGTCACAGCAACAGCTTCCAAATGAAAAACCACACACCTGTAATCAACCCCAGACCTTTTAACTACTTCATTGATTACAGGTTAACGAGGGAGACGCCTTCAGAGTTAATTGCAGCCCTTAGAGTCCCTTGTCCAATTACTTTTGGTCCCTTGAAAAAGAGGAGGCTATGCATTACAGAGCTATGATTCCTAAACCCTTTCTCCGATTTGGATGTGAAAACTTTCATATTGCAGCTGGGAGTGTGCACTTTCAGTCCATATTATATATATAATTGTATTTCTGAACATGTTTTTGTAAACAGCTAAAATAACAAAACTTGTGTCACTGTCCAAATATTTCTGGACCTAACTGTATATATATATATATATATATAGTAAACTAGCTATTAAACCTATTCTACACCCGGTGTTATGCATTTTTGTTGGCACATTTTTATTTTATTGAAGGATTAGCTGAAAACAAAATGTATTTATTGTGCAAAAGCTTCTCTGTAAACCACATTTTTGGTGTAAACTCTGTGGTCTTTCTTTAAGTTGCCTTGTTGGTTCGGGACTTTGTGGGTTGGGTCTTCTTTATCTATTACTCCCTTGGCTGATTTCCTCCCCTTCATTTAAATTTTGTGCCGCAGCCACCACCATTATCCTTATGGCCGGCACGTGCACAGTGCTATGTTTATATTGTAGTTGAATCATTCAATAAAATGCCGCTGGAGTCAGTGCGTGCACATACGACGATCTCCAGCGCCATTTAATTGAAGACACTCTGCGAGTACCATCTGACACAAACTAGTGACTGGTGATATTCACAGAGACAGGGTCTTCAATATAATGGCGCCGGAGTTTATGGTATACGCATGATCTGACTCTGGTGCCATTTTAATGAAGAATTTAAGAATTTACCTATAACATGAACTTAGCACTGTGCATGCACTAGCCATCCCGACTTCGGACAGAAGGATGTGTTCAGCATTATTGGTTACGCTTGATAAGGGTCTAGTTGTTCATAACAACCAATCAGAGCTCATCTTCACTTTACCTCAGCAGCTTCAAAGTTGAAAGTTGCACTCTGGTTGCTATAGGCAACCAGAACAATCTTACTGGGAGACAATTCTCATAAATGAGGCCCCAGTTACTTTTGCAGTAGCTAAACTTTTCTTTTAACAAAAAATAAGCCCTTTGGCCAATCAAACAGTTTGATCCTGGCTTCAGACAGAAGGATGTGTTTAGTGTTATATAGTGAAAGGGTCTGTGAGGAAAATCCTGGGATATGAAGAGGAATTATGATGTACAGTCATAATCACTCTCATCACTCCCTGGGAGTGCCCCCTCCCTTCTTGTTCTCAATGTCCAACATCTGGGAAGGTGTCACATCCCAGCAACACATCCCATGGCCATCTCCTGTGATATGGAGATTAGATGATCTGGGAACAGTGGACACAGGATGACTCCCTGCCGTGACCCTGTAGTAGGGGCTGCTATCTACTTAGCAAGCTTGGAAGTACCCAGACAGAACGACTCCAGTAAAATATGGTTAATATCTCGTGAGCCATATTTCCGATAAATATGGCAACCATAAAAATGGTGTTTCCGCATGCGGACGATGCTGGCACACCCTTTTTACGGGAGTTCGACCTGGGGAAATACCCCAGGCGTGATATCAGCCAATGGGGAACTGGCAGACAGGTCATGAGTCCTCTCGTTTTGCAGCTAAATTCATAACTGTCACAATGAGAGCGTTGGCGTCTGCCTACGACGCTCCCAGGCAAAGTTATGGCCAATATCCCCTTTCTGGATAATTCTGACTCAAAGCGGGGGGAGTGGCAGTGCTTCCCTGTGAGGTCACTAAGGTAGGAGGGGACCTGGATTTGCCCAGGTTGATAACCCCACTTCGGCCATTTTCCAGTGTTCTTTTGCTCGGGGGTCTGGTCAGGGAAGACCTGTGAGGGAGATCCTGGAAACCTGGTCCACGGCACCCCCCTGTGGCCAGACGCACAAGGTAACTGCTGGAACTGTGTATGCCTGTTTGTAAACCATGCTTTGATTGTAATTGTACTCTGACCTATGTATATTCTGTAGATCTCATATTGTATATATTGTAGATTCTAGTGTGGCTTCGGCCGATTAAATTATATAATTAATCTTGGGTTGTTCTGTTATCTCGATCTTGAATCCCACGTCTGTGTGTTCGGCTAATAGTTACCGTGAAGCGGTTGGTGGCAGCGAGTTGTGCCAAGGAGTATTGTGGGGAGGCCAGTGAGATTCGGGGAGATTTTATATATTCCGCCCGCGGAGGTCGGGGGAATATCTACCCTACTCTCACCGGGGACCCTTCAATAATCGGCATAAGTAGTATAGCGGCCTCCTTGCTTATTGTCGGGCAATTCCATAATTGGCCTGACTATAAGAGGGGTGCTAGAGAGCGCGTCACGTGCTCTGTCTGTCGGTCGGGAGGTATAAAGGAGGGGTAGCCCCCACTTGTTACCCCCCGATCGTAACATTGGTGGCCAGCACGGGGGATTTCTGAGTGACCCTCCATGGTGGTTCGTGACAGGGTCCCTTGGAGGTTTCATCTGAATCATGTCATTCGAAGATTTAGATGTACACACCAAAGTAAGTAGTCATCATAGAGCACAGGATAAATGTGATCCAAAATGTGAAGTGAAATGTTCCCAATAAAAAGCTTCAACTCATTCTGCAAAAAAAAAAAAAAAAGCCTCTAATCATCTCCGTTATCTGTCAATGGAAATCTAGCTGGTATCCACATTACTGGTAGCCCACAGGCTCTGGAAAAGCACCATGTACCCCAAACAGAAATCCAGCAAAATCTACACTCACCCATCTAAATGCCCTCTCCCTTCTGAGCCCCAATCTAGTACCCATAGGTTTTACATTTCTGTAATTGAGAGAGCCCGCTTAACTTACGAGGTGCGTGTCTCCAGCTGGGCACAAGCTATGAGCACTACAATGGCAGAGTTTCAAAGTTCCCCCAGATACATTGAGAGGTGTAGTTTGTAAAATGAGGTAAGTTATGCGGGCGTTCCAGTAAACCCATTCCAGTAAAAACAGAATTATAATATGGCTCTCCTTCCTTCTCAGATGTGCACTGTGCCTGAAAAGTAGTTTCCGCTTACATGTAGGGTATTGGTGCACTCAGGAGAAATTGCACTGTGTGGTCTATTTTTTCCCATTAGGTATTAGAAAAAATAAAAACTTGGGGAAACATTTTCATGATAAAAATTTAATTATTCTTTTTGACACCCAATGCTATTAAATTCTGTGAGGCATGTGGTGTCAATGTGTCGCCCGGGAATAAGGGGTACTCAGATCCGGGCCACGGGGTCACTTCTGTGGGTATCACGGTGGTGTGACCCCGTCTGTGATCCCAGGCTCCACAGTAAGAAGGGGATTAGGTAAGGGAGATTGTCCGTGATGCCACCTGTGGTGTGCGGTGAAGTAACGGAGCACTGCCGCTGCCGGTTAATGGATCCCGGGGATGATGGTGGTGGGCAGCAAGGTGGTGATTTCCCTCCACGGGTAGGGTGTTGGTGTCCTGGGACCCCGGTGAGGTGGTGCAGGGAGGAGATGGAAACCATCTGAGAGCTGTGCGCCCGGTTGGACCGGGGAATGTTGTTACTCAGAGTTCGCTTTGCAAGGAAATTCACACAGAGTAAGGAATTAACCAGAAATTGCCGATGTCCGTAGCCTTCGGTACGGAGGGTGTGGAAGTCCCACACACGGTGCAGCAGACCCCTGTTCTTTCCCTGCAGCCAGGTGCCTCTTTCTCCACTCTTTCTCTTTCTTTCCTCCTCAGTCGGGAAAGGGGAGTCCACTCCCCTGCAGTGATCCGGGATCTCTTTCGATACCGGTGGGCCACTACCCTGCCCCAGTCACCTCAAGTCCCTTCCTCACTAACAGCCTGTCCTGGCCCTTTTGGAGCACGCTTCTGTAGCAGCCCGGGAGCTACAACTCCAGGCTCCTCTCTTCTCCCCCTCCCCTGCTGCTCTGTTTTGCTCTTACACTGGGGAAGTGGGGTGTGTCTCCTGCTGCACTGGTGTGGGATCAGGTTACCAAGGAGGAGAATGACCTGCTCTTTGCTGCATTTCTGCAGGTCTGTGACTCCCTGGTTTTGCCAGGGCGTCACACACCCCCTTGGTAAAACACAGCCCGTCCTCGGGCTGTCTGTGTACCAACATTTATTATAACAGGAAAAAGAAAAAAGTGTACACATTACAACTATACATCTTCCCACATCGGGAGGTATGTTTTCTTAAACTCTAATTATCCTGCCACCCCCCCACCTGCTGTGCAGATGGCCTCCTCCGGGAACTTGAGGACGCTCAACAGGGGTGACAGTCCATAAAACAGTCAACTTTAAACTTGCAGGTAGCCGTCCATGTTCCGCTACCGTCGCTGCTGCTGCCGCCACTCCCAGTACGGGGCACGGGTCCCGTGCTCTGCCTCCTGCTCAGGAGCCAGGCCCACTCGGATGCCCTCGGCGCTGGCTACAACCGGCCTCGCTAACTGCCGAGGGCCCCATCGCTCAGTGGCCTGCTCCTCCTCCCTGCAGGTCCACTCCGGCCGCTCCACAGCCGGAACAGGGTACCTGGGAGCGGCTGGCGCCACATCTGGGGCGGACTTCCGGTCGGGTGTCGCCTCTGCTGTGGCCGGGCGGACTGCCGGGGCCGGCGCCATCATCGTTGCAGCTGGGCGGACTGCCGGAGCCGGTGTCATCACCGTTGCGGCCGGGCGGACTGCTGGAGCCGACGTCATCACCGTTGCGGCCGGGCAGACTGCCGGAGCCGGCTGACGTCATCACCGTTGCGGCCGGGCGGACTGCCGGAGGCGGGTGAGATATCATCGGGGTTGCGGCTACTGCTTCCAGGAATCAGACGTGTAGCAGAGTCCTGGTGTCCCTGCTCTTTATGCCCTTGGCTACATTAGGCAGGCTCTCACCCGCCCCCCCTTGGTTCTTTCTAGCACTTCCTTTTTGGGGCGGGGCTTCGCTTTCACGCCTTCCCTGCTCGGGGAAGACGCTCGAGCGGGAAATCTTTGCGCCAAAGATGGCGGCGCTTCAAATTTTTCGGCCGGACGCCGCAGGCGGGGACTGCAAGGCGCACTTCTATCGGTAGATAGATGGGTTCGATCCTGTTCGTGACGCCAAAATGTGTCGCCCGCGGATAAGGGGTACTCAGATCCGGGCTACGGGGTCACTTCTGTGGGTATCACGGTGGCGTAACCCGGTCTGTGATCCCAGGCTCCACAGTAAGAAGGGGATTAGGTAAGGGAGATTGTCCGTGACGCCACCCGTGGTGTGCGGTGAAGTAACGGAGCACTGCCGCTGCCGGTTAATGGATCCCGGGGATGGTGGTGGGCAGCAAGGTGGTGATTTCCCTCCACGGGTAGGGTATTGGTGTCCCGGGACCCCGGTGAGGTGGTGCAGAGAGGAGATGGAGACCATCTGAGAGCTGTGCTCCCGGTTGGACCGGGAGATGTTGTTACTCACAGTTCGCTTTGCAAGGAAATTCACACAGAGTCAGGAATTAATCAGAAATTGCCGATGTCCATAGCCTTTGGTACGGAGGGTGTGGAAGTCCCACACACGGTGCAGCAGACCCCTGTTCTTTCCCTGCAGCCAGGTGCCTCTTTCTCCACTCTTTCTCTTTCTTTCCTCCTCAGCCGGGAATGGGGAGTCCACTCCCCTGCAGTGATCCGGGATCTCTTTCGATACCGGCGGGCCACTACCCTGCCCCGGTCACCTCAAGTCCCTTCCTCACTAACAGCCTGTCCCGGCCCTTTTGGAGCACGCTTCTGTAGCAGCCTGGGAGCTACAACTCCAGGCTCCTCTCTTCACCCCCTCTCCTGCTGCTCTGTTTTGCTCTTACACTGGGGAAGGGGGGTGTGTCTCCTGCTGCACTGGTGTGGGATCAGGTTACCAAGGAGGAGAATGACCTGCTCTTTGCTGGATTTCTGCAGGTCTGTGACTCCCTGGTTTTGCCAGGGCGTCATATCAACATGCTCACTGCATCTTTAGATTAATTTATTGAGGGGTGTAGTTTGTAAAATGGGGTCACTTATAGGGGGTTCTGCTTTTGCAGCACCTCAGGGGCTCTGCCAATGTGACATGGCATCTCAAACCATTCCAGCAAAATCAGCACTGCAATATGGCGTTCCTTCCCTTCTTCACTTTGCACTGTGCCTCAGAAGTAGTTTTCAACTGGATATGGGGTATTGGCAAACGCTTGGAGAAATTGCACAACAAATAGAACCATTCGTTTTCTCCTATTACCCTTTTGACTATTTTAAACTGTTGTCCAAAGCAACATTGTATTGGAAAAAATGGTAAATTTTAAGTTACTGAGCTTAATGTTATACAATTCTGTGAATCGCCTGAGGGTGAAAAATGCTCACTACACCCCTAGATAAATTCCATGTGAGGTCCAGTTTCCAAAATAGAGTCATTTGTGACCTGAAGTAAAGCGCTGAAGACAACAGTGGCGGCCCTCCTGCACCAGCTGCGATCACCGAGGGGTGCCTGCGGTCTACAAAAAGCATGTAAGATGTTCTGCCTTATGGCAGCCTGATAATAGTCATTCATTGCAATTCCTGTTACAACCCCTAGAGGTCACTGTTATTCTATGACTTAACCCCTTCACGACCTTTGACGGATCTAGCCGTCATGGTGCCCTGGTACTTAAAGACCCATGACGGCTAGATCCGTCATGGCGAAATCGCGGCCCCGGAGCACCAAGCACCGCGATCGGTTTTAAAAAACTGTAGATTCGGGAAGGAGAGGACTTGTACCTGACCTCAGGAGGGGTGGTGTCGCCTTCCCGGACCTATGGAGGCTGTGATTGGCTGAACGGCGTTCATCAGCCAATCACAGCCAGTGTTATGTTTCAGCCATTGAAAATGGCTGAAGCATTGAGATCCAGCTATGTCAGTGCAGCTGCAGCACTGGCCATTGGCTGGAGCTCAGTGAGCTTTACTGCACCCGCCCCCAGCTCTGATTGGAGAGATCGGCCTTGTGACCGATTTCTCCAAGCAGCACCGTGCCTCTGGAACCGGGTGAGCTCGCTGTAGGAGATCGCTCTCCTTAGCTTCTCCCACCGTGGAATCTGAGGAGAGCGATCCCTGCAGGCGCCCATCTGTGAGTCACAGCCCCCGATCCACCGCTGCCCTGCTCCATGTGCTTCGCCCCTGCTCTCCCACTGCGCCCCTGCATCTGACGCCGCTACTGTCTCCCTGCATGTGACGCCGCTACTCAGCAGTAAGAGCAAGCGGCGTCAGATGCAGGGGGTGGTGCAGCGGGAGGAGAGCGTCACGGCGGCCGCTGCACTCTCCCCATCAGCCGCTCCACCGCCCCAGCATCTGCCGCTCCCCTCTCCCCATCAGTCACTGCTCTCGCCCCATCTGCCGCTCCACCGCCCCAGCATCTGCCGCTCCCCTCTCCCCATCAGTCACTGCTCTCGCCCCATCTGCTGCTCCACCGCCCCAGCATCTGCCGCTCCCCTCTCCCCATCAGTCACTGCTCTCGCCCCATCTGCCGCTCCACCACCCCAGCATCTGCCGCTCCCCTCTCCCCATCAGTCACTGCTCTCGCCCCATCTGCCGCTCCACCGCCCCAGCATCTGCCGCTCCCCTCTCGCCATCAGTCACTGCTCTCGCCCCATCTGCCGCTCCACCACCCCAGCATCTGCCTCTCCCCTCTCCCCATCAGTCACTGCTCTCGCCCCATCTGCCGCTCCACCGCCCCAGCATCTGCCGCTCCACCGCCCCAGCATCTGCCGCTCCACCGCCCCAGCATCTGCCGCTCCCCTCTCCCCATCAGTCACTGCTCTCGCCCCATCTGCCGCTCCACCGCCCCAGCATCTGCCGCTTCACCGCCCCAGCATCTGCCGCTCCCCTCTCCTCATCAGTCACTGCTCTCTCCCCATCTGCCGCTCCACCGCCCCAGCATCTGCCGCTCCCCTCTCCCCATCAGTCACTGCTCTCTCCCCATCTGCCGCTCCACCGCCCCAGCATCTGCCGCTCCACTGCCCCAGCATCTGCCGCTCCCCTCTCCCCATCAGCCACTGCTCTCTCCCCATCTGCCGCTCCACCGCCCCAGCATCTGCCGCTCCACCCTCCCCTGCATCTGCTGCTCCACTCTCCCTTGCATCTGCCGCTGCACTCCCCAGCATCTGCCGCTGCACTCCCCAGCATCTGCCGCTGCACTCCCCTGCATCTGCCGCTGCACTCCCCAGCATCTGCCGCTGCGCACTCCCCAGCATCTGCCGCTGCGCACTCCCCAGCATCTGCCGCTCCACTCTCCCCAACATCTGCCGCTCCACTCTCCCCATCAGCCGCTCCACCGCCCCTGCATCAGCCGCCACACTCTCCCCATCAGCCGCTCCACCGCTCCTGCATCTGCCGCTCCACCGCCCCTGCATCTGCCGCTCCACCGCCCCTGCATCTGCCGCTCCACTCTCCCCTGCACCTGCCGCTCCACTCTCCCCTGCATCTGCCGCTCCACTCTCCCCTGCATCTGCCGCTCCACTCTCCCCTGCATCTGCCGCTGCACTCCCCAGCATCTGCCGCTGCACTCCCCAGCATCTGCCGCTGCACTCCCCAGCATCTGCCGCTGCACTCCCCAGCATCTGCCGCTGCGCACTCCCCAGCATCTGCCGCTCCACTCTCCCCATCAGCCGCTCCACCGCCCCTGCATCAGCCGCCACACTCTCCCCATCAGCCGCTCCACCGCCCCTGCATCAGCCGCCACACTCTCCCCATCAGCCGCTCCACCGCCCCTGCATAAGCCGCCACACTCTCCCCATCTGCCGCCGCACTCTCCCAATCAGCCACAGTTCTCTCCCCATCTGCCGCTGCGCCCCTGCATCAGCCACCTCACTCCCCCATCAGCCTCTGCGCCCCTGCATCTGCCCCCTCACTCCCCCATCAGCCTCTGCGCCCCTGCATCTGCCACCTCACTCCCCAATCAGCCTCTGCGCCCCTGCATCTGCCACCTCACTCCCCAATCAGCCTCTGCGCCCTTGCATCTGCCACCTCACTCCCCCATCAGCCTCTGCCCCCTCCCTGATCTGCTGCCTGCTCTCTCTCATCCCCTTAATCCTCTGCCCCTTCCCCCCCTCCCGGATCTGCTGTAATCCTGCTGCCTAGATCCATTCTGTAAGGTAGCTATCCCCAATCTCACCTCCCACTCCCCTTCCACCCTTCCCCTCGCCCCCCCTTCCTCCGCCACTCCTGCATCCGTTGTGCCCTCACCCATCCTCCACCGCTCCTCCATCCGCCGTGCCCCCTCACCCATCCTCCGCCGTGCCCCCTCACCCATCCTCCGCCGCTCCTGCATCCGTTGCGCCCTCTTCTATCCTCCATCCATCTTTTTTCCATCCCACCTAGTCCCCCCCCTTTTTGCAGTACATCTGTGCGTTCGTCCTAATTTTTTTTTCTGTAAACTAAGAAAGAAATACAAATAAACTTAGTTTAGGGCCAGTAAAATTATACTGTAGTAATCATCAACTACAGTATTTTTTACTGAATATTGTAAGGGTCAGCCCAGTGCCACACATGAGAGCGATGCTCGAGTCTCACTCCGCATCATCCGGCATGGTCGCTCTCTTCCAGACAGGAGTGTGCGGCTGTGTCGGGTGATGCGATGCGAGATTTGTGCATTGCTCTCACGTGTGGCACTTGCCTTAGTGTCAGTTGCAGGTGCATATATTTTTTTTTTTTTTACTGACGTCTGTATTTTTTATTATGCCAAACTAATATTTCTTTGTATTGGGGGGGGTCTAGTTTCCAACATGGGGTCACATGTGGGGGAGCTCCACTGTTTGGGCATATCAGGGGGATCTCCAAACACGACATGGTGCGGCTAACGATTCCAGCTAATTTTCCATTTAAAAAGTCAAATGATGCTCCTTCCCTCTGGAGCTCTGCCGTGCGCCCAAACAGTGTTTTTCTGCCACATATGAGGTATCAGCGTACTCAGAACAAATTGCCCAACAAATTTTGCGGTCCACTTTATCCTGTTACCCCTGTACAAATTAAAAAATGGAGCCTAAAATAACATTTTGTGGAAAAAAAAGTACTTTTTTGTTTTTATGCCTCAATGTATGAAGCACGTGAGGGTTCAAAGTGCTCATTACCCATGTAGATTTATGCCATGGGGGTTTAGTTTCCAAAATGAGGTCACTTGTGGGGGAGCTCCATTGTTTAGGCACCTCAGGGGGTCTCCAAACGCAACATGGCGTACGCTAATAATTCCAACCAATTTTGCTGTGAAATGGCGCTCCTTCTCTTCTGAGCCCCGCTGTGTGCCCAGACAATTACTTTCCACCACATATGAGGTATCTGTGTACTCAGGAGAAATTGCACAATACATTGTATGGTGCATTTTTTCCTGATACCCTTGTGGAAAAAAAAGCTACCTGGTTGAAATAACAATTTCATGGTAAAAAAAAATATATATATATTTTCACGGCTGAACGTTCTTAACTTTTGTGAAGCCTCCAGGGGTTCAAAGTGTTCAGTAAACATGTAGATAAATTCAATGAGGGGTCTAGTTTCCAAAATGGGGTCACTTGTGGGGGAGCTCCATTGTTTAGGCACCTCAGGGGGTCTCCAAACACAACATGGCATCCACTAACGATTCCAGACAATTTTGCGTTTGAAAAGTCAATTGTCGCACCTTGCCTTCCGAGCCCTGCTGTGCGCCCAAACATTTGATTTCCACCACATATGAGGTATCTGTGTACTCAGGAGAAAATGCACAATACATTTTATGTTGCAATTTTTCCTGATACCCTTGTGAAAAAAAAAGCTACCTGGTTGAAGTAACAATTTTGTGGTCATTTTTTTTTTTTTTATTTTCATTGCTCAAAGTTATTAACTTTTGTGAAGCCCCCAGAGGTTCAAAGTGCTCAATAAACATCTAGATAAATTCCATGAGGGGTCTAGTTTCCAAAATGGGGTCACTTGTGGGGGAGCTCCATTGTTTAGGAACCTCAGGGGGTCTCCAAACGCAACATCACATCTGCTAATTATTCCAGACAATTTTGCTTTCAAAAATTCAAATGATGCTCCTTCTCTTCCGAGCCTTGCCGTGCGCCAAAACAATTGATTTCCCCCACATATGAGATATCGGTGTACTCAGGAGAAATTGCACAATTAATTTTATGGTGCATTTTTCCTGATACCCTTGTGAAAATGCTAAATTTTATGGCTAAAGTAACATTTTTGTGTAAAAAAGTAAAATTTTCATTTTTTCCTTCCACATTGCTTTGGTTGCTGTAAAGCTCCTAAAGGGTTAATAAACTTCTTGGATGTAGTTTTGAGCAGTGTGAGGGGTGCAGATTTTAGAATGGGGTCACTTTTGGGTATTTTCTGTCACCTAGGCCTCTCAAAGTCACTCCAAATGTGATGTGGTACCTAAAAAATTTTTTTTGTAAATTTTCTTGGAAAAATGAAAAATTGCTGATGAACTTTGAACCCTTCTAACTTCCTAACGGAAAAAAATTTTGTTTCGAAAATTGCGCTGGTGTAAAGTAGACAAGTGGGAAATGTTACATAGTAACTATTTTGTGTGACATATCTCACAGATTTATGGGCATAAAATTTCAAATTTTGAAAATTGCGAAATTTTCAAAATGTTCGCCAAATTTCCAAACTTTTCACACATAAACGCAAAAAATATCGGCCTAAATTTACCATTGACATGAAGTACAATATGTCACGAAAAAACAATCTCAGAATCGCCAGGATCCGTTGAAGCGTTCCAGAGTTATAACCTGTCAAAGTGACACTGGTCAGAAATGTAAAAAATTGCCGGGTCTTTAAGGTGAAAACAGGCTGGGGGCTGAAGGGGTTAATGAGTTTCTCTTTAAGTTAAATGTATTCTGGGTAAGAAACGCCCCTCTGAGCACTCTGAAGAAGCCTGCAGCCATTTTCTCCTTGGATTTGTTAGGAAAGGACCTGCTGATTCACCTCTCTGTACATTCCCCCCTGCCTAGTGTAATCCGATGAGCAAAGCAAATTACATGTGTTAGGCTGGGGCCACACGGGGACTACTGCGATCCACTTGCATGACACTCGGCTCGTGCTGGCAGTACAGCAGAGCCGAGTGTCATGCGTGTGTCCTTGCAACTGAGGTCCGTTCGTGCGAGCAGACCTCAGCTGCCGGGGGCGGGCCGGCACTCAGGAGGAGAGGGAGGGATTTCTCTCCCTCTCTCCTGCGTAGCCAGCTATTGCCATTCTCGCACTGCACTAGCGGTACACCGGTGTACCGCTAGTGCAGTGCAATTTTTCTCTCGCCCCATTCACTTAAATGGGTGCGAGAGAAAGAGTCTCGGATTACAATCGCAGCATGCTGCGATTGTTTTCTCAGTCCGATTAGGACTGAGAAAATAATCGCTCATGTGCGCTGACACACAGGCTAGAATTGGTCCGAGGGGAATGCGATGTTTTATCGCACTCCACTCGCACTGTTTTTCTCGCCGTGTGGCTTAGGCCTTAGTGATAGAATCTTAGATGGTAGATTGTGTAGTAAATGCATTGAACCTTAGTGTCGTCCCTGCCTTGCTTATATAGATAAGATTGTCTATGTATTGCAGCTGCAGTGACCTTTCACCTACATTCTCATAACTGTATCTCATATACTGTTATGCTATGTTAAATCTGTATTAACACTGTGCTGACTGTAATCATTTTCTTGTTATAGTTTTTACCCGTATTCAACTGTATCTTGGATATACCGTATTCCATATTCATCTGTACCTGTACCTTGGATATTCCTATATTCACTGTATATTCCACATATACTGCAATCAAGTTCACGTTACCAGCCAATTGTCACGGCCAGGTGTACGGGCAAGCCCAGGAGGTGGATCCACTGGACCGAACTCCTAGATGGTAGGAAAGAGTCCGGCAGCTGGAACACTAGAAACAGCAGAACAGTCCTTGCACACGGGAATAGCGGAGAAGTCCCTGGGACCACGGAGTTATGGGTGGTGGTCCGGGTGACGCAGCTCAGGTTCGGAAGCCGAGATGATGTCAGGCGGGGTCCGGAACCTTGGGAGCAAGATGACGGGTCACCGCAGGGATCCGAGATGGTGCGGACTGTCAGGATGGCAGAAAGACAGCGTTCGGGGTTCAGGATGCGGCAGACTGGATGGCGAGGCAAGCACGGCTCTACAAAGAGAGATAGGTGAGTACATGCACTGAAACACCAGGAGACCTGACTCCTAGCTTAGGGAACACGAAGATCAGGCCCCGCCCCCTTGGACAATACACCCCTTTATACCCTGTACCTGATTAGCCTCATTACCTGTTAATGGACGCTGGCCCTTTAAGAAAGGGTCAGTGACCGCGCGCGCGCCCTAATGCGCATGCGCGCAGCCCGGGTGCCAGAAGCCAGGGAAGGAGGCTGAGAAGAGGACGCAGGGGAGCCGGCCAGGGCCTGGGAAGCCGTCGGGCGCCGCGATCGGGGACCAGGGGGCCTGGGAAGGACGGGGACCGGAGGCTGGAGAGCGGGGAGCGTGGCAGGTGAGCCGGGGAGCGGGGCTGAGGACCCGGGGAGCGGAGCAGAGGACCCGGGGAGGGAAGCCAAGGACCCGGGGAGCGTGACAGTACCCCCTCCCCCACGCCCCCCTCCCCGCAACCGGGACATGAAGGCACGGATCAGAGGAGTGCCCACGTTCTCCCTGGGCTCCCAGGACCTATCCTCAGGACCATACCCCTCCCAGTCCACCAGGAAGAACTGACGACCTCGAACGGTCTTCATGGCCACGATATCCCTTACCGCATAGATGTCGTCATCGGCAATAGGTGGAGGAGCCGGACAGGCAGCAGCGGAGAAGGGACCAAGGACGACCGGCTTGAGCAGGGAGACGTGGAAAGAGTTGGGAATCCTCATCGTGGCCGGGAGCTGTAGCTTGTAGGAGACCTCATTGATCTTGCTGAGGACCTTAAACGGCCCGATGTAGCGAGGACCCAGCTTGTAGGAAGGTATCTTCAATTGGATGTACTGGGAAGCAAGCCAGACCAGGTCACCAGGAGAGAAACACGGAGGGTCCAGACGCCTCTTGTCAGCGTGTTTCTTCATCCGCTGGGAAGCGCGTCCAAGGGACGCCTTGACAGAGTCCCAAATGGTAGCGAAGTCACGGGCTACAGTATCAGCCGCAGGGACATCCGAAGAAGGGGATATAGGCAATGGAACGGAGGGCTGAAGTCCGTAAACGACATGGAAGGGAGATTTGGAGGACGACTCACTGATATGGTGGTTATGTGAGAATTCAGCCCAAGGCAGAAGCGTGGACCAGTCGTCGTGATGGGCGTTGACATAGTGACGTAAGAAGGATGTCAAGATTTGATTGACCCTCTCCACTTGGCCATTAGACTGAGGATGGTAAGCAGAAGAAAAGTCCAGAGTCACTCCCAGATGCTTGCAGAGCGCCCTCCAGAAGCGGGAGGTGAACTGAGTTCCTCTGTCGGACACGATGTGGGATGGAAAGCCATGCAAGCGGAAGATGTGATGTATATAGGCTTCCGCGAGTTCCTGAGCAGAGGGCAGTCCGGCCATAGGGACGAAGTGAGCCATTTTGGAGAACCGGTCCACCACGACCCATATGACTGTGTGTCCGGAGGATAATGGCAAGTCCGTAATAAAATCCATCGCTATGTGTTGCCACGGAACTGAGGGTATAGGCAGAGGCAGAAGACGGCCATAGGGCAGGTGTTTGGGCGTCTTGTTCCTGGCACAAGAGGAGCAGGCAGAGACATAAGCAGCGACGTCCGTGCGAAGGGATGGCCACCAGTAATGGCGTACAATCGCACCCCATGTTCTCTTCTGGCCTGCATGACCGGCTGTTTTGGAGGCATGACCCCAGTGTAACACTTTTTGCCTGTCAGTCTCAGAGACATAGGTCTTCCCGGGCGGTATCTGGGCCAGAGTGACAGGGGCCACCGGAATAATCTTGCTAGGAGGGATGATAGGTTGGGTAGTCTCTCCCTCCTGCTCCATGGGCACGAAAGACCTAGACAAGGCATCAGCGCGTACATTCTTGTCCGCGGGTCTGAAATGGAGCTGGAAGTCAAACCTGGCAAAGAATAAGGACCACCTGGCTTGCCGTGGGTTCAGTCGCTGAGCGGACCGCAGGTATTCCAGGTTCTTGTGGTCCGTGTAGATAATCACGGGGTACACTGCTCCTTCCAGGAGGTAACGCCACTCCTCCAGAGCCAGTTTGACCGCCAATAGTTCTCGGTCACCGATGGTGTAATTACGTTCCGGCGCGGAGAAGCTCTTGGAGAAGAAACCGCAAGTCACCATCTTGCCGGAGGAGGATTTCTGCATGAGCACTGCTCCAGCCCCCGAGGAGGAGGCATCCACTTCCAAGGTGAACTGGCGGTTTAACTCCGGACGGTGGAGTACAGGAGCGGAGGCAAATGCTCGCTTCAGGGAGCAAAACGCGGCGTCGGCCGCAGGTGACCAGTCCTTTGGATTAGCCTCCTTTTTGGTCAAAGCGGAGAGAGGAGCAGTCAGGGCAGAGAAGTGAGGGATAAACTGGCGGTAGTAGTTGGCGAATCCCAGGAACCGTTGGATTGCCTTCAGTCCAGAAGGAGGAGGCCAGTTGAGTATGGAGGAGACCTTCTTTGGATCCATCTGCAGTCCAGTGCCCGAGATGATGTATCCCAGGAAAGGGAGAGAAGACTGCTCAAAGACGCACTTCTCATATTTGGCGTAAAGACGATTCTCCCTCAGTCTTTGCAGAACCAGCTGTACGTTCTCTCTATGGGTCTGGAGGTCCGGAGAGAAGATAAGGATGTCATCCAGATAAACTACGACACAGACGTAGAGGAGGTCCCGGAATATGTCGTTCACCAATTCTTGGAAGACTGCTGGTGCGTTACACAGGCCGAAGGGCATCACGCAGTATTCATAGTGCCCATCGCGAGTATTAAACGCGGTCTTCCATTCGTCCCCAGAGCGGATACGAACTAGGTTGTAGGCACCACGAAGATCCAGCTTGGTGAACACACGGGCTCCTCTGAGCCGGTCGAACAATTCGGGGATGAGCGGCAGAGGGTACTTGTTTTTGACGGTGATCTGATTTAGACCCCGGTAGTCGATGCATGGGCGTAGGTCACCCTCTTTCTTCTTCACGAAGAAGAAGCCTGCTCCCGCAGGAGAGGAGGATCTCCGGATGAATCCCTTTGCCAGGCTTTCCGTGATGTAGGTGGACATGGCCCTGGTTTCGGCCGGAGACAACGGATATATCCGTCCTCGAGGTGGTGTTGTTCCTGGGAGCAGGTCGATGGCACAATCGTAGGGACGGTGTGGCGGAAGTACCTCAGACTCCTTCTTGTCAAAAACGTCTGCGAAGGACCAATAGGCCGAGGGCAGTTCCGGTAGGTTCTCTGGAACCGGAGGTCGTCGGATAGGTTGTATGGACTTCAGACACTTCTCATGACAAGCAGAACCCCATCGGGTGATTTCGCCAGTACCCCAGCTAACTGATGGTTCGTGTGTCCGCAACCAGGGAAGTCCCAGCAGGATCTGGTGGGACATGTGTGGAAGGACGTAGAGAGTGATGTTCTCGGTGTGCAGGGCACCGATACGCAGTTCGACCGGTCTGGTGACCCAGGAGATGGTATCAGAGAGGGGTCTCCCATCCACAGAGGCAATCACTAGGGGCTTCTCGAGTAGAGTAACAGGCAGCTGGTACTTGTCCACCGTGGCCTGCTGGATGAAATTGCCTGCTGCTCCAGAGTCGAGGTATGCCTCAGCCGTGAAGCGCGTCTCTCCCGTTGACACTTGCACAGTCCACATAACCGGGTCTGAGAGAGTCCCAGCACCTAGGGTGGCCTCTCCTACCAACCCTAGGCTTTGGAGTTTCCCGGCCTTTCCGGACAGGAGCGTAGGAGGTGAGTGTCCTCTCCGCAGTAAAAGCAGAGGCCCTTGGCGAGCCGCTCTGCTCGACGTTGTTCAGATTGCCGTACTCGGTCGATCTGCATGGGCTCGTGGACGGGAATCCCAGCTGTTGATGACTGCGATACGGAGGGCTTCTGTGGAGGAGGGGAATGTCGTACCGGACGTCTCTCCCGAGACAGCTCTTTGGAGCGCTCCTGAAAACGAATGTCCACACGAGTTGCTAGGGCAATCAGGGCATCTAGGGTGGAGGGCACGTCACGACCCGCCAACTCATCTTTGATGCGACTCGAAAGTCCTTCCCAGAAGGCGGCTGTCAGGGCCTCATTATTCCACCCGAGTTCAGAAGCCAAAGTGCGGAAACGGATGGCGTATTGGCCCACCGTCAGTGTTCCTTGACGTAGGCGGAGAAGTGATGAAGCAGACGCAGAGGCGCGTCCCGGCTCGTCAAAGGTACTGCGAAAGGCCTGCAGGAACTCTTGAAGATCCTTGGTCATGGGGTCCTCCTTCTCCCACAAGGGGTTCATCCACGCCAGTGCCTCGCCCTCCAGGTGAGACATTATAAAGGCGACCTTGGCTTGGTCGGAGGCGAACAGATGTGGCAGCTGCGTGAAATGAAGGGAACATTGGTTTATGAAGCCCCTGCAGGTCTTGGGATCTCCAGCATAACGAGGTGGTGACGCCAAACGGAGTCGGGAGGCATCCGACGCGGCTGCCACTGGTGCGGGAGCCGTGGATTGCCTAGTGGGGGACCTGGTTGCCGCAGGCGTCATTGATGCTTGTAACGTGTACAGGCGGGTGTCCACGGAGGTCATAAATTGCAGCATGCGGGTCTGGACTTCACGCTGGCGTTGGAGTTCCTCTTGCAGGGCCAATAGTGCTGCAGCGGGATCCATGGCCTGATCTTACTGTCACGGCCAGGTGTACGGGCAAGCCCAGGAGGTGGATCCACTGGACCGAACTCCTAGATGGTAGGAAAGAGTCCGGCAGCTGGAACACTAGAAACAGCAGAACAGTCCTTGCACACGGGAATAGCGGAGAAGTCCCTGGGACCACGGAGTTATGGGTGGTGGTCCGGGTGACGCAGCTCAGGTTCGGAAGCCGAGATGATGTCAGGCGGGGTCCGGAACCTTGGGAGCAAGATGACGGGTCACCGCAGGGATCCGAGATGGTGCGGACTGTCAGGATGGCAGAAGGACAGCGTTCGGGGTTCAGGATGCGGCAGACTGGATGGCGAGGCAAGCACGGCTCTACAAAGAGAGATAGGTGAGTACATGCACTGAAACACCAGGAGACCTGACTCCTAGCTTAGGGAACACGAAGATCAGGCCCCGCCCCCTTGGACAATACACCCCTTTATACCCTGTACCTGATTAGCCTCATTACCTGTTAATGGACGCTGGCCCTTTAAGAAAGGGTCAGTGACCGCGCGCGCGCCCTAATGCGCATGCGCGCAGCCCGGGTGCCAGAAGCCAGGGAAGGAGGCTGAGAAGAGGACGCAGGGGAGCCGGCCAGGGCCTGGGAAGCCGTCGGGCGCCGCGATCGGGGACCAGGGGGCCTGGGAAGGACGGGGACCGGAGGCTGGAGAGCGGGGAGCGTGGCAGGTGAGCCGGGGAGCGGGGCTGAGGACCCGGGGAGCGGAGCAGAGGACCCGGGGAGGGAAGCCAAGGACCCGGGGAGCGTGACACCAATAAATGAAAGCTACTGAATTCCACAGTCTGTTTTTTTGAAATGTGAGCGAGGGTTTAGCTGTATGCTGGAGATTCACAGTGTTAAGTGAAAGAAGGCAGAACAGTAAAAACGGACACTGACCGCAGGCAGTAGTTGAATAGACTGCATGGGACCGCTATGACCCACACTGCACCGCATACGGGTACTACAGCAGCTGCCATACAGCTGCAGGGATCAAGAGTGCAGCCCTTCCCAGCAAGTAAAACACCTGTCCCGCCACGCGTGAACCTGTTCACGTATAGACTCAGCCTTCCGGCCCAAGTTCTCAGCAATCCACAGCCGAGTGCACAATGTCTGCGTCCCGAGCATGCTCAGTCAGGACAAGGTCCCGAGCAAGCTGCTCTAACAAGTCTTCAGTGAAAGAGTTCGCTGCTCTCACTCGTGCAGAAGCTGAGGCCGCAAAAGTAAAATCCATCTTCGCTGCACAAGAGATGCAACTAAAACTAAGACAAGCAGACCAAGATGCAGAAAGTGCACGCCTGCAAGCAGACAGTGCATGTCTGCAAGCAGAAAGAACACGCTTACTAGCTGCACAAGAAGCAGAAAGTGCACACCTGCAAGCAGACAGAACACGCTTGCTAGCTGAACAGAAGCTGAAAAAGCGCGCCTGCAGGCCTCTCTGGACACACTTATTGCAGAAAAGGAGGCAGCAGCGGCAATAGCCAAAGCAGAGTTCCTGGAGGCCGTGGAGTATTCTGAATCCGAGGAACGCAGCAACGTACTTGGACCAGACATAGAGCAACAGGATCCAACCCAACGCGTCTCAGAGTATATCCACCAGCATCCCGGAACGGACGACAAAACTGATCCACAACACCGATCAGCCCATATCGACTACCAGAGACTCCATCCTGAACTGCAGTACTGTAAGCAAGAAAGTATGCAGCAGGTCGACGTCGACTACAACTACAGTTCTATAGAACAGAAGGTATCACCTCCATCCCGAATTAGAGGGACACCCTTTCCTTCAGAACGGTATTATACAGACTACCCTGAGACTGAAGCCCCTAAAAGGTATGGTTATACACCACACAATAGACATAAGTATAACACACCGACCAAGCTACCATGGACTTTGCAAAGTTCTTTGCTCGCCGAGAACTGGTTACTAAGGGACTTGTAAAGTTCACTGACAAAGCTGAGAACTATAGGTCATGGCGAGCCTCGTTCCAGAACACCATTCAGGGTCTGGACCTTTCTTGTAACGAGGAGTTAGATCTCCTAGTAAAGTGGCTTGGGAATGAGTCGGCTAAGTGACTCGCCCACCCCAGGGCTATGGGACACCCGGTGCCGGACCGGACTAGTCCGGTGGTAGTCAGTGGTGGCTGGGCCCGGCTCCGTGGCCCTGGTGGGTGTCAGTTGATTATGTGGCTT
This sequence comes from Anomaloglossus baeobatrachus, assembly GCF_048569485.1. Lineage (NCBI taxonomy): Eukaryota > Metazoa > Chordata > Amphibia > Anura > Aromobatidae > Anomaloglossus > Anomaloglossus baeobatrachus. The sequence continues at coordinate 144,832,593 of NC_134357.1, forward strand.
GAATTAAAGTTTGTGTTCGTGACGCCACCTGTGGTATGCGGCTACTAAGCCGCCGCTGCTGTGTGAGGCCTCCGGGATGATGTTATGGCAGCAATGGTAGTACTGCTCCCCACAGGTGGAGCAATGCCCGGGGCACGGTTGGTGTTTGTGGAAGTCTATGGTGCTGCATGACTAACACGGTGCAGGGCCGACCAGCAATGAAAGAAACAGGCACAAACATTAGTCTCTTTACCTTTTCCTCTTTTACTCGGCAGAAACTTAGTCCAGGGAGACCGTCACAGATGGTAAAGATGATCCGGCCGGCCTGGAAGTGCCTGGGGTGATCTTTGGCCAGTTGAGTATGAGGCCTACTCCTTAATCTTTCTCTGCTGTGTTAGGACACTGCACTTTGGGTTTGCAATTGCCCTCTTGCTGCTGGGACTTGTTGTTCGTCCCCTTTTCTGTGGGGTAGACTGCGCAGGCCCTCTCTGGTGCTTCTCTGCTGGAGTCCACACCGGGCCCTTGGGATGCAGCTGTACCTTCAGATTGCTTCTGGGACAGGGGGCTTACAGCTCTCCTGCCCTCCGGATTCAGCTACCAGGGATGGATTTTATGCCCTGGCAACTACAGACTCCGATGTCCGAGTTCCTGCTGTGCCTCTCTGCTCCCCTTGCTTCACTGGGCCAAGCTATCCCAGCTCTAGGCCCCAGTTTACAAGGCAGCACTACTCTGCGTCTGCACTCTTTCACTCCTGTCTCCAGACTAACCACCACTTCCTCCTTCCAGCCAGACTTAAGGAATGCTCCCTGAAGTTCCAGGTTCAGAGCTCCCCCTGCTGGCCGGAGGGAGAACTGTGTTGAGTGTTAACTTACTGGCCAATAGATCTCCCAATTACCTCCAGGCTCAGCATTAACCCTTTTGGGAGGGCAATGCTGTTGTGGCGACCAGGTCCTGGGGCGCCACACTCCCCCTTAGTTAAATTCAGTACTCCCGGACTGTAGAAACAAACATGACATGTTAGAACATTTCATCCCATTATGGGAGGCGCAAATACTTTAACGTTACAACCTTAAACATTACTATAAGAGTCCAGTGTGGCTCCCTGCCGGGTGTCCATTACACTGCTCCATGGGGGACCCGCCGCGTTCAAACCCCCAACGTAGGCTCTGGGCGTGCGTCAGAGCATTGATGACCCCACTCTATGCACGCCGGACGGGTTTTTCTTCAGGGGTGTTGAGCACACTGGTGCTAACTATGAACAATTTAGGTGTTGGCCACCCATAGTCCAGTGGCCCAATTGTCCATTTTCGCAATCAAAGAAAAAGAAAACATTTTGTACACAACATGACAGACATTTTGCATAACTATTTACATTCTAATAAGTACTCTTTCCCTTATACAGTTGACTCCCTATACCTTAGAGGGGGTTGTCCCCGAGTGCTGCGCTGGGACCTACGTAGCTCTGGTGTTTGCCCCTGACTACGTGGTGCGTCTTCTATCTCAGCACTACAGGTGGGCCTAACCCCCATAGGTAAGCGTGATGGTTGCCTTTGTGATCTAAGAGTCGCCAAGGGTATGACAGGTTCACCACTGACAGGGGGTTGATCCTCCTGTTCCACTGCTGGCGTGTCATCTCGTGCTGGAGCGGACGATTCTTTAGGTGGATCCGGAACCTTTTCCGTTTCTGGCTCGACCAACTGCGGAAACGTCAAAACTGGTACCACTATGGCATTGTTTATTCGGGTCCAAGTTTTGGGGAACTTTCCAAGGATGGTTTGAATCATCTCCCCTTCTTTCTCTTGACTTTGGGGACTTCCTTGTACTCCTTCCATTTCTCTTTGGATTCTGCACCGTTCAGGGCACGCTTTCAGGCGGTCTCGGGAAATTGCTTGATAGGTCTTGCCTTCATCTTTGCTTATGAGGCATACCTTACTATTGTCAAAGTTGGAGGGGATAATGGTGTAGGGCTCGCTTTCCCACTGATCATCCAATTTATGCGCCTTCCGCTTCTTCTTGAGGACTTGTTCTCCAGGTGCTAAGGGAGTTGCTGGGGCTGTTTGATTGTAATGCTGTTCTTGTCTCGTTCTTGCTTGAGACAGGCTCCTCTCTACGCACTCCTGGACCTTACGGTACCGCTGCTGCCGTTCTGTATCCCAATCCTCTATTTCTTGAACCGCCTCAGGCGACACAGTCCCCATCTCAAAGTCTACAGGCAACTTGCCTGGTCTGGCTCGCATCAGGTAAGCGGGGCTGCAGTTGGTCGAATTCACTGGGATGTGGTTGTACAGGTCTACCAGATCTGGCAACTTTTCTGGCCATTGGTTCCTTTCCTCCAGCGGTAGGGTCTTCAGCATATCAATGACCACATGGTTCATTTTCTCGCACAGTCCATTGGTTTGGGGGTGGTACGGTGTGGTTCGGATTTTCTTACAACCGTACATGTTACAGAACTCTTGGAACACTTCAGCCTCGAATGCAGGACCCTGATCAGTCAGTACCCTTTCCGGATAGCCGTGAGGTCGGCAAAAGGATGCCTGGAACGCTCTAGCTGCTGTCCTGGCTGTCTGGTCCTTCACAGGCACTACTACCAGGAAACGAGAGTAATGGTCCACAATGGTGAGGGCGTACACATAGCCTGACCGGCTTGGTGTTAACTTCACGTGGTCCAGGGCCACCAACTCCAGGGGCTGCTTTGTGACAATTGGCTGCAAGGGAGACCTTTGGCTGGCATCGTCTTTCCGCCTCAGGTTACACGGGCCACAGTCTCGGCACCACTTCTCGATCATCTTTCTCATGTGCACCCAATAGAACCGATCACGGAGTAGGGCCTCCAACTTCTTCCACCCGAAGTGTCCTGCGTTATCATGATACGCTGCTAGGACCATTGGAGCATCTCTCTGCGGAACCACTATCTGCCAGACAAGTTCATTTGTTCGATAGTTGACATATCTCTTGCAGAGCTTGCCTTGGTAGGTGAACAGTCGTCCCCTCTCCTTCCACAGCTGCTGGGCTTCCTCTGGAGCGTCTGGGCCAAGATGGGTCTCAGCTTGCGCTAGCTTCTCTTTGACCAATCGCACGGCCGGGTCACCGTTCTGTGTTTCTTCCCAATTATGGTGGAGTAAGGGGTTGACCGAGACCCCGTGCTGGCTTGAGCGCTTCACTCCCACAGCATGCTCACACTGGGACACACCTTGGTGATGGAAAGCCGGTAACTCTATCTCTTCGAGTTCATCCATGTCTTCTCCAGACTCGGGCAAGTGAGGCATTCTGGACAGCGCATCAGCATTGTTATTCTTCTTGCCAGCCCGATACTTGATGGTAAAGTCAAAGTTAGACAGCCGGGCCATCCATCGCTGTTCCATCGCACCTAACTTGGCTGTTGCCAGGTGTGTCAACGGATTGTTGTCCGTGAAGATGGTGAACTTGGCCGATGCCAGATAGTGCTTGAAGCGTTCAGTCACTGCCCAAACAATAGCGAGGAACTCCAGCTTGAAGGAACTGTAGTTTTCTGGATTCCTTTCTGTGGGCCGAAGCTTCCTACTGGCGTACGCTATCACCCTCTCTCTGCCTCCCTGTACCTGGGACAGAACTGCTCCCAGTCCCACGTTGCTGGCGTCTGTATACAGTACAAACGGTTGGCTGTAGTCAGGGTAGGCCAGAATTTCTTCTCCCGTGAGAGCCCCTTTCAGCCGGACAAAGGATGTTTCCAGTTGGCTGCTCCATTCAAATGGAGGGCTCTGCTTCTTAGCCTGCTTTGGCTGGCCCACCAGGAGATCTTGAAGGGGCGCTGCTATCTTGGTGAAACCATCAATGAACCTTCGGTAGTAGCCCACCAGTCCAAGGAACTGCCGCACCTCCTTCACTGTGGTGGGTCTTGGCCAGTCCTTGATTACAGTGACTTTCTCCGGATCAGGTGCCACACCTTCTGCGCTGACCACATGACCCAGGTACTGTACCTTTGGCTTCAAGAGGTGACATTTGGACGGCTTGATCTTCAGGCCATATTTCGACAAGGATTCAAACACTTCTGCTAAGTGCTTCAGGTGGTCCTCATAAGTCTTGGAGTAGACTATTACGTCATCCAGGTACAACAGCACGGTTTCAAAGTTGTGGTGGCCCAAGCAGCACTCCATCAACCTTTGGAATGTCCCTGGGGCGTTGCAGAGCCCGAATGGCATACAATTGAACTCACAGAGGCCCATTGGTGTCGTGAATGCAGTCTTCTCCTTGTCCGCCTCTGCCACGGGAACCTGCCAATACCCACTGGTGAGATCCAAGGTGGAGAAATAGTTAGCTGACTTTAAGGCTGTTAGTGACTCCTCTATTCTGGGCAGTGGATAAGCATCTTTATGTGTAATGCGGTTAATTTGCCTGTAATCTACACACATTCTCATTGTACCATCTTTTTTCTTTACGAGCACTAGTGGAGCTGCCCAGGGGCTACAACTATCTCTGATAACCCCAGCCTCCTTCATTTCCCGTAACATTTCCTTGGCACACTGATACTGTGCGGGGGGTACAGGGCGGTATCTCTCTTTAATGGGATGATGATCACCCGTTGGGATTTGATGTTTAACCCCTTTCACCTGCCCAAAATCTAGGGGGTGTTTGCTGAAGACCCGCTCGTACTCCTGTACCACCCGGTAAACCCCATGCTTTTGGTGCGAGGGGGTGGAGTCGGTGCCTACATGTAATTTTTGGCACCAGTCTTCCGGCTGCCCCTTGGAGCCATTGTCTTCCGCCTGGTCGGACGGGATCAAGGGTTCCACTGCTTTAATGGTATTGTTACTGACAGTGTACAGTTTTGCTACAGTGGCGTACCGGGGCAATTTGGCCTCCTCCTCCCCACAATTCAGGACACGGACGGGCACTCTCCCCTTGCGGACGTCCGCTACCCCTCTGGCTATCAGGACTCCAGGCCTACTGTCTGAATACACTGGTTCTACCAAGGCATGGTAATCCTGACCCTTGAGGCCTATTGCTGCCCGACACCATATCAACATTTCACTTCTTGGGGGTATTACAATGGGGAGGGGGTCACTTACCCTCACACTGCCAATTTCTCCTCCGGCTAGCTCTACTTGCTGCCTCCTCATCAGGGCTCTGATCTCCCTCTGTAGGACACGCTGCTGCCCGGAGCTGGCAGTTTCAGACGCCTGTTGCAACAAAATTATCACTTCGGCAATACAATTTTCTATCACATTTGTACCAAGGGTTAGCAGTGGGTCAGATTCTTTGCGATCTATATCTACAATTATCATCCCCTGACATGGCAATTCCACCCGCCCCACTTTAATGGTTACTTCTTTGTACCCAATTTGAGGTAAGGGCTGACCATTACTGGCTACAATCGTTAAATCATCATCTGGGCCATGGTCAATGTCTGAATCAGCCCAATATCTTTTGTACAGTTTGTGGGGGATGGTTGTTACCTGGGACCCCGTATCCAGGAGGGCATTCAAAGGGATCCCATCCAGCACAATGGGAAGGACCGGGCGTCCTCCCACATACTTGCTGCGGCTGGGGTTTGAGCCGGGCTTCCTCACACCTGGGGGTTGGCTCCTGGCCCCAGGCTCGGCCCGTTTAAAGGACAGCGTCGTGCAATGTGGCCCGCCTGGTTGCAGTGGCGGCAGATCGGTTGTCCTGTTGAATCATACCGGTCTGTGTCTCTGCCTCGGGTCGGCGGAATCCTCCTCTGTCGCATCCATGGGACGTCTTCTGGGCTGGAGGCCAACTCGATTTTTGCAGGCGAGGGGGTCATTTGTAGAGACTGCACGGTCTTGGCAAGGGCAGCCACAGTCTTGGTCAGCTCCTGGAACTGCTGTCTGAGCTCTGCAGTGGGATCTTTATCCAGGGACTGCGCCTCAGCCCCTGCAGTGGCTCGTGTTGCAGGCACCACCCCGGGGTACGTGATAGCAAGAGGCCGGAGGGGTACTGGGTCATTCGGTGTAGATTCTCTCAGTACCCTGATGGCCTGGTCCTTAAACTTGGCAAAGTCCAGAGCAGGGTTCTGCAGGACCAGGATACGCAGCTGGGTCCTGTGGGCGTCTGACAGGAGCCCCTCTATGAACTGCTCAGTTAGGAGCTTGTCTTCTTCACGTACACTCTCTGGGTCCACCTGTTTAACTGCTTTCAGGGCCTCCTGCAAGTTTAAGGCATAGTCCCTTATGCTGTCCGTGGCCCGTTGCTTGCACCCAAAGAATCTCATCTTTATCTCTGCTGCGGTGCGGGTGTCAAAAGTACTCATTAGCTTGGCCAGTATCTGGGCTGCTGTCCCTTTATCTGTATCAGGCCAGGACTTCACTTCACGCCGGGCCGCGCCGGCTAGCTGTCCCATTACTATGCCCACCTTCTGGCTCTCAGTCAGAGGATACACCCGGAACAAGCCGTGCAGGCTTTCTCTGAAGTCACTCAAGGTATGGGACTCCCCGGAGTACTGCGGCAGCCATTCTGCTCCTGGTATGTACGGCATGGTGATCGGCATTACCGGCGCTACAGTGGGGGCTGGGGCGACGGCGACTGGGACTACTTCGGCCGGTGCTGCGGCGCCCTGGGCGATGGCAGCCACCTGCTCTCCCTCGGAGTCGGACATCTTCCTCCCCCTTAGTGAACCTTACCAGGCTCCGTTCACTTTTCAAATTTTCTTCCGGGTCGCGCGGGGTTAACAGCGCTCTGCTCTGATGGCGCGCTCCCTTCGCGCTCTTTGTCAGGCACGCCCCCTTTCTTCCTGCGCTCGGCGCGGCTAATGGCGGCGGCAATTTACAACCAGTACACAGTCTTTTACACAGTTCTTCAGGCGCACAGTACCCGGTGTGACCGGGCACGAAATCCTGTTCGTGACGCCAAAATTGACTCGCCCACCCCAGGGCTATGGGACACCCGGTGCCGGACCGGACTAGTCCGGTGGTAGTCAGTGGTGGCTGGGCCCGGCTCCGTGGCCCTGGTGGGTGTCAGTTGATTATGTGGCTTGAATTAAAGTTTGTGTTCGTGACGCCACCTGTGGTATGCGGCTACTAAGCCGCCGCTGCTGTGTGAGGCCTCCGGGATGATGTTATGGCAGCAATGGTAGTACTGCTCCCCACAGGTGGAGCAATGCCCGGGGCACGGTTGGTGTTGGTGGAAGTCTATGGTGCTGCATGACTAACACGGTGCAGGGCCGACCAGCAATGAAAGAAACAGGCACAAACATTAGTCTCTTTACCTTTTCCTCTTTTACTCGGCAGAAACTTAGTCCAGGGAGACCGTCACAGATGGTAAAGATGATCCGGCCGGCCTGGAAGTGCCTGGGGTGATCTTTGGCCAGTTGAGTATGAGGCCTACTCCTTAATCTTTCTCTGCTGTGTTAGGACACTGCACTTTGGGTTTGCAATTGCCCTCTTGCTGCTGGGACTTGTTGTTCGTCCCCTTTTCTGTGGGGTAGACTGCGCAGGCCCTCTCTGGTGCTTCTCTGCTGGAGTCCACACCGGGCCCTTGGGATGCAGCTGTACCTTCAGATTGCTTCTGGGACAGGGGGCTTACAGCTCTCCTGCCCTCCGGATTCAGCTACCAGGGATGGATTTTATGCCCTGGCAACTACAGACTCCGATGTCCGAGTTCCTGCTGTGCCTCTCTGCTCCCCTTGCTTCACTGGGCCAAGCTATCCCAGCTCTAGGCCCCAGTTTACAAGGCAGCACTACTCTGCGTCTGCACTCTTTCACTCCTGTCTCCAGACTAACCACCACTTCCTCCTTCCAGCCAGACTTAAGGAATGCTCCCTGAAGTTCCAGGTTCAGAGCTCCCCCTGCTGGCCGGAGGGAGAACTGTGTTGAGTGTTAACTTACTGGCCAATAGATCTCCCAATTACCTCCAGGCTCAGCATTAACCCTTTTGGGAGGGCAATGCTGTTGTGGCGACCAGGTCCTGGGGCGCCACATAAGCACGCCAAACGAGTAAGAGACATTAATATAAAGCATCCAGCCACAGGCCTACGTAAGGTTTGGGAAAGACTTGATGAATGCTATGGGTCCATAGAAGCCATTGAAAATGCTTTATATCAAAGAATTGATGGTTTTCCTAAGATAGGGCTTAAAGGTTATCAAAAACTTAAAGAACTGAGTGATTTGTTGATAGAGTTACAGGTTGCCCAGGAGGAAGGAAATTTGCCCGGATTGGCTTTCCTGGACACTGCCAGGGGAGTTAATCCGATCGTGCAGAAACTTCCTTACAACCTACAAGAAAAGTGGGTCACATGTGGTTCACGGTACAAGTAAATTCATAATGTGCCTTTTCCTCCTTTCACTGTATTTGTAAATTTTGTTGTTCAACAAGCTAAAGTTAGAAATGACCCCAGTTTTGACTTCACCCTGTCGTGTCCCACTACCCCCGGTGTCAAACTCAGTAGGACACCCGTGGCAGTCCATAAAACTAACATTGTTTCCACAGGACCTTCTCAACATGTTAGTAAGCCACCTCCAGAAGAGAACAGACCTCAAGATGTCAATAAGCAGTGTCCCCTACTCAAGAAACCACATCCTCTACTAAAATGCAGATCCTTCAGAGAGAAGTCTTTAGAGGATCGCAAAGGTTTCCTCAAGGAAAACAACATCTGCTTCAAATGCTGTGCTACAACATCACATCTCACCAGGAATTGTGAAGCTATCGTGAAATGTGCAGAATGCAGCAGCACGGATCACAATACAGCCTTACACCCTGGACCACCCCCACGAATGTTGTCACAAGCAGAGGAGCACAATGACAAGCAGAAGGATACTGACGTGGACTCCCCTGAGGTCACCTCTCAATGAACCGAGATCTGCGGAGGACTCGTAGGAGGAAGATCCTGTTCAAAAATCTGCCTTGTCCGAGTCTACCCAGCAGGCCATAGGGACAAAGCGATCAAGATATATGCAATCCTGGATGACCAGAATAACAGGTCTCTAGGCACGTCCATCTTCTTCAACAACTTCAGCATTGTAGGCCCCGGTTCTCCCTACTCCTTGAAGAAGTGTGCAGGTACTGTTGAGACGGCGGGAAGGAAAGCAACCGGATACAAAGTGGAGTCTGTAGATGGCCAGATCTGGCTATCATTACCGACTATACTGGAGTGCAATCAGATTCCCGACAACGGGTCTGAGATACTTTCACCGGAGGTAGCTACTCATCACCCCCATCTGAAGCGTATAGCTCACCTGATACCTGAGTTGGACCCAGAAGCCCCAATAGCTTTACTCTTGGGAAGAGATATACTACGAGTTCACAAGACTAGAGAATACATCAACGGCTTCCAAAACGCTCCATACGCAGAGAAGCTCGATCTTGGATGGGTCATTATAAAAGACATCTGTCTAGGAGGAGCACACAAGCCGACCTCAGTCAACTGTATGCTCACCAATACATTAGAAAATGGATGCCCGTCTCTCTTCCAGCCATGTCAGAATAGTCTGCTGGTAAAGGAGTTACCGTGCAGCACCCCTCTGCCTTGCCCTTTCTCAGTTCCTTCCAACGAAGACCACGCTTGTGAAGGGGAACAAATCCACATAGGGTGTGCAGTCTTCGACAAGACAAAGGAAGACAACAAGACAGTGATGTCCATAGAAGACAGGATGTTCTTGGACACCATGGATCGGGAAATAGTCAAAGACAAATCAAATAGTTGGGTCACACCACTACCATTTCGACCTCGGAGATGATGCCTACCAAACAACAGGGAAATGGTCTACAATCACTTCATCTCCCTCAAGCACAAACTTCAGAGGTCACATGAGACAAAAGAACACTTCTTTACCTTCATGGAGAAGATCTTACAGAACAACCACACGGAGGTTGCACCCGCACTTCAAGACTTCGAGGAGTGTTGGTACTTACCTATCTTCGGTGTGTACCATCCCAAAAAGCCAGGCCAGATAAGAGTGGTATTCGACTCGAGTGCCAAATGTGAAGACGTCTCGTTGAATGATGTCCTATTATCGGGCCCAGACCTCAAAACAGACTCCTAGAAGTACTAATCTGTTTCCGCAAGGATTCAGTGGCATTCATGGCTGACATACAACAGATGTTCCACTGTTTTCTCGTCATAGAGGAACACAGAAACTATTTGAGGTTCTTCTGGTATCGCGACAACGACCCCGATAAAGACACTGCAGAGTACAGGATGAGGGTACACATCTTCGGGAACAGTCCTTCCCCAGCAGTCGCTATCTACGGCCTCAGAAATTCCGCCAAAGAGGGTGAAGAAAAGTATGGGTCAGATGTCAGATCCTTCGTAGAAAAAGACTTCTATGTAGACGACTGCCTGAAGTCCACACCAACAACTGAGGCTGCAATCAGTCTCCTAAAAAGGGCTCAAGAAATGCTTGCTCTGTCTAATCTGAGGTTGCATAAAATTGCCTCCAACAGCCGAGAATTGATGGAAGGCTTTCCCTCTCAAGACTATTCCAACGATCTAAAGGACTTAGACCTAAGCATTGACTCCCTTCCCATGCAGCAGAGCCTAGGATTGCTTTGGGATTTGAAGACGGATGCCTTCACCTTTCAGATCAACAAAGACGAGAAACCCTTCAGGCGCAGTGGAGTTCTTTCTTTTGTGAATAGCTTGTACGACCCATTGGGGTTCGTGGCTCCAGTAACCATCCAAGGCAAGATGATGCTAAGGGACTTCACCCAAGAGACATCTGATTGGGATGACCCACTTCCAGCAGAAAAAGCAGATCTGTGGACTGAGTGGAGGAAGTCTCTTGAAGCCTTGACCGACCTTGGTGTAAAACCACCGTATGCTCCTGTGCCATCCACGGAAGTCAAAACAAAAAAACTTTGTGTCTTCTGTGACGCATCAGTCAAAGCGATCGCAGCAGTAGCATACCTCAAAACCACAGATGCGAATGAACAGAGCCACATCGGGTTCGTTATGAGCCGGACAAAACTGGCGCCACTCCGTGAACATACGATACCCAGACTTGAGCTCTGAGCTGCCGTTCTCGCGGTTAAATTGGCCGAACTTATCTCAGATGGGATGAGTCTGGAGATCAAAGACATCAAATTTTATACAGACAGCAAAGTGGTACTTGGGTATATCTGCAATGAATTGCGACGCTTCTATGTCTACGTCAGCAACCGGGTACTAAGGATAAGAAGATCCACTTGCTCTAGTCAATGGCACTACGTGTCTACCCATCACAATCCTGCAGACCACGCGACTAGATCCATTGCACCAAGTCATCTGAGAGACACTACATGGTTCACAGGTCTTGTCTTTTTGCACCGTTCGATGCCTGACATCAGAGAGTCTGATACATTCGAATTAGTGGACCCAGATGACGATGAAGAGCTTCGTCCTCAAGTGTCTGTTCTACATCTCAAGTAATCACCTCAAATCTCATCAATTCAGCAGGTTCTCGACTTGGAAGTCACTCGTTCAAGCCATCGCTTTTCTACTTCATGTACTTCAGTCCTATAAGATAACACTACCTACAAGTCAGAGACCTTGTAGAGGATGGCATCACTGCAAGCATGCATTCACCGCTTCTAATCTGGAAAGAGCTAAGATCGCAATACTGCACGTTATACAAAATGTAGCCAATGTCTTTTGGGACAGATGGAAAAGGCAGTACCTCTCCATTCTGCGAACCAGGACGAAGTGGCAGAAAGACCACTCAAACTTCAAAACTGGCGATGATGTACTTGTTAAAGACAGTAGAGCACATCGGAATGAGTGGCTACTCAGCCTAGTCACCAAACCTTTTCCCAGCAAGGATGGGAAAGTACGTAAGATAGAGGTCAGAGTGTGCTAGCTTGGGGAGAACAAACTGTTCCTCAGGCCTGCAACCGAACTTGTGTTACTGATTTCCCCAAAAGAACCAAATAGTGGCATCCGTTGATGCCAAGCGGGGAGTGTTCTGCCTTATGGCAGCCTGATAATAGTTATTCATTGCAATTCCTGTTACAACCCCTAGAGGTCGCTGTTATTGTATGAATTAATGAGTTTCTCTTTAACCCCTTCACGACCTTGGAGGGATCTATCCCTCATGGAGCGTGTCACGTTAAGCTGTTTTCAACAGCTGACATGTGTGCATGCATGTTGCGAGTGGAATCGCTTCCACTCGCAACATTTAACCCCTTAAATCTCGCTGCCAAAGTCTGGCAGCGAGATCTATATGCGCGCGGCCATGATTTTTACTTACCGCCGCCCCCACCGGAAGTCACGTGCATGATCACGTGACTTTCGGTGGTTGCCATGGTAGCACAGGGTCATGTGATGACGCCTGCAGCTATGACGTTTCACTTTCATTTTCACCCGGCCCGGAGCCGAATGAAACAGGAAGTGACCGTATCTGCTGTTTACAGCTGTGTAGCTGTGATCAGCAGATAGATCAGAGCGACCGGATTGCGGATCGCTATAGCCCCCTAGGGGGACTAGTAAAATAAAAAAAAAAGTAAAAAAAAAGTTTTAAAAAATAAAAAACAAAACAAAAAAACCTAAAAGTTCAAATCACCCCCCTTTCACCACATTGAAAATTAAAGGGTTAAAAGATAAATAAATATACACATATTTAGTATCGCCGCGTTCAGAAATGCCCGATCTATCAAAATATAAAATCAATTAATCTGATTGGTAAACGGCGTAGTGGCGAAAAAATTCCAAACGCCAAAATTACGTTTTTTGGTCGCCGCATGTTTTATGCAAAATGCAATAACAGGCGATCAAAACGTAGCATCTGTGCAAAAATGGTATCATTAAAAATGTCAGCTCAAGATGCAAAAAATAAGCTGTCACTGAGCCATAGATCCCGAAAAATGAGGACGCTACGTGTTTCGGAAAATGGCGCAAAACGTGCGCCACTTTTATTGGACAAATTTGTGAATTTTTTTTAACCCCTTAGATACAAGTAAACCTATACATGTTTGATGTCTACAAACTCGCACCGACCTGAGGCATCACATAGATACATAAGTTTTACCATATAGTGAACATGGTGAATAAAACATCCCAAAAACTATTGTGTGATCACACTTTTTTTGCAGTTTTTCCAAACTTGGAATTTTTTTGCTGTTTTCCAGTACACTATATGGTAAAACCTATGGTTTCATTTAAAAGTACAACTTGTCCCGCAAAAAACAAGCCCTCATATCGCAAGATTGACATAAAAATAAAAAAGTTACGGCTCTCGGAAGAAAAGGAGCAAAAAACAAAAACGGAAAGTGCTCGGGGGCTGAAGGGGTTAAGCTAAATGTATTCTGGGTAAGAAACGCCCCTCTGAGCACTCTGAAGATGCCTGCAGCCATTTTCTCCTTGGATTTGTTAGGAAAGGACCTGCTGATTCACCTCTCTATACATTCCCCCCTGCCTAGTGTAATCCGGTGAGCAAAGCAAATTACATTTGTTAGTGATAGAATCTTAGATGGTAGGTAGTGTAGTAAATGCATTGTACCTTAGTGTCGTCCCTGCCTTGCTTATATAGATAAGATTTTCTATGTATTGCAGCTGCAGTGACCTTTCACCTACATTCTCATAAGAACTGTATCTCATATACTGTTATGCTATGTTAAGTCTGTATTAACACTGTACTGACTGTAATCATTTTCTTGTTATAGTTTTTACCCGTATTCAACTGTATCTTGGATATACCGTATTCCATATTCATCTGTACCTGTACCTTGGATATTCCTATATTCACTGTATATTCCACGTATACTGCAATCAAGTTCACGTTACCAGCCAATAAATCAAGGCTACTGTATTCCACAGTCTGTTTATTTGAAATGTGAGCGAGGGTTTAGCTGTATGCCGGAGATTCACAGCGTTACGTGAAAGAAGGCTGAACATAAGAGGACACCGCGAGAATGGAGAACAGGTGAGAATAATTTTTTGTGGGACCCTCACTCAAGTATAAGCCAAGGGGGGCATTTATATCATTAAAAAATGGGCTGAAAAACTCGGCTTATACTCGAGTATATATGGTAATACAGTGGCACCTCGGTTTTCATTGATCTCAGTTATCGTTGGTTTCGGTTTTTGTTGATGTTTTTCACTAAAAATTTCCCTCGATTTTCGTTGATTGCCTCGGTTTTCGTCTTTTTTTTGTCTGCATGCTCATGTGACTACGCCGCTATTTTTGCAGCAACAAAGGATGATCCATGCATTTTCCTGCTCTGTGTGGCATTATGTGAGTGTCACCCTGCTTGTCAGTTGCAAAATGTATGTAAGAAATGTAAGATAAAATGTATTTATTCTTTACATTATTATTTTATATTCATTTCTTATTGTTTTTAGTATTAATCACTATCTTTATTCCCTATAAAATGTGTTTTTTGTATGTATCTTAGAGTGTCTAAGGCCTGAAACACACATCCGTGAAAATGTGTCTGTGTGGCTTCTGTGTGACCGGCGTATGCTAGCCGTGTGTGCGTTTGTAATGCCCGTGTGTGCGTGAGATTTGTAACTGATGTGTGAGTGTGTTTCCCGTGTGAAATGTCCATGTGTGTGATGTAAAATGTCGTTGATGCATACCCGCAGACAGCAGACAGAGTCGCGCGCTGAGAATGAACTCGGGTAAACTTCACCCGACTTCATTGTCATACCGCAGCTCTGTCTGTGTCGCGTACTGATTAGCGGTCACCCGTGCAGGACTCACCGGTGACCGCCAATCCCCTGAGTCACTGAAGTGAGCAGCGTGATTAGCGCTGCTGTCACTTAGGTTACCCGCGGCTAGCTGCATCCTCCACCCGAGTTCGCAACTCACCTGTGACTTCATCGCTGTCACTCGGGCGACTTGCAGTTGGAGGATCCAGCGGTGGCCGTGAGTAACCTGAGTGACGGTACAGCTGATAGCGCGGCTCACCTCAGTTGCTGCGTGGATCTGGCAGGAGCGGCGGTGTTTTTCTGCAGCTCCTGTCACCTTCATGTAGCAGAGCTGGAAGCGACGCGGGAACTCCGTGGATTACGCCGGACATGGATGGGTATTTGGGGCTTAATAAATTTGTGAACGAGGGTTTTTTTTAGTGTTTATTATTTCAAATAAAGGATTTTTCGTTGTGTGTGTTTATTTACTGTAACTTACAAATTAATCATGGAAGATGGATTATCAACAAAAACTGAGGTCTCACTATATATATTATACCAGCCCCATTGACATCCCTGTTATATTACGCCTTTGGCTGCTAATGTTTACTTCTATAGTTTTGTGATTTTCCTGAAGAAGACAACTGTGTTCTCCAAAACGCATTGAATAAATCATGATCAAGCCATCCCAGTTCCACTGTGTATGTCAACGGCAGTGCAGTCGTTTAACCCTTTCATCTCTTACCTGTTTCATGTTTACCTCTATGGAAAATAAGGTGTATGTGTACTGCATGTTCTGTAGAGTTAATGGAGTTGCGGCAGTCATTTTTGCCTCTACCACTATAGATATACTCGACAATACTATCACCCTGGAGAGTAGGGATGGAGACCCTCTCACTGGTTATCCTAGGCTAACAATTGGACTCCATTGATAAATGATCGGTGATGAATGGCATTGATGCTGACAAGTTTAGTATTGATAACGTGGCTGCAGTTTTTTAGGTCTACTCAGCCCTGCAAATATTAGAAACAGGTATGTAAACCACTCTCAAGGGGGAGATAGAATATGTAGTAAACATTAAAGCTTAATGGAGCTTGACTTAAAACAGAAGAGAAAAATTGTGGGATTTGAAGATGATATTTTGATTCCCCAATATGCAGCATAAAAATTACATATGGTTGAAAGCCCCCTTTTAATTATGGAAACAGGACGTTTTGTAAAACCTATGAGCAGAGACCATGATAATAAGGTCATTCATTTTATTAAAGATTTATGTTTCTTAGTTCCTGCAGGATATTTAAAGGTCTGCCAAGTTTATTTTCTGTAGCTTGACATTTACTCAGATATGACACGATGGCTGGCGTGAATATGTATTTAGATGGTGTGTGTTTCATTTGCATTGAAATCTGTGGCATTCATTTCTTTAGCCCAAGAGAAAAAGAGCAGATAGTAGTTACTAGTAAACATGAGACTACGGTTGTCTTCATGGGAAATTTTTGTAGTTTGCTAAAGACCTAGATTACTGTAAGGCTCATATTAGTTTAGTTTTCAGGGAATATCCTGCAGGAAATATGCTGAAAAGATTCAACCTTCAACAAGCATCAGTATGTGTGGCAGCAATAAGGTTGTGAAGGGCTCGAGGAAGCTCACTGGTTTTACCCATCATACTATGTTTCTTGTGTGGCACCTTGGTAATGAGACATCTATTCATAGGTACCACCAGTTGAACTAGCTGAAATTATTTTTCACTAAAAGTGGCAGGATTGCTTTCTAAATACTGATAGATTTCAATTGGTGTCATGACTTTCCATGCCTTTTTGCACTTCTCTTTCTTCATGTGTTCAAAACTTGTTGGTACAGATGGACAAGGTGGTTCTGGCAGTCAGGCTGGTACAAACTGGCTGACTGGCAATGTCAGTGGCAGGTACAGATACACTGTAGACGTACTGTAACACAGGTACAGGTTAGCAGGCACAGGATATGAGCACAGGATACGGGACCTGACAACTAGCTAACATGCATCTAACTGAAAAACATGTTGCTCTGGAACTTCCCCAAAGTGGGAGGGTGCGCTAAGCACTCAGTGTCTCACAACCATGGGCTGAGAGGTACTTCCAAGTCAGGGGTGGTGGCCCTTCAAGAGTCGGGAGTTCACTCTTAGTGTGCTGACAGGAGACCTGTGCAACGTGTGCAGGCCCTGGGAGCAGAGAGACATGGCGGGGACTAGAGCAGAAGCAGCTGAGCGATGAGGGCAATGAGTGTGTCTGTGCCCTTGCAACATGGATGGTTACAGTTACAGATGGTTATGAGTCGTAAAATCAGATATTATGGTCATGGTAATTAAAAAAAACATGTACACAGGATTGATCATGTAAGTTGTTTAGCAAATTGGTCTGCAGCTTTTTTTGAAAACTTTATAATAATACTTGGATACTTTGTCCGATTCTGGATTTTTTCTGACATAAACTTAAAGAGGACCTCTCTCCAAAGTTTTCATGTTGAGCTGGACAAACAATGTGATAGTGGAGCAGAGCTGCATAAAATGTTTTGTTTTTTTTCACCTCTCCTTTGAGAGGAAATTAGCATTTTAAAAATTACTTTTTATTGCATTTTTTTTGCAGTGTCGAAAAAATGCCTACTGATTGGGTTAATTATTTTTATATTTTGATAGATCTGACTATGACGGATGTGGAGATACCACAGATATCTTTATTTATTATAATAGTTGAAAAAAATGGAGATTTAATTTTTTTTTTTTAAACTTGATCTTGCCTTAGGCCAGTCTCTTGTACTATACACAGCAGTACCACAGTGTTGCTGTATATATTAAAAATCATGGTTGTCACAAACCACCGGGGGGGTCACTCAGAAATCCCCCGCGCTGGCTACCAGTACGTCACAATCGGGGGGTAACAAGTGGGGGTCACCCCTCCTTTATACCTCCCGACCGACAGAGCACGTGATGCGCTCTCTAGCGCCCCTCTTATAGTCAGGCCAATTATGGAATTGCCCGACAATAAGCAAGGAGGCCGCTATACTACTTATGCCGATTATTGAAGGGTCCCCGGTGAGAGTAGGGTATATATTCCCCCGACCTCCGCGGGCGGAATATATAAAATCTCCCCGAATCTCACTGGCCTCCCCACAATAATCCTTGGCACAAACTCGCTGCCACCAACCGATTTACGGTAACTATTAGCCGAACACACAGACGTGGGATTCAAGATCGAGATAACAGAACAGCCCAAGATTAATTATATAATTTAATCAGCCTAAAGCACACTAGAACTACAATATATACAATAGGGAATCTACAGAATATACATATGTCAGAGTACAGTTACAATCAAAGCATGGGTTACAAACAGGCATACACAGTTCCAGCAGTTACCTTGTTGCGTCTGGCCACAGGGGGGCGCTGTAGACCAGGTTTCCAGGAACTCCCTCACAGGTCTTTCCCAACCAGGCCCCCGAGCAGAAGAACACTGGAAAATGGCCGAAGTAGGGTTATCAACCTGGGCAATCCAGGTCCCCTCCTACCTTAGTGACCTCAGAGGGAGCACTGCTCCACCCCTGGCTGGAGTTATGGACAAAATCCACAACATGGAATATGGCCATAACTTGGCCTGGGAGCGTCGTAGGCGGACGCCAATGCTCTCATTGTGACAGTTATGAATTTAGCTACAGAACGAGGGGACTCATGACCTGTCTGCCAGTTCCCCATTGGCTGATATCACGCCTGGGGCATTTCCCAATGTCCTGCTCCCATAAAAAGGGGGTGCCGGCATCGTCCACATGCGGAGACACCATTTTTATGGTTGCCATATTTATCGGAAATATGGCTTGCGAGATATGAACCATTTTTTACTGGAGTCGTTCTGTCTGGCTATTTCCATAGCCTTGCTAACTAGCTAGCAGCTCCTACTACAGGGTGACGGCAGGGAGTCATCCTGTGTCCATTGTTCCCACACCACCTCATCTCCATATCACAGGACATGGCCATGGGATTTGTTGCTAAACCAGTTGTGTGAAGGAAAGGGGGGGGTGACACCAGGAGAGGGCTTCCTGACATACTTGAATATCATGATTTATCGTCATATCTCCGGATTTACCTCACAATGGTCTTCTATAAACACCAGCCACGGGCATGGCAATCCATCAGCACCTCACGATTGCATCACAAGGGTGGCTTATATGAGGATAGAACAGCGCCCCTCGCTCCACTCACAGCTTTTAGATACAGAGGAGCTCAGTAACTGACTGCAGTTTTAATGTGCTCTGTTTAAGAGGTTGTCCACTACTGGCTTACCCTTAGGATAGGTTATCACTGTCTGATCAGCTGGAGTCTGACACTACGCACCTTCTTTTATCAGCTATTCTCGACCGCTGCAGCAGGCAGCTGGAAATTCTCAGTTCCGGAGCTTTCCTGTCAACTGATAGTGGCCAAGTACTGCACATCCATCCCGTTTCCCACTCAAATCATTAGGGGGCGTATGTGCAGTACCAGGCTGGGGCCACTCTCAGAAGACGGGGCAGCTCCACAACCGAGCATTTCTGGCTGCTTGCTGCCGTGGTCGAGAACAACTGATCGGCAGAGGTGCCGGATGTTGGACCTCGGCCGATCTGACAATGATGAGTTATCGTAAGGATAAGCCATCAATGTTAAAGTAGTGGCCAACCTCTTTAATGTGATATCAGCACTGCAGCCAATACACATAGATGGGAGCAGCAGTAGGGAACCAGCACTGGATTTATTTTTAACTAGGATCTGATCATTTGAGAACCATTTTTCTAAAAGTGGAAAATCCCTTTAACAATAGATTTCTATTATTAAAGAGATCCACTACTTAACAATTCCTTATTAACTATCTAAGGCTACATTGCCACAATAAGTTTTGGTGAATTTTGATGTTGCAGAATTCCTGCACCTATTATGTAAATTAAGTTATTTCAATTTTTCATTGCCTTTTTGTGTGCGTTCTTCTACGTGCATTTTCATCATATTTTTGACGCTGATATTTGGCTTGGACAAAACTTTATTGATATACGTATGTCCAGATTACATGCGTTTTTGATGCTTTTCCACAGGGGAAACACAATAAAAACAACTGTGTTTTTTACGTGCATTTTCCCAGTATTTAACACAAGTCTATATGGAAAATCTGCACATAAAACTCAGCGCACTCGCAAGAAAAAGTGACATCTTGTGGATTTAAACCGCGCACTGATGGTAGTATATGGTGAGCAATAAAGAAGCACAGTGGGCAGGAGATTTCTATAAATCCCATCCACCTTGTTGGAGCTGTAACACACAGCGTTTTTGACATAATGAAAATGCACAGCGTCACAATCTCGCTAAATACTCATCATGAGCACACAGCCTAAGTTCCCCCATGACATAAAAAACATTTGCTTGTCTCCATTACCAGCACAAAGTAGGAAATGCAATTCCCAGTGGTCAAGTGACATTGTTAGGTCACCACAGCAGCTGCTGAGTGGCCGCTGATTGTCTGCAGCGCTCACAATTCAATCAACCAGAACAGTTCTGATACATGTGTGGTGTCGTGTGACTTAAGCGGGCTTTACACGCTACGGTATCATTGCCGATATCGCTAGCGTGCGTACCCGCCCCTATCTTTTGTGTGACACGGGCATATCGCTGCCCGTCGCGCACAAAATCGCGCACCCCCGTCACACAGACTTACCTACTCTGCGACGTCGCGTTGGCCGGCAAACCGCCTCCTTTCTAATGGGGCGGGTAGTGCGGCGTCACAGCGACGTCACACGGCAGGCGTCCAATAGAAGTGGAGGGGTGGAGATGAGCGGGACGTAAACATCCCGCCCACCTTCTTCCTTCCGCATAGCCGGTGGACGCAGGTAAGGAGATGTTCCTTGCTCCTGCGGTGTCACACACAGCGATATGTGCTGCCGCAGGAACGAGGAACAACATCGTGAATGAGCGTTAAACTATTTTTGGTTTTAGGGCGACCTCTCCACAGCAAACGATTTTGACCGCTTTTGCGATCGTTTTAGGTCGCACAAAAGTGTCACACACTGCGATATAGTTAATGACGCCGGATGTGCGTCACTAACGGCGTGACCCGACGATAAAACATTAACGATATCGTAATGTGTAAAGCCCCCTTTAGTAATGTTACTTGGCGCCCTGGAATTGCAGTGCTGACAGTACAGGTCCCTTTCTGGTAGGTAACTACGGTAATTCTTTTTTTTGTTTTGCAGGACACGTCTGGGGCAGTAGTTGAAAATCCCTTTAACTGTTAGCCCTTGTTGATTAATTGTCTTGTGTTGTCCTATTAATATGTATAGATATGTCCATTGAGACAAACTTTTTTGCAGAGGCTTGTAGTGTTGTTCTTAAAGGGGTTGATGCCTTATCCGTTGATGCCTTATCTGTATTATACATAATCAATATGAGAACGATGGAAGTCTGACAATTGGTATCCTCCCCGATCCGTTGGATTCCTCTTCGGTGTTTGCAGGACATAAGTAATGAGACAGAACACAGCAGCCCACTACATTGTTTAGTGACCACTGATGGGCCTTGTAGCTTATCTCTTATTTACTAGACAGTCTAGGGGGCTGCAGTATTCTGCTCACTCTGTACATTGTTTAAATCTACCAACCGCCCGGGCAAATTTGATATGATCAATGGGGGAGAGTGTTGGACTCCTCTTAACTCATATAAATGACTTATATCATATAGATGACATATATCATATTGATGCCCTATTTCTCATATTGATCACCAATCTCGTAGAATTTTAGTCCTAGACAACCACTTTAGGCTTCTGCCACACTCACGTGAAATTCACGCACGTGCTGAGAGACACGTATTTTCCCTGCGTGTTGCGTGCAGGTAAGTACGTGTCTCTGGTACGTGCAGGCCACATGTGTTCTACGTGTGTTATCCGCGATAGCACACGTAGAACCGGTAATTATCATACTCACCTGGTCCTTCCTGCTGTCCGCGCTGCTGTCCGTGGTGCTGATCCTCGGTCTCCAGCCCTCCCGTCTCCCCGCTGCTGCTGCTGCCAGGCAGTGAAGTGAATATTCAATGAGAATAATGAGCGGCGGTCGGCAGCAAGAGGCAGCAGCGGCAGAGACAGGAGGGCTGGAGAAGGTGAGTTAATGTTTTGTTTTTTTTTCAATGACATGTGTGTTTTCTCCGGCGCGTGTCACACGGGACCGCATCCACACTACACCCGTGTGGTGCGGGTGCGGGCCGTGTGACACCCGTGCTGCCGGTGAAAAAACGGACATGTCAGCGCTTTCAAAAACGCACACACGTACAAACGCACACGGACACACGTTCCGTGTGGTTTTACGTGTGTGTGCCTGCTACAATAGGGTAGCATTGCTGTACGTGTCTCCGTGCCGCCGGTACGTGTAAAAAATGACAAACACGTGCCGGCGGCACGGATGTGTGGCGCTAGCCTTAAAGGCAGTATGGCATAAACTGAAAGAATATACTTTTCTTTTATCTGTAATAAGTCAATAAAGCATACCTCATAATGACTATATTAGTAACACAACGATAACACGCTCAAGAATGAGAAATTATTTTAAAACGATATATTTTTTGACTTGCAAAACTTATTGCACCACTAGATGGCAGTAAAGGAACATGTAATCAACATTCTTGTTTTCTCTTTTCCTTTTTTATTAGACTGCAGAAGCAAATCAAGGCCTGTCTTATATTGGATGGTGCCATGTGCGAGGCTCAATATTACTGTACTCCTTACAGTGTTCAAATGTGCAATTTTTTTTTCACACCTTTGTAGCTTTTTTTTTATAGTGATTATTAATACTTTTGGAAAATTTGTTAACAAAAATTATGACAAAAACCACAAAGTTGACGTGAATAAACCACAACTTTAATGTAAATAATATATTGATAAGGTTTATACAAGCTAGCTTAAAAAACATTGATCTTACTCAGGCCCTAATTCATCAAAGGAATTATGCTAGAATTGTACTAGTGTATAACACTTTTGAAAAGTCACCAAATTTTTGCGTAACGTGGTGTTGTGCAAAAATGTTATGATTTTGGTATTTTTACACTAGTTTTGGCCAGCTCAGTAAAAATTGTGAAAACTGGGGCGGGACAGGGGTACAACAGGGTGTGGTGACACCTGGTGATGTAATTCATGATGAGCTGTGGTGTGCCTACTGGAGGAAGATTTTTAGTGAAGCGCACGGAAGCAGATACCACTTTTTAGATGTGCTCTATTCATTAAAACGCGTGCAGCTATTAAGGAATCGGGCAATACCTCCTCATCAATTTTGTGTGAATAACATCGGTCATGATGAATTGGGCCTTAATATTTGAAATTAAACTATACAGTCATGGAACCTTAGAAGCGCTAATTCTGGGGTGGCTGCGGGTTGATATTTTTTGGCTGGGAAGGGGCCAATATCCATGGACCTTCCCAGCCTGATATGAGCCCAAGGCTCTCTGCATTACCTTGGCTCTTTATCAGAAATAAGGGGGACCCCACTCAATTTTTTTCATTTATTTATTAACAAGTACAGTAAACTACACACGCAAGGCACTAGTTATATAGCTGATGGATAAATGTGCCTTGCATGTATAGTTTACTGTACTTGTTAATAAATAAATAAATGAAAAAAAATAAGGCAGGGTTTCCCCTATTTTTGATAACCAGCCAAGGTAAAGCAGACAGCTGTGAGCTTTTATTAGAGAAGGTATATGGTTATTTGGCGTTTCCCAGTCAAAAAATAGGACCCCACAGCTTCCCCCAGAATTGGCGCAACCATTAGATGAGACAATTCTGGCACTTTGCTTGGCTCTTCCTGACTACCATGCTGCAGTGCCAATAGGAGTAATATTTTTGAGGGTTGATGTCAGCTGTGTAATGTCAGCTGGCATCAAGCCCTGTGGTTAGTAATGGAGCGGTGTCTATCAGACACCCCCATTACTTGTTCATCAAGGTAAAAGAAAAAAAGCCCCACTAACTCTTGCCTTGGTTCACCAATCCGAAGTAGTTCACCCAATCCGACGTAGTCCACAAATGAGAAGGTGAAAGACATAAAAAGAGAGAAATAAAAACAACATACTTTCCCTCGTTCACCAATTTATTATTAAAAAAATCCCTGAACCTTCGACATCCTTCACGGCGTTACAATGACGTACACTGATTCTGTAGTACAACCTATGGAGCCTTATCCTAAGAACGACACTTCATAGGTCACTCCCGGTAAGGCTGTGATCTGTAATACCTGGTGACTGTGACTAGCGGTAATGATGTCAGTAATGTTACTGCTCATCACCACTTTCACAGAGGGCAGTGCGAGACCCAAAATGTGTCATGGGTGGTGACCTCACTAACTCAGTAACATCACCATTCGTTAGACATTCTGGTTCTCATGCTGCCCTCTGTGTGACGCGGTGAGAGTGGTAACATTACTGATGTCATCACCGCTCTTCACAATTGCTGGGTATTGCAGAGCACAGGTTGACTGTAAGTTACCTGTGAATTATTGTTCTCACAACAAAGCTCCATAGGTTGTACTCAGAATCGGGAAATGTCATGTAAATGCCATGGATTATGTTGAAGCTGTGGGTTTATTTGTTTTTTAATAATAAATTGGTGAATGATTTAGTCACTTGTTTTGATTTATTTACCTCGCTTTATGTCTTTCAAGTTTGCATTTATGGACTACGTCAGAATTGGTGGAATACTTTGGAACTGCATGGCCTTTTTTTTAATAAATTGGTGAACCAGGGCAAGAGTAGGGGAGTGCTTTTTAAAAAAAAATGTATTTTTATGTGTGTTTTATTATCTTTATAACTACTGGGTTAGTAATGTTTTTGATAGCTATTACTAACCCCTGGTCTTGATGCCAGCATACATTACACAACTGACATCAACTCCTAAAAATATTACCCTGGTTGACACCGCTCCAAGGCAATCGGGAAGACCTGAGGTGCCAATTCTGGGGCAGCTGTGGGCTGGTATTTTTAGGCTGGAGGGGGGGGAATAACTTTAGGCCTTCCGAGCCTTATAATACCAGCCCACAGCTATCTGCTTTAATCTTGGCTGGTTATCAAAAATAGGCTGGATCCTATGTCTTTTTTTAATTATTCATTTATTATGTTAAACAAGGCTAAAACACCCTTTAGTGCCAAATAAAAGACACAAAAGGTGCAAGTGTACAATATGTAGGGTTGTGGGACATTGCTTTGGTCAACTTCCTGTTTCTTCTGCTTGCTGTCTTTCCACCAACGTTTGGGCTCATTCACATGACCGTTCCGTTTGTCCTGGTCAGTTCCTGTTTTTTTGCGGACCCACGGACAGGACCATCTTTTCAATGTCTTTTGTGTAGGATCGGATGGTACACGGAAGAACTTCCATCCATCGGATGCCGTATGTCCGTTCCGTTATATAGAACATGTCCTATTCTGTTCCGAAATAACGGACCGTGACTCAATACAAGTCAATTGGTCCGCAAAATCCCCGGAAGCCACACGGAAGCACTTCCGTGTGACTTCTGTCGGGTGCCCGTGCAGTCTGTGTCCCGCTCCAGCCCCAGCCCCACGGCTGCCCGCACTGCAGTGTCAGCAGCTGCCCACACTGTAGTGTGTCCGCAGCTGCCCGCACAGCAGTGTCAGCAGCCGCGGGGATGACAAGCGCTGTTGTCAGGAGGTTAGTAAAGTTCATTACCTGCGGTGATGAAGTCTTGCACTCCTGACGTCAGCGCTCGTCACTTTCTTCCATGCCCACCGCTTGTCACATCACCTCTCGCTGTCGAGCCGAGACTGTGACTAGCGGTGACGTCACGGGCCGCTCGCGATACTTGGTTTTTGAAGGCGGTGGTCATTGAACTCAGTTACAGCGCTGCTGTCAGGAGTTCAGCGATTACCGCAGGTAATGTACCTCGCTAACCTCCTGACAGCAGCACTCGTCATCCCCTGCAGTGACCTGGGATGACCTATTGATGTTAGCTCAGGTCACTGCACGGCTCTTCCAGCCAATGGGGAACATTCTGTTCTTCATTCTTCATTGACTGGGACATTGACTATGGTATGGATCGTCGTGGGACCCCCTTGGATTAACCAGACCTGGATTTATTTTTCTTTCTAATAAATTAGTGAAAGAGGGAATGTGTTGGGGAGTGCTTTTTCAAATAAAAATGTGTTTGTTGTTTATATCTTTTTTATTACTGACTGAGTTAGGGATGTCGGGTATCTGATAGACGCCTGACATCACTAACCCCAGGGCTTGATGCCAGGTGACATTACACATCTGGCATCAACCCCATATATTACCCTGTTTGCCACCGCACCAGGGCAATGGGATGAGATGGGACGAAGCACCAGGATTGGCGCATCAAATGGATGTGCCACTTCTGGGGCGCTGTAGTCTGCTATTTTTAGGCTGGGGAGTGTCCAATAACAGTGGACCTCCCTAGTCTGAGAATACCAGACCACAGCTGTCCGCTTTACCTTGGCTGGTGATCCAATTTGGGGGCGGACCCTGTGTTTTTTGTTTTAAATTATTTATTTAATTTAAAATAGTGTGGAGTGCCCTCTGTTTTGGATTACCAGCCAAGATAAAGCTGCCAGCTGTGGTCTGCAGCTGTTTGCTTTACCCTAGCTGGCTACAAAAAATAGGGGGATCCCATGTCATTATTTTTTTATTTTTTGGCTAAATACAAGGCTAAGCACCCTTTAGTGCCACATGAACGTCACAAAAGGGTGCCAGCTTAGAATATGCAGGGAGGTGGGACATTACATATGTCTTTCTCATCTATCTATCTATCTATCTATCTATCTATCTATCCCTCTATTCATTCATTCATTCATCCCTCTATCTCTCTGTCTCTATATCTATCTATCCATCTCTATATCTGCTCATCTATTTATCTTTCATGCTGCTTCCGTTTTTTGCGGTCCGCAAAAAAAACGGAAGGCACACGGATGACACACGGACCGTATACGGAATGGAACGGATGTCACACGAGTTCCACATGGATGAATCCGTGAAAAAAACTGACCGTTTTTGTGGCCCGCAAAAACGGAACGGTCATGTGAATGTAGCCATAGACTATGTCCACACTTTGCACTTTTTATGCAGCCAAAACCTGCTCTCTTGGCAGTAACAAAGCTGCTTCTAAGGCCGGCTTCACACTTGCGATTAACTCGCACGAGTGCAATGCGAGAAAATCTCGCATTGCACTCGGACCCTTGTTAATCAATGAGGCAGCTCCTATCTGCTCTTTGTTTCTCAGTCCAAATCGGACTGAGAAAAAAATCACAGCATGCTGCGTTTTGGTGAATTTCTCGCATGAGTCTCTTCAATGCAAGTCTAATGGTGCGTGAAAATAAAAGGATGTCACACGGACTGCAAATGGACCATCAAAGTAACATCTGTTTTTCTCAATACATTTCACACATGTAGCAGAGAACACTGTAAATGCTCCTGTACATAACAGTACATGAATAGCAGCTGCTGAGGGTAAAAACTGATTGCACACTGACAGCACACTGACAGCACTCTGATGAAATGTGAGAAGAAATCATCCAACTTTCTAGCATGAGAATCGGACCGATTTTACACTCGCAAGTGTGATTCCAGCCTAAAAAGCAGGTTTTCCTGTGTTTTTGCTGCGTTTATTTGGCTGCATTGTGGTGTGTCATTTGGCTACAGTACATGTTTAAATAAAGTTAGTTGCGTTCACCACAAAAACAACAAGAAGCCAGCTGTTGCAGCGGTTTTGCACTTTCTCATTTGGGGGAAAAATGCTGCAAAAATGAGAGAATTAACATGCTGCTTATTTCAAGAACGCAGCAGTTTATCATTTCAGTAAGGGGAAAAAAGCAATTGTATGCATGAGATTTCTGGAATCTCACAGGCTTTGCTGGAACTGTAAAAAGCATAAAACTCATGAAAAAACACTGTAAAAAAATGCTGACATAGCCTTATTAAGCCATAAATGCATGGGTCAAAAACACAGCAAAAATTCACGTAGCAGAACCGCAGCAAAACTGCTTCAAAAACGCATGTGCGCAGAGATGCAAGATTCATGTGGAATTTTAACTGTGTGAAAGTCTGGACAAATACTAATTGTGTGCACATACCCTCTTTTTATGTCTTTCAGGTTCCTACTATATTTGTGGACTTTGTCAAATTTGGTGGACTACTTCAGAGCTGCATGGCTTTTTTTTTTTAAAGAAATTGGTGAATCAGGCCAAGAGTTAGATAGTATTTTCTAAAATAAAATATTTTTCTGTGTGTTTTATTATGTATATATTTACTGAGTTAGTAATGCGGGTTTCTGATAGACACCACTCCATTACTAACCCCTAGGCTTGATGCCAGCTAACGCTAAACAGCTGACATCGGCCTCATAAAACATTACCCCGCTTGCCATCGCACCAGGGCAATCAGTAAGAGCCGGGCAAAGCGCCAGAATGGGCGCATCTAATATGATGTGCCAATTCTGGGGAGGCTGGGGGCTGGTACTTTTAAGCTGCCAAATGTCAAAAAACCATGGACCTTTCCAGCCTGATAATAAAAGCCTGCAGTTGTCTTCTTTACCTTGGCTAGTTATCAAAAATAGGGCGGACGCTATATAATGTTTTAAAATTATTTATTAGGTTAAACGAGGCTAAAAATGCCCTTTAGTGCCACATGAAAAGCACTAAAGGGTGCAAGTGTAGAAACCTTACTCTTATCTAAGCTCTCCTTCCTACATCAACTCTCCTTGAACTGCTTTCATGGAGAGTGTGCCGAGCATCACACCCTGGGTTTCATAAAAGACCTGATGACACAATGCAGCCGGCCAATCCAAGTAATGCCAGTAGCTAACATGGCTCCGTCATTACCTTCTGTGGCTGAAAATCCCCTCCTATATATTGGCTGTTTAGCAGCCGCAAAACTTTTGGGGCAGGGACTCAAGCATGGTGCTCAAGTATCCGCGATACTCGGTCTAGTCACGAGAGTATCCGAGCACCTCTATGCTCGATTGAGTATTGGGCAGCATGGTCTGCTAACAAGTAATAGACATTTCACTTAGTGACATCAAAGTCTTAGCAACAAGAGATTTGGGCATTAAAGTATGAAAGAAGTAGGAAGTAGGAAACACTCGCAGACTGTCTGCCACAAAAGGGAATTCATAGTAGAGACAGCTAACATGAAATGTAGCAAAAGGGGCATTATCATTTTGCTCGTCTCTTTTTGTATGTGTAAACCCTGGTATTAAAAAGGTGTCAAGCAAAATTAATATTTGTAATCATTCATTATGTTCAGCAAACGTCTGAGAAAATGTACTGTACTATGATGTAACTAAAGCCTGCTTTACACTTTACAATTAATCGTGCGATCGCATTTGCGATCGCACCCGCCCCCATCGCTTGTGCGGCACGGGCAATTTGTTGCCCGTGTCGCACAATGCTGTAACCCCCCGTCACACGTACTTACCTTCCAAACGACGTTGCTGTGGGCGGCGAACATCCACTTCCTGAAGGGGGAAAGACGTTCGGCGTCACAGCGACGTCACACAGCGGCCGGCCAATAGAAGCGGAGGGGCGGAGATGAGCGGGACGTAAACATACCGCCCACCTCCTTCCTTCCGCATTGCCGGTGGGATGCAGGTAAGCTGCAGTTCATCGTTCCCGGGGTGTCACACGGAGCGATGTGTGCTGCCTCGGGTACGATGAACAACAGGACATACGATTTTTAGAAAATGAGCGATGTGTCAGCGATGAAGAGAAGGTGAGAATTTCTGCTCGTTCATAGCTGTCCCACGCTACGATATTACTAACGATGTCGGATGTGCGTCACTTACGTCGTGACCCCGCCGAAATATATCGTAGCGTGTAAAGCCCGCTTAAGAAAAATTCCCTTAGCTGAACATTGAGCAGTGAATATTTTGCGGTAGATAAATTTGGGTTTTTGACACTTGTTTTGAAAAGTGAAAAAGCTGGATCACCTTTTTTTTATTTGTTTTTTTATTCCCTGTATGTAGTCTTGTTAGTAGTGATGGGCAGACCCGGACTGTAAAAGTCCAGGTCCGCGCGGGTTCAAAAGAACCCGAGCACCAACCCTAGGCCTGCAGTTCTCAGGGAACTCTGAGTAATGATCCAGGTCTGGCCAACCAGGTAATCAAGAAAAAAAAAAAAATCCAAGAAAAAAGAAAGAAAATAAGAATAAACAAGCGCTTTATACTTACTGGTCTCTGCCGGCTGTACACTGCTTCCAGGTCGCTCACTCTACTTCTGTGGCCGCTCATTATCTACAGGCATATGCGTTGCTTCCCTCACCCACTGGCAGTCCCAGCATCTTTGATTGATTGCAGTCAGACAGCGCCCCCAGCCTGTGTGACAGTGTGTAACTGCAACCAATCAGAGACGCTGTCTTTGCATCTAGATTGGTGTAAAAATAAATAAATAAAAACATTTGTGTAGGATCCCCCCATATTATGATATCCTGCCATGATATAGCATATGGCCACAGGCTGCAGCCCCCAGCCGTGTGCTTATTATCCTGGCTGGGTATGAAAATAAGAAGAAGCATGCAGCTTTTTTTTTTTTTTTTTTACTGCGTGACAAGTACCTACCGTGTTTCACCAAAAATAAGACCTACCCCAAAAATAAGACCTACCCCAAAAATAAGCCGTATCATTATTTTACAAGCTTTTTAGAATATGCTTGAAATATAAGCCCTGCTCCAAAAATAAACCCTAGTTACAGTCAGGACTGGCTTTGGGGGGGGGGGGGAATTTATGAATTGCCTAGGGCCCCCACTCTCTTGAAGGTTCCACCATTTCCATTCTGAGTCTAAAACTGGTTACGAACCTTTGTTGACATCATGGTCATGTGACCATGATGTCACCAAAGGTCTTTTAACTGCAGGAGTCTAGAAGAACTGAAGAGTAGACAGACTGGTATGTACCACATGTGCAGTGTGTATATTTACATGTGTATGTGTGATGACATGCTTAGATTTGAATATATAAACCAGTTTTTATATGCTATTATTTGTTGGACAGAGTGTTATTGACCTCACATAGTTTCTGCTTTATATTAAATTTAAGGCACGTATGACATGGTACTACACTGACCGTAGTGTGTCAGGACTTAAAATATTTTACTCTTTCATATAAACTGGCAATCTATGTTATATATGTGTCCATATATATTTTGCAAAATAATTGCACTTACATCTCCAATTTCTTGTGTGTTTTCTGGGCTTGTCCTTGGTTTATCCTTGAAATACCTTGTCTCAATGTATTTTTATTACATAATGGGATTTCATGTTGTAATTGTATCAATGAAGGATTTTGTATTTTTAATATAAAAATACTGTACGCCAATTTGTGGTCACACACAGGCTTATTTACTGTATGAGTTTATTACCAGACTTTTTTTGCCCATAATTATCCTGTTTCCCTGAAAATAAGACCTACTCCGAAAATAAGCCCTAGCAGGATATTTCAGCCTCTTTGGAGTAGGCTAGAAATATAAGCCCCACTCTATAAATAAGCCCTGGTTGCATTACTCAAACTAACAATGTCCTTAAATACTGCTTGTGCAGCTTTATTTCAGGATATGTAACTTTTATCGTCCCCTTGTGTTGATCTAAGCCCCGGCTAATTAAATTAATGAATATTCACCCTCTTCCCGCCCACAACTCTGAACCTTGCATGTGCAATCACACTCTATACCTGATGTACTGTATCAGTATCCAAGGTACGCACCACAATCCTCGGTGTCTCTCCTGGGCTGACAGTGACAGCTGCATAGAAATACACGCTGTCCCTCTCAGATCAGGAGTGCCGCCGAGGAGTGCAGTGAGAATGCGCCGGCTAATTAAGTGAATGAATGAATGAATATTCAGCCTCATCCCCCCGTAATCCCGCCCACCGCTCTGAGTCCTGAACGGTGACCCGCTCTCTGCCTGCTGTATTACCGGTACTGCCAGCCCTAGGATCGCATCGCTATCCTCAGCTGAGTGTAACAGCGTGTATGTCTATGCAGCTGTTACACTCAGCTGAGGAGAGTCACCGAATAGTGAGATGCGATCCTCGGGCCTGCAGTACAAGTAATACAAAAAGAAAGGAATAATGCACTCCTCTAATTATGTGCACTGAAGAAAATGAATATATCCATTGAAAGATAATCTTCGACACAAATATGATGAGACAGAATAGTCCAAGCTAAATTTGGATTTTATTAACATTGAGAGGCAAAACAGAAAAAAACATCTCCACGTTTCGGCACGGAGGTCTTTATCAACGGTAATCTGCGTAAAGGATACATGTATAAATCAAATAAGTATAAAGGAGGTACTCTTCAAATGATACAAAATCAATTACAGCCACATCGATCACAATGGAAAATCAGAATTTTTAGTCGATTCATCATAAATTCTATACATATATTATATAATTAGAGAGGAAAATAAATGACGGATCAGGGTTTTGTTGGAAGACATTAATCCTCTGAGTGGCGCTGATATGACAGTCACAGACAGTCTTCTATGCCATCCATGATCATGCTGAACTCAATGTTCCTGCCCTCGTCAAATCGCAGATGTTGCACAGTTTGAGGCCTATCAAGTACCAGCATGGGAGACTGGCCGGAAATCCCCGATTTGGTAATATAATAGGCATAGATTGCCAGGTGCCCATGCAGGGCTCAGAGCAGTGGGTGTGATTATGGCGGGATGAGGTTGAATATTCATTCACTTAATTACAATCCGTATATCCAGAAGAAAAAATATGAAGGATGGCACTCACCATAGCATAAAAACTTGTCTTTAATATATTTAAAGCATTAAAACACAGCAGGTGGGGATCTGGATGCGGGCCACAGGAAGGAGTTTTTATGCTAGGGTGAGTGCCATCTTTCATATTTTTTCTTCTGGATCTATACGGATTGTCATAAATCTTGCAATCTGAGGCTGTGCATCACTATATAGCAATGAACACTCATGTTTTTCCTATACCTCCAATTTACCTCCTCATTATAGGTGGGCTAGATTCAGTGGTGCAGAACCTCTCTTCAATTCATTCACTTAACCCCTTCATGACTGGCCGATTTTGTGCTTTCCGTTTTTTTTTATCGCCATTCTTCTTCTAACGACGTAACTTTTTATTTTTCAGTCAATCTTGCCATATCAGGGCTTGTTGTTTGCGGAACGATCCTTAATTTTAAATGAAACCATGAATTTTACCATATAGTGTACTTGGAAATGGCAAAAAATTCTAAATGCACAAAAATTGCAAAAAAAAGTGCAATTGCACTATTTTGTTTTAGATATTTTATTCACAGTGTCCACTATATGGTAAAACTGATATGTTGCTCTGATGCCTCAGGTTGGTGCGAGTTCGTAGACACCAAACATGAATAGGTTTACTTTTATCTAAGGAATTAAAAAAATTAGATATTTGTCCGAAAAAAGTAGCGTACATTTTGTGCCATTTTCCGCAACCCATAGCGTTCTCATTTTTCGAGATCTATGGCTCAGTGACAGCTTATTTTTTGCATCTAGAGCTGAAGTTTGTCTGTTTGTTTTAATGTTTTGTTTATTGAAGCAAAAGAAGATAATAATTCACATACATCAGAAATCACAGTCTTAGCTAATACAATAACATTCGCATCAGCTGCTTCCCGTATTAACTCTATGACTCAAATTACTCATGTAAAAGACTGAACCATCGGGTACTGGGGAAGCCCGAATTAATTTAGTAGCCTGGTTTCTGTATTAAGCTGCAACATTTTTAACAACAAGTTCAAAGGAACAAGAAGTAGGGGGGGAGCTAGAATCTAGTTGAGCGAATTTTATCGCCTGAAATTCAGTTCCATAATTAGAGTTAGAGGGTTTAAGAGACAATAGGAAAGGGGGGAGAGAAGGAAAGGAAAGAAGAAAGGAGAGGATTTTGGTCCTAGATCCGATCAGTCCGTGATAAGAATTATTAGACAGCTGTCACTCATCTCAATGGAGGGGGGTGAGGGGTGGCTCGTAAACCCCTATGCTGCCTTCTGCGAAGTCACTACTGAAAATTAAATTGAAAAAGTTCAGTACTCTTAGTGCGTTATCCTTCCCCTCTCTTCCTCTGACAAAACCTGATTGTTCTGGGGAGATGAGATCCGGGAGAATATCTGCCACACGGTTGGCGATTAAACTAGCATATATCTTTAGGTCCACATTCAAAAGTGAGATGGGCCTATAGTTTCCACAGCACTCTGGGTCCTTCCCATCTTTATGTATTAATGATATATGTGCCTCTAGTGCTTGTTTGGGTATAGGGTCGCCAAGTAGAAGAGCGTTGCATGAAGCTAAGAGATGATCAAAATCAAATCAAAATCTTTTATTTTTATATAGCGCTAACATATTCCGCAGCGCTTTACATACATCAGGAACACTGTCCCCATTGGGGCTCACAATCTAAAGTCCCTATCTGTATGTCTTTCGAGCCCCCAAAATATCAAAGAATTTCTTGTAATAGATAATGGGAAGGCCATCTGGACCTGGAGCCTTTCCCACGGGGCTCTTGGACAGGATGGACTGAACCTCCGCCCGGGAGAACGGTTTTTCTAAGGACGCCTGTTGTGTTTTAGAGAGTTTCGAAAGATTTAATTTAGTTAAGTAGTTTTGTATATCACATTTCCCCTTATCTCTCTCTACTGCCGACTCTTCCGGTCGAATTTGGTATAAATTTTTATAAAAGCGAAGGAATTCTTCCGATATTTGAGAATAGTACCCCTGTCCCTCGCGCAGCGCCAGCATTGATCTGAGTTGAAGGAGCTCCAAGTACTAGACGAGGTGGGAACAATGTACCACCTCGTAATCACTTTAAATGAATTCTCTTGAACTCTCACACAACATGACGGACCGTGTGAGGCATTGTAAATTTGGTTTGTTTGTAAATCAGTAAATGTAGAACTCAGGTCCCTTTCCCATCTTAGTATATATGCTCTCTTTACCACCAGTTTTTTTGTAAGCAGGGTATGGTATAAGTTAGAAAGAATTTTCCTGGAAGCCCGGGTTCGCATGCAATAAGATTCGAATGCAGTTAAAGGTCTGTCGAGATGAGTATGAGGTAATAATGGCTGAATCACATGTTTTAACTTTGTATGATGAAGAAACGTGAGCTTAGAGAGGCCTGGGTTCATACCCATCTCCCGTTCAGATATCAGAGAGCCGTCCACCAGAAGATCAGCTAACGGAGCATTCACCTTGGTCAGAAATGGGGATTTCGTGGACGCGGCCTGGTTTACATCGGCATCTAAGATGTCGGAAACTTGGGTTAAAGGGGAGAGTGGCGGAGCCAATATCTCACTATTTTCCTTCCATTTGTGCAAGAGAGTTCTCGTAAGCTCATTTGTGAAGGATCTTTTATCCCTCTGATTAGCAGGGGAAAGTAGCATAGCTCGCAGAGATGTGGGGGCTAGGTATTCTTCTATAGAAATCCATAATTTAGTCGGTGGGCGTCTAATCCAGTCTATCGTTCTAGAGAGGACCGCGGCATGATAATAAAGTGTTATATTGGGTAATCCCATGCCCCCCCTGTCCCTTGGTAAACTCAGTGTTTGAAAGTTGATTCTCGGTTTATGTTTGTGCCAGACATAGTTGGATATTAAAGAGTTACACTTAGAAAGAAAAGATGTTGGAATTGGTATGGGTAGCATTTGAAAAAGGTAAATAAACTTAGGAAGTATAATGCTTTTAATTAAATTTTTCCGACCTATCCACGAGAGGAAGGGAGCCTTCCATGAGGCTATATGTGCAGAAAGTGTAGGAAGAAGGGGCTTGTAATTGAGATCAAATAGGGATTTGAAGGTTTTCCCCAACTTAATGCCTAAATATGTTATGTGACTATTTGGCCACCTAAAGGGGAACGAATTTTGGAGAGATTTAGTGACTTTGCTGGCGAGGTTAATACTTAATGCTTCTGATTTTGATAGGTTAATTTTGAAGTTAGACCATCGGCCATACTCCTCTAATATTCCCTGTAAATTGAACCCCTCAATGTCCCGGTCCTGTTGAATGGAGGCTAGCAAAGGCTCCATGACCAGGACAAAGAGTAAGGGGGACAAGGGGCAACCCTGCCTTGTACCATTTTTAATATCAAAAGGGTCGGTGAGGGTATTATTTATTTTAATCCTGGCCGTGGGTGATGTGTACATCTGAAGTATTGCGCTTATGGTATCTGGTGGGAAATGAAAGGCCTCCAACGTTCCCCGCAAGAATTTCCAGTACACCCTGTCAAACGCCTTCTCGGCATCCGTTCCCAGCAGCACTAGAGGCAGCTTATGGATCCTGGCGTATTGCATCAAGTTCAGTACTCTTAGTGCGTTATCCTTCCCCTCTCTTCCTCTGACAAAACCTGATTGTTCTGGGGAGATGAGATCCGGGAGAATATCTGCCACACGGTTGGCGATTAAACTAGCATATATCTTTAGGTCCACATTCAAAAGTGAGATGGGCCTATAGTTTCCACAGCACTCTGGGTCCTTCCCATCTTTATGTATTAATGATATATGTGCCTCTAGTGCTTGTTTGGGTATAGGGTCGCCAAGTAGAAGAGCGTTGCATGAAGCTAAGAGATGATCCCCCAAAATATCAAAGAATTTCTTGTAATAGATAATGGGAAGGCCATCTGGACCTGGAGCCTTTCCCACGGGGCTCTTGGACAGGATGGACTGAACCTCCGCCCGGGAGAACGGTTTTTCTAAGGACGCCTGTTGTGTTTTAGAGAGTTTCGAAAGATTTAATTTAGTTAAGTAGTTTTGTATATCACATTTCCCCTTATCTCTCTCTACTGCCGACTCTTCCGGTCGAATTTGGTATAAATTTTTATAAAAGCGAAGGAATTCTTCCGATATTTGAGAATAGTCTTGCGTACGGTGGCCCTGTGAGGTTTTAATTGCATGTATGAACGTGCGAGCCTGTCTTTTTTTTATCATGGACATCATAAGTTTAGAGGCCTTATCCCCATGTAGGAACATACGATTCCTCCAACTGAGATAGAACTTAGCCGACTGTTTATTGAGTATATCTCTCAGTTCAATCCGCTTCGCAGTCAATTGTTCTAATGTCTGTTGGGAAAGAGACTTCTTATGCTGAGCCTCCAACGTCGCTATCTCAGCATACAGAGTCTGCAAGAACAAATTCCTCTGCTTGTTGAGATGTGAGGAGATGGAGATCAGTTCTCCCCTAATGACCGTCTTATGTGCTTCCCACAACAACGGGGCCGCAATATCTGGTGCCTTGTTCTCTGCAAAGTAATTACGGAGACATTCAGATATGCGTTTCTTATTTTCTTCCGAGGAGAGAATTGACTCATTCAATCTCCACGTACGATGTAGCCAATACGGCCTCAGGAGTGAGAAACTAGCTGCAACATAAGCATGGTCAGAGTAGGGCGTTGATTGGATCTCTGAATCGTTTACATTGGGTAATAGGTGTCTAGGTAGAAAAATGTAGTCTAGTCTGTGGTATGATTTATGAGGATTCGAGAAGAATGTGAAATCTTTTACTGTGGGGTGTTGGTAGCGCCAGATGTCTATTAGAGAGAGGGATTGGAGAGAGCATTTAATCCGAGATAGGTCCTTTAAAGAGAGGTGACTTCTCCTTGCAGTGGAGTCTAATTTGGGCTCCATAGCCACATTAAAGTCACCGCACAATATTGGAGTACCTTCTGAGAAATTGCCGAATTTTTTGAGCGTGGACAACAACCATCGAATCTGTTTGACATTTGGGGCATATACATTCCCTAAGGTTACCATAGAGCCCGCCAACATACCCTTGACGAAAATATATCGACCCTCAGGGTCAGTAGCGATATCTTGAGCTAGAAAGGGTATATCCTTAGCGAGCGCTATGGAAACTCCTCTAGAGCCTTTGCTTGTGGAGGGGGCGTGAAACCAAGTGTTGTAGTGTGCTTTGGTAAAGCTTGGGATTTTGCTTTCACGAAAATGCGTTTCTTGGAAGAATATCATATCAGCATGCCTCTTTTTTAGGCTATGCAAGGTCTGTGACCTTTGTACAGGGGAGTTCAGGCCATGTGCATTAAGGCTTATTACCGTAAATACCTTATGATGTGACGCCATGTTGGTGTAAACGGAAGGACAATCTGTTCTTTTCACGTCGGGGTGATTGGACCGGACCTATGACCAATGAGAGAGTGAAGAAGACAGAGAGACTGGGGAGTAGAAAAAGGTTTAAAGAAGAACAAGGTATTAGTATCAACATTTTCAACTATTTGAAATTCAAACAAAAAAGAGTGTGCCTTAAGAGGGAGCAAAAAGTGCAAAACCCCTGTAATAACTTCATATTTTAGGCTAGCATAATCAGTTAGAGATATCAGAAGACCCAATCAGGAAACCCCTTCAAGGGGGCTCGCCTCCAGAGTTCATCTGCAGTTTCTTCGCCGCTTTGCGCCGTGATCTGTGGGTCTTCGGGGTAAGACTATGCCATGGGGCTGGATCAGGAAGCAATTGCAGTGTAGCCGCCGAACGATGAATTTCCAGCTCCGGATATTTATCCAAAGTGATCCCCAAATCTTCACAAATCCTTCTTATCTCCGCCGAGGTTTTGGCTTGGTAGTGTTTTCCATTGGCAGTTATGGCGATGCCGAACGGATATAACCAGCGGTACGGAAACTGGCGTTGGCGTAGCACCGTTGTGAAGGGTTGTAAGATCCTTCTTTTGGTCAGGGTGGTGGAAGCGAGGTCCTGAAAAATCATAATATTAGAGCCTTCATGACTTATAGAATCCGCTTCTCTGGCTTTTTTCAGAGTAAGTTCTTTAACTCGATAATCCAGGAAGCGGCATATAACATCCCTTGGTGGTTCTCCTTGTTTAGGTCTGGGTCTCAGCGATCTATGAGCTCTTATCAGTTCCAGTGTTGGAGCAGGGTCAGTATCTATCAAATCAGAAAAGATGCCCTGTAGGGTCGGGATCAAAGCCTCATTCGCTACCGATTCTGGAAGGCCCTTTACTCTGAGGTTGTTTCGCCTTTCTCTATTTTCATGGTCTTCCAGAATGGCATGTATTTGATTGATGTTATCCTCCTGGTGACGAAGACAGGAGATGACAGAATTGGAGGTGGAGGTTATAGTGGCTTGGGCCGCTTCGAGGGATTCCACCCTGTGTCCAATTTGGCCAATTTCTTTTTTGATATCTGAGAGCTCCTTTGCCACCGGCTCCAACGCATTTTTAAGGATCCGTTTTATAAAAGATCTTGAGATGGGGAGACTCTTGCTATTATCCGCACCTTCAGTGTCACTTTCATCATCTTCCATATCCTGTATGTCATTAGTAGACGTACTTTGAGGGCTGCCTGTTTTAGCGTCAGCTGGATGAAGGTGTTTTTTAAGAAATTTATCGACATCAGCCTGGGTAGTAGATTTGACTGGTCTGGGCAAAGAGCTGGCCCGTGCGTTGCCGATTTTGACCATGTTAAAGTCAGACATAAGTGGTTTTATGCTTGAGAGAATGTATAGTATGGGTTAGGCCACTCCGCTCCCTCCAAATGGCACCGGTTTTAGAACATTATATTCCCTCAAAGAGGTGGAAAGAGGCGAAAGGAGAGAGTCTTTATGTTGGCAGTATGACTGCGTAGCCTCTCTCTATGTCATCTTCCTCCAGGGGCCGCTCCTGTAACCTCAGTGCCCGTGCAGGTGTATGGGGCCGGTATTTGGGAGATTTCCCTATCTCCAGTTAACCCGTCACTCTACGGAAGTCCAGATCTGGGCTGGCAGGGTTCCCTGCTGTGTGTGGAGTGGGGGGAGGGTTGGGGAGCAAGGTAACCCCCAATGTCTCCTGGTGCCTACTTGCAGGTTAGAATGGATGTCCACTTCAGCCGGATCCCTTCCTCTATCTTCACCCTCCACTCAACTGACCCCCAGCACAGGGGAATGCTTCCCGGCGACTCGTCCTCAGAACTAGTCTCCGGACTCTGAGTTCCCTTGTCAGCAACCCTCAGCGGCGTGTCCTAGCACTGAGCCGCGAGGGCAATCTGTGTAGGTGGACGCAGGTGGGCGCAGAACGCCGGCTGCACGTGGCTGGGCCCTAACTGAACCACAGGCTCAGGGCTTCGGTGCGGGGGAGCAGCGGGCGCGCTGACAGACAGCGGGAGAGGACTCACTAACCTCCCGGTCTTCTTCCTGTGCCCTGCCGATACTCCCGAGACTCCACACCCGGCCGTCGCGAGATCTCCCGCTGCGTCTCCGTGACTCCACGCGGCCTCTCCAGGAACCCGGCAGCCCGCAGTGTCGTCAGCCTGATCTCGTCGTCCACCCGGCTGGTAAGTAACGAGTGTCAGGAGTCCGGAGCCCAGCTGATCTCCCGATGAGTCCCGAGAGCTTCGGGGCCGCGACGCCGCCTGCAGTCTTCAGGGCCGGACAGGAGCTCACTCAAGATGGCGGCCGCTCTCCACCCGCGGTCCTCCGGGACGTCAGGGAGGACGGATCTGTGCCGATGGGGAGGGTGAGAGACGCCGTATCTCCTCTTCTCAATCCTCGCC
Source organism: Anomaloglossus baeobatrachus (assembly GCF_048569485.1). NCBI lineage: Eukaryota > Metazoa > Chordata > Amphibia > Anura > Aromobatidae > Anomaloglossus > Anomaloglossus baeobatrachus. Next base: position 144,872,627 of record NC_134357.1, read on the forward strand.
CCCTGAGCCCCCGATTATCTCCCGGCGTCTTCTATCGGGTGTCCGCAGCTCTCAGGGTTCACACCACTCAGGCCTCGCCACCCCCCGTTGTCCTCACTGGCCACCACGTTGGAGGATCCCCAGACTATGTCCCGTAGGGTGTAGCAGCCAAATGGGGGTCTCTCCTCTCTCGGGATGTCCCTAGGACCTGGAAGAGGGGGCTAGACGTAGATATTGTCCGCCAGGGAGCTGGATGTTTGTAGATTTTTAGGAGCTCCCACATCCACGTCAGCCTCTGACAGCGGCCATCTTGGACCGAGCTGAAGTTTGTCTGATCGCTCATTCATTTCTCTTGATCAGAGGAGCACCGCTCAGACCGTGAAATGATTATTACTTGTAATACCCAGTACTCAGCTGTTTTTTACAGGACCTGAGTCATGTAAGCTACAGGAGTTATCACATGAGCCTGTGCTATCATGACAACCACCGGATCCACGTGATCACGTCACGTGTCTTCTGGTGGAGGCCTGTGAGTAAAGATATAGCGCGATCGCTACTATAATGGCGCTGTCAAATATTGATTGTGCCATTTAAGGGGTTAAAAGGCACGGGCTGATAGCGTTTCCGCTCGTGCCTGGCAGGTACACATGTCAGCTGTATAAATCAGCTGAGATGTGCGCTGATCTTCCCCGGCTGCCAGTAGCAGCCGGGGGAGATTAACACTATGACCGCTATGACGTGATTTTACTGCCTGCATCGTTAAGGGGTTGATTAGCCGACGCAATCCTTGGTGGCAATCCTGATCTAAGAGTGACAGTGTATTTCTGTGCAGCTGTCACTGTCAGCTCAGGAGAGATACCGAGGATTGTGGTGCAATCCTTGGGCATTGATGCAGTACAGCAGACATAGAGTGTGGGTGCAGGACTCAGAGCGGTGGGCAGGATTACGGGGAAATGAGGCTGAATATTCATTCACTTAATTAGCCGGCGCGTTCACAATACAATCCTTGGTGGCACTCCTGATATGAGAGTGGCAGCGTGTATTTCTATGCAACTGTCAGCTCAGAAGAGACACCGAAAATTGTGGAGCAATCCTCGGGCATTAATTCAGCAGGCATTTGGTGCTCAAATATAAGACACCCCCTGAAAATAAGCCCTAGCACATTTTTCAAATTTTTCAGAAAAGATTATAAGCGTTTGTCTTATTTTCAGGTTAACATGATATTATGGGGGACCATGCAGCCATTTTAACTTAACAACATTCTCCCAAACAGATTATATTGTTTATATGTAGAGAATATTGTTATATTTGAATAAATGTTGATTTTTTTTAGTTCAAGAATAAATGTAGATTGTTGTTCATGGAAAACAATAAGACATTCCCTAAAATTAGGCCCTAGCCCATCCTTTGGCGAACAATAAGACCCTGTCTTATATTTGGAGAAACATGGCTTGCAGCCATAACTCCACATTCACACTTAAAAACATTCTGACACGTGGGGATTTCTATCGGATAGGAATTGGAGACTGACAATATATTTTACTTTAATTTTTTTATTCAAAGTTTAAATCAGCATATAAAACAATAGAAGATACAATATGGGATTCTCTTCTCTGCCTGTATGTTCTGAAGTAGCAACTAGTTGGTGCCTCGTATAGGCAGAAATTGATTCCATAAAACGTTATATCATGCGATGTCATGAAGAGATACTTTTTGTCAGTCACCTGTATATGCTTTATTTTGTGTATAACTAATAACCTGCTATCTATTCTAGTACCATTGTTAGTTGTATATCACTAATGTAAGGTATATGACAAGGTTTATTCTTTATAGCACTACAGACATATTACTACAAATTTACTGTTTCTATCTAACCATCTATGTTTCTAATGTACAAAGCCAAATTTAATCCAACAGATGCAGCAGAGCTCATTATTTCATTTAGCACAGTGTGGCCTGATATCACAGTGTCTTGGTATTTTGTTGTCTATGATTTTTTGAGAAATTAAATTTTCTTGAAAGGAATCTGTTGGCAGGATTTCAGCCCCAAACAATTTACTGTACATATATGTACTTGTAGGTCTTTCAAAGACAAGTCCAGCAATACCTTTACATGGCTGAAGAGCTATGGTAGATCTGAAGCCTTTGCCGCTCCAGCTCTATTCCCTGCCTAGCTACACACCTTTATTATTTATTTATTTATTTATTTATTTATTTATTTATTTATTTATTATCACTTCCTCCTGTTTGACAGTATAGAGGCTGTCAGTCAAGCAGGAGGAGCTATTGCTGTGCAGGGAACAGAGCTGGAGTGACAGAGGCTTTAGATCTGCAGCCTCATTTGCATATCAATTCAAATGTTGATTTCTCAGCAATGGAGGAACAGACTGGTCACGTAAAGATATTGCTGGACTTGTCTTTGGAAGAGCTTCATGTGGATATAAAAATAGTTTAGGCCTAGCTCCCCCTTTCTTATCTTACTCTCTCACGTATTATACCCCTATATTCTTCCTCATAATTCCCCCCCATCCCCTTCCACCTTCTTCTTAGATCCACTTTTCTTTATTCCTGAAACCACCTGACAGTGTTATAAGTTGTTAATATACTTAATGTTTTTTCTGAATCCACATTGTCATAACTTGTAAGAAAGTGTCATGATGGTTCCCTACCTATCTATGTTGTATTCTAAAATATTAAAGAATTATAAAAAAAAAAAAAAAATAGTTTGGGGGTGAATTTTTCCTGACAGATTCTCTTTACCTGAGATATCTGTATAGCATAAAACAAGAATGTAGTTTCCTGCATGAAATATAAGTACTGCAATAAAATGAAACTTTTAGCACTTTGTTACAGACAACAAAGGGTCCTCATCACACATTCATATGTGATCTTGTAGATCCACCAAGTAGCTTCAGTAAACTTATACAGCAACACTGTTCGGGATCTTGTCTGGAGACATATAATAATACGGCAGCTTTTTATTCTTATTGCGATCAAGGATGAGACTGGTGATCTCTTCAAGGTTTTTCCTGAATTTGGCCATGGCTTGTTTTATAGATTTTTCAACAAAATGTTCATCAGGATACATGCCTAGAAACAACTAGATGACAACATGATATAAGGTGAAAAAAAATTCTAAACCATCATTTACGTTTGTGTTTTACAGAATGGAGATATAGAGAGATAACAAAGACAATTATCATTGCCATTATGTGAAAGAATTAGTAATATAACATTGACTTGAATTAATACATTTTGGAATAAAATGATTTTTTTATGCTAAAAATACCTGCAGCTTTTAAAGGCAAATCTGTCAGTAAGATCAACACAACCAAACCATATATATTGCCATGCAGGATTTTGAAAGCTATATCCATCGACACCTTTTTATCGACTATCTGTTGCTGCCTTCCTTAGACATCAGACTTTAACTCATATGCAAATTAAGAATAGTAAGTGCCTTGACGTAATGTTTCACCAGCCTCTGCTTCCTGAAATCTCCCCGCCCAGCACAGCATCTTTATCTTAATTGAAAGACCACTTTCTGTGTGATGCCAGGAGCAAAGCAAGGAAATCAGAGCATGAGCTATCAATTTAAAGAGGATGGTGCTGGGTGGGCAAACGACTTCAGAAGACAAAGGCTCGGGAAGTGCTCTATCACACCTATAGCACTTAATTTGCATATGCAAGAAAAGTCCAATTTCTCACAACTGCAGCAGCATATAGAACATATAAAGGTGTTGATGGATTTAGAATTCAAAGACCGGCAGGCCCATATATGCGATTTGGGGGAGGGAGGTTGACCTTAATGACAGATTACCTTTAAACGCTGTCAAAGGTAGAAAACTTTAAATAAATCAAATAGATACATGCAGGACATATGGTTCATCTGGTTACTAACTTGCTTACCTCATTGTCTTGAAACTGACTCAAAGCCCATACAGCTCCAAGATGCCAGCATGATCGACCTCTGTCAGGCAAGCTTTCAATGATATATTGTATTGTTACTTCATCTTTCGTTGTTGGTGGAGGGCAGCGCATGGTTGGAGGAGCATTTGGGATCCATGAACACCAATCGTACTACAGGGCACAAAGTTTTAATAGATTAGGTATGCAAGGAGAAGACATTTCTTGTGCTTAATAGGTTGTATAAATGTATTACCGTATTTTTCAGACTATAAGACGCATCTTATAACACGCACCCTAGATTTAGACAGCAGACAATAGTAAAAACATTTTTCCTATTAATTAAAACTTCCCTTGTGGTGTAAAGTGGTAAGTGCTACCTTTCTTTTATCCTCTATCTACATCACCATTCAAAAGTTTGGGACACCTTTTCATGGAATGGATTTCCTTGTTCCTATTGCAATGTGCACATTGCAGACTCAGACTGAAGACGGTAAAACCCCAAAGGTGCATACAGAATATGGAAACAAGGAGTAAAGAAACCTGTGAAACAAACTAGAATATGTATTAAACTTTAGATTCCACAAAGTCCCCCTTTTATTTTGATAACAAATTTACGCCACCTTAACATTCCTTCAAGCAGCTTCATCAGGTGTGACTTGGAATGACTTCCAACAGTCTTGAACGAGTTCCTAGAAGTGCAGAGCGCTTTTTGGATACCTTACTTTAAATAATCCTAAGCCATCTCAATTGGGCTAAGGCTGGGTGATTGTGGACGACATATGATCTGAAGCAGTCTCCATACCTCTCCATGGCCACAGACCTTACACAGCCTTGGAGGTATAATTATCATAGTGCAACACAAATGATGGTCCCACTGAGTGCAAACCAGATGGGATGGAATGAAGTTGCAGAATGCTATGGTAAGTATGGCTTCAATTTAAAATAAATCTCCCACAGTGTCACCAGTAAAGCACCCACACACCATCACACCTTCCCATCAATATGTCGTAATGGGCACCACACATGTAGAAACAATCTGCTCACCATTTCTTTGTCTCAGGCCCCCTTCACACGTCCGTGAAAATTACGCACGTGTTTAACGGAGGTGTCAAAGGTGCGTTTTCCCCTCCATGTGCCGTGTTTATGGCACTACGTGTGTTCTCCGTGTGTTATCCGTGATAACACACGGAGAACAAGAACTTTCAACTCACCTGTCCCTGGCGTCGCTGTCCGTGGTGCTGAACTTCGGTCTCCAGCCCTGCCGACTCCCCGCTGCTGCCGCTTCCGCCGCAGTGAAGTGAATATTAAATGAGCATAATGAGTGGCGGTCGGCAGCAAGTGACAGCAACGGCAGAGACACGAGGGCTGGAGAAGGTGAGTAAAGATTTATTATTTTCTCTGACACGTGTGTTTCTCCGGCGCTTGTCACATGGGACCACATCCACACTACATCCGTGTGGTACGGGTGCGGGCCGCGTGACACCCGTGCTGCCGGAGAAAAACAGACATGCATCTGTGTGGAGCTCGCTACGGGCTCACGTCTGCTCCACACAGAGGCACGGGCCAATGGCTGCACATGTGCGTGCACAAACCCATTGATTTTAATGGGTTTACGTGTGCCCGTGTCTCCGGTACATGCGGGCACGGACCTAGCACGTACCGGAGACACGTGCGTGTGAAGGGGGCCTCACAAAGACATGACAAAACTTATATTTATCAGTCCACAATACAGATTTTCACTTCTCTAATATTCAGTCCTTGTGTTGCTTAACCCAAGCCATTCTTCTCCTTGTTTGCGGTATTCAGTAGCAGCCTCTTTGCAGAAATTTAACCAAAAAGGCCTGTTTCTTGCAGTCTCCAAGTTGATGTTGAGATGTGTCTGCTACTTATTGCCTGTGCATCATTTATGAGAACTGTTATCTGAGGTGCTCTCAATTTGTAGTTTCTGAGGCCTGGAACTGATGAACTTGTCATGTGCAGGTATTTCTTTCAGGAGGACAATGTTATCATGGCGTTTGATGGTTTTCATGACTGCACTTGAGCATTCCCTCAAGGTTCTTGCAATTTTCTGGATTGACTGACTTTCATATCTTAAAGTGATTGACTGTCGTTTCCTGATGAAGCTGCTTGAGATAATGCCAAAGTTGTGTAAAGCTGTTATCATAGTTAAAGCAGGGTACTTTGAGAAATCTAAGGTTTAACACATTTTCTGGCTTGTTTCATGTGTATTTTTTTACTTGCTGTTTCCATATATGTTTGTTCGTGATTTTGCTGCCTTCAGTCTGAAACTACAATGTGCACATTGCAATAAGAACAAGGAAAACCATTGCATGAACGGCATTATAATGAACAGGTGTGTTGAAACTTTGGCCTGACTGTACTGTCATGTATACTTGCTGAGTTATTTTTTTTACTACTTGCGAATAAAAATATATAACATAAAAATCCAGATATTATAGGCAACAACTCGAAGATACATATTAAACACAAAGCGCAAGAGTCTTTAAATTTACCAAAATATAGAAATACCCCATAGACACCGTGATACAAATGTATAAAACATTTTATTTTATAGTGCACAGGGTATTACAGTACATATAAATTAACAATCATGAAAAACCAGATTGAGTAGGTGAAGGAAGAGGGGAGACCCCCACGTGACCCAGGAATTATATCAAAGTTGTGTCGGACCTGCTGAACCAGATGATTACAACACTTAATGTGGCAACCTGATGACCATAAGGATAATCCTATGTAGGGACAAAACCATCCACTGGGCAGCTAGTACCAGAACCCATGGCCTGGGCCTATGGCCTTAAATTAGGTCATAACTCAAAGGGCCTATATGTGGAGCTGCACAATGGACGGAAAAACCTACTAAGGCACTGTTATCACTCAATACCAATTTACAAGGAAAAAAGGTAAAAAGTGCCTAAGCAGTATCATGTAAGTCAATCATTATTGACCGACGTCGGTCCCCACGTGCCCTCCAGGATTCTCGGACGCTTTAACTGTTTGTGGTAAGCCTGTATGCCTCATTAATGATTGACTTACATGATACTGCTTGGGCACTTTTTACCTTTTTTCCTTGTAAATTGGTATTGAGTGATAACAGTGCCTTAGTAGGTTTTTCCGTCCATTGTGCAGCTCCACATATAGGCCCTTTGAGTTATGACCTAATTTAAGGCCATAGGCCCAGGCCATGGGTTCTGGTACTAGCTGCCCAGTGGATGGTTTTGTCCCTACATAGGATTATCCTTATGGTCATCAGGTTGCCACATTAAGTGTTGTAATCATCTGGTTCAGCAGGTCCGACACAACTTTGATATAATTCCTGGGTCACGTGGGGGTCTCCCCTCTTCCTTCACCTACTCAATCTGGTTTTTCATGATTGTTAATTTATATGTACTGTAATACCCTGTGCACTATAAAATAAAATGTTTTATACATTTGTATCACGGTGTCTATGGGGTATTTCTATATTTTGGTAAATTTAAAGACTCTTGCGCTTTGTGTTTAATTGCGAATAAAAATAGTTTGAAAATTTTTAAGATGTTCATAAAATGTGGAACTGTTTTCTTTTCTTCATATTAACGTGAATTCCATCATTAACAAGTGCCATGTTTTTCCCAATAGAACCCTGTTCACCAATCCTACCATAAATACCACCTCCTGCCTGTTTGTTACCCTACTGACCACCCCACTGTACTTATTTTATCATATTTATTACCAACTGACCTGACCAAAGTTTACAGCGGCATGCTGTCCGGACGCCGTGAAGATGACAAGGGTGAGGTATTCCACTAATTTTTCTTTGGTTTTGAGAGTTTTGGGAAAACCTATAAAAACAATATGTTAAGAATCTGTTTATCTAGTCTACCTCTTCTACTTCATTTATACGTTTTAATATTTTTATCTATACCAATACACAGTGTCTTAATCAAGGTCATATTAGAGGAGGGTGAGGGACAGGAGGAAGAGGTGCAGTTGTCCAGGGTTCTCAACCTCTTATAGACATTTACTACTCAGATAAAAAAAATCTGTTAACTTTTGTGTGGCACAGTAAATTGGGAGTGGTCCCTTGTTCTTTGTCATGCTTAAAGAGGTGGTTCACTACTCAGCATTAGTTTCCACATCGATGTATAGCTCATAAAAAAGGCTGTTCTCAAATATCTTGTTTAGTTAATTCTGCCTCTGAGTGGCGCTATTGCGGTCCGCTCATCTCCATCACGTGACCCCGGGCTCCTTGATCTCTGAGATCTGGTGATGTGACATCACCTGAGTGACTGGGCTGTGGGTGAAGTTTTACCGCTCGTCACAGCCCAGCATCGCTCCTGCTTGTGGCGCTCTGCAGCAAAGGAGAGAGTGCGCGAGATGCTGGGCTGTGATGAGCAGTGAAACACCGCCTACAGCCCAGTTACACTGGAAGACTGGGGCCGGGCTCGGTGATGTCGGGTCAACTCGAAGTTGACGTGACATCACCGGACCTCAGAGATCATGGAACCTGGGGGTCACGTGATGGGGACGAGCAGACCACAATAACACCGCTCAGAGGCAGAATTGACTATACAAGGTATTTGAGAAAAGCTTTCTTTATGAGCTTTACATTGATGTGTGGCCACTATGCTGAGGAGTGAACCACTAGTTAAAGGGGTTGATCTAAAACCAAAGTTATAACATATCAACACCTATCTCATCATTGGGAATATGCTTTGCTGTTACATGATCACTGCTACATGATTTCTTTGTCAACTGAATGATATGAATACACATTACAAATAAGTCTGGTGTTTTCCCAAAACAGCACCACAGCCTGTTCACAAGTTGTGTGTGGTTCTGCAGCTTCGTGCTATTAAAATGAAAGATGCTGGACTACAATATGAGATAAAACCAGAGGACGGGTGTGAAGCTGTTTCTGGTAGACAATGGCCACTCTTATAATTATCCTGAACCCTTTTAAAAAAATAGTGGGTACAATAGGTAAAGGTATCAGGCTGTGTGCCCACAATGAGTTTTTAGATAAATCGCATAAGAAGGGGTCAAATGCCGTGCTGCCAAAGTAAGGAACAATCCAGAAGATTCTTTTCGGAGACTTTGTACGCGTTTCGGAGAAAACATTCTCCTTCTTCAGGAAAAAAAAATCACTTATAGATTTATCCGAAACACGTAGAAATAAAGTCACTGAAAAGAATCCTCTTTATTGATCCTTACTTCGGCAGCACAGCATTTGACCCCATCTTATACAATTTATTTGGTTCCATGTGGGGCTGCAGCAGCCGGTTTGACATGTGCATTTAGTGGTTGTGAGTCTCACAACCTCTCAGTGTTGTTCTTCCATAACACCCCTCGATAAGACCATATTTGCCTGTTTTGTCTTCCAGTTTATTTACACAATAGGTTTTTAGTGAGTTTTTGACACTATATTTTTACTGTGTCAAAAAAGAAAAGTGTTACAGTTCCAGAAAGATGGATAGGATATATAGAAATCTCATGCACACTGGACTTCTTTTTTAACTGACCTACAGTGCATGTTTCATATCAATTTCTGTTGTGGGTACGCTGAGTTTTATGTGCAGATTTTTCCCATAAAATTGAATTAGATGCAGAAAATTTGCAGGTAAAAACGCACACCCGTTTTCACTGAGGGAACACATCAAAAACGTATGTAGTCTGCACATAAGTATAGCAAGGTTTTGTCAAAGCATGTAATGCATGTAATAAACTGCAAGTAACCTAATTTACATAACAGGTGCAGAAATGCTGCAACATCAAAAAGTCACCAAAAATTCATGATGGGAACATAGCCTTAGGGGTACTTTGCACACTACGACATCGCAAGCCGATGGTGGCGATGCCGAACGCGATAGTCTCCGCCCACGTCGCAGCTGCGATATCTTGTGATAGCTGCCGTAGCGAAAATTATCGCTACGGCAGCTTCACATGCACTTACCTGCCCTGCGACGTCGATCTGGCCGGCGAACTGCCTCCTTCCTAAGGGGGCGGGTTGTGTGGCGTCACAGCGACGTCACATGGCAGGCGGCCAATAGAAGCAGGGGGGCGGAGATGAGCGGGACATAAACATTCCGCCCCCCCTCTTCCTTCCTCATTGCAGGCGGGACGCAGGTAGGAGATGTTCCTCGCTCCTGTGGCTTCATACACAGCGATGTGTGCTGCCGCAGGAACGAGGAACAACATCGTAACATCAGTCCTTCCGAAATTATGGAAATGACCGACGCTACACCGATCATACGATTTCGACGTTTTTGTGCTCGTTAAACGTAGTAAAAAGGATTCACATACTCCGATGTTGACAGGCGACGCCGGATGTGCGTCACTTTCGATTTGACCCCACCTCAAAGTACAAAGTGTTCAAAGTACCCCTTAGAGGGCAGAAAAAAAAACAACATGCTACAAGGCTGGTTACATGGGCTGGCTATAGCATGGCATTAATGACACCAAAGTTGTAAATTCAATCCCTGTATGGACCTCCATTCTTTCTGCAGAAGTTATGATGCAAATTAAGGGAAGTTTCTTGGTATTTTTAAGTTCTTATGGAGAAGTGTTTGCACGTAGAAATGCCAGCATGGGTAGTGATAAAAAGGTAAAAAAAAATGAGTTTTTGGTGAGTTTATGATGTTTCAGGATTTCTGTAGCATTTCTGCACCGATTAACTAAATTAGGTTATATGCGGGTTTTTTCATTGCATTTATTAACATATTATCTGCTGCGGATCTTATCTCTTGTTCATATATCTAGAATGATAAGTCTATAGTCACTCCTTATCACTCAATGTATCAGACTATGTAACTGGAGACTTATAAATCCTCCCAGTGCACACACTGTGTGCTGCGAGGATTGCCGGTTTCTGAGATGGGAACGTTGGTCACGTGGCCGCAATTGTGCAATATGCATATTACCGGCCAGAATCTGACTAGTTGGCATGGCCTAGCATAATACAAGCGTGTGTGGTCTCATTCAATGCAAGAATATGTAGAGGGTACGTCCAGCTAGTAGGTGGGACCATCTAGTGGACGCGACCTTGCTCAATACACTTGTATTGCACTAGACCATGCCCACTAGTCGGGTTCTGGCCAGGAACATGCATATCATGCAATTGCGGTCACATGACCACCGTTCCCGGCTTATAAACTGGCAAATCCTCTCAGCGCACACACTGTGCGCTGAGAGGAATCATAAGTCTCAGGCAGGGCCGGCTCCAGGTGTTTGTGGGCCCCGGGCGAAAAAGTCTCAGTGGGCCCCATCCACACGCACATACAGATACATACACATACAGGCATACGTACTGTGAGACTATGACCGGGGTTATCTATGACGGCCGGTATGTCTCGCCCAGGTTGTGCTCACTCCATGATAGAAAGTAAATCCACTCTAGGGTTAATGCTGTTTCCCTACAGGCTGAAGGAAGGGTTAAATAGAATCAGGAACAAGGGCAGGTGTGCCGGGTGTGGGGGAAGTGAACACAACTCCCTGAGCTCTCTGCTGGAGAGGCACATGTATATTGTTGTGGACTTTTGTTTGGACATTAAAACCCGTGTGCTGTGAACCTTAATGCCTGGATCCCGTGTCTTCTGCTGCGCAGCCGACCACGCTACCTCACATATGGTGGAGAATGCGGGCATGACAGCCGGTGAGGTGTAGCATCCATCCCTGGTGACCCAGCAGCACATGTCCTGGATTCGAGCGGCTATACTACAGCCCAAACCCGGCGACGCCATGGAGGACATACTAAGGCAGCAGCAACAGACTAATGCACAGCTACAAGAGGCTAATGCACAGCAGCAACAGGCTAATGCACAGCAGCAACAGACCAATGCACACCTGCTCCGGGCGTTGGAACGTCAGCAGCAATCCTTACAAGCGCAGGAAAAAAGGCACCAAGAACAGATGGTTCTCCTGGCCAAGTCGATCCGTGCCGGACCGGCAGCAACAACCCCGGGACCGGGTGACGACGGCAGCGTCCGGAAAGCGGTGAGACAAGCGTTGCAAAAGATGACCCCGGGGGATGATGTGGAAGCGTTCCTGGCGGTGTTTGAGCGGGTGGCCGAGCGGGAAAAGCTGCCGACCCCCCAGTGGGCTGAGGTATTGTCGCCCTATCTGACGGGGGAACCCCAAAAAGCGTACCTGGACCTCTGTACCGAGGACACCATTGACTATGTGACCCTGAAAGCCGAAATACTGGCTCGGTTGGGGGTGAATACCTATGTACGGGCTCAGCGGGTAAATCAGTGGTTCTATGAGGAAGCCAAACCAACCCGTACGCTCCCAGGCCTATGACTTGTTACATCTTGTAAAAAAGTGGTTGCAGCCTGACACTCTGAGCCCGGCGCAAATGGTGGAAAGGGTAGTAGTGGATCATTTTGTGCGCACTTTACCCGTCACCGTTCAACGGTGGGTAGGACAGGGTGACCCGAGTACCCTGGACCAATTAGTGTCCCTGGTAGAGCGGCATGTGGCTACGCAGGACTTGATACGGGACACTGAGACTTTGCGTACCGCCCGTCGGTCCGGCCCCTCCAAGCCTAGGGCCAAGGACCCACCGCTGACAACGGTGCAGGAGTCCCCTACTGTCCCGTCTGAGGCCGCGGCCGCCATTCCTGAGGTCCGGAAGGTTCTGTACCCTAAACGACAACCTGTAAAGGGGGTTTCCGTCCCCATTAGATGTTGGCGGTGCCAGCGGGTGGGACATATGGAAGCCCAGTGTCCACTCACCACGGAGCCCATGGATTGTGGGGTTACCCGGCGGGGTTCAATGTATGCTCAGGTGGTGTGTACCGCTGACCTGGTCTCCCCAGAGACGGAGCCCCACTTGTACCAAATACAGGTGAATGGATGTCCGGTTACAGGATTGTTGGATTCCGGAAGCTTAGTGACCCTTGTGCGTTCCACCTTGAGGGCTAAAGTAAAGGCCACAGGACGTACCGTGGGGGTGGTTTGCATACATGGGGACCGCCGAGACTATCCCACAGGGATTGTCACCATCACAGCACCTTGCGGTCAGGTGCAACATGAGGTGGGACTTCTTAACACTCTTCCCTATGACGTGATCCTAGGAAGGGATCTGCCCTATTTTTGGACTTTATGGAAGGGACCCCCTAAGTCTCCTCAGATATTGGTCAGTCCGGGACCTGAGCCCTACAATCCTGAATCCGGGACACCTGCCGTAGGGGTCCCCATGATAGGGACAGAATGTGAACCCGATAGGTCACCCCTAGAGGTATTGGCAGGAGAGGCTGAGACGGTCGAACCCATCCCGGAGTTGGAGGCGTCCCCGGATACGTTTGGGACTGCCCAACTCCAGGACCCTACATTAATACATGCCCGGAGTCGGGTGACAGTAATTGACGGGGTGGCACAGCTGCCCGGTGCCCAGGTAAGGTACCCCCATTTCGCTCTTAAGCAGGATTTACTCTACCGGGTAGATGAAATACGGGGCGTGGGGGTAGAGCAGTTGGTGGTGCCCCAGCCGCATCGCCGGCGGGTCCTCGACTTGGCTCATAAACACCTGATGAGTGGCCACCTAGGGGTCAAGAAAATGCAGGAGCGAATATTGCAAAGGTTCTATTGGCCCGGAGTCTTTGGGGAGGTAAAACGGTTCTGCGAAACCTGCCCGGAGTGTCAGCTTACCGCACCCCTGACCCATTTTCGCAGTCCGTTGGTACCGTTACCCATTATAGAAGTCCCTTTTGAACGGATAGGGATGGATCTGGTGGGGCCCCTCGTAAAGTCCGCTCGAGGGCACCAACACATCCTAGTGATCGTTGACTATGCCACCCGGTATCCCGAGGCGATACCTCTCAGACATACTGCAGCAAAGCTTATAGCTCGGGAGTTGTTTGCTGTGTTCTGCCGGGTAGGGTTGCCCAAGGAGATCCTTACGGATCAGGGGACCCCATTCATGTCTAAAGTGACCAAAGAGCTATGCCGGCTACTCCAGATCAAGCAGTTGCGTACGTCTGTGTATCATCCTCAAACGGACGGTTTAGTCGAGCGTTTCAATAAAACCCTGAAAACCATGCTAAAAAGGGTGATTTCAAAAGACGGGAAAGACTGGGATATGATGCTTCCCTATTTGATGTTTGCCATCCGTGAGGTGCCACAGGCATCCACGGGGTTTTCGCCTTTTGAATTGTTATACGGGCGACATCCCCGGGGATTGTTGGACCTGGCAAAGGAAACATGGGAGCAAGAACCCACCCCCCATAAAAGTGTGATTGAACACATTTTGGGTATGCAGAACCGCATAAGCGCGGTCATGCCAATTGTGAAGGAGCATTTAAAGGAAGCTCAGGCCGCGCAAAGCGGCCGCTACAATAGACAAGCCACCGTGCGGACCTTTAAACCCGGGGATCGGGTGTTGGTATTAATACCCACGGCGGAGAGTAAATTCCTGGCTCAGTGGCAAGGCCCCTACGAGATAAAGGAAAGAGTCGGGGTGGTTAACTATAAAGTATTGCAGCCCGGTAGGCGGAAACCTGAACAAATATACCATGTCAACCTATTAAAACCTTGGCAGGAACGGGAAAGCCTGATGGCTGTTTTTTCCCCATCTCCCTCCTCTTCGGGTCGTTCACATCCGGCTCCAGCGACCTCCGGAGAGGACGAACCGGAAGTAAGGATTGGAGAAGCCCTCACCAAGACTCAGAGGCGAGAAGCCAGACGGTTGGTTCAGCAGAACCCCGATGTCTTCTCCGAGCTGCCCGGTAGGACCAGTCTGATACGACATGATATTGTCACTGAGCCCCACCTGAAGGTACACCTGAAGTCATACCGGGTACCGGAGGCTCGACGACAAGCCATATCGGAGGAAGTAAAGACAATGTTACGCCTGGGGGTCATCGAAAAATCCCGGAGTGAATGGGCTAGTCCGATTGTCCTAATACCAAAACCCGATGGCTCCTTAAGGTTCTGCAATGACTTTAGGAGATTGAACGAAATATCCAAGTTCGATCTCTACCCCATGCCCCGGGTGGATGAGCTGATTGATAGGCTGGGACAAGCGCGATATTTTACCACGCTCGACCTGACCAAGGGGTACTGGCAGGTGCCACTGACGGAGTCCGCCAAGGAGAAAACCGCTTTTGTTACGCCGGAGGGTCTCTTCCACTATGTTGTCTTGCCTTTTGGGTTACATGGCGCTCCGGCCACGTTCCAGAGGTTGATGGACTTAGTGCTGGAACCCCACCAGGCGTATGCATCAGCGTACCTTGATGACATCATTATTTACAGCTCCGATTGGCAGACCCACTTGGAACAGGTACAGGCGGTGGTAGACGCGCTTCGAACAGCCGGATTGACAGCCAATCCCAAGAAATGTGCGTTGGGACTCACGGAAGCCCGCTACTTGGGCTACGTGATAGGCCAAGGAGTGATTAAGCCCCAAATTAACAAGGTTGAGGCGATCCGGAAGTGGCCTAGACCCCTGACCACGAAGCAGGTTAGGGCCTTCCTGGGTATCGTGGGATACTACAGGAGGTTTATAAAGGATTTTGCGGGACTATCAGCCCCCTTGACGGACCTTCTCCGCAGGCCGAGGACTCCTTCCGGGCCCTGAAGGGGGTCCTGTGCGGACAGCCCGTTCTTGTACACCCTGATTTCCGGAAGGAGTTCATAGTGCAGACTGACGCCTCAGAGGTCGGCCTGGGGGCAGTGCTGTCTCAGGTGGTTCAGGGGGAGGAACACCCCGTCACCTTCTTAAGTAGGAAGCTCACCCCTCCCGAGCGGAATTATAGCGTAGTGGAGAAGGAGTGCCTGGCGATCAAGTGGGCCTTGGAGTCCCTACGCTTTTACCTGCTGGGACGACAGTTTCGCTTGGTGACGGATCACTCTCCACTGGTCTGGATGAGGTCCGCCAAGGAACGGAATGCCCGGGTTACCCGGTGGTTCCTTTCTCTGCAGAACTTCCGGTTTACGGTTGAACACCGGGCCGGTAGGTTGCAGGGCAACGCCGATGCCTTGTCCCGCGGCCTGTGTTTGATGGCGGGAGTTCAACCCCGCACGCTTGAACTGAGGGGGGGGTATGTGAGACTATGACCGGGGTTATCTATGACGGCCGGTATGTCTCGCCCCGGTTGTGCTCACTCCATGATAAAAAGTAAATCCACTCTAGGGTTAATGCTGTTTCCCTACAGGCTGAAGGAAGGGTTAAATAGAATCAGGAACAAGGGCAGGTGTGCCGGGTGTGGGGGAAGTGAACACAACTCCCTGAGCTCTCTGCTGGAGAGGCACATGTATATTGTTGTGGACTTTTGTTTGGACATTAAAACCCGTGTGCTGTGAACCTTAATGCCTGGATCCCGTGTCTTCTGCTGCGCAGCCGACCACGCTATCTCACAGTACATATACGTATTTAAAGAGAAATTCAGAAAAACACATATAAACAGACATAAATCTCTGCACAGTTATATACACTGACTCACATAGACACACATCATACATGCACACACATTAGAGGTATTATTAATATGGGGAAGATGGCAGCAGCCTCACTCACATCTCCCGCTTGTCTACCGTCCAGCTACTCCAGGACATTTGGCTGTGCTGCACCGATTGGTGGCCGTCACTAACAGACATGGCCACACACAAACACTGCTGTATATACATCACAGGAGAGGCTGGGGACATACACATTACTGGGGGGCATACACATTACTGAGGAGGGGGGCAAACAGCAATGGGGGGGCATACAGCTCCAGAGGGAGTTATACAGCTCTGAGGGGTATACAGCACTGGGGTGGAAGGGACATAGAGCTCTGGGGGTATACAGCACTGGGGTGGAATGGACATAGAGCTCTGAGGGGTATACAGCACTGGAGTGGAAGGGTCTTAGACTTATGGGGGTATACAGCACTGGGGTGGAGGGGACATACAGCTCTGGGGGGTATAGAAGTATACAGCTCCCCCATTTCTCCAGAAAACATAATGCATTCATATTGCTCCACATAATTTAATGCAGCCTCATATTACTCCATATAATGCACCTGCATATCCCTCCATAGTATTATTCATCCCCCATAGGCCTCCATAATGCACCAAATATTCATCCATATAAAATAATGCACCAAATATTGATCCATATAAAATAATGCACCAAATATTCATCCATATAATATAATGCACCAAATATTCATCCATATAAAATAATGCACCAAATATTCATCCATATAATATAATGCACCCCAGATTGCTCCACATAATATAATGCAGCTCCCATGTAGCAGCACCATGCAGCAGCCCCCTTGTTGCAGCACCATGCAGCAGCCCCCATGCAGCAACACCATGCACCCCCCATGTAGCAGCACTATGCAGTCCCCATGTAGCAGCACTATGCAGCCCCCCATGTAGCAGCACTATGCAGCCCCCCATGTAGAAGCACTATGCTGCCCCTCATGTAGCAGCACTATGCAGCCCCTCATGTAGCAGCACTATGCAGACCCATGTAGCAGCACTATGCAGCAGCACTATGCAGCCCCACAGTCATCTGGCCACCGTGATCAATACATACTTCCTCCTCGTTCCCCCGCTGCTCCGGTCTCCTCAGCGCGTCCTCTGTTCTGCCGCTCTGACAGCTCAAGACACAGGCGTGCACAGTAATGACGTCATCACACTCCTATGTACTGAGCTCTCAGAGGAAGAGCGCAGACACAGATAGACGCTACAGGATAATGATGAGAGAGGAAGCGCGCCGCTCCCTCTTTAATCATTGCTTTCAATTGTATCAGCGATGCCGATACAATTCAAAGTGCGATCCTCAGCGGCGGAGGGAGGCCGCAGGAGGTGAGGGAGCCCTGTGCAGCGCTGGCATTGGGCCTCTCTTCTGACTCACGGGCTCCAAAGCAGATACGTGGCCTGCTGCCGCCATTGGCGGTACGCCACCCTGCAGTCTGCAAGAAGGCCCGTTTGGCGGTCCAGGGCCCAGGTGTACTGATGACGCCGGCCCTGGTCTTCGGTCACATAGACTGATACGTAGAGTGACTGCAGACTTATTTTTAGACCGGACAACCCCTTTAATCTGCTTAGTGTTGTGATTGAGGAAAGGACAGAGCAGTGATACCTGCATCCTAATGTCACTGCACAGTAATTCTATAGGGGTGAGTTATACTAAGTGAGCATAAAACTTTGTTTTGATAAAACAAAATCCCTTTTTCAGTGGTTACAATTCTCCAACACACTTTGTGGCAGATTCATTGAGGTGTTTGTCAATCAGTAATGTGGCATAAAACATCTTAATAAGTTGTAATATTTTTGCGCAACTCTGAATGCAACTATTGGCGTTATTAGTAGTGATGAGTGAACACACCATGCTCAGGTGCTCAGTACTCATAAGGAGCAGTTGAACGCTCGGATGGGCGTGACTCGAACACCCGAGTAAAATGGAAGTCAATGGGGAACTGGAGTATTTTTCCATTAAATCTTGCGGACAAATGCTTGAGTCCACCATTGACTACCATTATACTTAGGTTGCTTGAGTCGCACCCATCCGAGCGTCCAACTGCTCCTTATGAGTACTGAGCACCCGAGCATGGTAGTGCTCACTCATCACTATTAATAAGGTCATGTAGGTGCCCAGACGCAGTACTGAACGTGTTTGCACTAAGAAGAAAGTAACTTTATTTCTCATGGGATCTTACAGCTTTCGGTCATTCTGGCGTGCCCGGAGCAATTACAGTCACCGCTCACAGCACTGTAAACAGCGGCTGTACATCGCGGGACTGACTGACAGCTGGCTCTGAGACAGTCACTGGACCCAATGGTCTTGTGCCATCTTTCATTGGCATCATAGGGGTCATGTTCTGTAATGATGGCACTACAGTATTTTGTTAATTAAGACTGGCACAGTGGTGGAGAGGCATTGTGCATTTTCTTATTTTTTAACCCCGACAATCCTAGGAACTAAACTAAAAAAGTTAATCATGGAAAGCATGTAAAATAGAAAAGAATAACCATATTCAACTTTCTGTCTGTCACATTGATGAGATATCATAAGAGACTTAAGCGTGTTAAAATAGCAGCATAATGCTGGACGGATTGAGTCCTCTGCAGATTTTTTCTTATTCACGTGAAAGGGAGATAAACTGTAGTACTCATCTGAATAATATACGGCCCACACCGATCTCATATTGATGACTTATCCTATGGCTAAATCATCAATGCTTAAGTCCTGGAAACCCCCTTAAGCCTCTGTGAAAAGCCTTTCTACTATAAAAGCTGAATTATTAGGAAATCACCATATTTTTCGTTTTATAAGATGCACCGGATTATAATACGCACCGCAAATTCAGAAGAAAAAAAGGTGAAAAAAAATGGAGTCTGTCTTGTAATCCGGTGGTGTCTTACCGGAGGGGGCAGTAGTGGTGGTGGAGGAGTCACAGGAGGGAGGGGCAGTGGGTGTCCCAGAAACTGAAGGCTGTACTCGTGCAGAGACTGGGGCTGCGGTGAAGGCTCGGGCTGCCGTACTGGGGCAGCTGCTGCGGTGGCAGCAGGCGGTGAGGGCTTCAATGAAATGACGCCCAGAGTCCGCGCAGATTGAGGTCTAGGCTCAATACCCCACACAGCAGCCCGAGCCCCAGACACCGGAGACCCCGCTCAGACACCGTACAGCCGCCGGCGACCTTGTACAGCCGCTGTAGACACCACACAGCCGCCCCAGCAACAGCCACCGGAGACCCCGCACAGCGGCTGCAGGCACCGCACAACCGCCCCACCACCATCCGCGTAGACCCCGCACCAGCCGCCGCAGCCTCTGCACAGCCGCCGCATCATTCACCCGGCCTCTTACGACCATGCTCCACCACCCCGGTATGCTACATTCAGATTATAAGATGCACCCCTCACTTTCCTCCCAAATTTTTGGGAGGAAAAGTGCGTCTTATAATCCGAAAAATATGGTATGTATCACAATTTTGATGTTACATTTTAAAAGGTTTGTAAAGTTGTCATAATCATAATAATTAATGATCTTACCACAAAATTCATTGTCTCGAAGGCCAAAGACAAATACATCTTTTACAAAAGATTGGAGCTCACTGTCGTCACAAACTGTTTTGTCACTTTCATAATAAATGTCCACAATGTCTTCCACAAAGCTGTACAAGGACATAAAGTCATGTTTATTACATACAATATACATGTCCAAAGTCATTTATTACTTTAATTTTAAGCCAAATATTCATCAGTTTGAATTCATATAATGTGTCCACTTTTTCCTCCATTGATGGAATCAGGGCTCCTTTTTAAGAACTACTTGCATAAGTAATGACCCTTAAAGAGGCGCTGCCATCAAAATACGTATCCTCTTAACCCTAGAACGCATACCTGGGGCTTCGCAGGCCTGCTAGGTTACTTGTTTTCTATGGTAGATTTCTATGGTTGCGCGTTCTAGGGTTAATATATATTGCAGTCGTCATATTATATAGCACTGTGCACTTAAAATTGCTCATTTTGCCTTTGTACCCAGTTAATTCTTCTGGTTTCTCTTTTCTCAGCACTATGTGGAAACAGGAAGTCACTTTTCCTTGCATGAGTCATCTCCCTCTTCAACTCCTGACCCAGCTACACTGCTCCTCCCATCTGTCATTGAGTTTTTTTAGTGAAAACACCTGGAGGGTAAAGAGACTTTCTGTTACTACATAGACCTTAGAAGGATTCTGCTAATCTATTTTTAATCACATAATGTCAAAGATCTAATGGAAAAGAGAAGAATTAAGTGGGTAGAAGGGAAAAACAAGCAGTTGTATGTACACATTGTTATTTAATATGATGGCTGCAATATATTAAGAGGATAACATTTTTGATGGGAGTGCCATAACCTCCACTGTTGCTTTGCAGCGCTGGGATTTTGAGTTCAAATCCCAACAAGGACAACATCTGCAAGGGGTTTACATGTTCTATTCATATTTGTGTGGGCTTTCCTCACTTTGTATGTTCTCCCCATAATTGTGTTGGTTTCCTCTGGGTTCTCCAGTTTCCTCCCACACTCCAAAGTCATTCTGAAAGGAAATTTAGGTTGTAAATAAAAAGGGACCCTGTAATGTTGGAAGTGGTAACTGATTTACAGGAAGGATATAATAGAGCAGGAGGAGCTGATCAGATTGTTATACATTTTTGTGGGAAATTTGCATTTTATTCATTGAAATCCTCGGTGTTTGTATATTAGTTCAATGGACAGTCCTAGTCAGTGATTGATAGTGTTCCCTATGACTGTGCATGCAGAGGCAGATAGACCACTGGACTTATTCATACAAACATCGGGGATTTCAATTAATAAAATACAAGTTGTACTAAAGATTTTCCACCAAACTACGGCATATATCATTCTGCTCAGCTTCTCCTTCAGACTGCATGCACAATGTAAAGATTCCATTCATAGTCCCTTTAAAGCGTACTGTGATAACACGCTCCGGGATCGCCTTTGCTGGGTTCAAAGGGCACGTATTCACCTCAGGCAGACAGCCGAATTCAAGGTGTAACTGACGCTTGGTCAGGTTTATTGCAGTGAAGCATAAACAAAAAGAAAAAAAAACACCAACAAAATAAATCCTTGCCTGTCCGGCACTAACTATACAGGGTGTTATCCTAACTACCAACTGGAGGGCTTCTCCCTTCCAGCTAAACCATACAAACATCAGGCACTGCTCCTCACAAGTGTCTCCTACACAGACAGGCTTACTGTGTTCCCAGATGGAGACCCTCCCCCAACTTCCCAGATTCCTTTTACCTCCGTCCTTCACCTCCCATTAATCCATTAGTAGCCAGGTGATCCTGGCCAGGCTAAGTCACATAGGACCGATACCGGGGTGAGATATACCTGCCCTCATCCACTAATCCCACATGAGTCTCACATATCCCCCCCCTCTGCTCAGACCACTGCAGCTGAGCAACAGCACCCACAAAACAGTGCACACGAGACAGGGCATCAGCATTCCCCATCCGCACCCCCGGGCGGTGCTCCACTGTAAAACGGTAGGCCTGAAGTGCAAGGAACCACCGGGTCACTCGGCCATTCCGTTCCCTATTCAAGTGCATCCACTTGAGAGGGGCATGGTCAGTGATCAGCCGGAACTTCCTTCCAATCAAGTAATATTTAAGGGACTCTAGAGCCCACTTAATGGCTAAGCATTCTTTTTCCACTATGGCATAGTTGCGTTCATGCTTATTAAGTTTCCGACTAAGATAAAGGACCGGATGTGACGGGGTGTACATCAGAGCAAAGAGAGACAACAGGCCGAGGATGATCCAACAGGTTTACTAACAGGAATACAGGAACAGCACACGACAAGTCCAAATAAAACAGATTCGGGGGCACCTCCCGATAATCCAAAGTGCCAGATCACGACGTAATAGTCCTTTTCAGAGTCCCAGAAATCCCACACAATCCACTGGACGGCGAGGTCTGTCCGCAGATTCAGATCTCGCTCCCTTCCTCTTCAAAAACTCAACTCCCAACTGCATTTAGAAACAGGAGTGAATTGTTTGAGCTCGTGGGCCCGCCCCTCAAGGGTAGGGGTCTATGCAATGGTTGGGCCCACTAGAAGATTCTAGAAGGTTGGCTCCGAGAGGTCTACAGGTTTGTGTAGTTGGCGTTATCCACTGCTTACGAAACAATGAGAAGTTCCCCTGGCTGTGTGGACAGGAGATAATTGCATTATGGGCCCAGAGACACAGGAGATGGGGGGAAGGTATGGTTACTTACATCCCAAGACATTTCAAAGTGTTCAGTAAGTACAACCAAAGGAAAGTGACATCACATCCTGACATAGTATTACAGCAAATACAGTCAGAAGGTAAAATACATCATGACAATTCCTTCCCCTCCCAACTTGTGTACGTACTAGGGACCTCTACAGGTCGCTGGTTAAGTACACGCAGGCATGGCTGACAGGACTCAAGGCTCCTCTTGCCTGGACAGTCCATCTGCATTTTGGTGTTGGCTGCCCCTTCTATATTGTATGGTAAAGTTATAGGGCTGCAGAGCCAGGCTCCATCGCAGTAAGCGTCCATTGTCCCCAGAGACTCTGTTCAGCCAGGTGAGGGGATTGTGATCAGTAACCACAGTGAATTCCCGTCCATACAGATACGGCCGTAGTTTCTTAAGGGCCCACACTACAGCCAGACATTCCTTCTCAACAGTTGCATAGGCCACTTCTCGGTCCAGCAGTTTCCGGCTGAGATAGGCGATGGGGTGCTCGTCCCCAGCTGCATTCACCTGGCTGAGGACAGCTCCCAGTCCATAAGCAGAGGCATCCGTTTGCACAATGAATCTCCTCTTGTAGTCTGGAGCAGCCAGGACAGGATCGCAGATCAAAGCATCCTTCAGCCGGTTAAAAGCCTCATCACAGGCTGGAGTCCAGATCACCAGCCGGGGCATTGTTTTCTTGGTCAGGTCGGTAAGAGGCTTGGCCACAGTACTGAAATGAGAAACAAATTTTCGGTAATAACTGGCAGTGCCCAGAAAAGCCATAACTTGTTTCTTAGTTTGGGGTACAGGCCAGTCTCTAATAGCCTGGATTTTGGCAGGCTCAGGTCGGAGCTTCCCTCCTCCCACTCTATGTCCTAGGTACTGGACTTCCCCCATCCCCAATTGGCATTTATCGGGTCGAATAGTTAGGCCGGCTGCAAGAATCAGGTCCAAAATAATGGCTACTTGATTCAGATGTTCCTCCCATGTGTGGCTGAAGACGGCGATATCATCCAAGTAGGCACAAGCAAAGTCATCACATCCCCAGAGGATCTGATCCACCATTCTCTGGAAGGTGGCCGGGGCATTTTTCATTCCAAAAGGCATGCTTAGAAATTCATACAGACCAAAGGGGGTTATAAAAGCGGACCGTTCTCTCCCTTCATCCGTTAGAGGGATCTGCCAGTATCCCTTACTGAGATCCAAGGTAGTGACATATCGGGACCCAGCCAGTCGGTCTAGAAGTTCGTCAATACGAGGCATTGGGTAAGGATCGCTGACGGTATGGTCGTTTAGTCGCCGATAGTCCACACAAAATCGAGTACTCCCATCCTTCTTGGGTACTAACACCACAGGGGAGGCCCAAGGGCTATGGGAGGCCTGGATTACCCCAAGCTGTAACATCTCCTCCAGTTCGTGCTGCATGGTGTTTCGAACTGATTCAGGTACCCGGTAAGGAGCCAGTTGTATGGGACGGATGCCCTGAGTGTCCACATGATGTTGGGTGACGGTGGTTCGACCTGGTTGGGATGAGAAAGCAGCCCGTCTCTGTTGAAGCACTTCCAGCATCTGGATTTTCTGTAAGGAGTCCAGGTAATCTCCCAGGGGAACCTGTTCCACAGTGGATGGGGCTCTCGCTGCTTCCACGAGATCAGGTAGAGAGTCCTCATCCTCTTGACCATCTTCTGAAGCCAACCGACAGCTTGCTATCATTGGAATGTTCCGGTTATGGTACTCCTTAATCATATTCACATGGACAGTCTTTTGCCTTAGCCCCTGATCATCTAAAGCAAGAAGGTAATTGGTATCATTCAGTTTTCTGAGAACCCGGAAGGGACCCTCCCATGTGGTCTGCAGTTTATTCTGCCGATGGGGAACAATCATTAAGACTTGTTGTCCTTCTACAAACTCCCGATAGCGTGCGTTACGGTCATACCATGTCTTCTGTCTGGTTTGAGCCATACGCAAATGACTCTGTGCAAAACTAGCAAGTTGGGCCAAGGTTTCTCGCAGCTTTAGGACATAAGGGACAACAGGGGTTCCTGTATCTTCAACTTGCCCCTCCCAGTATTCCTTGAGCAGGGTTAAGGGTCCTCGGACCTTTCTTCCATAGAGTAGTTCAAAGGGGGAGAACCCAGTGGACTCCTGGGGAACTTCCCGATAGGCAAACAAGAGATGGGGTAGGTACTTCTCCCAGTCTGAATCTCGGTCCGTGAAGGCCCTCAGCATATTCTTCAGAGTGCCGTTGAATCGTTCACAAAGTCCATTTGTTTGGGGATGATACGGGGTCGTTCGGATCGCTCGTACTCCACAGGTGCGCCACAGACACTGGACCAACTCTGACATAAACTGGGAGCCTTGGTCCGACAAGATCTCACTGGGGAATCCTACTCTGGTAAAAATAATAACCAAGGCCTCGGCCACCTTGGCTGCAGAGATACTTGACAAGGCCACGGCTTCTGGATATCGGGTGGCGTAGTCCACAACAGTGAGAATGTACTGCTTTCCAGATTTACTTGGTTTAGCCAGAGGTCCAATGATATCAACAGCTACTCTTTGAAAGGGTTCTTCTATTATAGGGAGCGGTTGCAGGGGTGCCTTTGGGTGATCTCCGGGTCGCCCTCTACGCTGACATATGTCACAAGTTCGGCAGAAATGCGCCACTGCTTGGGAAATCCCCGGCCAATAAAAAGTTTGAGTCAATCGTCTCTCGGTGCGGGTTTTGCCTTGATGGCCAGCCGTAGGAATGTCATGAGCCAGGTGTAATAGGGGAATTCTGTACTTCTGAGGAACAATCAGCTGTTTGCTATAAGTCCAGGGCTTATCTAGGGAGTCGGCATTGGCAACCCGATACAGAAGTCCATTTTCTCTGATAATTCTTTCTCCGTTTTCCCCTAGCTGCCCTATTTCAGCCCGAGTTCTAAAACTAGCAAGGGTGGGGTCAGTCTCTACTTCTTGTCTAAACTGAACTTTATCCCAAGTAACATTCATATTATCCCCACAAGAAGAATCACTCACCGGCTGTAATGGCAGTTCTGGTGGCCTCAGTTCCATGGATGGGTCGTACACGTCCACATGGGCTGCTCTCTTGGCTTGACTTCTGGTTACCGCACCGACAAAGTGGCAATGAAGATTCCCCACATCATTTCCTAGAAGAACGTCTGCAGGGAGGCCGCTCATCACACCGACCACACATTGTTTTGCCCCAAAGCCATAATCCAGGGTCACACTCGCTCTTGGAATATATCTCTGGGTACCTCCTGCCAGTTCAATGGCAATTCCTGGTCCCTTTTGAATTGCTTGTGGTTGAATTACTCGGGGATCGGCTATGGTGAGGAAAGCCCCAGTGTCACGGAAGCCAACAACTTTTTGGCCATCCAGCACGACCTCCTGTAGATGTTTGTCCTGAAGATCAGAAGAACAGGTGGCTGGAGCTCGCACCCCATAGACTCCGGGTAGGGGAGCCAGGATATCTGAGTCACTTGGCAAGTCATCAGGCACAGAATCCAGCTCTTCTCCTGGTGAAGGTGTCTGTAGGTAATGAACAGGCAAAGGCGGTCTGTAGCTGTTCTGTCTACGAACACCTGGACATTGGAATTGCATGTGCCCAGGCTGCCCACATCCATAACATCTGCGCTCTGGGATTCTTCCTCCGCGTCGTATTCCCAAAGGTGGAGCATGAGTAATGCGAGGCACAGTCACACGAAGGTCCCCATGAGTTGACGGTTTAGGGTGATGGTGAACATTGGGGCCAGAAGGACCAGGGGCCGCCAGCGTTGGGGGGTTGGTGTTTTTTTTCTCACTGGGTAGTAGTTTTTTCCACTGAGGCTTGATGGTGAGAGCCTCATCAGCTAGAGCTGCAGCTTCCTCCACAGTGGCTGGTCTCCTTTCACGCACCCATTCCCGGATCTCAGCGGGGCACTTGAAGTAAAACTGCTCTTTTAGGAGGACCTGGAGGACGGTCTCCAAGGTTAAGGCCTCCTCTGCCTCCAACCAACGATGCCACAGATGTTTGAGTTTGTGGGCATACATCTTGAAGGACACTTCCTCATCACATGCTAGAGTACGGAACTGAGTCCTGTAAGTGTCTGGCGTTACAGCATAATGTTCTAGAATAGTCTGTTTAATATCCGCATACTCACAGTTCCACCGAGGGTCCATAGCTCTATAGGCTGCAGCAGCTCCACCCTCTAAGAGCCCAACCAGATGCCGGACGCGCTCCCTTTCTGGGACTTCCATTAATCGACACTGATGCTCAAAGTCCTGGAAGAAGCCCTCAATGTCACCAGCAGCCTCATTAAACTGCTTGAAGTCTTTGCGGGACACTCTGGGAAGTTCCCTCATGATGGGTGCTGGGGTTACAGTCTGTCTGGAACCTCTCGCGGCTTCCACAGCGAGCTGCTTATCCAGCAATGCCATCTCCTCCATCCTGCGCTCCTTCTCTTCAGCTCCACGCATGGCCTCCCTCTTATCTTCTATGGTGGCCTCATCTCCAAGCAGTGCCATCTTTTCCTTGTACCACACAACCCATTGACTTTTTTGGGTATTCACCTCCGGCTCCCGTCTTTGCTCCCCTTGCTGTGGAAATTGTTCCTCGGTGCCATCTTGCAGGCAAGCGTGTTCCAATGCCTCAATTAGTTGCTCCTTAGAGAGTCCTTTGTAGCCGACACCTAATTCACGGGCCTTTGTTTGTAGACTCGCCACAGTCCAGTTCCTGTATCCTGAGGTTCTGGTTTCAGACGTCGATTGGCTGTTGTCCTCCATTTCTTCTGCTCTGATCCCGCCGCTGCCACCAGTTTGTGACGGGGTGTACATCAGAGCAAAGAGAGACAACAGGCCGAGGATGATCCAACAGGTTTACTAACAGGAATACAGGAACAGCACACGACAAGTCCAAATAAAACAGATTCGGGGGCACCTCCCGATAATCCAAAGTGCCAGATCACGACGTAATAGTCCTTTTCAGAGTCCCAGAAATCCCACACAATCCACTGGACGGCGAGGTCTGTCCGCAGATTCAGATCTCGCTCCCTTCCTCTTCAAAAACTCAACTCCCAACTGCATTTAGAAACAGGAGTGAATTGTTTGAGCTCGTGGGCCCGCCCCTCAAGGGTAGGGGTCTATGCAATGGTTGGGCCCACTAGAAGATTCTAGAAGGTTGGCTCCGAGAGGTCTACAGGTTTGTGTAGTTGGCGTTATCCACTGCTCACGAAACAATGAGAAGTTCCCCTGGCTGTGTGGACAGGAGATAATTGCATTATGGGCCCAGAGACACAGGAGATGGGGGGAAGGTATGGTTACTTACATCCCAAGACATTTCAAAGTGTTCAGTAAGTACAACCAAAGGAAAGTGACATCACATCCTGACATAGTATTACAGCAAATACAGTGAGAAGGTAAAATACATCATGACACCGGATGTTCCTCTCCGTCCTTCAGTTGTGACAATACAGCCCCTATACCGGCATCAGAAGCGTCCGTTTGGACCACGAACTCGCTGCGGAAGTCAGGAGTCATTAGCACAGGTTGAGAGCAAAGAGCTAGTTTTAAGTTATGGAAGGCTTCTTCGGCTGCCGTGGTCCATTTGATCATGACAGAGTCTTTCCCTTTGGTAAGGTCCGTCAGGGGAACAGCGGTAGCCGCAAAATTGGGAATGAACCGTCGGTAGTAGCCGGCTATTCCCAAAAACGCTCTCACCTGCTTCTTGTTGACTGGTTGCGGCCATTTCTGAATGGCTTGTATCTTGTCAATCTGGGGTTTAACAATTCCCCTCCCAATTACGTATCCCAAATACCGGGCTTCTTCCAGCCCGATATGACATTTCTTGGGGTTTGCTGTTAGACCCGCCTCCCGCAGGTCCTCAATCACAGCCTCTAGTTTCTGGAGGTGCGTCTCCCAGTCCAGGCTGTAAATGACTATGTCATCCAAATACGCAGAAGCATACTGCCTATGGGGCCTCAGGACTCGGTCCATCAACCTTTGAAAGGTTGCCGGTGCCCCGTGTAGTCCAAACGGCATATACACATACTGGTATAAACCTTCCGGTGTAGAAAACGCGGTTTTCTCTTTAGCGGCCTCTGTTAGCGGGATCTGCCAATAGCCCTTCGTTAAGTCTAGGGTCGTGATATACCGGGCTTTTCCAAGCCGATCTATTAATTCATCGACCCGTGGCATAGGGTATGCATCAAATTTGGAGACCGCATTTAATCTCCTGAAGTCATTGCAGAATCTAATGGAGCCGTCTGGTTTCGGTATTAACACAATCGGACTCGACCAGGCGCTATGCGATTCCTCGATTACACCTAACTCCAACATGGTCTTCACTTCTCGGGAGACAGCTTCCCGCCGAGCCTCCGGTATTCGGTAGGGCTTTACCTGAACTGTTACCCCAGGCTCTTTTATGATGTCATGTTTAATGAGAGTGGTCTGCCCGGGCTTTTCCGAGAAAAACTCGCGATTGTTGATTACAAACTGCTTGACGTCGGTCTTTTGCCGCTCCGACAGAGTCTCCGCCGTCCCGACATCCGGTATGGTCTGCTTGCAGACCGGAAGGGCCAGACCTGCTGACAGAGCTGGACGGTCCTTCCAGGGTTTTATCAGATTCACGTGATAAATCTGTTCAGGCTTCCTTTTACCAGCCTGGTACACTTTGTAGTTTACCTCACCCACCCGTTCCTTAATTTCAAAGGGGCCTTGCCACTTTGCCAGAAATTTGCTTTCTGCCGTGGGGACCAGGATCAACACCCTATCTCCGGGTGCAAAAGTACGGATCTTGGCCCCCCTATCATAAATCCTTTTCTGTGCTCCTTGAGCCTGTATCATATGCTCTTTAACGATGGGCATCACCGCCGCAATACGGTCCTGCATTTGGGTTACATGGTCTATTACGCTTTTGAACGGGGTGATCTGTCCCTCCCAGGTTTCTTTAGCGACATCTAACAGTCCACGGGGACGTCGGGCGTACAGAAGCTCGAAAGGAGAGAACCCGGTGGAAGACTGGGGCACCTCCCGGATGGCAAAAAGCAAATACGGGAGTAAGTAGTCCCAGTTCTTCCCGTCCTTGTCTATCGCCTTACGGAGCATCTGTTTCAAAGTTTTGTTAAACCGTTCGACCAGTCCGTCCGTTTGAGGGTGATACACGGAGGTGCGTAACTGTGCTATTTGTAACAGCCTGCAGAGTTCTTTCATTACTTTAGACATAAAGGGGGTTCCTTGGTCTGTGAGTATTTGTTTTGGGACACCAACCCGACTAAACACATGGACCAGCTCCTTGGCAATGGTCTTGGTGGCCGTGTTACGCAAAGGGATGGCCTCGGGGTAACGAGTGGCATAATCCAAGATGACAAGGATGTGCTGGTGTCCTCGTGCAGACTTGGGGAGGGGTCCAACTAAATCCATCCCAATTCTCTCAAATGGGATCTCGATGATAGGCAGAGGTACTAAGGGGCTACAGAAACGGGGCCAAGGCGCAGAGATTTGGCAGTCAGGACAAGACTCGCAATAGGTGCGAATATCGTGATGCATGCCGGGCCAAACAAAACAGTGTAATATCCTTTCGGTAGTTTTCTGGACCCCCAGGTGTCCCCCCATCATGTGTCCGTGTGCCAGGTCCAGCACTCTCCGCCTGTAGGCTCTCGGCACAACCAATCGTTGTACTGTGTCATCCCCCTTCTTCTCTATCTGATAGAGAAAGTCATTCTCCAGTGCCATGTAGGGGTAAGACAGCCTAGTACCTGCATCCACCTGCACCCCGTTTATCATTTTAACATTTTTTATAGCCTGAGAAAGGGTAGGATCTCTCATTTGCTCACTTTGGAAGTCATCTTTCTGGACTTCCAAATTCAGCCAAGAGGAAGGGGGACAGCCACCCGTGTCCGCCTCTGCCCCGTGTTCATCGGAATCACCCGCCAGAACTGAAAAGGGGAACTGGGGGTTGTTTTCAGCGGATTCCTCCTCTGAACCCTCTTGTGGGGCATCCTCTAGTGGCTCCGGGCCCACACAAGGTGTGGGAGAAGGATCATCCGTGCGGCTACCCTGGGGTACTAATTGGTTCTCCCACAACTGCCAGAAGTGGGGAAAATCCCTGCCCAAAATGATATCATGCAATAGTGCTGGTACTAGTCCCACCTTATGATGCACAGACCCATAGGGCGTAGTAATGCAGGAGACCGTTGTGAGGTACGAGCAGGTGTCTCCATGCACACATGTCACAGAAAATTTATCTGACGGTCCCATCGGGACTGCCACCAGACTGGCCTTTACCAGAGTCACCACACTTCCCGAGTCTAATAGTGCAACAACAGTATTGCCATCAATGGACACTTCACACAGGTGTTTTTTCATATCGCCTTGACATGCAGCAACACACACTACCCGTGCAACCATAGCCCTGCGTTTTTCAAAGTCCGTGACATCACACTGCATCGGTTCTGCAGTTACTGGACAGTTTGCAGCAATGTGGCCCGCCTCCTGGCAGCGGAAACACCTCACGGGCCCCTTGCTAAGACCATAGTTTGGCACCTTAGCCCTCACAGGGCCAGCAGTCCTGTTTTCCTCCTCCACTGCCTTAGGATATTTTCCTCCTCCCCATGACCCTGGAACAGTCTTACCAGATCCTCGTCGAGAAGGGGAAGAGCGAGGATGTGTAGCATCGTCCATAAGTCCTTCTGCCAAGGAATAACGCTCCACTAGATCCACTAGCTGATCCGCTGTCGTGGGGTTTCCATGGCTTACCCACCTCTTCAGAGATGGCGGTAGAGCTCTTAGGTATTTATCAAGAACGATTCTTTGTACCATCTCTGGCGCCGTCAGAACCTCGGGCTGTAGCCATTTCTTGGTCAAGTGAATGAGGTCAAACATCTGTGACCGCGGTGGTTTATCGGGCTGATAAGTCCATTGATGAACTCTCTGTGCTCGCACGGCCGTCGTCACTCCCAGCCGGGCAAGGATCTCGGCTTTTAGTTTATCAAAGTCATGCGCTGCTTCAGGCTCAAGATCAAAGTAGGCTTTTTGTGCCTCACCTGCCAGAAACGGTGCAAGCAAGTCGGCCCATCGCTCCTTTGGCCACTTTTCCCGCTCCGCCGTCCGTTCAAACGTGGTCAGGTAAGCTTCCACATCGTCCTCTGTGGTTAATTTCTGCCAGCACCGACTCACATGAATCACCCTCTGGTCAGCCTCCGCATTACTCTCCGGTACGGTCGCCAGACGCTGCTCCACCTGCTGCAAAAGTTGGCGGTCTTTAACCGTCGATTCCACCAGTTCCTTCAACTGTGCCGACATCAAGCGATTAGCCTCTTGCTGCACAGCTGCGGATTGTACCAGCGCTTTCACCACGTCATCCATTATGATGCGCTGTAACGTGCTGCCTGCATTCTCCACCACAATGTGATAACACGCTCCGGGATCGCCTTTGCTGGGTTCAAAGGGCACGTATTCACCTCAGGCAGACAGCCGAATTCAAGGTGTAACTGACGCTTGGTCAGGTTTACTGCAGTGAAGCATAAACAAAAAGAAAAAAAAACACCAACAAAATAAATCCTTGCCTGTCCGGCACTAACTATACAGGGTGTTATCCTAACTACCAACTGGAGGGCTTCTCCCTTCCAGCTAAACCATACAAACATCAGGCACTGCTCCTCACAAGTGTCTCCTACACAGACAGGCTTACTTTGTTCCCAGATGGAGACCCTCCCCCAACTTCCCAGATTCCCTTTACCTCCGTCCTTCACCTCCCATTAATCCATTAGTAGCCAGGTGATCCTGGCCAGGCTAAGTCACATAGGACCGATACCGGGGTGAGATATACCTGCCCTCATCCACTAATCCCACATGAGTCTCACAGTACCAATTTATTTTGTTCACATTACACTAGTTCGATGAAATACCACTGCAATTTTTAGGTTAGTCTCAGAAGCTTTCTTCATTTCTACAAAGATCACAGAGAGCAAAAGAGAGAGGTGTTCAATTGCTGCGCCAAAAGATCACTTCAGTGGATGTTCAGATTAATGCCACTTTATTTGTCATATAGGTCGACGCGTTTCTGGAGCATCTGCCCCCTTCATCAGGACCATCAAGAACAAGAATAACATCAAATCTTGTTCTTGATGGTCCTGATGAAGGGGGCAGATGCTCCAGAAACGCGTCGACCTATATGACAAATAAAGTGGCATTAATCTGAACATCCACTGAAGTGATCTTTTGGCGCAGCAATTGAACACCTCTCTCTTTTGCTCTCTGTGATCTGCTGTCTACTGGTGGCTGCAGCCTTGGATCCACATCACATGCGTTCATAGTAGTTGTGACTCTCACAACTACATTTGGTGAGTATTCATACTCCCCCCTCCTTACCCCGTACATATTGGGGTAAAACCCTATTTGCGCTTGTTGTTTCCACAGTCCTTATCCACGTGGTTCATTTCTACAAACGAATGGCAATTATTTGGATAAACATCAGATGAGTCTGGGTTTGGCTCTCGACCCACCTGACGATCATCCCTGTCCATGTTAACGGGACTGTATCGTCTATTTTTTTTTTTTTTTTGTAGGCCAAATCTGCAAACAATATTATTAGAATTGTGTTACAACTGTTTTCTTAATGTAATTCAACTTTTAAATATGTAAAAAACATTTTTTTTATTAAAAATACTTATAATTGCCAGTAGGGGGAGCATCTTCCTGTGTACACATCCAAAAGCTATAGTAATCCTTAGTAGAATTACGATAGCTGCAAATTTGGGCAGTCACTAGATGACATGCCTATTCTCCTCCCCTTTTGGGTGTTACACTGCACCCAAAAGGGGAGGAGATGTATTTCATAGTAATGTGTCACCATTTTTTGGGTGACTGTATATGAATTGTACAGCTCCACCCGGAAGTAAAGTGGAAACACATTTTAGTCAGACAGGAGCAGCAGCATCGTACGGTGCCCTGGAGAAAGAGCAGCCTTACTGCAGCAGGTCCCTGAAGATCAGCGTACACAGGAACGTGGAGATGACTCAACCATTAGTAAGTATATACACACACGTACTATTCCACATATATACACTGACTGTTACACATATATACACTGACTGTTACACATACGCTATATACACTGACTGTTATCAGCCCACACATATATATCCACTGACTTTTCTCAGCCCACACACATATATATATATACACACACACACACACATATACACTGACTGTTTATTATATATAATATACACACTGCGGTAATGGAATCCTCCTGGTACCGCCACACTGCTCGTTCAATCTCCCGTGCGGTGGCAGGCCCGCTCCCGCGCGTGAGATGGAAGTAGCTGTGAAAACGAAAGTAAACAATAGAAAGAAAAAAAAACATACTCACGTGCCTGCAGACTCCCGGTGCCATGCCCGCTCCCAGCTCCTCATCCGGTAACGCTGCACTGGCTGTGTGCTCTCAGTCACGTAGGATGGCGGCAGGACCTGGAGGTGGATCACCTGATGTGGTCACCTGACCCATCAGCTGATCGCAAGTCTCTTTTTGCCGCCCGGCTATCATCTGATGCGTCCGGAGACTTCTTCAGCTGATCACCGGCAGCTCCTGCAGCGGTCGGACAGGAGTCAGCAGGGACGTGTGTAGGTTTTTTTTTTTTTTCTTCACAGATTCATCAGCTGATTGTATAAACGGCATTTATACAATCAGCTGATGTGTGATGTGATTCAGGCACTTCATCCTGACACATCATCTGATCACTTTGCCTTCCAGCAAACCGATCAGATGATATTGGATCCGGATTGGACGGCGCGGGACCCTTGACCCAGGATTACTGTGGAGGGGGGTTCTTAATTTCAATAAAGATGGAGTCACTAATTGTGTTGTGTTTTATTTCTAATAAAACAATTTTTCTGTGTTGTGTTTTTTTTTTTTTATGTTTACTAGAAATTCATGGTGGCCATGTCTAATATTGGCATGACACCATGAATTTCGGGCTTAGGGCCAGCTGATAATATAAAGCTAGCCCTAACCCCATTATTACCCAGTGAGCCAACCGTCACCAGGGCAGCTGGAAGAGTTGGATACAGCGCCAGAAGATGGCTCTTCTATGAAAGCGCCATTTTCTGACGTGGCTGCGGACTGCAATACGCAGCATGGGTGCCCAGAAACCTTGGGAACTCTGCACTGCATATTCCAATCCCCAGCTGCCTAGTTGTACCTGGCTGGCCTCAACAATTGGGCAAAGCCCAAGTTTTTTTTTTAATTTAATTATTTCATGAAAGTCATGAAATAATTAAAAAAAGGGCTTCGCTATATTTTTGGTTAACAACCGGGTACAAATAGGCAGCTGGGAGTTGGGGGCAGCCCGTACCTGCCTGCTGTACCTGGCTAGCATACAAAAATATGGCGAAGCCCACGTCATTTTTTTTGGGTTGATAAAAAATCCTGTATACAGTCCTGGATGGATCATGCTGAGCCTTGTAATTATGTAGCTGCTGTCTGCTCTCCTGCATACACTATTGGATGTAGGATGCTGAGCCTTGTAGTTCTGCAGCTGCTGTCTGCTCTCCTGCATACACTAGTGGATGTAGGATGCTGAGCCTTGTTGTTCTGCAGCTGCTGTCTGCTCTCCTGCATACACTATTAGATGTAATATGCAGAGCCTTGTAGTTGTGCTCCCCCTGCCTCTCCCTCCAGCATACAGTCCTGGATGGAGCATGCTGAGCCTTGTAGTTCTGCAGCTGTCTGCTCTCCTGCATACACTAGTGGAGAATGAAGAATATTGAAGAAGGAAATGACATCAGACCTTTTTTCTTTTTTTAATTTTTTAAACCATCTTCAATGACATTGTTCAATGATAAAACCGCATAAAAAACCAGTGAGACAAAAAATACTCTTGGTACAGTAGTTGGCACTTTAAGGTGGCTCAGTAGTTAGCACTGTACTGTGGCTCTGTAGATGGCACTGTATGGTGGCTCAGTAGTTGGCACTGTACGGTGGCTCTGTACTTGGTACAGTACGGTGGCTCAGTAGTTGGCACTTTACGGTGGCTCAGTAGTTAGCACTGTACTGTGGCTCTGTAGATGGCACTGTACGGTGGCTCAGTAGTTGGCACTGTACTGTGGCTCAGTAGTTGGCACTGTATGGTGGCTCAGTAGTTAGCACTGTACGGTGGCTCAGTAGTTGGCACTGTACAGTGGCTCAGTAGTTGGCACTGTACGGTGGCTCAGTAGTTGGCACTGTACGGTAGCTCAGTACTTGGCACAGAATGGTGGCTCAGTAGTTGGCACTGTACGGTGGCTCTGTACTTGGTACAGTACGGTGGCTCAGTAGTTGGCACTTTACGGTGGCTCAGTAGTTAGCACTGTACTGTGGCTCTGTAGATGGCACTGTACGGTGGCTCAGTAGTTGGCACTGTACTGTGGCTCAGTAGTTGGCACTGTATGGTGGCTCAGTAGTTAGCACTGTACGGTGGCTCAGTAGTTGGCACTGTACTGTGGCTCAGTAGTTGGCACTGTACGGTGGCTCAGTAGTTGGCACTGTACGGTGCCTCAGTACTTGGCACAGAATGGTGGCTCAGTAGTTGGCACTGTACGGTGGCTCTGTACTTGGTACAGTACGGTGGCTCAGTAGTTGGCACTTTACGGTGGCTCAGTAGTTAGCACTGTACTGTGGCTCTGTAGATGGCACTGTACGGTGGCTCTGTAGATGGCACTTTATGGTGGCTCAGTAGTTGGCACTGTACGGTGGCTCTGTACTTGGCACAGTATGGTGGCTCAGTAGTTGGCACTTTACGGTGGCTCAATAGTTAGCACTGTACTGTGGCTCTGTAGATGGCACTGTACGGTGGCTCAGTAGTTGGCACTGTACTGTGGCTCAGTAGTTGGCACTGTATGGTGGCTCAGTAGTTAGCACTGTACGGTGGCTCAGTAGTTGGCACTGTACTGTGGCTCAGTAGTTGGCACTGTACGGTGGCTCAGTAGTTGGCACTGTACGGTGGCTCAGTAGTTGGCACTGTACGGTGGCTCAGTACTTGGCACAGAATGGTGGCTCAGTAGTTGGCACTGTACGGTGGCTCTGTACTTGGTACAGTACGGTGGCTCAGTAGTTGGCACTTTACGGTGGCTCAGTAGTTAGCACTGTACTGTGGCTCTGTAGATGGCACTGTACGGTGGCTCTGTAGATGGCACTATACGGTGGCTCAGTAGTTGGCACTGTACGGTGGCTCAGTAGTTGGCACTGTACGGTGGCTCAGTACTTGGCACAGAATGGTGGCTCAGTAGTTGGCACTGTACGGTGGCTCTGTACTTGGCACAGTATGGTGGCTCAGTAGTTGGCACTTTACGGTGGCTCAGTAGTTAGCACTGTACTGTGGCTCTGTAGATGGCACTGTACGGTGGCTCTGTAGATGGCACTGTACGGTGGCTCAGTAGTTGGCACAGTATGGTGGCTCAGTAGTTGGCACTGTATGGTGGCTCAGTAGTTGGCACTGTACGGTGGCTCAGTAGTTGGCACTGTACGGTGACTCTGTACTTGGCACAGTACGGTGGCTCTGTAGATGGCACTGTACGGTGGCTCAGTAGTTGGCACTGTACGGTGGCTCTGTACTTGGCACAGTATGGTGGCTCAGTAGTTGGCACTTTACGGTGGCTCAGTAGTTAGCACTGTACGGTGGCTCTGTAGATGGCACTGTACGGTGGCTCTGTAGATGGCACTGTACGGTGGCTCAGTAGTTGGCACAGTATGGTGGCTCAGTAGTTGGCACTGTATGGTAGCTCAGTAGTTGGCACTGTACGGTGGCTCAGTAGTTGGCACTGTACGGTGACTCTGTACTTGGCACAGTACGGTGGCTCTGTAGATGGCACTGTACGGTGGCTCAGTAGTTGGCACTGTACGGTGGCTCAGTAGTTGGCACAGTATGGTGGCTCAGTAGTTGGCACTGTACGGTGGCTCAGTAGTTCGCACTGTACTGTGGCTCTGTAGATGGCACTGTACGGTGGCTCAGTAGTTGGCACAGAATGGTGGCTCAGTAGTTGGCACTGTACGGTGGCTCTGTACTTGGTACAGTACGGTGGCTCAGTAGTTAGCACTGTACTGTGGCTCTGTAGATGGCACTGTGCGGTGGCTCAGTAGTTGGCACTGTACTGTGGCTCTGTAGATGGCACTGTACGGTGGCTCAGTAGATGGCACTGTACGGTGGCTCAGTAGTTGGCACTGTACGGTGGCTCAGTAGTTGGCACTGTACTGTGGCTCAGTAGTTGGCACTATATGGTGGCTCAGTAGTTGGCACTATATGATGGATAAGGGTACGTTTAGATACACAGCTGTGCAGACAGTATCACACAGGAGAGAAATACACAACTCAGCACACAGTATCACACATGAGGATTAGATACACAGCTCAGCACACAGTATCACACAGGGGAGGATTAGATACACAGCTCAGCAGACAGTATCACACAGGGGAGGATTAGATACACAGCTCAGCACACAGTATCACACAGGGGAGGATTAGATACACAGCTCAGCAGACAGTATCACACAGGATAGTATTAGATACACAGCTCAGCACACAGTATCACACAGGAGAGGATTAGATACACAGCTCAGCACACAGTATCACACAGGGGAGGATTAGATACACAGCTCAGCAGACAGTATCACACAGGAGAGGATTAGATACACAGGTCAGCAGACAGTATCACACAGGGGAGGATTAGATACACAGCTCAGCACACAGTATCACACAGGAGAGGATAAGATACACAGCTCAGCACACAGTATCACACAGGAGAGGATTAGATACACGGCTCAGCAGACAGTATCACAGGAGAGGATTAGATGCACAGCTCAGCAGACAGTATCACACAGGAGAGGATTAGCTACACAGCTCAGCACACAGTATCACACAGGAGAGGATTAGATACACAGCTCAGCACACAGTATCACACAGGGGAGGATTAGATAAACAACCATGCAGACAGTATCACACAGGAGAGGATTAGATACACAGCTCAGCACACAGTATCACACAGAAGAGGATTGGATACACAGCTCAGCACACAGTATCACACAGGGGAGGATTAGATACACAGCTCAGCAGACAGTATCACACAGGAGAGGATTAGATACACAGCTCAGCACACAGTATCACACAGGGGAGGATTAGATACACAGCTCAGCACAGTATCACACAGGATAGTATTAGATACACAGCTCAGCACACAGTATCACACAGGGGAGGATTAGATACACAGCTCAGCACACAGTATCACACAGGATAGGATTAGATACACAGCTCAGCACACAGTATCACACAGGGGAGGATTAGATACACAGCTCAGCACACAGTATCACACAGGAGAGGATTAGATACACGGCTCAGCACACAGTATCACACAGGGGAGGATTAGATACACAGCTCAGCACACAGTATCACACAGGGGAGAATTAGATACACAGCTCAGCAGACAGTATCACACAGGAGAGTATTAGATACACAGCTCAGCACACAGTATCACACAGGATAGTATTAGATACACAGCTCAGCACACAGTATCACACATGAGGATTGGATACATGGCTCAGCAGACAGTATCACAGGAGAGGATTAGATGCACAGCTCAGCAGACAGTATCACACAGGAGAGGATTAGATACACAGCTCAGCACACAGTATCACACAGGAGAGGATTAGATACACAGCTCAGCACACAGTATCACACAGGAGAGGATTAGATACACGGCTTAGCAGACAGTATCACAGGAGAGGATTAGATGCACAGCTCAGCAGACAGTATCACACAGGGGAGGATTAGATACACAGCTCAGCAGACAGTATCACACAGGAGAGGATTACATACACAGCTCAGCACACAGTATCACACAGGATAGTATTAGATACACAGCTCTGCACACAGTATCACACATGAGGATTAGATACACAGCTCAGCAGACAGTATCACAGGAGATGATTAGATGCACAGCTCTGCAGACAGTATCACACAGGGGAGGATTAGATACACAGCTCAGCACACAGTATCACACAGGGGAGGATTAGATACACAGCTCAGCAGACAGTATCACACAGGATAGGATTAGATACACAGCTCAGCACACAGTATCACACAGGATAGTATTAGATATACAGCTCAGCACACAGTATCACACATGAGGATTAGATACACGGCTCAGCAGACAGTATCACAGGAGAGGATTAGATGCACAGCTCAGCAGACAGTATCACACAGGAGAGGATTAGATACACAGCTCAGCACACAGTATCACACAGGAGAGGATTAGAAACACAGCTCAGCACACAGTATCACACAGGAGAGGATTAGATACACAGCTCAGCAGACAGTATCACACAGGGGAGTATTAGATACACAGCTCAGCACACAGTATCACACAGGGGAGGATTAGATACACAGCTCAGCACACAGTATCACACAGGGGAGGATTAGATACACAGCTCAGCAGACAGTATCACACAGGATAGGATTAGATACACAGCTCAGCACACAGTATCACACAGGTAGTATTAGATACACAGCTCAGCACACAGTATCACACATGAGGATTAGATACACGGCTCAGCAGACAGTATCACAGGAGAGGATTAGATGCACAGCTCAGCAGACAGTATCACACAGGAGAGGATTAGATACACAGCTCAGCACACAGTATCACACAGGAGAGGATTAGAAACACAGCTCAGCACACAGTATCACACAGGGGAGGATTAGATACACAGCTCAGCAGACAGTATCACACAGGGGAGTATTAGATACACAGCTCAGCACACAGTATCACACAGGGGAGGATTAGATACACAGCTCAGCACACAGTATCACACAGGGGAGGATTAGATAAACAACCATGCAGACAGTATCACCAGTACACACAGGGTAGCAAGCGGAAGGGTTAACACACACACACACACACACACACACACGAATGTGGACGGGGCTAAGGACAGCTGGGGGAGGGAGGGGGTTTCATTACAGACGGTAACGGCAGGGGGCTGCTGAGAGCACAGGGAGGACACACACACCGGCGGCCGCCAGAACGGGGCTGGGGACAGCGGAGGGACGTGATTTCATAACATACGGTAACGGCAGGGGGTGGGGGCTGGTGAGAACGGAGGGAGGGAGGGTTGTGTGATCGGTAACGGGGGGAGGGGAGGCGTCCCGGACTTACATCCCGGCGGTTGACAGGTGTAAAGTGGCGCAAAGAGCATGGATTGAATCTCCACAAAAATGGCGCTGAAATCTGCCCTTTGCTGTGATATGGACAGCCCAGGGGGCACGTCCAGATCACAGCACACACCCACTGTAACGTTACACATAGGGTCGGATGGCGACCACTGTTCTCTATGTACAGGGGCTGCCATAAAGGAGTGTGTAACTGGTGTTAAACACACAGCTAATCCAACATGGCCCCCAATGCATACAGTAAAATTAGAATAACATAAAAACTAAATAAGCTACAAATTTCATTTTGAATTAGACATACTACATTTCAGAATCCCTTATTTTAATAAAAAATTAAAAAAACGCGATACAGTCCCTTTAATGTTTACCACCAGACACAGTGGCATAGCTTTACTAGTGGCTGTGCATGATGTTATAGCTCAGGTCAGTAAAATGTGAATGGGACTGAGCTGTGATACCAGACACAGCCACAGCCACAGCCAAAAGAATGGTGCTGTGCCAGGTAAGGAGGGTAAATGTTATCCTCCCCTTATGCAAAATATGTCTTTAAAAATATTGTTCATTAACATGTTGCTGCAATTCTTATATGTATATACCTTTGTCATGTTAATATCATCATAACTTAGGCCTGACTGGAGTTACACCTCTGGCAGGAGTACATGGCAGTTGAAAAATGCACCAAATTCATTAAAAGGAGTACACCTTTAATATAATGTGGTGCATCTTACCCCAGTGTACAGTTCGTCAAGACTGGCATCGAAAATGCTAGTTTTTCTTCATCAAACTCATAGTATATACACTCCTGCACTGCCCGCTTCTTTCCTGGCTACTAGCTTGCAGGAAGATTCTCCAGGATAAGTGTAGGCCGATGAAGAGCCTGATGGAGATGGAGGTCTGAGTGTTGCAGCTCTAGGACACTGTACTAATGAGGGACGTTCACAGTAGTTAGCTGTCAGTCAAAATATCGTCCAAATGTTCTTGCGTTCTCTACAAGAGAGACAGAATTATCTGGCAGCGGCTTATCTCCCAATACGAAAAGGATCAACCATTGAAATTCCAACCATTGGATCTTTTTCTTCCCCAACATCATTTGTTGGTGCTGAGTCAAGAGGTCTCCATCATGCATACTAGATGGGGTTTTTCCATTGTTTTTATTTAGTTGCACACTACATCCGATTACGCTGTTATTACCCCAGTGTGAGCCGATCAAACACTGCAAGTGGCTCGCACTGGACTGAGCACCGAACGTACCCGAGCACAGCAATGCTCGCTCTAGTGGTTTGCATACGTAAAGCACTCGAATTCTGAACCCAAACTCTGTTTTCTTGTAAAGTCTGTGCTCGGTATGAACACCAAACTTTAGGTTCGCTCATCTCTACCTATGAGACTATAAAGTTTGGGATAGAAAACCTGTAACCAGTCCTTGTATTGCAGTGCATACTCTGCAAAACACTAATGAATGATTTCAGCCCTAATTTGCAATTGACCATAAGCTGGTGGAAGCAGACTAGCTGCTATGACTTCTCTTATATACTGCAGAGCGCCCAGCAATAGATCTTTGTTCCTCTATTCTTAGTTAGCACACAGAAAGAAGTAGCAGTGTTATGGAGGAAATTATACAGCAGTACTGAGCAGTTTTCATGTGCAACAAGCTCTGATGTGAGGTAAAAGACTTGTTAGAAAGCTCTCACATAATCTTTCTGTATCTCCCTCTGCTTGTTTCTTTGGTAAGATGTATTAAGCTTTTTATATGCGTCTGTACCATTGAACGATGCAAAGTTTCTTGAAATACAGTTCTCATTTAAGCTGGTCTTGTTGGTGTGTCTTAAGGAAGGATATACACAGGATGCAACAAAAACAGGAAGAAATGCTATTGTGGTTAATTGACTTAGTAAAAATACAGGTACGTCAGCAATTCTCATTGTATATGTCTTCCAAAGAAGACTTTACTTGGCAAAAAAACCCAAAGTCAAACATTTTAACAGTTAAACTATTTTTTTTTATTACATTAGAAATGCAGTTGTGTTGCCCTGGGCAAGCCAGGGGACACGGGTCACAACACCACCACACCCCACACTCCAGGTAGGCACACCATGCTAACCAAAAATCCTTGTTGCCTTCCTCCAGGAGTCTGATGATGCACACCAGGGGGTGGGCCAGGCGGTTGGCTCCGTCCACCGAGGAGCTCACAACTCTGGAGGCAGGAAGTAACCAGGCAGATAGCTCAGGGAGGAGCAGGAGTGAGGAGCTAAGTGGAAAGTAAACAGCTAAGTGGAAGTAGTGAAAGTAGAGAAGTGTAAAGGAGAAAAGGAAGTAAAGTGGAAAAAGAAAAGAAAGCCTGGAAGGTCCAGCTCTGTGTAGGGCCAGAACAGCAAGGTCAGCGACGGCGGTGACTGTCTGGAGGGGGACCGTTTGGAAGTTCCTGGAAGGACCCCGTTGGCTGTGTGCCCGGTGGTCTGGAGCAGTGTTCCGAAGGACAGTCAGCACCAGGGCAGGGGCCTCTCGGACCCCGGCAAGGCTAGGAGTCGCCAAATTTGCCGAATCCGTCAGTGAAGGGGACGTAGATCCCCCAACAACCAAGTCCCGATTGACGGCAACAGCCCAACCATTACAGGGGAGACACCGCCACCGCCAGGGCACCAGTTTCCCCAGGGCCAGCGCCTGCGGGCAAAGTGTAGAGCTCCTCCGGCCCAGATTGCAGTCGGGGAGCGGGTAACCGGAGGGAATCCACCGCTACCATCAGACAACACAGGTGCAAGGAAGAGAGACGTCACCGTCACCTACCGGGAGTGCAGGTGCAGCCGTCTGTGGGACCGTCCTACCAGCCGTTGGTTTACCGTACAAACTGTGTCCGTGTCTCAGGCTGAGTGAGTACCACAGTGCCGCAAGGCACAGCGCTGCCCCCGCGTCCCTGCGCCCACCAGGCCCCGCACCTCCTTCTCCATCACCGGGCCCCGGGATCACCAACCCCTACCCACGGAGGGGCAACACAACACCTGGCTGCTCCGCATCACCATCCCCGGGATCCCCGAATTGAGCAGCGGTGATGAAATCACCACAACCGTGGGTGGCGTCACGAACTATAACAATCCCCCAACCACAAACAAACCCCCCCTTTCACTCACGGGCGAGGAGTGTCGCTCGAGACACCCCGGGATCCGGCCCCCAGCTCGAGCCACCAGGAGCAACTGCCGGACCCGAGCAGAAGGGGTGAGCGCGGTGTGCTGACACCCTCCTCCCCGCCCGCGACACTGTCATTATTGGATGTCAGACTACTTGCTAAAGGAATTTATATTTATATGGTAGGTTAAAAAGCAAAACCTTGGGAGTCCTAGGTAGTTTTAATAGTTTGCTGT
The DNA here is from genome assembly GCF_048569485.1 of Anomaloglossus baeobatrachus. Lineage (NCBI taxonomy): Eukaryota > Metazoa > Chordata > Amphibia > Anura > Aromobatidae > Anomaloglossus > Anomaloglossus baeobatrachus. The sequence goes on from NC_134357.1 coordinate 144,916,741, forward strand.
TTGTCATCACCTTTTTTTGTTGGCCAGTAAAAAGTACCAGCTACTGAGGACTTCACATTCCTACCTTATTGGACAATGTACATTTTCAAGAACAATAAACCATCATAGAGGAACATCCAAATGAAGTTGCCATACTCAAACTTTACTTCCGCTATAGGAATTAGAATGCCTTGTTCATAAATAGAAAAACATTGTAACTGTAAAATGCAAAATAGCCCTACAGTAGAAAAAAAAACCCTATAATGACACCCATAGTTCACTACTCTGTTACAAAAATGCTGAAAAATACCAACATTTCTAAGTAAATCCCAATTTCCAACGTATTCTTAATCTATGGGTTTTTCTAAGAAATAGTATGACCAATTCTACATTTGTGGTTAAAGGGGTTGTCCAGAACAATTTTTTTTTTTACACTATGGGCCAAAAGACTAAAAGTCAACTACCTGCCTGTTCAACTACCTGCCGATTCAGGGCAGTCACTAACTGCTTCTGCTGGCTATTAAGCTGCTCCACACCAACAAAGCAACTCTTTCTCTTCCTGGCTGCTTTGTCATCGGGGAGTGACTGCCATCATCATGCTGATTTACAGCTGGTTCCTCACAGTTAGACATTAGCATGATATTAACAGTCACACCCCATCAACAGAGCAGAGGGGAATAGAAGCCGCTGCTCTGTCGATGCTACATCAGCGGGAGCTGCTGAATGGCTGGCAGGTGTGATCTGTGACCGCTCTGTGCCGACAGTTACCAACTACCTGCCTGTCAGTTCATAGGCCCATAGTAAAATAATTAGATAGCCCTGGATAACCCTTTTAGGATTTTATTTAATGCCCTTGCTTTCTTTTTGCTAAGTCCTCACATCAGAAATTTTGAGGAAAAATCTTGTATCTACTTATAAATAATATAAACTATAATCTAAACTTTTGTCTTATATCACATGGTGTCTGTTAAGACTTAGCGATTGCAGGACCTGGTAAGCGATGATCAGTAGAGGTGACCTGTCACCATTCAGATATTGATGCCATACACTATGGGTCCCCAACTCCAGTCCTCAAGGCCTCCAACAGTACATGTGTTGCGGGCTGAGGAGGGGACGCTGCGCTCTCCCACTGCTCGGGTCCGGCTGCTGCTCGGTGGTGGCTCGAGTGGTGGGCCGGATCCCGGGGACTCGAGCGGCGTTCCTCGCCCGTGTGTGAAAAGGGGGATTTGATTGTGGGGGTTTGGTATTGTCCGTGACGCCACCCACGGTTGTGGTGAGATTGGTGACACCACCACTGCTCTGGACGGGGGATCCCAGGAGCGATGACAGGGAGCAGCCTGGATGTTAGTTCTCCCCTCCGTGGGTAGGGGGTTGGTTGTCCCGGGGCCCGGTGATGGGGTAGGGATGGATGGCAGGCGGGTTACGGGGCCTGGCGAGGTGCAGGGTCGCGGGGGCAGCGCTGTGGCGTACGGCACGGTGGTACTCACTCAGCCAATGATGTACACAGAGTCTTCGGTAAAACAAACGGCTGGATGGATGGGTCCCACAGACGGCTGCGGTGTTTCTCCTCCCGGCAGGTTGATGGTGACTGCCTTTCCCTGCACCTGTGTAGTGTGTACGGTTCCGATGGGTTCCCACCAGTAACCCGCTCCCCAGCTTGGATGGGTGCTGAAGGAGCCCCTTTTGCCCGCAGGCTCTGGCCCTGGGAACTTTAGCCTTGGCGGTGACTGTGTTTCCCTCTCTCGGTTGGACTGTTGCCTTCTGTCGGGACTTGGCTGCTGGGAAACCCAGGAGGTTTCCTTCGCTAATGGATTTGGCAAATTCACAGCGACTCCTAGCCTTGCTAGGGTCCGTAAGCCCCTGCCGGATGGTGCTGGCTTCTCTTTGCGTACCGGTCCGGTACCGCCGGGCCACCGCCCGTCCACGGTCCTTACGGCAAGCTCCAATTGGCCACTCCTGCAGACGGTCACCATCGTCTGCCAACCTTGCTGATCCGTCCAGGCCACACACCTGGACCACTTTCTGTCTGCTCAACTGCTACTTCCCTCCTTCCACTTTCACTTCCAAAACTCAACTCCTCTACTTTTCCCGCCTCCAGGACTGTGCACTCCTCGGTAGGCGGGACCAACCACCTGGCCCACCCCCTGGTGTGAACATCAGCCCCTGGAGGGAGGCAACAAGGGTTTTTGTCTGACTTTGGTGTGCCTGACCGGGAGTGTGGGGTGTGTTAGTGTTGTTCTGTGACGACCTGGCTTGTCCAGGGCGCCACACATGTTTTCAGGATTTCCTTAGCATTGCATGGGTGTTGGAATCATCACCTGTGCAGGTGATTAAATTATCATCTGTGCAATACTAAGGAGACCCTGAAAACATGCACTGTTGGTGGCCCTTGAAGACTGGAGTTGGGGACCCCTGCCATACACTATGGATAGGTCATCAAAATGTAAGTCCTGGGCAGCCACTTCAAAGTCCTTGGAACCCAATATGTAGTAAGGTAGGTATCTGTCTCAAATCAAGCACCGTGCCTTGCTTCCATCTTGTATGGCAGGCCCTCTATTTGTTAGTACACACCAGGTTAATGAGGTAATTTGGGAAACATATCTGACATCATCACTAACGGCCTTTTAAGGCCACCTCAGGCAGCCATGTTCTTTCAGAGTATCGAGAAAGCATTGCACTCAGTTACCATGTGTTTGTCAGGAGTTACTTCACCTTCTACTTGACTCACCTTCAGCCAGGTGTCTAATTATCTTCACCTACTCTTGACTTCCAGTCAACTACCAGTGTTTTTTTTTCCAAGCTTACCAGCTTACCCATGTGCAGCCCACACCTATCATTCTACAATCAAGATTCCAGATTGCAAATTTCCTGTCACTTCGGTGTGAACAGCACCAAAAATTGTCTGCTATAAAGGTAATGCATCTCTTTTAGCAAGTTTTCAGTTTGAACAGCATCTCAGCAATCAAGTTCTACAATACTTCGATACTGTCCTGCAGTTATTTCCTTGTTTAAGCTCCTGTTTGCATATATCTCTACCATTAACAACATCTCTGCAAGCACTAGTTTGCCTATTCATTTATTACTCCTTATGCTTATAAATAATGTATTTTTAAATATGTTTTCTTACTATTTGTGTTACCAACATTTTAGTAACATTTTGGAAATTCTGTATAGTGAAATATGCTGTTCTTGTAGTCTATTGTGGTTGGGTTATCTTGTAAATGCTTCTATTGGTTATCAGTGTGTCCAAGCTATGGGAATATACCTAAACCCCATCAACATGCTTTGGCACAATGATGGAAAAACAAATGGACAGTTAGACTGTAAAATAATGAGTTTATGGAGATTTGATTCATAGACTGGATTACATGCATTCATATAATGTATGTATATTTCGCCCATCCCTTTAAGGAGAGTCTGTAAGTTGGAAAATGTTAACCAAGAGTTTGAGATGGTAAAACCAAAGTCATCTGCTAGTTGTTCATCAAAGCCATCTGACATTGTTTGTCAAAGTTGTCAGCATATTGCTATATTCTGTTTGGAATGTTGGGCTAAGAGCTGAAATAGCTATGAGAACCTTCTTACTGTTACTTTAAGGTCAAAGTTCAGCGAGCCTCAAAGGGTTTATTTATAAATTGAAGTAGGTTTTGTTACAAGACTCTAGTGCGCAAGTACACTTATTTCGCGGGTAAAACGTACCACGTGACATGATGTAATGCTCAACTAAATTAGGATAGTTAGTTTTTGTGTTACCATGAAAAGAGATAAGGACAATCAGGAGGAGGGGTTTGGGTTATAAAAGAAGCCCACACTTCAAAGGTTGAGGAGAAGGAGGGAGAAGGAGGGAGGAGAAAGACGGACTCATCCGACCAGACCATCTACAGATCATCCCGAGACGGCTTACACACTACAGCGATGTAAGATATATGAACTGTTATTTTTTCTATCTGTCTATCCATCTATTAACTCAAGCCAAGACAGTTATTTTTCTCTAATGACTGTAACCCTCCAATTCTTATCTGAATAAATCCATAATATGTTTTTGACCTATCTTCGCTCCAATCATTTATATACTGGCTGTGCAGTTGTCGCCCCTAAACCCATTATTTAACATTTGGCGAGCACCAGCCTGAATGATTGTGAAACACAGCTGTTTTCTGTGCGAGGTGATTTTTTTCACGCTGCCTATTCACAGCGATAAGGACTCTTTTTTCTCTCACGTCATTCCCTGCCCTTTGTCCAAGAAGGGGGGTCTGTGAGTTTGTGAGTAATTTCTGTCCAAGCTGCAGGCAAAAGACGATACACTGTGTCCACATCAGAACCTAAGAGAGGTTTAATGTGACAAAGCTGCACGGAGGTCGTATGTGTCAAGCCTTGACGGTTGGAGCCATCTCAGGACCATCCATCCAAAAGACGGTTGGAGCCATCTCAGGACCATCCATCCATAAGACGGTTGAAGCCATTCCAGGACCATCCATCCATAAGACGGTTGAAGCCATTCAAGGACAAGCATCACATATTGGTGAGAAATGGATTTTATTCATGATTATTTTAGTAACTGTCATGTAGAGTATTCATTTGATCATACACATATTGACGCACAGTTATGGTCAAATCTGTACCGGCAATGTGAACTTGAGAATACTAAGTTAGATAAGAAGTTTTTTACTGTAAATCGGTTACAGAAAAAGATACAGAATGTATTGGGTATGGTATACACTTACAACTCCATGGTGGGTGGGGCACAGCCATATGCACACACTATCTGCATGGTGACTGACACACCCATAACAACAGACACGCCCAATACAACAGACACACACGTCACAGATGTAGAGACAACAGATTGTCCAAATTGTTCGATATTAGCAGAACATATCGAACATCTGGAGGATCAGTTGGATACAAGAGCAGATTTAATATCAAAACTACGGAAAGATATTAAATATGTATCTGTTAATACGAGACAGAACAAGACAGATCCTTCCCAGTCACCTGCATCAGGTTTAGGTTCAGACGTACCGGACGGGCTGGATACGGCCGAGGACGGGACTCTGAATGAGGAGGAACTTCGGAAAAAGAAGTTACATGATAAGGCCGCCCGTCTTAACATTAAAATCCATGACCAATTAATGAAAATCATTAAAGACATACCCAAATATGATGATAAAATGGACGCCTTCCATAATGCGGACATTTTTGAGTCACATTCGGATAAATATAATCTAACAAATGAACAGAGAAACAAGATTTTCAGGGTATGGCTTCCCTCCCACATGGCAAAAAGGTTACAAGCAACACCTAGGACTGACGAACACAATGACCTGATCCATGACACAAAGGAAGATAGGCTGAGACAGTTGATTCTCTTTACCACAGGAGAGTCTACCCCAACAGTCGAATTGTTAGAAAACCTTAAGACACACATACAGGAGGATCCATTTGTCTTCTTAGTCAAATTCGAACAAAGGTGACTAGCGCAGGATGTTTCTTTGGAAATACCTGGTTTTTTGAAAACGAAAATGGATATTTGGTGTTGTCAGGATACTGAGAATATAATTGGCACTGATTTTATGGAAAAGCATGGCTGGATTATTGATTTGGGTAACAAAACAGTTTGGAAAGATTCTAACGGTTGTAAGGCGGTAGTTATTGATCCAGATGAATATAGTCATGTCGGGACCATTTGTTTGACCGATGTAGTGTCAGCAGATCATTTGTGGCCTGAAACTGGTGGTGATGAAGTATTGACTGAGTTAGTACAGCGGTTTCCTTCTTTATGGGCTCAGTACAGGAATGAGGTTGGAACAATGAAGGATGTTGTTGTCAAAATTGAAGGCCGAGACCCGCCTCCACAGCGTCAGTATAAGTTGCCTCCGGAGTCAGTTGCTCCGATGTCTAAGATTATACAGGAATTGTTGGCTCAAGGTGTGATACGTAAGGCAAATTCTGTTTGTAACAATCCATTGTGGTGTGTTCTGAAAAGCGATGGTAGCTATAGGATGTTGTTGGACTTGAGGATGTTCAATAAGTTTACTCCCAATGTAGCACCGATTGTAGCTGATACACATGACATGATGTCGAGATTGGATGCTAAGGCAAGGTATTTCTCAGTATTGGATATCAGTAATGGTTTTTTCAGTATACCGATTGAGCAAAGTTGTCAATATAAGCTTGCATTCAACCACCTCGATCAGCAATTTGTATGCTGTCGTCTTCCTCAGGGGGCAAGTATGTCGCCAAGCATTTTTCATCAGGCGCTAGCGAACGTTTTGTCGAAATTTTCTCGTCCGGAATGTTTATTGCAATATGTGGACGATATCTTGTTGAGTACGGAGGACAAGGAGATGCACGTGATCTTGCTTGCAGAATTGTTTGAGCTGCTGCATGATGCAGGTTTAAAACTGAATACCAAAAAGGTCAAGCTGATGCAGACTGAGGTCAGGTTTTTAGGAGTTCTGCTAAGTCCAGGTACACGGCGACCCCTACAGGACAGAATAGAGGCAATTGCATCTCTTCCAATTCCAACATCACACAAGGCACTAAGACATTTTTTAGGGCTTGTAAATTACTCAAGGGATTTCATTGAAAATTTTGCTGACAAAGCCAGACCTTTGTATGATCTTTTAAAAGGTGACAATGATGATTATTTTGGTCCCTGGAGTGTTGAACAGGAAAAAGCCTTCACACAATTGAAACATGATCTACAACACGCACCTGCGTTAAGTATGGTGGAAAAGAACGCACCTTTTGCGCTTCAAGCACACACTTCAGAGACAAGTATCTCTGTGGTTTTGCTGCAGCTGCAAGGGGGGGAATGGAGAATCTTGGGGTACTTCTCTAAGCTTCTCTCACCTGTTGAGAGGGGGTTTGAGGTGTGCGCAAGACACCTGGTGGGAGTGTATTTTGCGATAAAAATCACTCAACACATCATCGGGTTCCAAAAGGTTATTCTCCAAACGCCACATTCCACACTGAAACTTCTCTTTGAGAAAAACATCCCAGGTGTGTCACATCAGAGATTTGCCCATTGGTTGCTCTCATTGTCTCCAAATCAAATTGAGGTAGATTACAAGGCCAAGTATGTTCTTCCTCAATTGATGCAGTATGAAGGACAAACCCATGATTGCATAGAAACGTTCCATGAACCAAGTCCATCTCTCTTCAGACGACAGTCGGAAGACGCAGATGAACCTGTGTTTGTAGACGGTTCTAGATTTTTTCTGGAAGGACACTATCACACAGGATATGGAATTTTCTATTCCAAGCGAGGACAAGTGGTAAAACACAAGTTACCAAGTCATTTCTCAGCTCAAAGGGCAGAGATAGAAGCGGTAAGAATGGTCCTACAGCTGAATGAAGCTGATGATCAAACGCCAATGGTAATCTACAGTGATAGCTCCTATGTTGTCAGATCCCTAACCGATTACCTGCCTGTTTGGGAAAGGAGAGGCTACGTGGACTCATCCAACAAAGCCTTGTTGCACCGCGAAACGCTAGAATCAATTTTTGAGATGGCATCTAGGGCCCCAAATAGATTTGCTATAGTGAAAGTCGCTGCACATCAAAGATCTGATGATGAGTTATCTGTAGGAAATGCAACCGCAGATGCTCTAGCCAAAGAAGCTGCCCTGACAGGAGAGGAAGTGTTTGACTCTGAACCTTCTGAGATTTCAGCGGTTCAAAGAACAGACACGTACATACCTTCATTTGCAGAAGAACAGAGAAAAGATCCTTCTCTTGTTATTTTTCTGGATGATCCAAAGCCTCCTTTCATCTGTGAAAATGGGGTTTTGTGTCACAATTCAAATGAAGAATTGCGTCCAGTTGTACCAAAACATCTACAGGTAGAATTCACTCGATACAACCATGAGAGTTTAGGTCACTTGGGACAACAGAAATTGTTAGTCATTCTCAAGGAGAAATTTTATTGGGAAAAAATGGACGAAACAGTTCAAAGTGTTGTACTATCATGTCTCATTTGTGCCCAAATAAATCCAAGACCTAAAGGACAGAAGCCACCACTTCTACGGATCGCACCTGCAGATGGTCCATGGTCTACACTGCAGATAGACTATATTGGTCCTTTACCCTCAGGTAAACATGGTCTCAGGTATGCATTGATTGTGGTAGATGTGTTCTCAAAATGGGTAGAAATATTACCTGTTAGGAAAGATGATGCTTTGTCCACAGCAAGGGAATTGGTACAACATGTCTTTTGTACTTGGGGGATCCCAAGGATGATTACCTCCGATCGAGGTAGCCACTTCACAGGTAAAATCATGCAAACTGCTTGTGCTATTCTAGGGGCGCGACAGCAATTTCATGTCCCCTATCATCCACAATCTGCGGGAATTGTGGAAAGAATGAATAGGACAATCAAGTCCAGAATTGCAAAGATGCTTTTGGACAAAGGTAACACTTGGGTTGACAAGGTTCCTTTCATACTGATGAGTATAAGAGGTTCAATCTCTTCTACAACTCAATTCACTCCGTTTGAGTTGATGACGGGAAGAAAAATGCCATTGTGGTTCCCACATGAGCCATTTTTATCCACTCCACAAAAAGATGCTATCTCAAGGTCCCAATGGTTGAGATCGCTACAGGAGAACCTGAAAGCGATTCTGCCATATGCGGCATCGAGAATGCAGAAAATGGAGCCACCCTATGAGTCCAAATTCAAGAAAGGTGCTCTAGTGATGATCAAAACCTTTCGCAAGAGTGGTCCATGGGAGTGTAATTGGGAAGGTCCTTTTGAAGTCCTTGAGACTATGGGACAAGTCATGATTCTTGTGCACCGAGTGTCAAATGTGGTAAAAAAAGACCCGGAAAACACAAAAGTGTGGGTTCACGTTGACCAGTGCAAAATATTTGTGACAAAATAATGATACTGCATTTCTTTCCAGGAAGAAATGGATTCCTATACGAACTGGAATAAAGAACCTAAAGACTGTGAAGGAAAGATGACATCAAGCCTTCTGGAGAAAGAACATCTTCCCAAGCTCAAGACAAGCTTCTACGTGATGGGATCTACGTTCCTGCTGCTTTGCTTTATTTTCGTCATTGTTTACATGTTACATCAAGGAACAATCGCCAATGATGTGAATGAACAGACTAGAGAGATTCAACATTCTCGAAGACCAAGAGGATCAGATACACGGAACTTACTGACAGAGAACATCACGGACGATTCTGTGGAGAGAACAGGAAATATCTGCATGGGATATGGAACAAAATGTTGCATTGAATTACATTTCATACACGACACAGACATAATATTACATGCGATTGCAGGACCTAAAACTAGATTCACACAATTACAAGGAGAATATGTACACAATAATAAAACTGGTACATGGGAATGTTCTCCTACAGATGTACTATACTGGAACATAGAGATCAGAGGTGATGAACCTGCTGTATGGTCCGGTGATATTACAAATGACATGATTGCAAGGGGAAAGTTTGGAAGATCCAAAACAGAAATTTTGTTAAAAACTCAGGTTTTTGGGAAAATTCTGGATCCTTCTTTACTCTCCATCACAGAAGGAGATAAAGATTGGGTCAAAACATGGAATTTCCAGATAACACGGGAACCTGTGCAAGTTCAGGTATCTGTAGTGTTTACCGTTACTAACACTATAGTTCCAGAAATAAGGGTTTCACCACAGACAGTACATAATAAAGTAAATACATTACCCATAATGTTAAAATGTAACACAAGGTTGAAATTGCCTTCTGAGTCTTTGTTGACATGGACCAAAAATTCATCATTTTTGGGAAGTTTTTTAAACAGTCCAACTAATGTCATTCACAGAGGTCAGATTGGTAATATCAGGTGGATGGATGATACTTTCATTTTTTCCATAGAGAATCCATCTTCCAGGGACTCTGGAATTTACCAGTGTTGCGTTGAAACAAAGACACATTACAGACATTGTAAAGACGTTAGTGTGAATATTTGGTCAGCAGCGGATAGTGCATGCACAAACACGAGGTTCATGCCGTCTACTCCTTTCCAAATTAATCAATTTCAGTCCAAGTCCTTATTAAGGGATGGAGAATTTATGACAATGGTGTGGACTTTCAATATGTCTCATTGGAAGATCTCTACCAGGTTTCCTCAGTGTCAATCACATCTCATAAACATGGAGATGGGGATAGAACAATGGTTTGGGAAAAGAACTACTCAGACTAGGAGTAAGAGAGGAGTGTTAGAAGGAATTCTGGGAGGAATTGGGACAGTGGGAAGTCTGACTAATGCCATGAATATACAGACACTTAAGTCAGATTTGGATAATATTGGTTTTATTGGAGGAAAAGGTGTAAAGGTTCAGAAGAGTCTGAATCAACTTCTTGAAAAGATGGTAATGAATACAGCTGCTGTACTAGGCTCTTCCGTGTCACATCTACAGGATGCTACATTAGCTCTCGTGGAAAGCACACACGAAACACAAGTAGCTAAAGCGTGCCTGGAGATACAGGTAGAGTACTCTTCTAATTTAAAGTTGATTGCACAAGCTTTACAGAGTGGAATTACTCCACTGGGAATACTGCGAAATTTACCTGTAGAGTATGATTTTGCATTGAATCATACGGATTTGTGGGTAAATAAGTGGTTAGGATGTGAACGAAACATTTGTGTTGGCACATCACTAATCCCGGTGATTGGAAGAGAGGGGACTATTGTTCCTGTTACAGTTTTGGGTATACCTGTGAGCAACACACAACAAGTGTTCTATCAACTGCAGTACACAGATTTTGCATTTGATGGAGTGAACACTGAACAAGTAGACATTTCTTCATGTTTGCATTTTGTTTCTAAGGTGATGTGTTTACCTGGACAGGATAAGGTGATTTATCATTCATGTTTTCATAATCATTCTTCTTGTCATGCGAGAATAGAGACTGTACAGACACTACATGATCTGGTGACTCCAGTAAGTCCAACTAAGATATGTTTCCAGGTCATGTCTGAGACAGAGAAGGTCTCTGTTTTCTATTCTGCTTGTGTACATAAGGAAAACCTACCTATGGGTTTGTATTGTATAGAAGGAAATGTGAGATCTCTTTCAAAGAAGGAAGGAAGTTTCAATATCACTTCTATAGGAAAGAGAAACTTAACGGCATTTCCCATACAATTCAATTTATCACAGATAAATGATTTTCCTTGGGATATGTGGACAAGTGAAATAAAGAAAGACAAGGGTTTGTTAGATTTATTAACGAAACAGTTAAAGGAAGCAGAAATTATATTCAGGCATGAACAAGGTGAATTAAGTGATATTGAACACGAATGGAATGGAATGTCAGGTAGAACTTGGTGGAAGAGTTTTAGTAAATCTGTACATTCCTGGTCTCAGTCATCTTTTCAGTCAGCGGTTGGTAATGTTTTATTTAATCCCATCATAATCATATTTTTATTAGTTTTGATGTGTATTATATATCAAGTTTTTGTGATGTGTAGAATTCAGAAGATATATAGGAACATAAAAATAGAAATGAAAAAGGAAGATAACATTCTTAGAGGAATGTTAAATCGCAAGATGACTTTTTGACAGAAAGTTGCAGATTGGTTTATCAAGTCAAATATTGGTCTAGCATTTCCAACAAGAATGTATGTGATACGAATGATGACACGATTGAGTTAGGGTTTCCCGGGGTTCATCAAACTTCCATATAAGGGGGGACTGTAAAATAGTGAGTTTATGGAGATTTGATTCATAGACTGGATTACATGCATTCATATAATGTATGTATATTTCGCCCATCCCTTTAAGGAGAGTCTGTAAGTTGGAAAATGTTAACCAAGAGTTTGAGATGGTAAAACCAAAGTCATCTGCTAGTTGTTCATCAAAGCCATCTGACATTGTTTGTCAAAGTTGTCAGCATATTGCTATATTCTGTTTGGAATGTTGGGCTAAGAGCTGAAATAGCTATGAGAACCTTCTTACTGTTACTTTAAGGTCAAAGTTCAGCGAGCCTCAAAGGGTTTATTTATAAATTGAAGTAGGTTTTGTTACAAGACTCTAGTGCGCAAGTACACTTATTTCGCGGGTAAAACGTACCACGTGACATGATGTAATGCTCAACTAAATTAGGATAGTTAGTTTTTGTGTTACCATGTAAAGAGATAAGGACAATCAGGAGGAGGGGTTTGGGTTATAAAAGAAGCCCACACTTCAAAGGTTGAGGAGAAGGAGGGAGAAGGAGGGAGGAGAAAGACGGACTCATCCGACCAGACCATCTACAGATCATCCCGAGACGGCTTACACACTACAGCGATGTAAGATATATGAACTGTTATTTTTTCTATCTGTCTATCCATCTATTAACTCAAGCCAAGACAGTTATTTTTCTCTAATGACTGTAACCCTCCAATTCTTATCTGAATAAATCCATAATATGTTTTTGACCTATCTTCGCTCCAATCATTTATATACTGGCTGTGCAGTTGTCGCCCCTAAACCCATTATTTAACATAGACAAATGCAATTTTCTTACGCAAGTGTGGCTCCCCAGATTTTCATTCCATCATCTCTGTAGAAATAATAGGGAATTTCCTCTTTGTTATCCATGCCCCGCAACTTGATTGCTTCTGGAAAGCAAAGACTCTCGTATGTAAACTCCTTCATGGCTCTTAGCACCAGCTCCACGTGCCCTCCTCCTCCAGTGGCATTGGCCTACAACATAATGTACAATGCAATAAAATCAACCTCGCTCTTTACCATTGCTGGGTGTTAGGTTCCCAAGCAAATTATGATAACTTCTATTTGGCCTTTACAGCAGCATAAAGAAGATGACCACAATGGATCTCTAAAACTGCCGACACTAGGTAAGGAAAAAGCTGCTGTATTGGCACTTAGACCTGCGGATTTTATTGTTTCTTTGAGATACATGGCTGCATATGTAAATCTCAATTGCACCCATAAAATAAAATGCCCAAATTGGCACATCTTTTACTTAGAGGTATTCCCATCTCCAAGATGCTATCTCAATATGTAGTGGGTGTAATAATAGTAATATTAGAATATGCCACCAATTAAAAATGTAGTATAGTTCTGATTAACTATGCCTCTTACCTCATGTTCAGGGCACTGCAGGAGCTTAGGTATCCATGTTTATGACCATGAGCAACTAACTAATTGTGACTATATGCGTGGTCTTAACCATAGATAACAAAGGTCCCAAAATGCCCTGCACATGAGGTAAGTGTCATGCAGTGTGCGCACCAGATGTCATGGCGACTTCAGACCCTGTTCACACTGCAGAGTCTAACACGCCACCTAGTGCTTCTGTGTTGTTAGTCAGAGCCAGATGTCGACCAGTTTTGTGCTCGCTGAAGCTCAATCTGGTAGGAGTTAATTCCTGCTGGCCTGTGAGTTGCTGCTGGGGTCACAGGTTACTGATGACTTAGCAGAGCCGCCTCTTCCCTTTAAAAGATGATGGATTCTGTCCTCCATGCCGAATATAGTGTAAGCGACACCGATCTTGGTGCATGGTGATTCAGCTGCTGGAGCACTGCTGTATGCCTTTGTGGTGTGTTGTGGAGACACCCTTGTCATTGTGTAATTTCCTTCCATTTCTATATTTCCACCCTGTACATATATTGTCTTTACTTCTGTGAGTGACTGCTGTGAGATAGCGTTTTAGTTTCTTCCTGTCTGTCTATTTGTGTGGGGATTTATCCCTCCACAGTGGGGGTGAGGGGATATAAGACCACAGCTTCTCAAGAGTTAGGGTTACCCTGGGAGTCCAGACCTCGGCACCATCAGGCATACCTCTGCAATGAAGGACAGTTAAGAGTTCCCCTAGCCTGGGGTTAGTTTAGGAGTCCTAATTCCCAGTCACTTCATTTCTATCGTGACAGTAAGTGACATAGTGAATCAGGAGAACTATACATAATTTATAATTGGAGGTATCTGCTCATATTATTACAAATTACTACAAATTAAATAGGATCTTGAAGATTGGAATACCCCTTTAAATTAGAAATAATAGTTTTCTCATGGTGACAGTGATGTTTTATCTATGATCATCTATATTGTTGCATTATTGGGTTTATAAACTTATATATTGATTTTTTCTATATCACTATATCGTTAAAGAGGCTATTCATCATGTTTCTGTGGTTTTCCTAACAAAACATTTACATTATCAGCTCAAGTGGGGACAGAAACGGCTGTGTGATGACATCTCTGTACAGCATTGCAGAATGTTATAGCAGGGTTTAAAGAGGTTGGCCGCTACTTTTACATTGATGGCCTGTTCTTAGGATAGGTAATTAATGTCTGATCGGCTGGGTTGGACACCTCACCCCCCTGCCAATCAGCTGTTTTTGGTGCCGGTGTCGGCAGATATGCTCAGTTCCGGAGCTTCCCTCTCTTCTTCTGCAGCCAGGTACTGCACATCCACCTCCTATTGATTTGAATGGGAGATGAATGTGCAGTACCCAACTGCGGCCGCTATCAGTTGATGGGGCAGCTCTGGAACCGAGCATTTCCGTCTGCCTGCTGCTGCCGCCTGCACTGAACACAGTCTAAGGATAGGCCATCAATGTAAAACAAGTGGAGGACCCCTTTAACTTATTTAAGAAAAACATACTTAAAAACATATACCCCTAATAGTACAATAACCATAGTAGTACTAAATAATATTACTACATCATTTCCAAGTAAGAAAAGCTGCAGAATAAAATTCATATGAATCAAACCTTATCGAAGAGGCCACATTCACAAATTAGTTGCTCTCGTGCTTTCGTGTTGATTGCGATAGTAAATCTTACATGTGGTACCAGCAGCTGAAACATAAAATGAGGAGCACATCGAAGCATTTAAGGGGAGACTTATTAAAATAGATGAAAAGAGAAGGAAGATTTGCCAACAATAACCACATTCCAGCTCTGAGAAGCCCTTTTTAGAAATAAAAAAGTATCGGTAATCAATAGGCAATTGTTAAATATTTCTATTCCCCTACTTTTGATAAATCTTCCCTGTTAGGATGTTTGTCTATATACAGTACAAACCAAAAGTTTGGACACACCTCATTCAAAGAGTTTTCTGTATTTTCATGACTCTGAAAATTGTAGATTCACATTGAAGGCATCAAAACTATGAATTAACACATGTGGAATGAAATACTTAACAAAAAAGTGTGAAACAACTGAAAATATGTCTTATATTCTAGGTACTTCAAAGTAGCCACCTTTTGCTTTGATTGCTGCTTTGCACACTCTTGGCATTCTCTTGATGAGCTTCAAGAGGTAGTCACCGGAAATGGTCTTCTAAGGCCAGCATCACACGGTACGATCTATCGTGCGATCGCACGAGCGATTGTACCTGCCCACCCCCGTCGTTTGTGCGTCACGGACAATTAGTTGCCCGTGGCGCACAAAGTCGTTAAACCCCCGTCACACGCACTTACCTCCCTGACGACGTCGCTGTGGGCGGCGGACATCCTCTTCCTGAAGGGGGAGGGATGTTTGGCGTCACAGCGACGTCACACAGCGGCCGCCCAATGGAAGCGGAGGGGCGGAGATGAGCGGGACGTAACATCCCGCCCACCTCCTTCCTTCCGCATTGCCGGTGGGACACAGGTAAGCTGTGTTCGTCATTCCCGGGTTGTCACACGGAGCGATGTGTGCTGCCACAGGAACGACGAACAACCGGAGCACAGAAGGAGGACCGACATTTTGAAAATGAATGACGTGTCAACGAGCAACGATAAGGTGAGTGTTTTTACTCGTTCACAGTCGTTCGGAGGTGTCACACGGTACGACATCTCTAATGATGCCGGATGTGCGTCACGAATTCCGTGACCTCGCCGACATACCGCACAATATATCGTACCGTGTGACGCCGGCATAACAGTCTTGAAGGAGTTCCCAGAGATGCTGAGCACTTGTTGGCCCTTTTGCCTTAACTCTGCGGTCCAACTCACCCCAAAACATCTCAATTGGGTTCTGGTCTGGTGACTGTGGAGGCCAGGTCATCTGGCGTAGTACCCCATCACTCTCCTTCTTAGTCAAATAGCCCTTACACAACCTGGAGGTGTGTTTGGGGCCATTGTCCTGTTGAAAAATAAATGATGGTCCAACTAAACGCAAACTGGATAGAATAGCATGCCGCTGCAAGATGCTATGGTAGCCATGCTGGTTCAGTATGCCTTTAATTTTGAATAAATCCCCAACAGTGTCACCAGCAAAGCACCTCCACACCTCCTCCTCCATGCTTCACGATGGGTACCATTCATATAGAGTCCATCCGTTCACCTTTTCTGTGTTGCACAAAGACACGGTGGTTGGATCCAAAGATCTCAAATTTGGACTCATCAGACTAAAGCACAGATGTCCACTGGTCTAATGTCCATTCCTTGTGTTCTTTAGCCCAAACAAATCTCTTCTGCTTGTTGCCTGTCCTTAGCAGTTTTTTCCTAGCAGGTATTTTACCATGAAGGCCGGCTGCACAAAGTCTCCTCTTAACAGTTGTTCTAGAGATGTGTCTGCTGCTAGAACTCTGTGTTGCAATTACCTGGTCTCTAATCTGAGCTGCTGTTAACCTGCGATTTCTGAGGCTAGTGACTCGAATAAACTTATCCTCCGCAGCAGAGGTGACTCTTGGTCTTCCTTTCCTGGGGCGGTCCTCATGTGAGCCAGTTTCTGTGTAGCGTTTAATGGTTTTTGCCACTGCACTTGGGGAAACTTTCAAAGTTTTCCCAATTTTTCGGACTGATTGACCTTCATTTCTTAAAGTAATGATGGCCACTCATTTTTCTTTACTAGAATTTGTATTATGGCAAGAAAAAAAGCAGCTAACAGTCTATTCAGTAGGACTATCAGCTGTGTATCCACCAGACTTCGGCACAACAGAACTGATGGTCCCAAGGCATGAAATCCAACTTATTAAACCTGACAGGGCACACCTGTGAAGTGAGAACCATTTCCGGTGACTACCTCTTGAAGCTCATCAAGAGAATGCCAAGAGTGTGCAAAGCAGTAATCAAAGCAAAAGGTGGCTACTTTGAAGAACCTAGAATATAAGACATATTTTCAGTTGTTTCACACTTTTTTGTCAAGTATTTTATTCCACATGTTTTAATTCATAGTTTTGATGCCTTCAATGTGAATCTACAATTTTCAGTCATGAAAATAAAGAAAACTCTTTGAATGAGAAGGTGTGTTCAAACTTTTGGTCTGTACTGTATAATACGATTTATTGATTGATTGGTTATGTTTCAGCTGTTATTAATGCTTTTCATTCTTGTCTAGAGTGAAAAGAATGTAGCTGAATTGTTTTAATGTCACAATTTTATACTGACATGGATTAGTCAAAGTAAATACAAAAGTCTCATCAGATCTAAAAATAATCTATTTGAAGAGAATCTGTCATTGGGTTTTTGCTATGTAGTATGAGAGCAGCGTCATGTAGGTGATGAAAGCCTGATTACAATGATGTGTCACTTACTAAACTGTGTGTTGTTGTTTCAATAAAATCTGTGTTTTATCAGCAGGAGATTATCACTATAGTACTAGGTGTCCTCCTGCTCTGTGTAACCCTACTCCCACCACAGATCAGCAGTTTTTTTGCTTATGCAGTGTACACAAAAAGCTGCCAATCAGTGGTGTGGGTGGGGATAAATAGAGCTCAGCATTCTGTGCACTGCTACATCTGTATCAGAAAAATCAGTGATTGTTTTAAAATGAGATGTAAGGGTGCTTTACATGCTGCGACATCGCTAACGATATATCGACGGGGTCACGTGGTTAGTGACGCACATCCGGCGCCGTTAGCGACATCGCAGCGTGTGACACCAAGGAGCGACGATCAACGATCGCAAAAGCGTCAAAAATCGTTGATCGTTGACACGTCGCTCCTTTTCATAATATCGTTGGTGGTGCATGCCGCTGGTTGTTCGTCATTCCTGCTGCATCACACATCGCTATGTGTGACACCGCAGGAACGACGAACATCTCCTTACCTGCATCCACCGGCAATAAGGAAGGAAGGAGGTGGGCGGCATGTTCCGGCCGCTCATCTCCGCCCCTCCGCTTCTATTGGACGGCCGCTTAGTGACGACGCAGTGACGTCGCTATGATGCCAAACGCACCTCCCCCTTGAAGGAGGGATTGTTCGGCGGTCACAGCAATGTCGCTGAAAAGGTATGTGCGTGTGACGCTGCCGTAGCGATAATGTTCGCTACGGCAGCGATCACTAAATGTCGCACAAATGACGGGGGCGGGTGCTATCACTCGCGACATTGCTAGCAATCGCTAGCGATGTCGCAGCGTGTAAAGCACCCTTTAGACTAGAAAGTGACATACCACTGGGATCAATTTCTCTGTCCTGGCACCATGCTGCTCTCAGATTACATAGTAAAAACCTGGTGCCAAATTCACTTTCATAAAGTAAGCAGTTTGTTTTATAACATTTGGTAAAAGTCTGCATGCAATAGAACCATATACTCCACAAAACTTCATAGCACATGAAACAGTCCACCCATAGAGTATATATTGTAACAGAGTATGGTACACATATGGAATATGCAGTGGGTACGGAAAATATTCAGACCTCTTTAAATTTTTCACTTTTTGTTTCATTGCAGCCATTTTGTAAATTCAAAAAAGTTAATTTTTTTTCTCATTAATGTACACTCTGCACCCCATCTTGATAGAAAAAAAGAAATATAAAAATTATTGCAAATTTATTAAATAAAAAAAACTGAAATATCACATGGTCATAAGTATCCAGACCAGTGGATGGTCAGGAAGAATGATTGGCACTTTTGTACCGGGCTGCCAATAAATATTGGTCGACTAAAGGCCCCGTCACACGTAACGACGTATGTAACGATATATCGCCGGGGTCACGGATTCCGTGACGCACATCCGGCATCGTTAGCGACTCCGTTGCGTGTGACACCAACGAACGTCCGTTAACGATCAAAAATACTCACCTTATTGTAGATCTAGACATTCTAACAGCGGATAAAATCAACTACAAGGGGCGCTATAACAAATATGTTTCAGCACTATCCATACACATGAGCATGATTATGTTTGAAGAAATATTTAATTGTGGGACATATTACAAACAGCTGGAAGACAACCCCTGTGAAACATTCGCTATATATTTTGGTACTAAGGCTACTTTCACACATCAGGTTTTTTCCATCAGGCATAATCCGGAAAAAAACGGGTAAAACGGATCCGGTACCGCATCCATTTTATCCCCATAGATTTGCATTGTTACCGGATTGTGCCTGATGGCTTTGCGTTGCATCCGTTTTTTTCCGGATGCGGCAAAATTAATTAAAGCAGCGGCCGGAGGCAACGTATCTTGCAATGTTTTTTTGTCCGGCAAAAAAAACGCATCACGCCGGATCCGGCGTGTTTTACAATGGAGGCCTATTGACGCCGGATCCGGCGCAATGCGGCAAAAAACGGATCCGGTGGATACGGTTTTCACTATTTTTTACGGATCCGTTGGAGCCGGAAAAAAAAGGACTGTGCCTGAATACAGAAAACTGATGTGTGAAAGTAGCCTTAGCCTGCACGTGGACTTCTATATGCGTCATACAACATAGAGATCTTTGTTCTCCTAAAATGTGTAAAACTTCAGAATGAGAATGAGGTGGGTATGCAAATACTGATACTCAGTTCCAAGGTGCTAGTGGGAAGCGGAAAAGTGAAGTTTGCATTTTTCGTGATGCTGTGAGATACGGCCCTAACAGTACACTGTTTACTGAAGTATATTTTGTGTATTTATCTGAAGCGTGAAATTTACTTTACAGCTTGCAAAACACTACTGATTATATTTCTGACTTTGTACCCAAACATGCAAAAAAAAAAACCTGGCATCGAACAAACTGCTGGCCAATACATGTGAAAATGTATTCCAGAGGAAAAAAGGAAGAGTGTTACACAATAATATCCTCCCCTGATTTTTTCAGATATCTTTTAGTCTTTAATTGGGAGTGAACAAATTTTTACTCTATAAAAATCTTACAGTATCATTTTTTTGATGATTAGATTTTGTAAACTATTAAGTAAGGGCAGATTAACTTTTTTAAGTATTTGGGCAGAGTCTAATAGTGAGCCAGAGAAAAGTGGCCCAAATCCAGCATTTATTAAAGGGAACCTCTCATTTTTAAGATGGAGATTGTCACAGAATAGATTAATAAATATACATTGTTCAAAAATATGAAGTAACAACTGGATGTATTAATTTATGTTCATTTTGAGCTTAAAGGGAATCTGTCAGTAGGTGTGCATTCCAAAAGAACATGGGTCCTACTCAATGATTAGTCATTTCCTTGTATGAGAGTATTTAGAGACATGTGTCAGTCATTCAATAGGACCACCCACAAGACTCTTAGGGGTACTTTGCACACTACGAGATCGCGATGTCGGTGGGGTCAAATCGAAAGTGACGCACATCCGGCGTCGCTGTCGACATCGCAGTATGTGAATCCTTTTACATACGATTAACGAGCGCAAAAGCGTCGTTATCTTATGATTGATGTAGGGTCCGACATTTCCATAATTTCACATCAGCAACGGTACGATGTTGTTCCTCGTTCCAGCAGGCAGCACACATCGCTGTGTGTGAAGCCGTAGGAGCGAGGAACATCACCTTACCTGCATCCACCAGCTATGCGGAAGAAGGAGGTGGGCGGGATGTTTACGTCCCGCTCATCTCCGCCCCTCCGCTCCTATTGGCCGCCTGCCGTGTGACATCGCAGGGCAGGTAAGTGGATGTGAAGCTGCCATAGCGATAATGTTCGCTACGACAGCAATCATAAGATATCGCTGCTGCGACGGGGGCGGGGACTATCGCGCTCGGCATCGCAGCATCGGCTTGCGATGTCGTAGTGTGCAAAGTACCCCTTAGGCTATGTGTGCACTAAAAATGGACTTTTCTTAAGAAAAATCCGCACCCTCTGGCAGAATACCGTACCCGCGGCAAAATTCGCACCCTCGTTTTTGCCGCAGTTTGCCATGTTTTTGCACAGTTTTGCCGAGGTTTTTCCGCGGGTTGGTCCCTGAGTTTTCTATTACCATTATCTATGGCAAAAACCGCAGGGACCTGCAGAAAAGAAGTGACATGCACATTCTTTTTGCTGCAGAAATTCTGACAAAATAAAAACACAAAACGCAGTGTGCGCACCATTTTTTCTTTACCATAGGTTTTGCTGGGGAATGACTGCAGAAAGGTTATGAACATTTTCTGCAGCTAAGTAGCCATGCGCTACACAATGAAACCACCTATAGCGCCACCTGGTGTAAAACAACCAGTTAGCATTTTTATCTAAAAAACGGAACGAGATAGAGAAAAAAAGTGAATTAAAAAATTGTAGGGCATCATCAATTCAATACGAATCGACACCTTGCATACAGAAATGCTATGATAGGAAACCCATGACCCCCCAAAACATTGAATGCTGATCACGCATATGGCGCCCATTTAACTTTGATGCTCAAAGTGGCCACCGTCAGCTGCAATGCACATCTGGACTCTGGACAGCATACTGTATCTTGCTGCACGTTGTGCAATATGGTAGGTGACACGTTTGCACAAGCATCTGTGATACGTCGTCGTAGGTCCTGCAATGTTGATGGAGGGGTCGCATACACCTGCTGTTTTTGATGTGACCTCACAGAAAGAAGTCCAATGGGGTCAGGTCAGGTGAGCGTGGAGGCCACTCCACCAGCCACCATACCCAATGACTTGTAGGAAGGTCTCCATGAGGTATCGCTTCACGTCCGCAGCCTTGTGAGTTTTACCCGTACTAATCATAGCATTTCTGTATGTAAAGTTTTGATTTGTATTGAATTGATGATGCCCTACAACTTTGTAATTCACTTTTTTTCTCTATCTCGTTCCGTTTGAGATAAAAATGCTAACTCCGTTGTTTTCCACCAGTTGGCGCTATAGGTGGTTTCAATGCGTAGCGCATGGCTACTTTACTATACCTAGACACCGCTTCTAGGCCTATAGCTGCCACCGTTCTCAAGTTAATGGCAGAGGACAGGATATAATAATAATAATAATAATAATAATAATAATAATAATAATAATTAATAATAATAATAATAATAATAATAATAATTTTATTCATTTATACAGCGCTATTAATTCCACAGCGCTTTACATACATTTGCAACATACATTTGCAGGATATGGGAGGACACACTGTATAGAGTGCCTTGCGAAAATATTCGGCTCCCTTGAATTTTTCAACCTTTCCCCACATTTCAGGCTTCAAACATAAAGATAAAAAGTGAAATGTTATGGTGAAGAATCAAGAACAAGTGGGACACAATTGTGAAGTTGAACGAAATTTATTGCTTATTTTAAACTTTTGTAACTGAGAATAAACTGAAAATTGAGGCGTGCAATATTATTCGGCCCCTTTACTTTCAGTGCAGCAAACTCACTCCAGAAGTTCATTGAGTATCTCTGAATGATCCAATGTTGTCCTAAATGACTGATGATGATAAATATAAGCCACCTGTGTGTAATCTTGTCTCCTTATAAATGCACCTGCTCTGTGATGTGATAGTCTCAGTGTTCTGTTTAAAACACAGAGAGCATCATGAAGACCAAGGAACAAAACAGGCAGGTCCATGATACTGTTGTGGAGACGTTTAAAAACGGATTTGGTTACAAAAAGATTTCCAAAACTTTAAACATCCCAAGGAGCACTGTGCAAGTGATCATATTGAAATGGAAGGAGTATCATACCACTGCAAATCTGCCAAGACCCGGCCGTCCCTCAAAAATTTCATCTCAAACAAGGAGAAGACTGATCAGAGATGTAGCCAAGAGGCCCATGATCACTCTGGATGAACTGCAGAGATCTACAGCTGAGGTGGGAGAGTCTGTCCACAGGACAACAATCAGTCGTACACTGCACAAATCTGGCCTTTATGGAAGAGTGACAAGAAGAAAGCCATTTCTCCAAGATATCCATAAAAAGTGTTGTTTAAAGCTTGCCTGAGCCACCTGAGAGACACAACAAACATGTGGAAGAAGATGCTCTGGTCATATGAAACCAAAATCAAACTTTTTGGGCACAATGCCAAACGATGTTTGGAGTAAAAGCAACACAACTCATCACCCTAAACACAATATCCCCACTGTCAAACGCCCATGTCACTCTCAGTGTACAATCTCAATTGAGAGTCTGGTGCGGGCGGGACAGTTCTCTCAGCTCTGTTACATGGCTAAGGCTCCTTAAAGATTGCGTTTTTCCCTACGTTCACAGGTCCCGTCGGAGCATCTGTCCCTCCCCCACTCTGCAAAGCGTGTTTCGCATGCATGCGCCAGCAGGGCCATTCACTGTAATGGAGCACACTGCGTTAGCGTGTGCTCTGTTTTGTGCTATTTTTGCACATATACATTTTCTGCAGACGGACACCCGAACGTAGTCGATTACATTCGGGTGTCCGTCTGCAGAAAACGTATATGTTCAAAAATGGCACAAAACAGAGCACACGCTAATGCAGTGTGCTCCATTACAGTGAATGGCCCTGCCGGCGCATGCGTCCGGAACACGCTTTGCAGAGTGGGGGAGGGGCGGTTCGGACGGATGCTCCGCCAGGACCTGTGGACGTAGGGAAAAATGCAATCTGAAAGGAGCCTTATTCTAAAAATTCTGATTGTGTTAGAATTATTGTTGGATTCAGAATCTCTGTCTCTACATTATGCTGCTCTCAGATGAGGCAGCAAAAACCTGCTGACAGATTCCTTTTAAATCAGGGGTTGTTTTTCCATGTATTTTTTAAACATTTTTTTCAATTTTTTTTTCATATCACAATAATGACTCCTTTTTCTTGCGCTTTCAGGAAGTTTTCAGCAAGCACAGTGTAGTCAGAGACATGTTTACAGTAACAGGTAATACCCAAAATAACCCATGATCCACCAATCACAACAGATCATGTCACTGCTGACCCTGCTCCACCTCCATTAACAATGGCCTTTGCACATGCTCATTAGATGCTTGACTACACAAAGTATGAGTCAGTCTTTTCCTCTTTATGAACATGTGGATTTCTTAAAAGAACATGAAGTCTGAGTCTAAGATAGCCCCAGTGACCAGTGTTAAGATTTCTATTTTTTTTACTTTTAATACGGTTTGTGATATGGCAAAAGGAAATGAAGATTTAAAAAAAAAAAAAGCATTTGACACAAAAACCTAATTTAAGCAACAGGTCATTTTTTAGGAAACATGCCCTCTAATAACTAGATATGGTAATATTAATATGTCATACCTGAATCTTGTTCATATTTTAGCTTTTGTACAGTTAGGTCCAGAAATATTTGGACAGTGACACAAGTTTTGTTATTTTAGCTGTTTACAAAAACATGTTCAGAAATACAATTATATATATAATATGGGCTGAAAGTGCACACTCCCAGCTGCAATATGAGAGTTTTCACATCCAAATCGGAGAAAGGGTTTAGGAATCATAGCTCTGTAATGCATAACCTCCTCTTTTTCAAGGGACCAAAAGTAATTGGACAAGGGACTCTAAGGGCTGCAATTAACTCTGAAGGCGTCTCCCTCGTTAACCTGTAATCAATGAAGTAGTTAAAAGGTCTGGGGTTGATTACAGGTGTGTGGTTTTGCATTTGGAAGCTGTTGCTGTGACCAGACAACATGCGGTCTAAGGAACTCTCAATTGAGGTGAAGCAGAACATCCTGAGGCTGAAAAAAAGAAAAAATCCATCAGAGAGATAGCAGACATGCTTGGAGTAGCAAAATCAACAGTCGGGTACATTCTGAGAAAAAAGAAATTGACTGGTGAGCTTGGGAACTCAAAAAGGCCTGGGCGTCCACGGATGACAACAGTCGTGGATGATCGCCGCATACTTTCTTTGGTGAAGAAGAACCCGTTCAAAACATCAACTGAAGTCCAGAACACTCTCAGTGAAGTAGGTGTATCTGTCTCTAAGTCAACAGTAAAGAGAAGACTCCATGAAAGTAAATACAAAGGGTTCACATCTAGATGCAAACCATTCATCAATTCCAAAAATACACAGGCCAGAGTTAAATTTGCTGAAAAACACCTCATGAAGCCAGCACAGTTCTGGAAAAGTATTCTATGGACAGATGAGACAAAGATCAACCTGTACCAGAATGATGGGAAGAAAAAAGTTTGGAGAAGAAAGGGAACGGCACATGATCCAAGGCACACCACATCCTCTGTAAAACATGGTGGAGGCAACGTGATGGCATGGGCATGCATGGCTTTCAATGGCACTGGGTCACTTGTGTTTATTCATGACATAACAGCAGACAAGAGTAGCCGGATGAATTCTGAAGTGTACCGGGATATACTTTCAGCCCAGATTCAGCCAAATGCCGCAAAGTTGATCGGACGGCGCTTCATAGTACAGATGGACAATGACCCCAAGCATACAGCCAAAGCTACCCAGGAGTTCATGAGTGCAAAAAAGTGGAACATTCTGCAATGGCCAAGTCAATCACCAGATCTTAACCCAATTGAGCATGCATTTCACTTGCTCAAATCCAGACTTAAGACGGAAAGACCCACAAACAAGCAAGACCTGAAGGCTGCGGCTGTAAAGGCCTGGCAAAGCATTAAGAAGGAGGAAACCCAGCGTTTGGTGATATCCATGGGTTCCAGACTTAAGGCAGTGATTGCCTCCAAAGTATTCGCAACAAAATATTGAAAATAAAAATATTTTGTTTGGGTTTGGTTTATTTGTCCAATTACTTTTGACCCCCTAAAATGTGGAGTGTTTGTAAAAAAATGTGTACAATTCCTACAATTTCTATCAGATATTTTTGTTCAAACCTTCAAATTAAACGTTACAATCTGCACTTGAATTCTGTTGTAGAGGTTTCATTTCAAATCCAATGTGGTGGCATGCAGAGCCCAACTCGCGAAAATTGTGTCACTGTCCAAATATTTCTGGACCTACCTGTTTATGTAGTATAGTATTAGATATTTGAACAATGTCTAAAATGTGTTGCTATTTCTTAATTTTAATATTTCTGTGACAGAAAATGTGCAATTTACCACAAAATAGAATTACATCAGACTTAAAGAGGTGTCCTCAAGGTTTTACATTTCTTTAGACAGCATGAAAAAAATTGCATTTGCTTTTGACTTGCTTTTTCTACCTGCTGTTATTCTCCTGTGATGAAAGCTTTTGTTTTTTATAGTGCAGAGCTCATTTTCATGGAGCCCAGCCGAGTGTGTTTGGTAGCTTCATTTAAGGGAAGGGGTTAACATTTAAAGGGGTGGTCCAAAGACAAATAGCGGTTTCAGAATACCCGGCATGCAGCAGACTTGCGTTGCCTTGTAGGTGATGTTACTGGTCTCTGCTGGGTATTCTGAAACCGCTTTGTTACCGGCTCATTAATGTTTATCTAAGCTGACAATAGAGCATGCATTGTGCACATCACATACGGTAGTTCACAGCATGTAGGGACATTCCAGGGATGAACCCTTGAAATGAGCGTCACTGATGATGCTTCGTTTCAGGAAGGGGGCAGAGGATTCAGCAGTAACCACAGACTCTGCCCCCTTGATGACGCTTTGTTTGAACATCCCAGCATACATTGGAAATTTTCAAATATAGCTTTATCAGACTGGTAAAAATGTATTTTTTCAAATTTTCACAGCTTAAGGTTATAAAATTCTGTAAAGCTCTCGGGGTTCAAGGTGCTCACCACACCTCTAGATAAATTCCTTGAGGGGCGTTGTTTCCAAAACGGGATCGCTTTTGTGGGGAGCGCCGCAATTTAAGCACATCAGAAGCTCCCCAAATGTGACATGGTGTCCGGTAACAATTCCAGACAATTTTGTGTTCAAAAAGTCAAATGGCGCTCTTTCCCTTCCAAGCCTTGCCGTGTTTCCAAACAGTACTTTTCCGCCACATACATTACAGTTCAAACGTTTAGGGTCACTTATATATTTCCTTATTTTTGAAAGGAAAGCATATTTTTTTTCAACTAAGCTAACATTAACCCCTTCAGCCCCCGGGCACTTTCCGTTTTTGCGTTTTGCTCCCCTTCTTCCGAGTGGCGTAACTTTTTTATTTTTCCATCAATCTTGCCATATGAGGGCTTGTTTTTTGCGGGACGAGTTGTACGTTTAAATGAAACCATACGTTTTACCATATAGTGTACTGGAAAACGGCAAAAAAATTCCAAGTGCGGAAAAATTGCAAAAAAAGTGTGATCGTACAATAGTTTTTGGGATATTTTATTCACTGTGTTCACTATATGGTAAAACTGAGATATCTATGTGATGCCTCAGGTCAGTGCGAGTTTGTAGACACCAAACATGTATAGGTTGTTCTTGTATCTAAGGGGTTAAATAAAATTCACAAGCTTGTCCAAAAAACGTGGCGCACGTTTTGCGCCATTTTCCAAAACCCGTAGCGTTCTCATTTTTCAGGATCTGAGGCTCAGTGATGGCTTATTTTTTGCGTCTCGACCTGACGTTTTTAACGGTACCATTTTTGCGCAGATGCTACGTTTTGATCGCCTGTTATTGCATTTTGTGCAAAATTTGCGGCGACCAAAAAACGTAATTTTGGCGTTTGGAATTTTTTTGCCGCTATGCCGTTTACTGATCAGATTCATTAATTTTATATTTTGATAGATCGGGCATTTCTGAACGTGGCGATACTAAATATGTGTGTATTTTGTATTTTTTTAACCCTTTAATTTTCAATGGGGTGAAAGGGGGTGATTTGAACTTTTAGGTTTTTTTATTTTTTTTTATTTTTTAAAACTTTTTTTTTTACTTTTTTTTTTTATTTTACTAGTCCCCCTAGGGGGCTATAGCGATCAGCAATCCGATCGCTCTGCACTATCTGCAGATCTCAGCTACAGAGCTGAAAACTGCAGATTTGCTGCTTTACTTTCAATGCCGGCTGTATTCCGGCATTGAGAGGAAGTGAGTCATGTTAGCTACAGGCGTCATCACATGACCCTTTGCTACCATGGCAACCACCGAAAGACACGTGATCATGTCATGTGACTTCCGGTGGGGGCGGAGTAAGTGACTGTCTTGGCGGCGCCCATATACATATCGCTGCCAGATTTTGGCAGCGAAATGTAAGGGGTTAAAGGCCTTAATAACAGCTGATATGTGCGCGGATCGCGTCCGCCTGCCGGCGGCAGGGGGCGGGGATTACCGGCACACGATCCATGACGTACCTAGTACGTCATGGGTCGTAAGGGGTTAAATTAAACAGAAATACACTTTATACATTGTTAATGTGGTAAATGACTTCTAGCGGCAAACGTCTGGTTTTTAATTTAATATCTACATAGGTGTATAGAGGCCAATTTCCAACAACCATCACTTCAGTGTTCTAATAGTACATTGTGTTTGCCAACTGTGTTAGAAGGCTAATAGATGTTTAGAAATCCCTTGAAAACCCTTGTGGAAGTATGTTAACACATCTGAAAACAGTTTTGCTGATTAGAGAAGCTATAAAACTGACCTTCGTTTGAGCTAGTTGAGAATCTGGACCATTACATTTGATGGTTCAATTAAACTCTCAAAATGGCCACAAAAAGACAGTCTATTCTTGTTCTTAAGGTCCAGTCACACTAAACAACTTATCAGCGATCCCAACAACGATAGGGATCGCTGGTAAGTTGCTAGGAGGTTGCTGGTGAGATGTCACACTGCGACGCTCCAGCGATCCCACCAGCAACCTGACCTGGCAGGGATCGCTGGAGCGTCGCTACACGAGTTGCTGGTGAGCTCACCAGCAACCAGTGACCAACCCCCAGCGCCGCATGGAAGATGCTGCGCTTGGTAACTAAGGTAAATATCGGGTAACCAACCCGATATTTACCTTGGTTACCAGCGCACGCAGCTACACGTGCAGAGAGCAGGGAGTAGCGCACACCGCTTAGCGCTGGCTCCCTGCTCTCCTAGTTACAGCACACATCGGGTTAATTACCCGATGTGTGCTGCAGCTACATGTGCACAGAGCAGGGAGCAGCGCACAATGCTTAGCGCTGGCTCCCTGCTCTCCTAGTTACAGCACACATGGGGTTAATTACCCAATGTGTGCTGCAGCTACATGTGCAAGGAGCAGGAGCTGGCACTGGCAGCGAGGGCGGAGGCTGGTAACGAAGGTAAATATCGGGTAACCAAGGACAGGGCTTCTTGGTTACCCGATGTTTACTGTGGTTACCAGCCTCCGCAGAAGCCGGCTCCTGCTGCCTGTACATTTAGTTGTTTCTGTCTTGCTGTCACACACAGCGATCTGTGCTTCACAGCAGGACAGCAACAACTAAAAAATGGCCCAGGACATTCAGCAACAACCAACGACCTCACAGCAGGGGCCAGGTTGTTGCTGGATGTCACACACAGCAACATCGCTAGCAACATCGCTGTTACGTCACAAAAGTTGTTCGTTAGCAGCGATGTTGCTAGCGATGTTGCTTAGTGTGACGGGGCCTTTAGAAATGAAGGATATTCCATGCGAGAAATTGCCAAGAAACTGAAGATTTCCTACAACGGTGTGTACTACTCTCTTCAGAGGAGAGCACAAACAGGATCTAACCAGAGTAGAAAGAGAAGTGGGAGGCTGCGCTGCACAACTGAGCAACAAGATAAGTATATTACAGTCTCTAGTTTGAGAAATCGACGCCTCACAGGTCCTTAAGTGGCAGCTTCTTTAAATACTACCCGCAAACTGCCAGTGTCAACGTCTACAGTTAAGAGGCGACTCCGGGATGCTGGCCTTCAGGGCAGAGTGGCAAAGAAAAAGCCATATCTGAGACTGGCTAATAAAAGGAAAAGATTAATATGGGCAAAAGAACACAGACATTGGACAGAGGAAGATTGGAAAAAAAGTGTTATGGACAGATTAATCGAAATTTGAGGTGTTTGGATCATACAGAAGAACATTTGTGAAATGCAGAACTACTGAAAAGATGCTGGAAGAGTGCCAGACACCATTTGTCAAGCATGGTGGAGGTAATGTGATGGTCTGGGGTTGCTTTGGTGCTGGTAAAGTGCGAGATTTGTACAAAGTAAAAGGGATTTTAAATAAAGAAGGCTATGACTCCATTTGCAACGCCATGCCATACCCTGTGGATAGCGCTTGAGTGGAGCCAATTTCATCCTACAACAGGACAATGACCAAAAGCACACCTCCAAATTATGCATGAACTATTTAGGGAAGAAGCAGGCAGCTGGTATTCTATCTGTAATGGAGTGGCCAGCCCAGTAACCAGATTCAACTCTATTGAGCTGTTGTGGGAGCAGCTTGACCGTATGGTACACAACAAGTGCCCATCAAGACAATCCAACTTGTGGGAGGCGCTTCTGGAAGCATGGGGTGAAATATCTCCAGATTACCTCTGCAAATTAACAGCTAGAATTCCAAAGGTCTGCAAAGCTGGAATTACTGCAAAGGAGCATTCTGTGACGAAAGCAAAGTTGAAGGAGAAAATTATTATTTCTTAAAAATCATTATTTCTAACCTCGTCAATGTCTGGACGATATTTTCTATTCATTATGCAACTCACTTATAAATTTTATAAATAAAAGTAGGATTTTTCATGGAAAAGACAAAACTGTCTGGGTGTCCCCAAACTTTTGAACTGTTGTGTATGGGGTAACTGAACTCAGAAAAAATGGCCTTTATATTTTGTTGTGCAATTTATCCTGTTACCTTTGTGAAAATACAAAATTTGGGGCTAAAGTAACATTTGCGAAAAAGTTCATTTTTCATTGTTTTCCTTTAACATTGCTTTATTTCCTGTGAAGAGTTAATAGACTTCTTGGATGTGGGTTTGAGCTCTTTGAGGTTCAGTTTTTAGAATGGTGTCACTTTTGGGTATTTTCTGACACCTAGGCTTCTCAAAGTCACTTTAAATGTGATGTGGTTCCCCCCCAAAAATGATTTTGTAAGATTTGTTGGAAAAATTGGAAATTGATGATAAACCTTTAACCCTACTAACTTTGTTACAAAAAATATGTTTCAAAGCTGGTGCTGATGTGAAGTAGACATGTGGGAAATGTTTTTAATTAATTACTTTGTGTGACATAACACTGATTTAAGGGCATACAAATTTGAAAATGGCAAAATTTACCAAAGTTTTGCCAAATTTCTGATTTTATTCACAAAGAAACACAAAACAATATCGGCCTAAAACTACCATTAACATGAAGTACAATATGTCACAAAAAACATTCTCAGAATCACTGGGATCCCTTGAAGCGTTCCAGAGTTATTACCTCGTAAAGTGACACTGGTCAGAATTGAAAAAATTGTCCTGGTCATGAGGGTGAAAACAGGTTGGGGGGGAAGGGATTAACATGGATTTTCCCTTCCCTCTCTCTCTTGCAGACCAGCAGTGACTATTTCTCCAGCAGACTCGAGTTATCCATGTACCGTATTACACAGATGACCATTCACTTGAATAGGTGCCTAAACTACATTTCCCAGCAGCCAGCCACATCATAAACTGCTAAACTGAGGGTCTTTGAACAGCCGATTTAAAGAGGTGATTCTCTATTCAGCAATAGTGATCACATCTCTGTAAAACTGATAGGGAAGGCTTTTTCTAAATACCTTGTTCAGCCAATTCTGCCTGTGAGCGGCACTATTGCGGTCAGCTCATCCCCATCACGTAATCCCAGGGGCTTCGTGACCTCTGAAATTCGGTGATGTCACATCAACGTCCAATTGACTTGATATGACAGAGGCCGGCCCCAGTCTTACTGAGTGACTGGGCTGTGGTCAGCGTTCCACCTCTCATCACAGCCCAGCATCGCTCCAGCTTGCTGCGCTCTACAGTGAAAGAGAACGCGTGCCAGATGCTGCTCTGTGACGCTGGGCTGTGATGAGCGGTGAAACGCTGCCCACAGCCCAGTCAATCAGGGAGACCTGGGCTGGCCTTGGTGATGTCAGGTCAACTGGAAGTTGATGTGACATTACCGAATCTCAGAGGTCACGGAGCCTGTGGGTCACTTTATGGGGATAAGCAGACTGCAATAGCGCCACTCACAGGCAGAATTTGCTGAACAAGGTATTTGAAAAAAGCCTTCTCTATCAGTTTAACAGAGATGTGGCCACTATTGCAGAGTAGTGAACCACCCCTTTAAGGATACATAGTCTGTGAGACAACCTCTTGAATTTGCAATTTCAAAATAACTCATAGCATAATAGTAATCTTATTACCTTGAAAATAGGGTGAACAGCAGGTAATTGACGATACATTGCAATCGCAAAGACTTCCGTAAGGAGATGGGTCCTCAGAAGGTGGGTAACTGTCTGATGAATATGGAAATCAGACGATCTGGCCCATATCTTAGCTAATAGCCAATCATACTTCGCATCAGATGGAAGAAATATTGGATTTTCTGGTCCTGGAGTTTGGTTTAACTGTACAATATAAAGCAAAAGAATTGTGTTATGTACATACTAATTAATAATTCTATTCTTTGGATTTTACAGAATGCTCCAACATTCAGCAGAGATATTCAGGGAATGAAATTGTCCATACAAGTAACATCTATGGTTAACATAATCAGAGGGAAGTTCCTCATGTAAGTCTATGTGCACCTCCACAATGTGATTACAAGTTGTCAATGGGTAAAAATAACAAATGGGGGCCTTATAACAGCCCCCAGGTCAGCAATGGCAAGTACCTTTAAGACGATGCCTAAGACAAGGGAGATGCTTTTGCTGGAAAAGAAAAAAACAAATCCTATTTTTAACCAGTAACATCCCCTTTAACTTAAGTCTGTTTGGTATATGGCTATGTTGGGGCTATTATACTATTTTGAGAGCTATGGGTGGCCCATTATACTATTTGGAGTGCTATGTGGGGGCAATTCTACAGTTTGCAGGGCAATGGGGGGGCTAATATACTGTTTGGAGGGCTTTGCAAAGGCATTCATATGGTTTGGAAGACTATCTGGGTACATTATACTATTTGGAAGGCTGGATGGTGGCCATTTTACCATTTAGAGGGCTATGTGGTGCCAGTATACTGTTTCGAGGGCTATGTAGGGGGTCATTATACTCATTCTGGGCAATATGGGGCCCTTTATACTATGGCTACTATACTGTTCGGAGCACAGAGGGCTATGTTAGGGCCATTATACTGTTTGGACGGCAACGTAGGGTTATTATACTGTTTGGATGGATGTGGGGGCCAATTATATTATTTGGAGAGCTGAGTGGGGGCCATTATACTGTTTAGAGGGCTTTGAGAGGCCAGTATACTTTGTGGAGAGTGATATGCGGGTCATTATACTGTTTGGAGGGCTGTGTGTGGCCCAATTATACTGTTTGGAGGGTTGGGTGGGGGCCATTATACTGTTTGAAGGGTTATGTGGGGGGCCATTATACTGCTTAGAGGGCTATACCGTGGATATGTGGATAGATATGGGGGCTATTATACTTCATGATGGGCATTATACTGGATGGAGGGCCATTATACTGTACGGAGGGTGTCAGGGCCATCATATGGTGTTGGGGTCACACCATATGTTGTACTTTGTGGTGGAGGAGGGTCATCAAACTGTGTGTATAGGTGCTGTGGAGCAATTCACTGTTGGAGTATCTGTGTTTGGTGGGCACTCTTGATGACATCATACTTTATTGTGCTACAAACGTGGTATCTTAATGCGTGAGAACACTAAGTGATTTCAATAGAGGAAAATTGCTTTGTAAAGACTGCAAACGTTATTTGTGGGAATCCAATTACGACTTCTGCTATTGGACCTCGTAATTTCTATGTATTTCCCTGACTATAAGATTTACATGGAGGAATATGTGATGGAATTTAGTCACCAAAATGTTGCAAAGGAACCAAGAAATGGTGTAAAGACAGAAGCAGAACATTTCCATTGTCCAAATATAGAACAGGATTGGTATAAGATTAATCACTGTCTGGCTGTAAACTGTTGTTGGCCTCCTGCATTCCTACAACTCAATAACCATATATCATTTTGACATTATTTTGCAATTTTACAGCCAACTTCAAACAGTGATCTTCATAAATCACATGATTGCCCCAGATTTAAACCTACTGGTTGTTTGAAATAGACGTCACACTGACAGTACCTGAATGGCAATTGGTACAATTTTGTTTTCAAGATTTTTGTACAATAAGCAGATGGGTGCAGCAATGAACTGAATGGTGCATGGATCAGTTTTGTTTGCAGAGATGCCATCCAGAAGATGAAAATCAACAATGAAAATGTTATCTTGCTGTAAAAAAAGAGATAAAGCACAAATTCTGTTATACACACAAATTATTATTTATTATTATTATAGCACCATTTATTCCATGGCACTTTACATGTGATAAGGGGCATACATAGACAAAGTACAGTAACCATGAACAATACAAGAGGCATACAGGAATAGGAGGTGAGAGGGCTCACAGTCTACATTTGGTTACTATTTTCTCTTAGAGTCAAATTGATTTACTCTGGTGCTTTAAATCTAAGTTTTCAATGGGCCGCTGAACAATATACTGTAGGTCCCTAACATTATAGGAAATAAAAACTATTCTTGCATATAATTGGGATGTGCAGCACATATTGCTAAAGCAATGCCCATTAGTTATGATAATAGAAATTTTGGCATAAACTGTAGTCTGTCCGACTCATTTAGGCAATTTCTCCTGTATCGCTGAATACCATGCAGCATTAAAAAGTTCTAAGTACTTCTATTTTATTAAAGGGGTTGCCCACTACTTAACCTCTTCTTAATCGCTTCAGTGCTCTAATGCCCTTTGTCCTCGCGGGCCATGTAACATTGTTACATTGATAGACACCGATCAATTGCAGTCCTTCTGTATTCGGTCAGATTGGACATCTGCTCTGACAAACTAGTACAGGCTGCAGCCAATCAATAGCTACTGATTGGTAGCAACTATCATGTGAAATAATGTCACATGACCCGCCAAGGGAGATTGCACCAACATTGTAGCAATGGTGCTGCTCTGAAAGGTCAATATCTTTTCCCACAAAAAATGTTATCAATCTGATCAGCTGCTCCTGCTCCGTGACACCATGCCTGCAGATTAAATAACATCTTCAAGAAGTGGACAAACCCTTTCATTATGATATTTGCTTTTTACTTTAAGATGACAATTCATTTGTATTTACCTCCATTTCTTTCTCCAGTGTAATGTTCCTTTCAAGGCTGCATTCTACCATTTCTTGGGTTACTGGGAAATTCTCTGGTAATTTCTTGCATTTTTTGATTAGAACTGGATTGCAGCCATTGAGAAACTGATATCCAAACATAAAGTCTTCCTGCCAGTGCTGCATTACATACTCTACAAGATAAACGATGGAGGATTAAATACTTGAGTAAAATGATCATTTGACCCTTCTTCTCTGTTGTTTAAAGAGGTTGTCTACTACTTTAACATTGATGGCCTATCCTTAGCCGGGGTCTGACACCCTGCACTCCCGACAATCAGCTGTTCTCGGAGCCGATGGTGGCAGCAGGCGGTCGGAAATGCTCAGTTCCGGAGCTGCCATGTCAACTGTTAGCAGATTCAGCTGGAGACTCCATATGCACCTTTCACTCAAATCAATAGGAGGCAGATGTGCAATACTCGGCCGCAGCCGCTATCAGAAGATGGAGCAGCTCCACAACTGAGTATTTCCAGCTGCCTCTGCTGTCACCAAGAACAGCTGATCAGTGGGGGTGCAGGGTGTCAGACCCCGGGCAATCAGACATTGATAACCTATCCTAAGGATAGGCCATCAATGTAAATGTAATTGCTAACGTCTTTAAACCCTGACAATACAGTCTGCAATGCTGTACAGAGATGCCATCACACTGCTGTTTCTGTCCCCAATTGAGCTGATAATGTAAATGTTTGGTAGGAAAATCACAGAAACATGAAAAGATTTTGCAAATGTCCTGTTTGTGCGATCCTTGGCTAGATTTAAATGCAGGAACCTTGTTGAGTAAAGCATCAATACTGACTGCTGAGTCACCAATCTGCCAAACTACACTGTGCGCACAATTATTAGACAGATGAGAATGTTGACCCTATGATCAATTTTATGCAGATTTTTAGCTATATAATTCTAAGCTATATATGTGACTCCGATTAACTAGTCAGGTCGTCACAGGGTACTGCACGCTCTTTCTCTCTAGTGCAGCACTCAACCCCTCTTGGTTCTGGGTTCCCAACTTGCAGTACTGCCTCCATCAGCATCCAAAATCCCAATCACACCACGCACCACACCCTGTCAGGCACACCAGTGGGCTGCTAAGCTGGAATAGGGCCAGCCACCTAGGGGTCAGGCAGGGAAATGGGAGGTGACAAGTGAGTTGAGTGTTAGCCTTCGAGCTGTAAGGACTTCGGAGGAAGCTGGGAGTTGGAGTTCCCAGGGAATAAGAAGATTGGGTTGCAGACGGTGGTCTGGATCCGGAGGAGTCGGAGACCCGGTCGCGGGATATTGGGACTGGGTGCC
Source organism: Anomaloglossus baeobatrachus (assembly GCF_048569485.1). Taxonomy (NCBI): domain Eukaryota; kingdom Metazoa; phylum Chordata; class Amphibia; order Anura; family Aromobatidae; genus Anomaloglossus; species Anomaloglossus baeobatrachus. The sequence goes on from NC_134357.1 coordinate 144,953,189, forward strand.
GGGTTTAGTCCAGGAGGACAGTCGGCAGCTGCAGTCCAATAGCCGGTCTGGGGCCTTAAGCACATCGGGTTACTGGACCCTAGGTCGGGGAGAGGCTTCAAGCAACCCGGCAATTAAGCTGCGGAGTATAGGTCCTTTATAGACTGTTCCCACAAAGCTCAGAGATCGGGGGCACTAGTGCAACGAGGGGGATAGGGCTATCCAAACAAAGCAGCCCATTGAAATCCAAAGCGTGAGCTCCTGAGAGCAAGCTCCTTTACTACCCATAGTAGGGAGCGGGGCTCGGACAGCTTTAAGCTTACTAGCCACTTGGACACCTCTACAATTCTGTGCACAGAGGCAAGCTCCGGACCATCAGGCAGTGCTGCAGGAGACGGAACCCGGACGAGCTCCCCCAAGAGGGCAGCGGCACCCAGAGACTTGGTTTACCACATTGTCAGCATCTGCTTTCCTTCTGAGTGAGTACCTGATCAGCATCTGCTACCAGCGAGCCTGCACTCTCCCTGCAATCCATCCCACCATTCAGAGTCCCGGGGCCTTCCCCTACCCGTGGAGGGTAACGTCATCTGGCTGCCCCACTCCATCACCCAGGGTAATCCCAACGGCAGAGGCGGTAATCCCTATTACTGCACGCCACAGGTGGCGTCACAAACTATCTAATTCCCCTTTAAATAAGCCCCCATCACGTTTTAGAGTGACCCCGAGTCCCTGGGTCCGGAAACCCTCGCACCACGAGTAGCAACACCCGGATCCTAGCGGTTCGACCGCTGCTGGGGTGGAACACCTCTAAAACATATAAACTTGTACTCTTATTGGATGAAGCTGATCAGTTGATTTGTAATTGTGTAATGATGGTGGGTGACACCTAAGTATATCAGCACTCTTTATCAGGGTGTGCAGAATTATTAGGCAGCTTGTTTTTCCTCAGGTAAAATAGGCCAAAAATAGAAATTTAACAGACTCTGAAAAGTAAAAAATAGTGAAAAGTCTTACAGAAGGACGCAGCACTTCTGAAATTGATTAAATATTGGGATGTGATCACAGAACCATCAAAAGTTTTGTTGTAAATAGTCATCAGTTTTGCAAATAACGTGTTGAGACTAAAAGACACACATTATTGGCCAAAGATTTAATGTCTGGCTAGGATAAAAGTGAACAATAGGGCAATACTGGAAGAGAAATGAGACAGGGTGCAAGGGATGGTATTGCTCACTTGGAGTGTTTGTGGACACAACACCCATAAGAGCCTTAGAATCTACAGCTTCAGTCCCGTGGCTGGAGGAAAAGTTCTTCTGTATAACAATACACTTTAGTGGAGAGATCACAGTATTTGGGGCTGTGCTTGCATAAATGAAGAAACCTTGATAATGTGCCGCCCCGTGGAAGCAGCCGAGCTGCTCGGATCCGGGTTCACTGTGGCTCGAGGGTCTCCAGACCCGGGGTAGTGCGACAACTCAAAATGAAAGGGGAGTATGTACAGGGGAATGTAGATATAGTTTGTGATGCCACCCGTGGTGTACGATAATTGGGAGTACCACCGCTGCCATTGGGAGTACCCGGGGTGGGGCAGCAAGGTGTCGTAGCCCTCCACGGGTAGGTGGATGCCCCGGGATACCGTGGGATGCAGGGGTCACTCTCGTACTCACTCAGTCCATAAGCAGATGCTGACAACCGGGTAAACCAATTCTCTGGGTACCGCTGCCGCTGAGGGGAGCTCGTTCGAGTCCCGTCCCCTATAGTGTTGCCTGGTGATCCGTGACCTGCCTCCTGGCACTAAGTTTAACTTCAACGTGGTGGCCCGGTAGTCCGAAACTTACCGGGCCCCGCTCCCCACTGTGGCTAAGTGTAGGAACTTGCTCTCAGGGCTCACGCTTGGGATTTTTTGAACTGTTTTGGATTGGAAAGTCCTATCCCCCTCATTGCGCTAATGCCCTGATTCTGGAGTGGGTGGGAACAGATCATAAAGGCTCCGTTCTCAGGTGAATTGTCGGGTTGCCTAAAGCTACTCCCCGACTTAGGGTCCATGTACCCCGTCGTGCCTTCGATCCCGACAGGTGACAGTGCTAGGCTGCCAGCTGTCTTCCTCGACAGGTCCAGGCCCCTTGCCACAATCCCCTGCAACCGGTGGTCCGACTCCTCTAGATCCAGACAACCGTCTGCAACCTAGACAGCTTCTCTTGGGAGCCACCGCTCCCGACCTCCTCTCACCCTCTTCACTCTCTGACTGACTACTCTTCACTGACTACACTCCTCACCTCCCCTCCCTGACCCCCCCAGGTGGGCGACTCTATTCCACTCAAGCCTTCCACTGGTGTGCCTGGTGGGTGTGGTGCAGGGTGTATTTAGAATTTGATTTGCTTTTGGAGGCAACACTATTTAGATAGGGACCCAGAACCATGAGGGACTTGGAATACTGCACGGACGGGCAGTTTGTGCATGACCACTGAGGAAGGATTCTCCGGTCGTGATGGTTAGTATACCCAACTTAACCTAATAAATAACACACCGACTGCATGTGACTTGGTTAAACAAATTGGCCACAGCAGCCTTTATTACCTATTATTAACATTCTAACACAAGGGGGCGCCGTCCAACGGGCGACCCCAAACAAATAATAGGTAACACATAAATAATAACAGTACATGTAACCCCATGTAGGCCCGGTCCAGAAACCACTTCCTCCACCAATATCCCTGGCCGCAACACTCCGACCCAGAGATGAAGTATTAATCACCCCGTGGATTAATACCCCCCAAACCTTGCAGAACCCCGTACCTGCAATTTACCGGAACCCGGAGACACCATACCAAGACAGTGCCTCTCAGTCCAGCCACCAATCCCTTACAACCGCCTCTGGACCAGACCTACCCCCGCTGCTGCGACAGAACATACGACTCTTTTTAACCTGTATTCCCTTTTTTTTTTTTTTTTTTTTTAAAACTGCATCATTCCATTTTCTCATTTTGTTTTCACTTTTTTTTTTTTTAAAAAAACCCAAAACATAGCCAAAACGAACTCGCAAAACACAAGGGCGGGTGGGCGGGAATCCTTTGCTGTCCGGAGTCACAAGGAAGGTAAGACCCCTCCCCTATAGTTTATATACTAGCCCCCTCCCCACCCTACAGTGACCCTATTCCACCAATCCCCTATAAGGGCCCATAATGCCCTTTAATTCACTTTATTAACCCCTCACTCCCTCCCTTCCCACTGGTCATGTCGCCCCTCCCCCCTATGGGGTCCATGGCTTTCTTGACCACTGAGGAAGGATTCTCCGATCGTGATGGTTAGTATACCCAACTTAACCTAATAAATAACACACCGACTGCATGTGACTTGGTTAAACAAATTGGCCACAGCAGCCTTTATTACCTATTATTAACATTCTAACACAAGGGGGCGCCGTCCAACGGGCGACCCCAAACAAATAATAGGTAACACATAAATAATAACAGTACATGTAACCCCATGTAGGCCCGGTCCAGAAACCACTTCCTCCACCAATATCCCTGGCCGCAACACTCCGACCCAGAGATGAGGTATTAATCACCCCGTGGATTAATACCCCCCAAACCTTGCAGAACCCCGTGCCTGCAATTTACCGGAACCCGGAGACACCATACCAAGACAGTGCCTCTCAGTCCAGCCACCAATCCCTTACAACCGCCTCTGGACCAGACCTACCCCCGCCACAGGACAGGACACGTGACACCTTACGTGGCCTGGACCCGCCACACACCCAAGGCTTGCTCCACCATCACGCAAACCCAAGGCCCATAGATCAGAACCAATCACAGTAAGGTGAACCCCATCACCCCTTCGAAACTGCCACTTTGGCGACTCCAGATCCGCACGTTGCACTACAATACCGCCGTTTCTCCGCACGAAACGCGCAACCACCCTGTTCACATGAGCCCGGGCGCGATTCAGCTTCTCAACGGCCGTGCCCCCCTCCACACCAATGTGGCCACAGTCCGACCATACCACTATCAAACCCGGATACCTGGTCCATAAATGCAATAGATCCATCTTGATGTCCCGGATCAAATCACGTGATGCCTGCGCTCCCAAGTCATTTCCCCCCCCCACGTGCAAAAAACCAACACGTTCGGAGGTCTATCCACCCTGCAATAGCATTCAAACTCCGTCACGACCCTGCTCCATTCCATGCCCCGCACACCGCACCACTTGACCAACGCAAGCGATCTGTCCCCACCAAACTGCCGACCATTCAGGCGAGCGTCGGCCCGACGGGCCCCCCAGAACACGAAGGAGTGCCCCAGAATCCATATCAGGCAGATTCCTACAACCACAGAAACTTTAACAAACACACCCCACCAACACCAATTTGCAGCAAGGAACCCCGACAAAGCCACAACCAACTACTCCATAAAGCCCTCACTGGGACAACAACTGTGGGCGTACATAACCCCGAAAACGATAAGACTCCCACCAACCGATTCGTCTCACCATGTCATCACCCACAACGCGAAGCCTCCGCAGCCGCCCCGATCCTGAAGGAATGAGGCCCGTAATCTCCCGGGCATTCCCCCGCACAGCGCAAACAACTCCTCAGTACGGCCACAAACTGGTACCGAGACAACCAAGACCCATCCACGTGTCGTAACAGCGGGCCCAGAAGACCACCTTCCTCACCATCTGCACCGGGCACAACGCATCCATCACAACCAACCTGCCTCGACCCATCTGGTCCGTTTTTGGACCGCTTAAGCCGACACTCTACTCTCCGTCCCACCACTGCCACAACCTCGGACATCAGACCACCCCCCCCCGAACCTGGAAGGGCTCACCAACGCCCCAAAAAAGGCTAACACAAAAGCCGTTTCAAAAGCACCCTCTCATAAACTGAGACACAAATTTCCCGCAAACCATCCACCAATCGCCGTAACAAAACCAAAGAAACGGGCCGCCTAGTGTCCCGCTCCTTCGCCCCTTTACGAAAACCCTTCAAGGCCTGCCGCACCCAAAATTCCGCGGCACGCCCCACTCACCCCTGACCTTCAACCAAAAAAGGCCACAGCCGCCACCCTAAGTATCATTGCTGATGCTGACTTCCCAGCCCTGAAATCCTCGCTCACCAGTGCCAGTAGCGCCAACAAGTAATTTGCTCGCCCGTCACCAAACATAACTCCCAGCATCTCCTGCCACTCACCGAATTCCTAATTAAACCCGCAATCAATGCCTCACCAGGCTCCACAAGTCCTCTGGACACACTGCTCCGATCTCGTCTGCCCCCCGGCATTAACTCCCACAACCTGCGGACTGAAAATGAGATAAAGCGTCCGCCACCCCGTTATCACCCCCACCACATGTTTCGCAACTACATGAACGTTCCACAGTAAACACTTGAGCACCAAATGCCGCAGATAAGCCACTACCGGTCCGGACTCTGCTGACAAGCTGTTTATCGCATGCACCATCGCCCGATTATCGCAGTGATAGCACACTTTACGTCCTGAAAATTGCGACCCCCCCACAATTCCATCCTCACCACGATCGTAAATAACCAAAGCAAGGCCAGATTCCTTACCAGACCAACCTGCCGCCATTCCTCAGGCCACCTCCCAACGTACCAATGTCCCTGAAAAAGGGGTGACGAAACCCGCCGACCCGGCCGCGTCCCTGTACAGTTCGAGCACACCATTGGGCACCACCGTCTTCAACCACAAGGCTCGGCCGTTAAAACATTGCAAGAAAAACATCCCAAACCAGAAAATCCTCCTTGATCTCCCGCGTGACCCGCACAAAGTGCGCCGGGGGGCCGTACGCCTGCCATAGCTGCCGCCAAAATCCTGGCGAACACCCGCCCCATTGGCATAAGCCTGCACGTTAAGTTCAACTTCCCGAGCAAAGACTGCACCACCTTCAGCCGCCCTTTCCGTGCTGCCAGCAGCGCTGCTACCACTCACCACAAGTCCACCGTCTTCCCCTCCGGCAGCCTGCATTCCATAGCCAAAGAGGCAATCTCAATCCCCAAAAAACCGCATAACCATCGCCGGCCCCTCCGATTTATCCTGTGCCAAAAGGAATCCCAAAGCTATCCGCCACTCTCTGTAAGGTGAACAACGAGCCAGCGCAAACCATGGATCCCGCCGGACCGACACCAAGAAAATCATCTAGATAGTGGATAATGGAGGACAAGCCAGACACGGCCCGCACCACCCACTCAGCAAAGGAACTAAACGCCTCAAAATACCACAAGAAATTGAAACAGCCCATAGGCAAACAACGATCAACATAAACCCATCACCCCACCAGCAACCCAGAAGGTGCTGGCTCTCCGGATGCACCGGCAGCAAACGAAACGCCGATTCTACATCCACCTTTGCCATCAATGCACCGCGTCCCGCCGCCCGCACCAAGTCCAGCGCCTTGTCAAACGAGACGTAGTACACTGCCGACAATTCTGGCGCGATGCCATCATTCACTGACGACCCCCCCGGAAATGAAAGATGATGGATGAGCCAAAATTTATCCGGCTCCGTCTCTGGCACCACCCCCAACCGGGACACCACCAGATTACTGCACGGCGGGCTCTCAAATGGACCCCCCATCCTGCCCAACTCAACCTCTGTCCCCAACTTCCCACCCACAACCATAGGGTGGTCCCTCGCCGTCCGTAAAGTACGACAAAACCGGAGGCAATGCCTCCACCGCTGACGGAATCTGAAAACCGTATAAAACCAAACCGCAAAATTGACGCCGCTGCCCCGTCCGGATACCTATGTAAAAATGGCGCCATTGCCCCTATGTTCACTGGCGTCCTCCCTTTTACCAAACCCGTCCCCCCGCAGCCGGAGCACTCATGCTTGAACCTGCATGCTGCCCCAAATTTGCACCGGCCGTCGTGAACTTGCCAGCACACTCCCTTTTTCTGGGTACCCGAGGGCCCGGCTCCCGTTCCCCCCGGCGCCGCCATGAAAGGGCTGGCTCGGGGCCGCCATTAAACGCATCCATAAGGAAATGTCCTCATGGTCCCACCGCATGCCGGGCCGCAACGCCTTCCGCTGCCTAAACTGCTCATCATACCGCAGCCATGGCAAGCCCCTGTCCGTGCGATACGCCTCCCCCATTGCATCCAGATAACCAAACAGAGCCGAGCAGTGCTCCGGCTCCTTTTCCCCTATTACACTTGCCAAAATTGCGAACGCCTGCAGCCAATTGGAAAAGGAACGAGGAATGAGCCCATAACGGCGTTTTTCTTCCTCTTCCCTTTCCTTCTTGGAGTCGTTCGGCTTCACCTTGTCCAGATTAAATTTTTTTTTTTTTTTTCTTCAGGGGTAGCAGGGAAAATATCTTCACATACTCCCCCTTCCAAATCTTGTCCCTCACCTCCCTCTTGAGGTGAGCCCCTAACGGTCCCTCAAAGCACACGTAAACTTGGCCCCATCATCCAAACGCACCACCTCATCCCCATTTACCTTTTCTACCGCTGTTTACCCCGCGGGCTCCACTACTCCACCAACCGCACCCGTCCCTATTGGCGCCGCCTCGCTGCTGACCGACGCTGCGCCATCCACCGCCGACCCGTCCATGCCGCTGCTGCCGCCGGCGCGCGCGCGCTAAACCCCGCACCAAGCCCAGCAACTGACTAAACAATGCTGACCCCCCCCTCTGGCGCTGCCGTGCCCGCAGCCACCTCCCCAAAACTAGCAACCCGCGCCGCAAGCAATGTCGAATCCACGGCTAGCTCACCCGACCGTGGCGCAGAAATGGAAATTGGTACCGCGACGTCCTCCGCCATCCACTCGTCAGATTCGTCCCCCGACCTGAGGGCTCCCTCTTCTTCCTCGCTGTAGGCGTCCTCCACCATTCCAGCTCCAGAGGACGCAGCCGATGCGTCCCCTCCACCACGGCCGCCCTCCTGGGCCGCTGCGTGGGCACTGGTGGTCGACATCCGTCGCTTGCTGTGCGGCGACAGCCCACGAGACCGTCCTGTCCCCTGGGCCGCCGCTGACCGAGGCCTCTTCCTGGAGGAGCCGCTCCCCGGACTCAGGGGGCTCCCCACCGTCGTCCCTCGCCCTCCAGGGCCTCCGACCAGAACCTCCCGCTGGTCCTCCCCCGCCCGGGGGAGACCGCGGCCGCCGGGCGCAGTGCAGCTGCTATGAGGGACCTGGCAGTCACCGCCGGGCTCCCGCCGTCCCCCCTACTCTCCCCAGCCTTGCAGGTATCCGGGTGGCGCCTGCCCACACCAGTCCCCCTGCTGGCTGCCTGCGCTCGGCTCCCCCACGGTCCTTGGAGGGTACTGCCGGCCTCATTCCTCTGCCGGGCACGCTCCTGTGTGGTAGCTGCCGCCGGGACGTGCCCCACCGCCGGGGGCCTGGCGTCCAGAGCGGGCCCCAGGCTGGACACGCCCCCTCCCCGGGCCTCCGTCCCGCGCCGGGCACGCCCCCGATCCCGGGCTGCCGCCGGCCTGGAAAATTGAGCCCGAGGCCTAGGATTGGAAGTAGGCCCCAGGCCGGGCCCGCCCCCATCCAGGCCACCGCTGGCCTCACATCATCGCCGGGCTCGCTCCCGGCCGGGAGACGCCGCAGGGGTTCGGACTCCAGCCCGAGGCCGGAGACCGGAAGAAGGCCCCCGGACTGGCCACGCCCCCTTCTCGGCCACCGCGGCCTCGCCGGAGATTCCTCCCGGCGGCCGGGGCAGACGCAGGGAGCTGCCGCTGCCCGCCCCGCCGCGGAGGGTCCCGAGGGGGGCTCTCGCTGTGCCTCCTCGCCCCCCCTGCGCCTGGGGAATATCGGATGGGGGGGGGCCTGGAACGCCGCCCGCATCTATGGGGGGGTGCAAGGGGCAGGCGCCGACGGGGAAGCCCAGGCAGCCCTGACGTGGGACTGCACTGCCTGGGCCCCGTGCACCGCCATCGCCGCTCTGAGGAGCCTATCTAGCTCCTGGAGGTCCCTGGGTCTGAATCCTTTGCTGTCCGGAGTCACAAGGAAGGTAAGACCCCTCCCCTATAGTTTATATACTAGCCCCCTCCCCACCCTACAGTGACCCTATTCCACCAATCCCCTATAAGGGCCCATAATGCCCTTTAATTCACTTTATTAACCCCTCACTACCTCCCTTCCCACTGGTCATGTCGCCCCTCCCCCCTATGGGGTCCATGGCTTTCTGTACCCTGTGACGACCTGATAGTCCAGGGGTGTCACAATCATATAATATAACTTTTTTAAACTACTTTTAAATTTCGTTTTCAATATGCAAAAAAGTTTCAGACAACACGAGGGGGCTATGGTTCCCCAACAAGTCGTCTTTCTCATCATGTTATCACACCCCAGTTGGCATGATTTGCAAAAGCTTTTTTTGTACATGTCAGCAGGAGTGTGATAACAGGATGAAGACAACTTGTCTGGAGAACCATCGCCTCCTCATCTTGTCTGAAACTGATTTGCATATTGGATTAAGTTAGACGAAGGGCACCACCCATTGGGATCTTCCAGTATACATATAAGCACATGAAACAAAAAGAAAAAGAGTATACTCAACAGGGCTCACCAATGAGTCATTATATAGAAAAATACAAAAAACCTTTATTGTGATGACATATCAAGAACACACATTTCTCTGGCTCAGAGAGCAATCAAGTGTGTCTTAATTGCTCTCTGAGCCAGAGAAATGTGTGTTCTTGATATATCATCACAATAAAGTTTTTTTTGTATTTTTCTATATAATGACTCATTGGCGATCCCAGTTGAGTATACTCTTTTTCTTTTTGTTTCATGTGATTTGCATATTGAAAACGGAAATTTAAAAGTAGTTTTTTGACACACATGTTAATCTGTTATCCAGTATAAAGGTGCTTGTTAGGCAGGGTATTTATACATTAATGTTCACATGCTGGTGGTTTGGAGCAGTGTCCCCCAACTCCAGTCCTCAAGGGCCACTAATGGTGCATGTTTTTAGGACTTCCTTAGTATTGCACAAGTCATAATTTAATCACATGCACAACTGATTATTCCAACACTTGTGCAATACTAAGCAAACCCTGTAAACATGCACTGTTGGTGGGGCTCGAGGGCTGGAGTTGGGGAACACTGATTTGGAGGGCATGTGGGCCTGTCAGATTCCCTTTAAATACTAAAATTAATCATCAAAAAATATTGCTTGTAGTCAAGAAATGCCTACTTAAGAATTGGCTGATAAGACAGACACCGAGAAATACAGAAATAGTTGATACCCTAAAAACAATAATGATGTACGACAAACTGGATTCGGAGAAACATAAGGAGAAGTCCACTAAAAGATTCTTCAAAAAGTGGAGAACAAATTGAACAAATATGTTAGTTTGTTAAGTTAAAGTAAATTATTGTTAAGATAATTCTACGGAGATGAAATTGTTGTGACAATGAAAAAGAAAATGATGTAACAGAAGCATTGTACGATCCGGAGAAATTTTATGGAATGTAACAACATGTTCTCTTGTTGATGGTATGTGCTTGCTGACATCAAATAAAATATGTTTAAAAAAAAAAAAAATACAAATTGTCTAATAATTATGCACACAGTATATATCACAACAGAGCTAAAAAATTAAGAGATCTAGTCATGAGCGAGCATGCCCACCACTGCCCATTACTTGATCGAGCATCGGGGTGCTTGGGTGCGACTTGAGTGCTGAGTATAATGGAAGTCAATGGGAAAGCGTTTTTAAACTCGAGCATACCCGAGCACCCCAATGCTCGATTGAGTAACGAGCAGTGGCGAGCACGCTTGCTCATTACACATCACAGTATAACCACAAGTCAATTGAAGTTTGGGGATATTAATTTATACAGTTAAAAAGCATAAGTGATTTTGAATTGATTTAACTTGCTTTGATGAAAATGAGCGTGATAACCAATGCACTGGAGAGGCAACTGAAAGACAGACCGCAAAAAGGAATGGTTTTGCTGGTGGTGTCCACAGGTATTTACGCTCTTCTTATTCTTACTGACTGATTCTTGTCTATTTTTCCACAAGGTAGTGTTCTTGTGAGCATGAGGCAGCACCTGCAGTCCATTCAGGTTGCACAGTTAAAGGGGTGGTTCACCCACTTTTTTTATTTTCCCAATGAGTGTCACTTACCATTATATGCATTTTCTCCATTGGCTTGTATTTCCAGTTCTGGCACTGAGCGGCGCTATCCTGCACGCTCAGTGCCTGTCACATGACCCCCTGGAGCTGTGGCCGCCAGCATCCTCTGACGTCCCGGCATTTCCGGGCTCTCAAACTAGACGGGTACGTCAGAGGATGCCGGCGCCACTCACACTGATTGACTGGGCTGTGGGCGGTGACTACCGCACGTCACAGCCCAGCATCGAGGGGAGGATCAGGAGGACGTCAGTGTGGAGCGATGAAGGCAGAGCGCGCGCTTACCATCCGTCAGCTGTGGGAGGTACGGGCACCAGTGTGGAGTACAGGGGGGGTTTCCTCCACTGAAATCCCCCCTGTCACGAAAGTATGTGATCACACTGTCCACCCGCCCGCTGTGCTCAGCTGTCAGGAGAGCGGGCGGTGTCGGCAGTGTGATCATATAATCCTACCAGCAGCACAGGTGACCGGACGCTGCATGGGACCAATCTGCTCCACTCTGTCACCTGCACAACAAGTCCCAGAGTGGAGACAGTGACATGCTCTGCTCTGACACATAGTGTGCTATATGTCACTATCGGTCTCCACTCTGGGACCTGTTGCGCAGGTGACCGGATGATACATGTCAATAACTGCCCCACTCTGAGACTTGTTCAGGTGAGAGTGTATACAGTTGGAACAATGCAGCAGAAGTCACAGAGTGGAGCAAGTTAGTGACATGCATCATCCGGTCACCTGCACAACAAGTCCCAGAGTGGATACAGTGACATGCAGCACACTATGTGTCAGAGCAGAGCATGTCACCAACTTGCTCTGCTCTGTCACCTGCGGTGCTGCATGTCACCAACTAAGGGTAAGTTCACACAGTGCGTTTTTTGTGGCGTTTTTGCGCGTTTTTCGGGTGCGTTTTTGCTCAGAAAACTGCATGACTTTTCTTCCCCAGCAAAGTCTATGAGTTTTCATTTTTGCTGTCTGCACACAGCATTTTTTTCAGCTGCGTTTTTGTGGTGCCCACAAAAACGCAGCATGTCAATTATTTTTGTGTTTTTTCACTGCGTTTTACACCCATTGAGTTGAATGAGATGTTCAAAAACGCAATGAAAAACAGAATTTGCAAATATAGCTGCGTTTTAGTGCGTTTCTGTGACTAAAAACGCAGCTATAAACGCAAGGGGTGGGTAGTAAAGTGACGTGTACAGGAAGAGGATTCCTTCTGACATTAAACACAGAAGCGTGAATCCTCCCGGTACCGTCACCACCGCTTCCATCTCCCGTCCGGTGCCATGTCAGCTCCCGTGCGGCGCAATGTACGGGCGGGAGATGGAGGCATCTGCTAAATGAAAAGTGAACAATAGAAAAAAAAATGTCATACTCACCTGTCTGCAGACTCCCGGTACCAAGTCCGCTCCCAGCTCCTCTCCTAGGACCGCTGCTCCAGCTGTGTGCAGACTCTCCGGGCATGTCCGATGCCTGCAGGACCTGGCGCTGATCACCTGATGCGGTTACCTGACGCATCAGCTGATCGAAGTCTCGCGGTGACGCCATCTTTTTAGCGCCCGGCTGGCTATCAGCTGATGCCGTCAGGAGACTTCATCAGCTGATTACCGGCAGCGATCTGACGGGATCAGACTCCCGTCCGATCGCTCCAGGAGCTGACGGTAATCAGCACATAAGTGAGTATTTTTTTTTTTTCACTGATGCATCAGCTGATTGTATAACCGGCTTTTATACAATCAGCTGCTGTGTCGTGTGATTCATGTCCTTTAACCTGACATCATCTGATCGCTTTGCCTTCCAGCAAACCGATCAGATGATATTGGATCCGGATTGGACGGCGCGGGACCCTTGACCCAGGATTACTGCGGAGGGGGGTTCTTTATTTCAATAAAGATGGAGTCACTAATTGTGTTGTGTTTTATTTCTAATAAAAATATTTTTCTGTGTTTTTTTAATCTTTACTAGAAATTCATGGTGGCCATGTCTAATATTGGCGTGACCCCATGAATTTTGGGCTTAGGGCCAGCTTATAATTTACAGCTATCCCTAACCCCATTATTACCCAGCGAGCCACCAGTCACCAGGGCAGCTGGAAGAGTTGGATACAGCGCCAGAAGATGGCGCTTCTATGAAAGCGCCATTTTCTGGGGTGGCTGCGGACTGCAATTCGCAGAGGGGGTGCCCAGAAAGCTTGGGCACCCTGCACTGCGGATTCCAATCCCCAGCTGCCTAGTTGTACCTGGCTGGACTCAAAAATTCGGCGAAGCCCATGTCTTTTTTTTTTTTAACAGAGAGTGATAGAAGAAGGGTCTTAATTCCGCGCCAAGGACTCAATGGATCCAGGAAGAGATTAATGCTTCTTTAATAACATGCACAAGTCTACGCGTTTCTGGAGACACAGCTCCCTTCATCAGGACATTGGCAAGAGAACATCAAATCGAGATTTGATTCATGAAATTCATGAAATAAAAAAAAAAGGGCTTCTCTATATTTTTGGTTCCCAGCTGGGTACAATTAGGCAGCTGGGGGTTGGGGGCAGCCCGTAGCTGCCTGCTGTACCTGGCTCGCATACAAAAATATGGCGAAGCCCATGTCATTTTTTTAAAAAAGTTTTCAGGCAAAAACCTTTATAATAATAATAATAAAACAAAAAAAATGCTTCCCTGGATTTCTATTGCCAGTGAAAGTAACACCAAGCAGCGGGGGTTAGCAGCCAGTAGCTGCTTGGGTTAACCTTAGCAATAGAAAATGCAGCGGGAGCCCACAAACAATGTGATTTTTTTTTTTTTTATTTTTAATGAATTTTTAAAAAAAAATCGACATGAGCTTCGCCCATCGAGCACCAGAGCATTTTATTGCTCAATTCATCCCAAGTAATCAGATGACTCCAGTGTCGGCCGATTACTTGTTCTGTGTCCCCCTGCATCCATTGCAGCGTGTACGGGCTGTGAGGTCAGCGGAGTTCAGTCCAGCACTGGAGTCAGCTGATCTGAACTCAGCTGAACTCCAGCCTGCACATGCTGCGATAGATGCAGGGGGACATAGAACAAGTAAGGTCTAAGCCACACGGCGAGAAACACAGTGCGAGTGGAGTGCGATAAAACATCGCATTCCACTCGGGCCAATATTAGCCTGTGTGTCAGCGCACATGAGCGATTATTTTCTCCGCCCTAATTGGACCGAGAAAACAATCGCAGCATGCTACAACTGTAATGCAAGACTCTCTCTTTTTCCCATTCAAGTGTATGTGGTGAGAAAAAAATCGCACTGCACTTGCGGTACATTGGTGGACTACGAAGGAGAGAGGGAGAGAAATCCCTCCCACCCCTCCTCAGTGCTGGCCCACCCCTCGAGTGGCGGACCGCCCCCCACAGCTGAGGTCTGCTCGCACAGTCGGACCTCAGTCGCAGGGACACACGCATGACACTCAGCTCTGCTGTACTGAGCGTGGGCCGAGTGTAATGCGAGGGAATCGCAGTAATCCCCGTGTGGCCCCAGCCTGATCGGCCGACACTTGAGTCAGCTGATCTGAACTCAGCTGAACTCCTTTACACACAGCCCGCACACACAGCCCGCACACGGTCACATGTGATCGGCAGCAGGCAGCGACTGCTGTTAAGGCTACATTCACATGACCATTCCGTTTTTGCGGGCCACAAAAAACGGTCCTTTTTTTCACGGATGCATCCTAGTGGCATCCGTGTGACATCTGCGTGCCTTCCGGTTTTTTTTGCGGACCGCAAAAAACGGAAGCAGCAAGAAAGATAAATAGATGAGTAGATAAAGAGATGGATAGATAGATATAGAGACAGAGGGATAGAGGGATGAATGAATGAATGAATAGAGGGCTGGATAGATAGATAGATAGATAGATAGATAGATAGATAAGAAAGACATATATAATGTCCTACCCCCCTGCATATTCTAAGCTGGCACCCTTTTGTGACTGTCATGTGGCACTAAGGTGCTTAGTCTTGTATTTAGCCAAAAATTAATAAATAAAAAAAAATGACATGCGGTCCCCCTATCTTTTGTAGCCAGCTAGGGTAAAGCAAACGGCTGCAGCCTGCAAACCACAGCTGGCAGCTTCACCTTGGCTGGTAATCCAAAACAGAGGCCCCCCCACACTGTTATTTTAAATTAACTATATAATTTAAAACAAAAATCACGGGGTCCCCCGAAATTGGATCACCAGCCAAGGTAAAGCAGACAGCTGTGGCCTGGTATTCTCAGACTAGGGAGGTTCACCGTTATTGGACACTTCCCAGCCTAAAAATAGCAGGCTGCAGCCGCCCCAGAAGTAGCGCATCCATTAGATGTGCCAGTCCTGGTGCTTCGCGCCAGCTCATCCCGTTGCCCTGGTGCGGTGGCAAACGGGGTAATATATGGGGTTAATACCAGATGGTTAATGTCACCTGGCATCAAGCCCTGGAGTTAGTGATGTCAGGCGTGTATCAGATACCCGATATCACAACCCAGGCAGTAATAAAAAAAAAAAATAGACAACAAACACATTTTTATTTGAAAAAACACTCCCCAACACATTCCCGCTTTCACCAATTTATTAGAAAGAAAAACAAATCCAGGTCTGGTGTAATACAAGGGGGTCCCACGATGATCCATACCATAGTCAATGTTCCAGTCAATGAAGAACAGAATGTTCCCTATTTGCTGGGAGAGCCGTGCAGTGACCTGAGCTAACATCAATAGGTCAGCCCAGGTCACTGCAGGGCATGACGAGTGCTGCTATCAGGAGGCTAGCGAGGTATATTACCTGCGATGATCGCTGAACTCCTGACAGCAGCACTGTCACCGAGTTCAATGACCGCCTCCTTCACAAACAAAGTATCGCGAGCGGCCCGTGACGTTACCACTAGTCACAGTCTCGGGTCGACAGCGAGAGGT
The DNA here is from genome assembly GCF_048569485.1 of Anomaloglossus baeobatrachus. Lineage (NCBI taxonomy): Eukaryota > Metazoa > Chordata > Amphibia > Anura > Aromobatidae > Anomaloglossus > Anomaloglossus baeobatrachus. The sequence goes on from NC_134357.1 coordinate 144,969,179, forward strand.
GATGTGACAAGCGGCGGGCATAGAAGGCAGTGACGACAGCTGACGTCAGGAGGGCAGGACTTCATCACCGTATGTAATGAACTTACTAACCTCCTGACGGTAGTGCTTGTCATCCCCGCGGCTGCTGACACTGCAGTGCGGGCCGCTGCTGACACTGGTGAGCGGGCAGCCGCGGGGCTGGGGCTGGAGCGGGACACTGACTGCACGGGCACCCAACGGAAGTCACATGGAAGTGCTTCCGTGTTGCTTCCGGGAAGTTTGCGGACCCATTGACTTGTATTGAGTCACGGTTCGTTATTACGGAACAGAATAGGACATGTTCCATAATAACGGAGCGGACATACGGCATCCGATGTGTTTTTTTTTTGTAGGATCGGATGCACATGGAAGTGCTACCGTGTACCATCCGATCCTACACAAAAGACATTGAACAGATGGTCCTGTCTGTGGGGCCTCAAAAAAACAGGAACTGACCAGGACAAATGGAACGGTCATGTGAATGAGCCCACCTGCAGCCATTGCAGCGTGTGCGGGCTGTGAGATCAGGAGTCAGCTGACTCCAGCGCCGGCCGATAAATTTTGTGTCCCGCTGCAGAAGCATCCGGTAAAATAACGGTTGCATGCACTGCACATTTAATCCACAGGATCCGGTCATATGCGGTTTGCGGATGATACGGACGACACACAGACTAGGCAAGAGGGAAAAAAGCATTCTCATCACCCCGTCACTTTTTTTCCCCCAATTATTTTTTTCACATGTTGCGCCGGCTAATAATCAGAATTTCTGTACACACACACACACACACACACTCACACACTCACACACAAACACTCACAAACACACACACACACACACTTTCTTCCCCTGGTTGTGTGCAGAGCTGGCAGCTTCGGATGTCTCTGTGTGATTTCTCTCAGTGCATCCACACAGGGGAAGAGGGGAGGCAGGGAGGAGGCTTTGGGTGGAGAGCTGAGGGGGGTGTGTTAGATAAGCTAGACACCGCCCTAGAGCCACAACATCAAATCCCCACGGGTGATCATCATCCCATTAAAGAGAGATACCGCCCTGTACCCCCCGCACAGTATCAGCGTGCCAAAGAGATGTGACGGGAAATGAATGAGGCTGGGGTTATCATGACCAGCTGAGGGAGGATTCTCCGGTCATGATGTCTGTGTAACCAAACCCCCTTATCCTCTAAAATTAAACACACGGACTGCATGCGACTTGGTTCAAATGGCCACAGCAGCCTTTTTATTGCCTATTGTTTTACAGACTAGTACCTTAGGGACGCCGTCCAACGGGCGACCCAAAACAACCACATAACGGTAACAATAGACAATAACATTTACAATACCCCCCGGGGTAGGCCCAGTCCACTACTACTACTCCCCCTGTCCCCGGCCGCAACACACCGACCCAGAGACGAGGTGCCAATCACCCACGGATTGACCCCCACACTTTGGCAGAACCCCGTGCCTGCCACATCCCGGAAACCGAGAGCCACCATACCAAGACAATGACTCCCGGTCCAGCCACCAATCACTTCCAAACCTCTGGACCAGACCTACCCCCACCGCTACTGTGACAAAAGGTATCCCAACTACCCAAAAACATCTCCCACATGACAACACAAAGGGAGGGTGGGCGGGGATCGTTCGGCGTCCGGAAACAGAAGAGGAGGTAACTCCTTCCTCTCCCAGCTAACCCTTTCCCTGCTCCTCCTCTTCCTCCCCGGCTAAAACCATCCCCCAAAGCCATATTAGGCATATACCACTGTCCCTATTAACCCATCACTCCCTACCTCCCCCTTGGTCATGTCGCCCCTCCCCCCAAGTGGGTCCGTGGCTTTCTTGACCAGCTGAGGGAGGATTCTCCGGTCATGATGTCTGTGTAACCAAACCCCCTTATCCTCTAAAATTAAACACACGGACTGCATGCGACTTGGTTCAAATGGCCACAGCAGCCTTTTTATTGCCTATTGTTTTACAGACTAGTACCTTAGGGACGCCGTCCAACGGGCGACCCAAAACAACCACATAACGGTAACAATAGACAATAACATTTACAATACCCCCCGGGGTAGGCCCAGTCCACTACTACTACTCCCCCTGTCCCCGGCCGCAACACACCGACCCAGAGACGAGGTGCCAATCACCCACGGATTGACCCCCACACTTTGGCAGAACCCCGTGCCTGCCACATCCCGGAAACCGAGAGCCACCATACCAAGACAATGACTCCCGGTCCAGCCACCAATCACTTCCAAACCTCTGGACCAGACCTACCCCCACCGCCACAGGACAGACCACGTGACACCTTACGTGGCCTGGACCCGCCACACACCAAAAGCACGCTCCACCATCCTGCAGACCCAACGCCCATAAATCCAGACCGACCTCGTTGAGGTGCACACCATCACCCCTCCGAAATCGCCAATCAGCCGGCTCCAAATCCCTGTGCCGTACCACAATCCCACCATTCCTGGTCACAAACCTAGCCACTACCCTATTCACCTGGGCCCTGGCCTTATTAACCTTCTCCACCGACCGAGCCCCTCTCCATGCCAACCTGGTCACTATGTCAGACCATACGACCAGCAAACCAGGATACCGCTTCCACAACTGCAGTAAATCAATCTTTATGTCTCGGATCAAATCCCGCGACGCCCTGGCACCAAGATCATTACCCCCCACATGCAATACCAGCACATCCGGGGGCCGCTCAACTTTACAATGGAAACGAAATTCCGGGACCACCCTGCCCCACTCCATGCCCCGAACTCCGATCCATCGAACAGTCGCCTGCGCACGATCCAAACCCAGCTGTCGACCATTCGGGCGGACCTCCGCCCGACGGGCACCCCAAAATACGAAGGAGTGCCCCAAGATCCAGATCAGGCACTTCCCTATAACAAATAAAACAAAACGAAAATATCAAAACCAATAACAGCACAACCACCAACACATCAAAAAACACCCCTTTCCTCAAACCTTCCGCACGTAACCAAAGTCCCATGATGCTACAACAACTGCGGTCTCACATACCGCCGAAAACAAGAAGATTCCCATCTACCAATACGCTTTACCACCTCATCTCCAAGCCCCCAACGGGCTGCCTCCGTTGCTGCACCAATTCGGAATGAATGCGACCCGAATTCCTCCGGTCGCTCCCCCGCGTTACGTAGACTTAGCCGCAGCACCGCCACAAACTGAAACCTCGACAAAAACGACCCATTCAAATGCCGCAACAACGGGCCAGGTAAGCCTCCCCTCACGGCCATAAATCTCTCGACTAAACGCACAGGGCACAATTCCTCTCCTGGAACCGCATATAACACCACCAATCTACCACGGCCCAGCTGATCCATTTTTGACCGGCGAATCCGGCACTCCACCTGACTACTGCTCACTTGCACGTCCTCAAACATCAAACCACCACCCGTCACCCTGGACGGGCTCACCAGCTCGCCTATCCGGAACGCCCCATAAAAAGCGAGACCGAAAGCCGTTGTAAATAGAACCGTCTCGTACACAGACTCACAAATGCCGCTCAGGCCACCCACCATCCGTCTCAACAAACCAAACGATACAGGGCGCCTCTTGTCCCTCTCCCGTACGCCACGGCGAAAGCCCCGCAAAGCCTGACGAACCCGAAAATCCTGTGAAACATCACGCTCCCCTCTCATTTTTAACCAAAATGCCACTGCCGACACCCGATGTGCCACAGCCGATGCCGATCGCCCGGCTGAAAAATCCGTACTCACCAATGACAACAAAGCCACCAAGTAATCCACGCTTTCCCCACCAAACATCAGACGCAACAACTCCTCCCATTCAGCCCACACCTTAGCATACCGGCACCAAGTCACCTCGGTCACCGAGTTCCGAATCAAGTCTGAGATCACCGCCTCACCAGATGCCACAAATCCTCGGGGCACTCCACTCCAACTTCGTCCGCCCACGGCAACAGCGCCCGAAACCTGCTGAACTGAAAACGAGACAAAGCATCAGCCACCTCGTTGTCAACACCCGGAACGTGCCTTGCCACTACCTGCACATTCAACTGCAGACATCTCAACACTAAATGCCGCAAATACACCACCACCGGCTCCGACTTAGCAGACAAGTTGTTAATCGCGTGCACCACCGCCTGGTTATCACAAGGAAAACACACTTTCCTTCCGGCAAAGTGCGACCCCCATAGCTCCACTGCCACTACAATGGGGAATAGCTCTAACAGAGCCAAATTCCTAACCAAGCCGCTCTCCCGCCACGCCTGTGGCCACTGCCCGACACACCAATGACCTCTGAAGACAGCCCCAAACCCGGCCGACCCCGCCGCATCCGTAAACAGCTGCAACGCCCCGTTAGACGCCACCCTCTCCATCACCAGCGTCCGGCCGTTGAAATGCTGCAAAAATTGATCCCATACTTCCAAATCGTCCCTGATCGCCTTTGTGATCCGCACAAAATGCGCCGGCAACCGTACCCCGGCCGTCGCCGTCGCCAAACGCCTCGCAAACACTCTCCCCATTGGCACAATTCTGCAAGCAAAATTCAATTTTCCAAGCAAAGACTGCACCGCCTTAAGCCGCACCTTCTTCGCCGCTTTTACCCCTGACACTGCGGACCTCAAATCACGGACCTTCTCCGCCGGCAACCTGCATTCCATAGCAATGGTGTCAATTTCAATTCCCAGAAAACACATCACCGGCGCCGGGCCTTCCGTCTTATCCGGCGCCAAAGGAATCCCGAAACTGGCCGCAACTTTTTGCAACGCAAATAGCAAACCCGCACAAACCATCGAACCCGCCGGCCCGACACACAGGAAATCATCCAAGTAATGAATGATGGACGTAAGCCCGGACACGTCCCGAACCACCCACTCAACAAACGAACTAAATGCCTCAAAGTACGAACACGAAATGGAACAGCCCATTGGCAAACAACGATCAACATAATAACTGCCATCCCACCAGCAACCCAACAAATGCTGACTATCTGGATGAACCGGTAACAACCGAAACGCTGCTTCCACATCCGCCTTTGCCATCAATGCACCCCGCCCCGCCGCCCTAACCAGGTCCAACGCCTTATCGAACGACACATAATATACCGCCGACAACTCCGGCGCAATGCCATCATTCACCGATAACCCTTCCGGGTAAGACAAATGATGAATCAGCCGAAATTTATTCCGCTCCTTCTTTGGTACCACCCCCAACGGTGACACCACCAAATTCCCGCACGGCGGGGCGACATAAGGGCCGCCCATCCTGCCCAAAGCCACCTCCCTTTCCAGCTTCTCATCCACCACTTCCGGGTGATCCCGAGCGGAACGCAAATTACGATACGGCGGAACCGATGCATTAACAACCGACGGAATATGAAAACCATCCGAAAAACCAGAACGTAACAACGCCGCCGCCTCCTTGTCCGGATACCTATTTAAAAACGGAACCATCACTTCTACCTTCACCGGCGTCGTCCCTCTTACCATCCCCATCACCAGCCTTTCCTTTTCCTTTTTTAAAACATTTGGACAAGCTATGTCCCCCCCCACATCCGGAGCATTCATGCTTAAAACGGCACGCCGCTCCAAACCTGCACTGCCCTTCATTGTACTGCCAACACAAACCTTTCTTGAAACTTGCCGGGGACCCGGCCCCCCCCGAACCCCCGGCGCCCCCCCGAAAGGGCTGAGCCGGTGCCGACATCAATCGCATCCATAAGGAAATATCCTTATGGTCCCAACGCATATCTGGCCGCAATGCCTTCCGCTGCCTAAATTGCTCGTCGTAGCGCAGCCACGCCAGTCCGCCATAAACTCGATAAGCCTCCCCTATCGCATCCATGTAGCCGAACAAAGCCGAACAATGCTCCGGCTCCTTCTCCCCGACCACGCTCGCCAAAATCGCAAATGCCTGTAGCCAGTTGGCAAAAGTCCGAGGAATAAGCCTATAACGGCGCTTTTCCTCCTCGTCCTTCTCCTTTTTGGAATCACTCGGCTTAACCCTATCCAAATTAAATTTCTCCAGGGGAAGCAGAGAAAATATCTCCACATATTCCCCTTTCCAAATTTTTTCCCGCACCTCCTTCTTTAAATGGGCCCCCAGCGGGCCCTCAAAACAAACATAAACTTCGCTTTTAGCCCTATCATCTAAGCGCACCACCTCATCCTCCTTCTCCTTTTCCTTCTCCTTTTCCTTCTCCTTTTCCTTCTCCTTTCCCCCCCCCGTCTCACTCCCCCCTTCGCCCCCCCCTCTACTCGCACCCGCTCCGTCACCCCCCGTCGCCGCCGAGGCCCCTAAACCGGCTGCACCCACCCACGCCGCCACCGGCGCCTGGGCCCCCTCCCCCCCCGCTCCCGAAGCCGCCGCCAGCCCCTGCAACAGCCCCAACAATTGACTCCACACCGCGAAACCAGCGGGCGCTGCCGTAGCCGCAGCCGCCCCCCCCCCCGAAGCCCCCCGCCAGCGCAGCCCCTGCCGCCTCCGCGGCCGTCTCACCCGACCGCCGCTCGGCGTCTCCCGAGACCGCCGCCTCGCTGTCCTCCGTCCGTCGTCCATCCGACTCCTCCGAACCGAAAGCCTCTTCCCCCTCCTCGCCGCTGGCCTCATCTTCCATCCGACATCCGGGGGGCGCCGCCGCAGCACCCCCCCCACCACGGCCGCCAGACAGGGCCGCCGCGTGGGCAGAGTCATCCCCGCTCCATCTCTTGCCCCGGGGTGACAACCCAGGAGACCGTCCTGTCCCCCGCGCCGGCACCCCGGGCCTCGACCTCTTGCGCCCGCCCCCCTGCCGACTGCAAGGGGCCTCTGGGCGCGGACGACCAGACGCCCGGCTCCGGATCTCAGCCGTCGTCGCCTCTGGCCCTCCTGGGCTATTGCAGGCCTCCATCCGCCGAGTCCTCCCGCTCCCACGGGAGACTGCCACATCCGGGGGCTGCACAGCGGTACTGAGTGACCCGGCGGTTGCCGCAGGGCTCCCGCCGTCACTCCTTCTCTCAGCCGCACCGGGGTCAGGCACCGCAGACCCCCCCCCGGCGCCGGACCTACCGCCACGTGCAGCCCCGCGGTCCCCCCGCCGACTGCAGGGGGATCTGCTGGCCTCTCTCCTGCGCCGAGCGCGCTCCCGGCCTGGAGCCGCTGCAGTCTCAGTAACTCCAGCCCGGAGGCCGGGACCGGAAGCAGGCCCCGTGCTGGCCACTCCCACCTCCCGACCGCCGCGGCTGGAACGAAGATTCCTCCCGCCGGCCTCTGCAGCAGCCAGACGCTGCTGCTGCGCTGCACTCTGCGGAGGGTCCCTGGAGGGGCTCTTACATCTCCTCCTCGCCCCCCCCGCGCCCGGGGAATACCTGCGGGGGGGCCGCGACTGGCGCCCGCCGCTGCTGGGGGGACGAGGGGGCAAGCGCCGACGGGTTAACCCCGGCAGCCCTGATGTGGGTCTGCACTGCCAGGGGCCCGTGCGCTGCGACCGCTGCCTGAATCAGACGCTGGAGCTCCTGAAGATCTGCCATGGAGGTGCACGTGCAGATCGTTCGGCGTCCGGAAACAGAAGAGGAGGTAACTCCTTCCTCTCCCAGCTAACCCTTTCCCTGCTCCTCCTCTTCCTCCCCGGCTAAAACCATCCCCCAAAGCCATATTAGGCATATACCACTGTCCCTATTAACCCATCACTCCCTACCTCCCCCTTGGTCATGTCGCCCCTCCCCCCAAGTGGGTCCGTGGCTTTCTGAGATAGTTGTAGCCCCTGGGCAGCTCCACTAGTGCTCGTAAAGAAAAAAGATGGTACAATGAGAATGTGCGTAGATTACAGGCAAATTAACCGCATTACACATAAAGATGCTTATCCACTACCCAGAATAGAGGAGTCACTAACAGCCTTAAAGTCAGCTAACTATTTCTCCACCTTGGATCTCACCAGTGGGTATTGGCAGGTTCCCGTGGCAGAGGCGGACAAGGAGAAGACTGCATTCACGACACCAATGGGCCTCTGCGAGTTCAACTCTATGCCATTCGGGCTCTGCAACGCCCCAGGGACATTCCAAAGGTTGATGGAGTGCTGCTTGGGCCACCACAACTTTGAAACCGTGCTGTTGTACCTGGATGACGTCATAGTCTACTCCAAGACTTATGAAGACCACCTGAGGCACTTAGCAGAAGTGTTTGAGTCCTTGTCGAAATATGGCCTGAAGATAAAGCCGTCCAAATGTCACCTCTTGAAGCCAAAGGTACAGTACCTGGGTCATGTGGTCAGCGCAGAAGGTGTGGCACCTGATCCGGAGAAAGTCACCGTAATCAAGGACTGGCCAAGACCCACCACGGTAAAGGAGGTGCGGCAGTTCCTTGGGCTGGTGGGCTACTACCGAAGGTTCATTGATGGTTTCACAAAGATAGCAGCGCCCCTTCAAGATCTCCTGGTGGGCCAGCCAAAGCAGGCTAAGAAGCAGAGCCCTCCGTTTGAATGGAGCAGCCAAATAGAAACATCCTTTGTCCGGCTGAAAGGGGCTCTCACGGGAGAAGAAATTCTGGCCTACCCTGACTACAGCCAGCCATTTGTACTGTATACAGATGCCAGCAACGTAGGACTGGGAGCAGTTCTGTCCCAGGTGCAGGGAAGCAGAGAGAAGGTGATAGCTTACGCCAGTAGGAAGCTTCGGCCCACAGAAAGGAATCCAGAAAACTACAGTTCCTTCAAGCTGGAGTTCCTCGCTATTGTTTGGGCAGTGACTGAACGCTTCAAGCACTATCTGGCATCGGCCAAGTTCACCATCTTCACGGACAACAATCCGTTAACACATCTGGCAACAGCCAAGTTAGGTGCGTTGGAACAGCGATGGATGGCCCGGCTGTCTAACTTTGACTTTACCATCAAGTACCGGGCTGGCAAGAAGAATAACAATGCTGATGCGCTGTCCAGAATGCCTCACTTACCCAAGTCTGGAGAAGACCTGGATGAACTCGAAGAGATAGAGTTACCGGCTTTCCATCATCAGGGTGTTTCCCAGTGTGAGCATGCTGTGGGAGTGAAGCGCTCGAGCCAGCACGAGGTCTCGGTCAACCCATTACTCCACCATAATTGGGAAGAGACACAGAACGGTGACCCGGCCGTGCGATTGGTCAAAGAAAAGCTAGCACAAGCTGAGACCCATCTTGGCCCAGATGCTCCAGAAGAAGCCCAGCAGCTGTGGAAGGAGAGGGGACGACTGTTCACCTACCAAGGCAAGCTCTGCAAGAGATATGTCAACTGGCGAACGAATGAACTCGTCTGGCAGATAGTGGTCCTGCAGAGGGATGCTCCAATGGTCCTAGCAGCTTATCATGATAACGCAGGACACTTCGGGTGGAAGAAGTTGGAGACCCTACTCCGTGATCGGTTCTACTGGGTGCACATGAGAAAGACAGTCGAGAAGTGGTGCCGAGACTGTGGTCCGTGTAACTTGAGGCGGAAGGATGATGCCGGCCAGAGGTCTTCCCTACAGCCAATTGTCACGAAGCAGCCCCTGGAGTTGGTGGCCCTGGACCATGTGAAGTTAACACCAAGCCGGTCAGGCTATGTGTACGCCCTCACCATTGTGGACCATTACTCTCGTTTCCTGGTAGTAGTGCCTGTGAAGGACCAGACAGCCAGAACAGCAGCTAGAGCATTTCAGGCATACTTTTGCCGACCTCACGGTTACCCTGAAAGGGTACTGACTGATCAGGGTCCTGCATTCGAGGCAGAAGTGTTCCAAGAGTTCTGTAACATGTACGGTTGTAAGAAAATCAGAACCACACCGTACCACCCTCAAACCAATGGATTGTGCGAGAAGATGAACCATGTGGTTATTGATATGCTCAAGACTCTACCTTTGGAAGAAAGGAACCAATGGCCAGAGAAGTTACCAGATCTGGTAGACTTGTACAACCATATCCCGGTAAATTCGACCAACTGCAGCCCTGCTTACCTGATGCGAGCCAGACCTGGCAAGTTACCTGTAGACTTTGAGATGGGGACTGTGTCACCTGAGGCGGTTCAGGAAATAGAGGATTGGGATACCGAACGGCAGCAGCAGTACCGTAAGATCCAGGAATGCGTAGAAAGGAGCCTGTCTCAAGCAGGAACGAGACAAGAGCAGCATTACAATCAAACAGCGCAAGCAACTCCCTTAGCACCTGGAGAACAAGTCCTCAAGAGGAAGCGGAGGGCGCATAAATTGGATGATCAGTGGGAGAAGGAACCCTACACCATTATCCCCTCCAACTTTGATAACAGTAAGGTATGCCTCATAAGCAAGGATGAAGACAAGACCTATCAAGCAGTTTCTCGCCTGAAAGCGTGCCCTGAACGGTGCAGGATCCAAAGGGAAGTGGAAGAAGTACAGGAAAGTCCCCAAAGTCAAGAAAAAGAGGAGGAGATGATCCAAACAATCCTTGGAAAATTCCCCAAAACTTGGACCCGAATAAACAATGCCATAGTGGTACCAGTTTTGACGTTCCCGCAGTTGGTCGAGCCAGAAACAGAAGAGGTTCCAGATCCACCTAAAGAACCGTCCGCTCCAACACAAGATGACACGCCAGCAGTGGAACCGGAGGTTCAACACCCTGCCAGTGGCGAACCTGCCGTACCCTTGGCGAATCTGAGATCCTGTAGGCAACCAACGTGCATCCCTGTCAGGGTTAGGCCTACCAATAACACGGGGGGGCAGACACTCCAAGCAGTCAGGGACAAACCCCAGAGCTACGCCGGTCCCAACGTAGCACTCGGGGACAGCCCCCTCCAAGGTATAGAACATAGAAAATAAAATACCTAACAGAATGTAAATAGTTATGTGAAATGTCTGTAATGTTGTGTATAAAAATGCTTTTTGTCTTAGGTGATTAAGTAAATGGACAACTGGGCCACTGGACTATGGGTGGCCAACACCTAAATTGTTCATAGTTAGCACCTGTGTGCTCAATACCCCTGAAGAAAAACCCGTCCGGCGTGCATAGAGTGGGGTCATCAATGCTCTGACGCACGCCCAGAGCCTACGTTGGGGGTTTGATCGCGGCGGGTCCCCCATGGAGCAGTGTAATGGACACCCGGCAGGGAGCCACACTGGACTCTTATAGTAGTGTTTAAGTTTGTAACGTTTAAGTAATGCGCCTCCCATAATGGGATGAAATGTTGTAACCTGTTTTGTTTTGTCTCTACAGTCCGGGAGTACTGAATTTAACTAAGGGGGAGTGTGGCGCCCCAGGACCTGGTCGCCACAACAGCATTGCCCTCCCAAAAGGGTTAATGCTGAGCCTGGAGGTAATTGGGAGGTCCATTGGCCAGCAAGTTTAACATCCAACGCAGTTCTCCCTCCGGCCAGCAGGGGGGCTCTGAACCTGGAATTCCAGGGAGCCTTCCTCAAGTCTGACCAGAGGGAGGAAGTAGTGGTCAGTCTGTAGAGAGAGGTGCTAGTGAGCAGACGCAGAGTGAGTTGTCCTGTGGATCTGGGGCCTAGAGCTAGAGTAGCTTGGCCCAGGGAAGCAGGAGCAGCAGAGAGGCACAGAAGAGACTCGGACATCGGAGTCTGTGGCCACCAGGGCTTAAAATACCCCTGGTAGCCGAATCCGAAGGGCAGGAGAGCTGCAAGCACCTGGCCCATATACATCCCGAACATACAGCTGCAGCATCAGGGCCCGGTGTGGACTCCAGCAGAGAAGCACCAGTGAGGGCCTGCGCAGCCTGCTACAGAGGGAGAGGGACGTACCATCGGTCCCAGCAGCAAAGAGGGCCATTGCTGGATTCAGAGAAGCAGGGTCCTATCATAACAAAGAAAAGCACAGGAGTAGGCCTCATACTCAGCTGGTCAGAAAGATCACCCCAAATACTTCCAGGCCGACCGGATCCCCATCACCACCTGTAACGGTCTCCCAGGACTGGACTGTTCCCAAAGTAAAAGAGGAAAAGGTAAAGAGACTATTGTTTGTGCCTGGTTCTTTCATTGCCTGTCGGCCCTGCACCGTGTTAGCCACCCAACACCATAGACTTTCACGAGCACTAACAGTGTCCCCGGGGCTCCGCTCCACCTGTGGGGAGCAGTACCACCATTGCTGCTATATCATCACCACGGAGGCCTCACACAGCAGCGGCGGCTTAATAGCCGCAGACCACAGGTGGCGTCACGAACACAAACTTTACTCATCAAGCCACATACTCTACTGACACCCACCAGGGCCACAGAGCCGGGCCCAGCCACCACTGACTACCACCGGACTAGTCCGGCCCGGCACCGGGTGTCGCATAGCCCTGGGGTGGGCGAGTCACATCCATACATGCCATTTGAAGAAGGTTTGTACTGTCTCGCAGCACAGTCTTAAGAGCATAGAGCAAATACCAGGCCACAGGCCACACGAGGATAGCCTCACAGAGCTGGAAATAGGCATCAACCCAGCAGGTGGTCCAGTATCTGCTTATACTGTATCTGTGCAAGGAGGAACAAGGGGAGCACTACTAGAATTCTACAACCTATTTGAAATAGACTCCACGAGGGTGGCATGAGAGCCTGACATCCTATAGTGGGACCTTTTTCTTACAGCCCAGCACCATGCAGCTACTTTAGCATTAACCAGAGAACACCAGAGTTGACCAGTCCACCATTGATGCCCCTTTATTACACATCTGTTTCACTGAGGAATTATGACAGATGTGAAAGAGTCTGGAGCTACTGTGGTGGATATTATGCAGCCTGCAGCATCTTCCAGATGATTTGACAGTGAATCAGTGATGGTTTAGAGAGGAATATCCATGGAGGGTCACACAAACCATCATGTGACAGCCACTGATTGCTGAATGAGACCAGGATGAAATTCTCAGAGCCATTGTCAGACCTTTCACAGTGCAGTAGGCCTTGCTTCCTACTAGTACAAGGTAAATCCTGGCCTCATATGACTAGATTGTGTAGGCAGTTTCTGTGAGACAAAGGCCATTATGTATCCATCATGATCCCATGAGCTGTATCCAACTGAGAACTTCTGGGACAGTAATATTATATCCAAGCTGCTCAGTAGTGCCACACACTTTTCAGTTGCTCATTGTTGCCCTCATCCAGGTCTGGGAACAGTTTCCTCAGAACACCACACGTCTTCTTATCAGGAGCACGCCCAGTCATATTACGAGCTGCCATGATGAAAATCCACTTGTGATTACATTTTTTTTCATTTGGATCTCAGGATGATTTGGAATTTAGTCTTCATTCGGTTGATGGTTATGGTTTCCGTTGACCATTCAAGTTTTCGCTGAATTACACAATTTATGCAAGATTTCCAACTTGAATCTTGTGTTCATGGACAAACAATGTGTGATTTTAGTTGTACTGTTAGTATTTTGGGTCAGTGTAGTTGTATACGGCTGTAATTGTGATGACATTTATTTAGAAAATATTTCAATTCTAACTCATCACATTTTTTTAATCTATAACATTGTATAACATGTTTTCTACGATCCTAGAGCAACAGCCGTACTAATCTGGCAATCTGTCCTTAGGAAATGAAGCTTTTGAAGTTATTTGAATCATCTGAGACTCACCTGAAATGGTATTACTAATCCTGACAAAAATACGTTCAAAGTCGGCAAAATCACTCCATGAGGACTGGAACATGTGCATAAAACTGTTCACAAAGAGGTTTTCCATCCTGTAAAATATGAAATCGAACATTATATTAATATACAGTACATTTTGACATTTACTAAATATTATTTGAATTTTTAGGTAATTTTCTTTTTTCTAAAAAACTAGCAGGATAACTTCTAAAAGTAGCTGTGGCACAGACGATGTCAGGGGAGAGAATGATTGGTGCGGTTTTCAAGGTTGATATTTCTGTTGGGACATCTGATTACTACAAAGCCGGTAGAATTTCAATTGTTGTTTTATGGTGTGGCGCCCTGGACTAGCCAGGTCGTCACAGGGACTACAACACAACACATCCCACCCCGAGATAGGCACATCAGCCAGACACAAATCCTTGTTGCCTCCCTCCAGGGGCTGATGTCCACACCAGGTGGGGTGGAGCCAGGCGGTTGGCCCCACCCACTGAGGAGTTCAAAGTCCTGGAGGCGGGAAAAGGAAGCAGTTGTTAGGGAAGTGGTAGTAGAGGAGCAAAACTGACCGTGTCCGGGTACGTGGCCCGGGCACCGAGAGCAAGGTTGGCAGACGGTGGTGGCCATCTGCAGGAGAGGCAGATCGACGCGGAACCGTAGGACCGGGGTCGGGCGGTGGCCCGCCAGTACCGAACCGGGGAGCGAAGTGAAGCCAGCACAAACCGGCAGGGCCTGTGGACCCCGACCAGGCTTGGAGTCGCCGTTAAACAGGTCAAATCCGTTAGTGACTGGAACCCCAGGGGTTTCCTAGCAGCCAAGACCCGATTGAAGGCAACCGTCCAAACAGCAAAAGGGAAATACAGCTACCGCCACAGCTAGAGTTCCCAGGGCCAGAGCCTGCGGGCAAAAGGGCTCCTCCGGCACATATCCACGCTGGTGAGCGGGTTACCGGTGGGAAGCCATCGGGACCGAACACACAAAAGGTGCAGGGAAAGGCAGCCACCACCAACCGTCCGGGAGAAGCCACAGCAGCCGGCAGCGAGACCCGTCCATCCAGCCGTTTGTTTTACCAGAGACTTTGCATCCATTTGTGGCTGAGTGAGTACTACCGTGCCGACCGGCACCGCGCTGCGCAGTCCAAGCGACCCTGCACCTTGCCGACCCTGCCTCCCCTTCACCTCACCGGGCCCCGGGACAACCACCCCTACCCACGGAGGGGAAAACAACATCCCAGCTGCTCCCTGCCATCGCTCCCGGGATCCCCGTCACCAGCAGCGGTGGTGCCCCAACATCACCACAAACCGTGGGTGGCGTCATGGACCAAATCCCCAAACCAAACTACCCCTTTCACTCACGGGCGAGGAGCGCGACTCGAGTCCCCGGATCCGGCCCACCGCTCGAGCCACCGAGCAGCAGCAGCAGCGCCGGACCCGAGCGTGGTGAGCGCAGCGCCCTCCCCGCCCGCGACAATGGCATATCCAGCCATGTTTGTAGGTTTATTAGAAAAATTGTCCTTACAGATATACTTTAAAAAGGTTTCCCTGTAATGCTGGTGTGGCGCCCCTGAGGCTTCCGTCGCCACAGGACATTGCACCCCATCCAGCGGTGTGATGCCCCATTCTGGGTGAGGAAAGGAGTGAATGCCGGTCCCCTGGTAAATCTACACAACACCCATTGTTAGGTACATACTGGGACCAGGGACAGTGGCAGTAACCCTCTCATGCTGCATGCTGGGAGGGGCCGTAAGACATATCCCTGCTCCTATAGGGTACAGCTTAGCAACTGGGGAGGTGGGAGGAGCCACCAGAGAGCAGACAGAGAAAGTAAGGTCAAGTTTGAGTAGTCTGAGAAAGAGTAGGGAAGGAGGAGGAGGTCTGCAGGAGGCAGACGAGAAGGAGAGAAGGAAAGACAGCTCTAGTCAGTCAGGAGCTAAGAAGAAGAAAGAGACGCTTCCTGGTGAAGATCCTGGAACTCAGAGGGTCCAGGTGACACCAAGCAGAGAGAAGAAGGGATTCGAGGGCCACGAATAGCTGTTGAGCTGTGGTGGCCTGCTCCACAGGAACATCGGTGGAGGGATCAAGCTGCAACAGGGGACGGTCCCTAGAAACCGGAGGAGTGCAAAATCATCTCCAAACAGTAAAAACCGAGGCCCAGGGAAAGTTGTACACTCCCCGGGCCGCAGCCCACAGCAGAACCTCTAGAAAGGGGAGAATCATCCGACAGGTGACCCCCCCCAGCCTGGAGGCTGTAGTGGAGGCCGAGCAGGTTCATCCTAAAAGAGCTAGGCTTAGGAAGACAGCTGAAGACAGAGACACCTTAGAGAGAAGGGTACCGGTTTTCATTCCTGGAACCACCCAGAAACGGCGGAGGTCCCTGACAGTGGGTTCCAGTCGTCTGAGGGCACCAGTGAGCTCCTACCAGGATGTGTGAGTAAAGAACTTGAAACTGCACCCTTGGTGTTGCCTCTGTTATTCCGTCTGCCTAGACTTTCACTACACCATAGACTCTCACGAGCACCAACTGTGCCCCGAGGTACCGCTCCACCTGTGGGGAGCAGTACCACCATTGCTGCCATATCATCACCCCGGAGGCCTCACACAGCAGCGGCGGCTTTATAGCCGCATACCACAGGTGGCGTCACGAACACAAACTTTATTTACTCCCAAGTCATCAGCCATATTTAAACTGACACCCACCAGGGCCACGGAGTCGGGCCCCGCCACCACTGACAACCCTCGGACTAGTCCGGCCCGGCACCGGGTGTCCCATAGCCCTGGGGTGGGCGAGTCAACTTTTGGCGTCACGAACAGGATTTCGTGCCCGGCGCCCACCGGGTACTGTGCGCCTTTGAAAAGACTGTGTGTTTCACTGTGAATACTGCCGCCATTAGCGCTGCTGAGAGCGGGAAGAAGGGGGGCGTGCCAGAAGAAAGGGCGCGAAAAGCAGCCCCGCCCCCTTGTCTAGAGAAAGAGCGCGAAGCAGTGCCCGCTATGGAGAGCGGAGGAAGAAGATATGGCGCGCTAAGAAACTGACTGGCAGTTAAAGCTGCTGTTTGGAGGAAGAGAGAAAATGGCTCCTGTAAGCGGAGGCCAGGGGGAGCTCACCTGGATCAGGCCTGTGACTGCCGCTGAGCTGAAGGCTGAGGTCGGGAGGATGGCTGACAGGATGAAGGAGCGGGAAGTTACCAGCCTGCTGCTGAGCAACATTAAAAGTCTGCTACAAGAAGAAGCGACGAGCCTGCTGCTGGGAGATCGTGCAGAAGGAGACGCAGAGAGAATGGCGTCCACACGCAGTGATCCAGAGCTAGACTCCACTGACTGGTGGGGCTGGGAGATGGACCAGTGGTGTGAAAGGCTGCAGGCGAAGGTGATGCAGCAGATCCGGCAAGCGACGCGCGGAACAGCGACCGCCAGAACACCGGAGATGCTACTGAGGGGTGAGTTATCTAATGCCCCCGCCGGTGCGAGAGCCCCAACCCCCGCTGCCATGCCCACGGTCCCTGGAAAGATGCCCGGCACGGCGACGCTGATCCAGGCCGCAGCCACGCCAGGTGCGGCCCGCCAAGATTTCGCCGCCGGAGCGACGCCCATCCAAACCGCAGCAGCGACGCCAAGCCCGGCCCGTGCAGCTCAGGCCCCAGCAGCGATACCCCGCTCGGCCAAGCAAGATCCCGCCGCAGCGGCAACGTTAATCCACGCCGCAGGTGCGGCCCGCCAAGCCCAGGCCGCAGCCACGCCAGGTGCGGCCCGTCAAGAACCGGTCACAGCAGCAACTCCAATCTGGGCCGCCGCTATGCCAGGCGCGGCCCGCCAAGACAGGGACGCAGCTCTGATACCGTCATCTCGCAGCAGCCCCACAACGGCTGGAGAACAGGACCAAGGGACTCAGACCAGTCTGAGCACGGCCTGCATGCTGTCCTGGGCCCTGCCGTAGCAGGACCACAGCCATTGAAGTAAAGAAAAGAAAAAGGAAGAACTGAACTGTAAATAGACCCTGTCTGCCCCTCATCCTTGGTGAAGATGTTCCCTTTTGTTTTGCCCTCATGTTCTTTTTGAACATGACACCCTTTCCTGCCTTACTGCCCCGTGTACTTTTTGAAGATGTCACCCCCCTTTGTTTATATGTACCGGGCCACGGAACTGGAATGTGGTCCCCGGTGAATGTATATGTGTCCTGTGTTACCAGGCCACTGGACTTAGTGGCTGGTTCGTTTTCTTTGCAACGTTAAAGTACCTGTGCCTCCCATAAAGGGATGAAAAGTTTTAAAAATGTTTTTGTTACTTGCATGTAAAAATTTTTTTTGCAGTTTCTTTCCACATTTTCTGTTGTTTTTCAGCCCAAAGACGTGCTGGGATTCGCTGTGGGGGAGTGTGGCGCCCCTGAGGCTTCCGTCGCCACAGGACATTGCACCCCATCCAGCGGTGTGATGCCCCATTCTGGGTGAGGAAAGGAGTGAATGCCGGTCCCCTGGTAAATCTACACAACACCCATTGTTAGGTACATACTGGGACCAGGGACAGTGGCAGTAACCCTCCCATGCTGCATGCTGGGAGGGGCCGTAAGACCCATCCCTGCTCCTATAGGGTACAGCTTAGCAACTGGGGAGGTGGGAGGAGCCACCAGAGAGCAGACAGAGAAAGGAAGGTCAAGTTTGAGTAGTCTGAGAGAGAGTGGGGAAGGAGGAGGAGGTCTGCAGGAGGCAGACGAGAAGGAGAGAAGGAAAGACAGCTCTAGTCAGTTAGGAGCTAAGAAGAAGAAAGAGACGCTTCCTGGTGAAGATCCTGGGACTCAGAGGGTCCAGGTGACACCAAGCAGAGAGAAGAAGGGATTCGAGGGCCACGGATAGCTGTTGTTCCTGTGGAGCAGGCCACCACAGCTCATCGGTGGAGGGATCAAGCTGCAACAGGGGACGGTCCCTAGAAACTGGAGGAGTGCAAAATCATCTCCAAACAGTAAAAACCGAGGCCCAGGGAAAGTTGTACACTCCCCGGGCCGCAGCCCACAGCAGAACCTCTAGAAAGGGGAGAATCATCCGACAGGTGACCCCCCCCAGCCTGGAGGCTGTAGTGGAGGCCGAGCAGGTTCATCCTAAAAGAGCTAGGCTTAGGAAGACAGCTGAAGACAGAGACACCTTAGAGAGAAGGGTACCGGTTTTCATTCCTGGAACCACCCAGAAACGGCGGAAGTCCCTGACAGTGGGTTCCAGTCGTCTGAGGGCACCAGTGAGCTCCTACCAGGATGTGTGAGTAAAGAACTTGAAACTGCACCCTTGGTGTTGCCTCTGTTATTCCGTCTGCCTAGACTTTCACTACACCATAGACTCTCACGAGCACCAACTGTGCCCTGGGGTACCGCTCCACCTGTGGGGAGCAGTACCACCATTGCTGCCATATCATCACCCCGGAGGCCTCACACAGCAGCGGCGGCTTTATAGCCACATACCACAGGTGGCGTCACGAACACAAACTTTATTTACTCCCAAGTCATCAGCCATATTTAAACTGACACCCACCAGGGCCACGGAGTCGGGCCCCGCCACCACTGACAACCCTCGGACTAGTCCGGCCCGGCACCGAGTGTCCCATAGCCCTGGGGTGGGTGAGTCACCGGGTTCACATATAGCGACAGCGACAACGACCTTGTAAGTCGGTGTTATGATCGCTGCTTAGCTGTCAAACACAGCAGAAGCAGCAGCGATCATAACGACATAACGACACGCTGTGCTATATGTGCAGAGAGCAGGGAGCCGCGCACACTGCTTAGCGCTGGCTCCGTGCACTCCTAGCTACAGTACACATCTGGTTAATTACCCGATGTGTACTGCAGCTACATGGGCAGAGAGCAGGGAGCCGGCACTGTTAGCGAGAGCGGCGGACGCTGGTAACGAAGGTAAATATCGGGTAACCAGGGAAAGGTCTTCCCTTGGTTACCCGATGTTTACCGTGGTTACAGCTTACCGCAGCTGCCAGATGCCGACTCCTGCTCCCTGCTCGCTTAATTTCGTCGCTCTCTCGCTGTCACACACGGCGATGTGTGCGTCACAGCGGGAGAGCGACGACCAAAAAATGAAGCTGGACATTCAGCAACGACCGGAGACCTCACAGCAGGGGCCAGGTCATTGCTGGATGTCACACACAGCGACAGCGATGGGACGTCGCTGCAACGTCACAGAAAATGGTGATGTAACAGCGACGTTGTTGTCGCTGTCGCTATGTGTGAACCCAGCATTAGTCATTGACATGTCACTGTTTCCTGATTTTAGCAATTAATTACTTGATTCTAAGGGGTACTTTGCACACTACGACATCGCAAGCTGATGCTGCGATGCCGAGCGCGATAGTCCCCGCCCCCGTCGCAGATGCGATATCATGTTGATAGCTGGCATAGCGAACATTATCGCTACGGTAGTTTAACATGCACTCACCTGTCCTGCGACGTCGCTCTGGCCGGCGATCCGCCTCCTTATTAAGGGGGCGGGTCGTGCGGCGTCATAGTGACGTCACACGACAGGCGGCCAATAGCAGCGGAGGGGCGGAGATGAGCGGGACGTAAACATCCTGCCCACCTCCTTCCTTCCGCATTGGTGGCCGGAACGTAGGTAGCAGATGTTCCTCGCTCCTGCGACTTCACACACAGCGATGTGTGCTGCCGCAGGAACGAGGAACAACTTTGGACCATCGCAGCAAGGTAATTATGGTTTACGCCGACGCTATACCGATGATACGATTACAACGCTTTTGCGCTCGCTAATCGTATCATCTAGGCTTTACACACTACGATGTCGAGAGCGACGCCGGAAGTGCGTCACTTTCAATTTGACCCCACCGACATCGCAGCTGCAATGTCGTAGTGTGCAAAGTACCCCTTAGGGTGGTGTCACACACAGCGATGACGACAACGACGTCGCTGCTACGTCACCATTTTCTGTGACGTTGCAGCGACGTCCCGTCGCTGTCGCTGTGTGTGACATCCAGCAACGACCTGGCCCCCGCTGTGAGGTCGCTGGTCGTTGCTGAATGTCCAGCTTCATTTTTTGGTCGTCGCTCTCCCGCTGTGACGCACACATCGCTGTGTGACAGCGAGAGAACGACGAAATGAAGCGAGCAGGGAGCAGGAGCCGGCATCTGGCAGCTGCGGTAAGCTGTAGCCACGGTAAACATCGGGTAACCAAGGGAAGACCTTTCCCTGGTTACCCGATATTTACCTTCGTTACCAGCGTCCGCCGCTCTCACTGCCAGTGCCGGCTCCTGCTCTGTGCACATGTAGCTGCAGTACTGTAGCTAGGAGTGCAGGGAGCCAGCGCTAAGCGCGGCTCTTTGCTCTCTGCACATGTAGCACAGAGACGCTTGTCGTTATGATCGCTGCTGCTTCTGCTGTGTTTGACAGCTAAGCAGCGATCATAACAGCGACTTACAAGGTCTCTGTTACGTCACAGAAAATGGTGACGTAACAGCGACGTCGTTGTCGCTGTCGCTATGTGTGAACCCAGCTTAACAATTAGGCCTCGCTCACACCACCGTATAAATCGGATCAGTGCTGCTAGCCAATATTTTTTTAGCAATGAATACCAATGAGGCAGTACTGATGATTGACTTTTTTTTACTGACAAAATCTGTCAGTGAAAAGAAAATCACAGCATGTTGCAATTTCACTTCAAAATCGGATGGGTGCGAGAATAAAATTAGGATGACAAACAGAGCCACAAAATAGAATTCAATTGTTATGGATGCATCACAATTCTCACAGAAAAAACGTAAATGATCCTGTAAATCATTAATAGCTGTTGTTTAAAAAACAGATGGCATACAGACAACACACAGATGACAAGTGAGAAAAAAAAGTCCTACTTTTCTGGATGAAAATCAAACTGATTTTTTATACGCTCGTATGACCCTAGAATAATTAGCACATTGTATGTATAACTAAGTTGACATGTCCTGTAATCATCCGTGTGAAATGGATCCAGCAAACAAAAAAAAATAAAAGACCCCAAAAATGTTGCAGTGCATGTTTTTAGCTGGACAGAACACTTGTGTCTGCACAACTTTTTTTTTTGTTCTGCTAAGATAACTAATTGCTGCTGGATCAGTTTGAAAGAGAAATAGATGATTACAGGACATATGGACTTAAGCGGGCTTTACACGCTACGAGATCGCTACAGCGATCTCGTTGGGGTCATGGATTTTGTGACGCACATCCGGCCGCTGTAGCGATGCCGTTGCGTCTGTCACCTATGAGCGATTTTGCATCGTCGCAAAAACGTGCAAAATCGCTCATCGGCGACATGGGGGTCCTTTCTCAAATATCGTTACTGCAGCAGTAACGAAGTTGTTCCTCGTTTCTGCGGCAGCACACATCGCTCCATGTGACACCGCAGGAACGAGGAAGCTCTCCTTACCTGCCTCCCGGCCACAATGCGGAAGGAAGGAGGTGGGCGGGATGTTCGTCCCGCTCATCTCCGCCCTATTGGGCGGCGGTTCAGTGACGCTGCAGTGACGTTGCTGTGACGCTGAACGAACCGCCCCCTTAGAAAGGAGGCGGTTCGCCGGTCACAGCGACGCTGCAGGGAAGCTAAGTACGTGTGACGGGTCCGGTTGATGTTGTGCGACACGGGCAGCGATTTGCCCGTGTCGCACAACAGATGGGGGCGGGTACGCACGATGGCGATATCGGTACCGATATCGCAGTGTCTAAAGCGGCCTTAAAATGTGAAACTAGGAGACAGATCCTTACAACAGTTCTTCAATTATTCTAAACTTCAATTAGCTATATCAGAACAGGATCCACCAGCAAATCACTTCCAAGTTACTGACTGCGGGGCTATAGAATCATACTACTAATATAAGAATTCTTCTGACCCTCCAATGTCATAGATTTGTTACAAATTCATTATTCTGCCCTTACACCTTAAAGGGAACCTGTCATGTCCCCAATGCCCTCCAACTCAACAGAATTCGTATATGTATTACTAAATTCCCTGCCTTAGAAGCCCTTTATAATGTTAGTTACTTAAATCCATGACTTAAAAAATGTATTTAGAAGCTTCTTTTCCTTATGCTTATTAGAGCTTTGACTAATTTGATGACCGGCATCATCGCCAGCTCCCTGTAAATCTCACGCATGCATGTTGTTCTATTTGGCAGTGTCATTACACCTCTGAAGCCGGGCGTAATTGTCGCGGGCGGAGGAGGGGACGCCGCGCTCTCCCACTGCTCGGGTCCGGCTGCCGCTGCTGCGGCGGCCTGCTGCTACTCGGTGGCTCGAGCGATGGGCCGGATCCCGGGGACTTGAGCGGCGCTCCTCGCCCGTGAGTGAAAAGGGATTGGTTTTTGGGATTGTTTATTGTCCGTGACGCCACCCACGGTTGTGGTGATTGTGTGGACACCACCGCTGCTCTGTATGGGGATCCCGGGAGCGGTGACAGGGAGCAGCTGAGTTGTTAGTTCTCCCCTCCGTGGGTAGGGGTTAGTTGTCCCGGGGCCCAGTGATGAGTTGGGGAATGAGGGATGGCGGGCCGGTGCAGGGCTTGGTGGGGTGCAGGGACGCGGGGGGCAGCGCTGTGCCTCACGGCACTGTGGTACTCACTCATCCTGAGACGGGGACACAGTTCTCGGTAAAACACACGGCTGGAAAGACGGTTCCCACGGACGGCTGCTGTTGCTTATCCCCAGTAGTTGACGGTGACGGTCCCTTTTCCTGCACCTAAGTCTATGTTGGTAGCGATGGGTTCCCACCAGTAACCCGCTCCCCAGCTTGGATATGGGCCGGAGGAGCCCCTCTTTGCCCGCAGGCGCTGGCCCTGAGAAACTGGTGCCTTGGCGGTGGCGGTGTCTCTCTCTAACGGTTGGACTGTTGCCTTCAATCGGGACTTGGTTGTTGGGAGACCCAGAGGTCCCCTTCACTGACGGATTTGGCAAATTCACGGCGACTCCTAGCTTTGCCGGGATCCGAAAGGCCCCTGCCAATGGTGCTGGCTTCTCTTCGTATACCGCTCCGGTACCGCCGGACCACCACCCATCCACGGTCCTTTCGGCAACCTCCAAGCAGCCTCTCCTGCAGACGGTCACCGCCGTCTGCTAACCTTGCTGTTCTCAGTCCGGGGCACACACCCGGACCAACTTCAGGCTTCCTCAACTGTCACTTTCTCTTCCACTTTTACTCCTCTCCTCTGCTCCATTACCACTTCCTTCTCCTTCACTAACTGTTCTCTATATCTCTGGTTTTCCCGCCTCCAGGGCTGTGAACTCCTCGGTGGGCGGAGCCAACCGCCTGGCCCACCCCCTGGTGTGGACATCAGTCCCTGGAGGAAGGCAACAAGGATTTTCTAGTGTAGCTTTGGTGTACCTATCTGGGGTGTAGGGTGTGGTGGTGTCATGACCTGTGACCCCTGGCTTGCCCAGGGCGTCACATTCCCCCTTAGCAAAATGCAGACCGTCCGCGGGCTGCCCGTCCAACACCGGTTTTATTTTTCTGAAAAGATATAAAAGGTAAACATAATACAAATAAAATAACTTCATCCCACATCGGGAGGTGCTTTGCTTAAATGTTGCAAACGGTTTTAAACGGTTGCGGCTGCCGCTCTCTCCCACCCAAGTAACCTGGCCCTGATGCTGCCCCTAAAACCCAGGCAGCACCCCTTGACCCCAGTCCTGCACCAAGTTACCCGAGCGGGATCTGTCCTTCCCCTCCAGAGGGTAGCCACCGGTTCCTGTGGTGGCTGAGCCGCAGCCTGCTCCACTGCGGGCCCTCCCTCCAACCTGCCTCTCCGGAGGCGGTAACGGTAGCTGCAACAAACATATTTTATTTACAAGCCACTAATGTTTGTGGTTGCCCTGCAAGTTCTCGGGCTTGTCCATAGAGAGTTCCCTATGCAACTTTTCAAAGGGTCCCCACGGGGACAACAATGCCGGCAATGGCCGGTTCCCAAATCACGGTGCAATCAGGTGACTGTTCGGTAATCATTTTTCCATTTTTCATCATTTCAAAAACTTTCAACACTTTTAAACACACACAGACTGGTGGTCCCAACGGGGACGGTGCAACGGTGCTCCGCTGCCCTACTCAGATTCTTCTGCATCTGTTGGGGGAGAGGGTGCGGCGAACACCCGGGCCTCCTGGCTGCCCCTCAGCTTTGCGTCCAGCGCAAACCACCCCCTCTCCCTGCAGTGTCGGGTGTACTGGACCAAATCGCCCGGCATCAGATTTCGACCGGGGTGCTCCTCTGGCAGGTGAGCATTTCCATCCCGCCGGGCTATAAACACTTCGGCCTCCAGGCCCGGTTCATATATGAATCCATAGCCCCGGCGGACATCAAACCGCCTCACCTGCCCTTCATACAACGGGCCCCGGACACGGAAAGTTGCCTGACGGAGGTTCTCTTTTTCCCGGATTGCACGGGCCACCAACTCCGCCTTCCTTCTTTCCCTCTCTTCAATCTCCAGGCCCAACGGTACCGGCTCCCTTTCCCAGTATGGCGCTGCTGCGAGCTCCGGCGCATGGGTCGGGCCCAACGAGACCTGTTGGACATTGCCCACTGCTGGGGATCTGGGCGGCAGGTCCCGCGGTGACTTGGCCTTAGACGCTGCCTTGCATCGGCAACCCGGCGCAACCTCAGCCGAGGTGTGGGGGATGGGCACAGGGACTTTCCGCTGCTGGGCCTTCGGCACGGAGCGGGCTATCGGCTCCGGCTCGGGGGACTTCTCGGGGGACGCCTCTGGTTCGGTTTTCGGGGCTTTCCATGGCAGCACCTCCGGTCGACTACGGGCTCCGGCTACAGGTCGGCCCGCCTGGGCGGGCATGCTGGGTATCGCTACCGGTTGCGGTGGTAGCGGGCCTAGTGGTGGGGTCACGGCTTCCGAGACGGGTGGCGAGGGAGGCAGCAGGGCGAGAGGGTTTAGACCGGGTCCCGCAGCCGCGATGACCGGCCCTTCAAGGGCATCGGGGCGTGGGTCACTCACC
The DNA here is from genome assembly GCF_048569485.1 of Anomaloglossus baeobatrachus. NCBI lineage: Eukaryota > Metazoa > Chordata > Amphibia > Anura > Aromobatidae > Anomaloglossus > Anomaloglossus baeobatrachus. The sequence goes on from NC_134357.1 coordinate 144,994,691, forward strand.
CTCCCTTCCTCAGCTTCCTCCTCGCGTCTCCACACGGCCGCTATAACCTCCGCCATGTCGGTCTCCCACTCCTCCATGAGGAGCTGCATTTTGACCTGCCGCCTCTGGTAGAGCTGCGCGGTCCGGATTTCCACCCACGCCGCGGTTCCAGGCGCGGGGGCTACGGTACTGCGGGACAGCATCCACATGTTGCTGGCGGCTTCTCCCAGGAACAAGATGGCTGCAGAGTCCTGGCGTCCCTGCCTTTATAGCCGCGGCTACATGCGACCAGTCGCCATTTCGTCCCTTTTAGCCTTTTTCCGGCCCCTCCTCTATCGGGGCGGGGTTTTGGCCTTCGCGCCTCTACTACTCGAGAAGACGCTCGAGCGGGAACTTTTCGCGCCAAAGATGGCGACTTCCGAAATTTTTCGGCCGGACACCTCCGGCGGTCACAAGGTGCACATCTACCCAACGGCAGAGCGGTAAGATTCTGTTCGTGACGCCAAGTTGTCGCGGGCGGAGGAGGGGACGCCGCGCTCTCCCACTGCTCGGGTCCGGCTGCCGCTGCTGCGGCGGCCTGCTGCTGCTCGGTGGCTTGAGCGATGGGCCGGATCCCGGGGACTCGAGCGGCGCTCCTCGCCCGTGAGTGAAAAGGGATTGGTTTTTGGGATTGTTTATTGTCCGTGACGCCACCCACGGTTGTGGTGATTGTGTGGACACCACCGCTGCTCTGTATGGGGATCCCGGGAGCGGTGACGGAGCAGCTGAGTTGTTAGTTCTCCCCTCCGTGGGTAGGGGTTAGTTGTCCCGGGGTCCAGTGATGAGTTGGGGAATGAGGGATGGCGGGCCGGTGCAGGGCTTGGTGGGGTGCAGGGATGCGGGGGGCAGCGCTGTGCCTCACGGCACTGTGGTACTCACTCATCCTGAGACGGGGACACAGTTCTCGGTAAAACACACGGCTGGAAAGACGGTTCCCACGGACGGCTGCTGTTGCTTTTCCCCAGTAGTTGACGGTGACGGTCCCTTTTCCTGCACCTAAGTCTATGTTGGTAGCGATGGGTTCCCACCGGTAACCCGCTCCCCGGCTTGGATATGGGCCGGAGGAGCCCCTCTTTGCCCGCAAGCGCTGGCCCTGAGAAACTGGTGCCTTGGCGGTGGCGGTGTCTCTCTCTAACGGTTGGACTGTTGCCTTCAATCGGGACTTGGTTGTTGGGAGACCCAGAGGTCCCCTTCACTGACGGATTTGGCAAATTCACGGCGACTCCTAGCCTTGCCGGGATCCGAAAGGCCCCTGCCAATGGTGCTGGCTTCTCTTCGTATACCGCTCCGGTACCGCCGGGCCACCACCCGTCCACGGTCCTTTCGGCAACCTCCAAGCAGCCTCTCCTGCAGACGGTCACCGCCGTCTGCTAACCTTGCTGCTCTCAGTCCGGGGCACACACCCGGACCAACTTCAGGCTTCCTCAACTGTCACTTTCTCTTCCACTTTTACTCCTCTCCTCTGCTCCTTTACCACTTCCTTCTCCTTCACTAACTGTTCTCTATATCTCTGGTTTTCCCGCCTCCAGGGCTGTGAACTCCTCGGTGGGCGGAGCCAACCGCCTTGCCCACCCCCTGGTGTGGACATCAGCCCCTGGAGGAAGGCAACAAGGATTTTCTAGTGTAGCTTTGGTGTACCTATCTGGGGTGTAGGGTGTGGTGGTGTCATGACCTGTGACCCCTGGCTTGCCCAGGGCTTCACATAATCTTCTCGGATTCAGAGGGGCACTGTACATGACAAGAAGTGCTGAAGATGGCTCATGTACACAATGGAGCCGAAGAACAGCCATCTTCTGCACTTCTGGTCATGCGAAATGATGCTGCCGACTACAGCTGCACGCATGTGTAAGACTTGCATGGAGCTGACGATGACGCCAAACCCTTGCAAATCATACTCACAAGGGTATGATATCATACAGAAAGGGCTGATTAGTCTGGGGAAACTAGCACCCCATTGACTAGTCAAAAGCTTAATTAGCATAAGAATAATGTGGCATGGTGGCCTCTAGTTCTTGGACTGCAGAGAAGCAGCTATTATCCAAGGGTTGGCTTTTATCAATGGCATTGAGCAGGTCCCCTGGTGTGTGATGTAATGTCCCAGGGAGGGTAGCCGAAAAGATCAGCTCCAGAGTTACACTGAATTACAGGTACAGGAACAGCACTGTGCATCTCATCTTTATAGTTTATGAGGGAGGGGACAGTAGAAGAATTTTTTATCTCTCTGCAGTACCCTTTAATTTAATGTCAATTTATTTGGCCAAATACAGCTGGATAATGTGACAATATAATATCTCCTCGTGACCTCTGGCAATAGATGCCGAAAGGAGCACATATGCTGAATCCTTTGGTTCTGTAAGTAGATAAACTGCTGGCAATGGCTTGTCCCCATCTTTGCAGGATCAATTTGTCTGTAATTTTTGTTCTATCTGGAGATAAACCGCTGCATTGAATGTTTAAAGCTATTGTCAACTACTTGGACAACCTATTGTCAATTGCTATAATTTCCTTTATGAAATAAAAACTGCCTATACTGTTCCAACGATGATGGCTCTGGGGCTCACTTGGCGTTATGTCCTGTGACTCTGCTGCCAATTACCGGCCACTTTACTCTCACTTCCTTCAAACTAAATTGGCACATGGAATAAGTGAGCTGCTGCTCTCTGACTTCCTCTACATGTCAGCTACACCCGAAGGAAGGGAGTGAAGCGGTCACTGATTCAATGCATGGTTCACGTTACAACGCCATGTGAGTCCTGGGAGACCCAGAGCAGTCATCGCTGGAGCAGTGCCAAAACCGGAGGAGAGTACAGGCTGTGTTTTTTTTATATGGGGAATATATAATCGAGAAGGGTTTGTCAGAGTAATAGGCAACCTCTATAAGAGTCTAGAACAAGTTTTTGAGTTTTTATGAATGGTGATATCGCCAAACTTCACGTGTCTGGTATGTAATGCAATGTACATGTTAACTTTTTTGCTTTTCTACTTACGCTTTTGTGTAGTTCAAGATGAAGTCAACTCCCTTTTCACTGTCAAACTGAATGTCATGGGGCAAATCACTATGGCAGTGAGCGTCAATACTCAATGGGAAGCCAGGATGCCACTCCTTCCATCTGTGGAACATAAGATTACTGTCAAAATTAGAACATACTGTATACCACTAACCTAGGTGGTTTTAGCAAGTGGTGAGTTAAAAACTTCACTAATAAAAGTCCAAATGTTATAAACCAAAACATAAAAGCTACACTGATATGTGCCAGAAACTTTTTAATAATATCATGTTACCAAATTATCTCCATACATGTTCTGGCTTTGTTGAGTCTAGCAGAGACCTAGCTGCTTGGTGGGACTCGAAGTGTCTGTCACCTTTTCAAGCTAAATAATGTGTTACTGAAAGCATTGTGCAAGCACTGGGGCACAACAAAGTTCATTAGTTCGGGACTATGGGTTCATCAAGAACCACAAACACAATAAACCTACATTTTTGTGCAATTGTAAAGTGAAAGTTTAAATATTCTATTTCATTTCTAAACAGCCATTATGAAAAAAAGACAAAATTTGTCACAAACTCGCTAGACCCTTCGTGCTCCGAAATAATTTGCCTCCACCCTGGCATCCATGTCACTGGTGGAGGGTGCACAGCTGACTTAATAAATGAAAGGTCTGTTCTGCTAGACAGCCTCATGAATGCTGGTGAGCTTAATTAAATATTTTTATTTATGTAAATCAGATCTTGTTGACCAGCCAAAATATCTAGGGACGATGTTTGGTGGTCAAAGGCAGAGCATGACGTCCAATTTACACCTCACCCTTGACATCCTCATCATGCCTTCTGACAGTTTTAAGCTGGTTATATTATATTAGATGTTCTATACACTGTGTGCAGAATTATTAGGCAAGTTGTATTTTAGAGGATTTTTTTTATTATTGGTCAACAACTATGTTCTCAATCAACCCAAACCTTAATATTTTTGGAAGTTAGAGTGGGTTTTTTTTTAGATTTGGCTATCTTACGAGGATATCTGTGCAGGAAGCTATTACTGTGCAGAATTATTAGGCAACTTAATAAAAAACAAATATATTCCCATCTCACTTGTTTATTTTCACCAGGTAAACCAATATAACTGCACAGAATTTAGAAATAAACATTTCTGCCATGCAAATACAAAACCCAAAAAAATGAGTGACCAATACAGCCACCTTTCTTTATGAAGACACTCAACAGCCTACCATCCATAGATCCTGTCAGTTGCTTGATCTGTTTACGATCCACATTGCGTGCAGAGCCACCACAGCCTCTCAGACACTGTTCCGAGAGGTGTACTGTTTTCCCTCCCTGTAGATCTTACATTTGAGGGACCACAAGTACTCTATGGGGTTCAGATCAGGTGAACAAGGGGGCCATGTCATTATTTTTTCATATTTTAGACCTTTACTGGCCAGCCACGCTGTGGAGTAGTTGAATGCATGTGATGGAGCATTGTCCTCCATGAAAATCATGTTTTTCTTGAACGATACCGACTTCTTTCTGTACCACTGCTTGAAGAAGTTGTCTTCCAGAAACTACCACTAGGTCCGGGAGTTGAGCTTCACTCCATCCTCAACCCGAAAAGGTCCCACAAGTTCATCTTTGATGATACCAGCCCATACCAGTACCCGACCTCCACCTTGCTAGCGTCTGAGTCGGAGTGGAGCTCTCTGCATTTTACTGATCCAGCCTCTGGCCCATCCATCTGGCCCATCAAGAGTCACTCTCATTTTATCAGTCCATAAAACCTTTGAAAAATCAGTCTTAAGATATTTCTTGGCCCAATCTTGACATTTTATCAAAGGTTTCTTGTTCAAAGGTGGTCGTTTTTCAGCCTTCCTTATCTTGGCCATATCCATGAGTATGGCACACCTTTTGCTTTTTGATACTCCAGTAACATTGCAGCTTTGAAATATGGCCAAACTGGTGGCAAATGGCATCTTGGCAACTTCACGCTTGATTTTCCTCAATTCATGGGCAGTTATTTTGCGCCTTTTATGCCCAACACGCTTCTTGCAAACGTTGTGGCTATTTGCCATGAAACACTTGATTGTTCGGTGATCACGCTTCAAAAGTTTGGCAATTTCAAGACTTCTGCATCGCTCTGCAAGACATCTCACAATTTTGGACTTTTCAGAGCCCGTCAAATCTCTTTTCTGACCCATTTTGCCAAAGGAAAGGAAGTTGCCTAATAATTAAGCCTTCTTATATAGGGTGTTGAAGTCATTACACCACACCCTTCCTCATTACAGAGATGCACATCACCTGATTTACTTAATTGGTAGTTGGCTCTCAAGCCTATACAGCTTGGAGTAGGACAACATATATAAATATTATCATGTGATCAAAATGCCTATTTGCCTAATAATTCTGCACACAGTGATATTCTGGTCCTGCTAGAATCTTGACTGTTTATTCTGTTTTTTGACCCAGCTCCTTAGCTATCACACTGCTACATCGCTTATATTGATGGACCTAACTGTGGACTGCCTTAACCCCTTGTTTGCATGTTTTTGTCTTTGATTACAGCATTCTGGCGTCACTCATGGTCTTGCTACTGATCTCATCTCTGCATCTGATTTGTCATCGGTACCCTTTCTCAGGTTTTCACTAGCTTATTGACCACCCTGCTGCCAAGGTGCTCCATGGGTCAGCAGCTCCTCGTTTGCAGAGGCGACCAGATCACTATACCGGGGTGAAAGGATGAACAGCTTTTCCTGGGACATGGAGTGAATACAAGGACTGTCCATAGAAGCCCTCTTAAGAGTTGCAAAATTCCACAAATAGTCCCTATCTACTTTATAAGTCAATAGTCCTTTATATGTCATTTATATGTCAATAGTCCCTATCTACTTTATATGTCAACAAAATTTGCATACAGCTCAATATCTGGAACATTGCAATCCAAATAATCACCATCAAACTTATGTATGCCCTCATACCAATGTTTGGCCAAGCTGTTGTCGCGGGCGGGGAGGAGGGTGTCAGCACACCGCGCTCACCCCTTCTGCTCGGGTCCGGCGGCTGCCGCTGCTCAGTGGTGGCTCAAGCTGTGGGCCGGATCCCGGGGGTTTCTCGAGCGGCGCTCCTCGCCCGTGAGTGAAAGGGGGGATTTGGGGTGTTGGGATAATGTCCGTGACGCCACCCACGGTTGTGGTGATTTGTAGCACCACCGCTGCTCAATATGGGGCTCCCGGGGATGGTGATGCGGAGCAGCCAGGTGTTGTGTTGCCCCTCCGTGGGTAGGGGTTGGTGATCCCGGGGCCCGGTGATGGAGCGCAGGGTGCAGGGCCTGGTGGGCGCTGTGCCTTGCGGCACTGTGGTACTCACTCAGCCTGAGACAGTGACACAGTTCTTGGTAAACAAACGGCCGGTTGGTCGCGATGGGTTCCCACCGGTAACCCGCTCCCCGGCTTCAAGCTGGGCCGGAGGAGCTCTACCCTTTGCCCGCAGGCGCTGGCCCTCAGAAACTGGTGCCCTGGCGGTGGCGGTGTCTCTGTTGTACAGGTTGGGCTGTTGCCTTCAATCGGGACTTGGTTGTTGGGGGATCTACGTCCCCTTCACTGACGGATTTGGCAAATTTGGCGACTCCTAGCCTTGCCGGGGTCCGAGAGGCCCCTGCCCTGGTGCTGACTGTCCTTTGGTACGCTGCTCCAGACCGCCGGGTCACTACCCGTCCGCGGCCCTTCCAGGAACTTCCAAACGGTCATCCCTTCAGACAATCACCACTGTTGCTGACCTTGCTGACTCCGTCCTGCACACAGCTGGACTCACTTTAAGCTTTCCTTCTGCTTCTCTTACTCCTCCTTTACTACCTCCACTTCACTTCACTACTTTCACTTCCTTAGCTCATCTTAGCTATTTACTCTTCTCCCTCCCTAGCTGGACTCCCTACTCAAGCTCTTCCCTGAGCTGAACTCCTGGTTTTTCCCGCCTCCAGAGCTGTGTCCTCCTCGGTGGGCGGAGCCAACCGCCTGGCCCACCCCCCCTGGTGTGAACCCCAGCCTCTGGAGGAAGGCAACAAGGATTTTGTTTAGCTTTGGTGTTCCTAACTGGGATGTAGGGTGTGATGGTGCATGACCTGTGACCCCTGGCTTGCCCAGGGCGTCACATTCGCCCTTAGCAAAATGCAGACCGTCCGCGGGCTGCCGTTCCAACACCGGTTTTATTTTTCTGTAAAAAGGGGTAACAAGGTTAATAAACATAAATACATTTTTAATAACTCTTCCCTTACGGGAGGCACATTTCTTAAACGTTGCAACGGTTTACGGTTACGGTTTCCGCTCTCTCCCACCCAAGTAACCTGGCCCTGATGCTGCCCCTAAAACCCAGGCAGCACCCCTTGACCCACAGTCCAGCACACGGTACCCGAGCGGGATCTGTCCTTCCCCTCCAGAGGGTAACCACCGGTTCCTTTGGTGGCTGGGCCCCAGCCAGCTCTGCTGCGGGCCCTCCCTCCAATCTGCCTCTCCGGAGGCGGCCTGCGGAAAACGGTAACGGTAAACAACATATTTACAAGCCACTAACGTCTGTGGTTGCCCTGCAAGTTCACGGGCTTGTCCATGATAGTTCCCATGCAAAAACAATTTGTAAACGGTCCCCACGGGGACAACGGTGCCGCCTCCGGCCGGTTGCAAATCACACAGACAATCAGGTGAAACTTCGGTAATCATTTTCTTCTTATCATTTTTCAACTTTCAAACACAAACTTAAACTCAGTCTTACTGACCCCTCTTACTCACAGGACGGTCTCCCTGTACCTAAGTGGGGGTCTACCTAGGTTGGGACGGGTGGACCTCCGGGGCCCGGTGTCAGTGGGGCTAGACAATGGGGTAGAGGGAACAATCGGTTCCTCCTCCCTGCTAGAGTGTGGAGCAGGCGGAGGTATAGGGGAGCTGGGTACAGGTTCATCCCTGGGCACTGGTTCTGGCTCACAGTTGACCGCTTCCACCACTTCTTCATCCACGGGTTGTGGGAACAGTATCACTGGAAGAATCACCGCGCCGTTCTGTGTAGGCCAGTCTGCTGGGAAGTCACCCATTACAGTGTGGATTACCTCTGCTGCCTTCTCTGCTGGTGGAGGAACCGGTACTTCAGCCATGGCCCTCAATGCTGGTGGGCACCTTTTTAGATGGTCCCGGGAAACTGTAGCTAGAGTGCCTCCATGGTCACGACTGATCTGGTAGGCTTTTCCATCTTCCCATTCTGTGGGTTGTATGACGTATGGGGTTTGTTCCCACTGATCATCCAGCTTGTGGGTCTTCCTCTTCCGCTTTAACACCACATCTCCTGGCTGGAAAGGACCCGCAGACGCCTTCTGGTTGAACCGGTGCTCCTGCTGTTCACGGCTTCGACTGAGGTTTTTCTCCACGTACTCCTGAATTTGCCGGTATTGTGCTCTCCTCCGACTTTCCCACTCAGCCGTCGAGGGGAGCGCTTCAGGGGCTTCCAACCCCATCTCCAGGTCCACCGGCAGACGGCCGGGCCGAGCCCTCATCAGATACGCCGGGGTGCACTTCGTCGAGCTAGACGGAATATTATTGTACATGTCGACCAAGTCGGGTAGCTTTTCCGGCCACAGGTTCCGTTCCTCCAGCGGTAGCGTCTTGAGGAGTCCCAGGACCAAATGGTTCATTTTCTCACACATGCCGTTGGTCTGGGCGTGGTAAGGAGTGGTCCGGATCTTCTTGCAGCCGTACAACTGGCAGAACTCGTGGAACACCTCTGCTTCAAAGGCCGGGCCTTGGTCAGTTAGCACCTTTTCTGGGTATCCATGGGGTCGGCAGAAATAAGCCTGGAACGCTCGAGCAGCAGTTCGACCAGTTAGGTCCTTAACGGGGACTACCACCATAAATCTTGAGTAGTGGTCTACAATGGTCAATGGGTAGGTGTACCCACTTCGGCTGGGGCTGAGCTTGACATGGTCTAGGGCGACCAGCTCCAGCGGTTGATGGGTGACTATTGGGTGCAGGGGCGCCCTCTGGCTGGTCTCGTCCTTTCTCCTCAGCGTACAGGGACCACACTCTCGGCACCAGGCTTCCACCGATTCACGCATCCCACTCCAGTAGAACCGCTCCCTCAACAGCATCTCAAGCTTTTTCCACCCGAAGTGTCCAGCACCGTCATGGTATGCCCGCAGGACAGTAGCCACATCAGCTTGAGGAACAATCAACTGGCAAATCTTCTCATGGGTCTTCGGGTTGATCAGCTCACGGTACAGCCTCCCTTGGTGTAGGTAAAGCCGTTTCCGTTCCTTCCACAAGCGCTGAGCTTCGGCTGGAGCGGCAGGGTCTATTCCCATAGCACCCTGTTCCACCAGAGTCTTGACGAGGCGAACAGCCGGCGCCCGGTCCTGAGCTTCCTGCCACTCTTGACTGGGCCGTGGGTCCAGATCCACCCGTTGCTGATGTACTTGTACCTTCTCAGTAGGTGGCTGGTGAAATGCAGGCAACTCGATCTCCTCGAGGTCGTCATCCTCGTACCCTTCTTCTGACAAATGGGGCATTCGGGAGAGTGCATCAGCATTTATGTTGACACGACCGGCTCGGTACTTTATGGTGAAATCATAGTTGGCTAGCCGGGCTACCCACCGCTGCTCCAACGCGCCCAACTTGGCCGTGTCCAGGTGAGTCAACGGATTGTTGTCCGTGAACGCGGTGAATTTTGCTGCAGCCAAGTAGTGGCGGAACCGCTCCGTGATAGCCCATACCAACGCCAGGAGCTCGAGCTTGAAGGAGCTATAGTTCTCCGGGTTCCTCTCCGTCGGCCGGAGCTTTCGGCTAGCGTAGGCAATCACCTTCTCCTTTCTATCCTGGACCTGAGACAGGACTGCTCCTAGTCCCACGTTACTGGCGTCGGTGTAGAGGATGAACGGGCGGCCATAATCAGGGTACGCCAGGACCTCTTCTCCGGTCAAAGCCGCCTTCAGCTGGCAGAAGGATTCTTCATGCTTTTCCTCCCACACCAGTGGAGCTCCAATGGGTCTACCACCTTTGGTCTGTCCCACGAGGAGATCTTGCATGGGGGCAGCCATCTTCGTGTATCCCTTGATAAAGCGCCGGTAGTACCCCACCAGGCCCAGGAACTGCCTTACTTCCCTCACCGTGGTTGGCCTCGGCCAGCTCTGGATGGCAGTAATCTTCTCACGGTCAGGGGCAACACCATCTGCACTCACCACGTGCCCCAGGTACTGCACTATGGGTTTCAGCAGGTGACACTTAGAGGGCTTCAATTTCATCCCATACTTGGCAAGGGACGCGAACACCTCGGCCAGGTGCTCCAGATGGGCTTCGTACGTCTGGGAATAAACAATCACATCATCCAAGTACAACAGGACGGTCTCGAAGTTTAGATGTCCCAGACAGCACTCCATCAGCCGTTGGAAGGTTCCTGGGGCGTTGCACAGCCCGAACGGCATACTATTGAATTCGCAGAGCCCCATCGGGGTGGTGAAGGCGGTTTTCTCCCGATCTTCTGGTGCCACAGCCACCTGCCAGTACCCGCTGGTGAGATCAAGGGTAGAGAAGTAGTTTGCAGTTCTTAGTGCGGTCAAAGACTCTTCGATACGAGGCAGTGGGTAGGCATCTTTATGGGTTATCTGATTGATCTTCCGGTAGTCCACACACATCCGCATGGTACCATCCTTCTTCTTAACCAGTACCAACGGAGCGGCCCAGGGACTACAGCTGTCCCGAATAACCCCTGCCTCCTTTATATTCCTCAACATATCTTTGGCACACTGGTAGTGTGCAGGGGGAATAGGTCTGTACCTCTCTTTGATAGGGGGGTGTTCACCGGTGGGGATGTGGTGTTGGACCCCTTTGATCTGCCCAAAGTCTAGTGGATGTTTACTGAAAACCTGTTCATACTCCTGCACCACCCTGTGTACCCCTGCCCGGTGATGCGTAGGGGTGTCATCAGTGCCTACATGTAGCTGTTGGTGCCACTCCTTGGCCTCCCCTTTGGGCGGGGGAGTGCTAGTGGTAGGTGGGAGTACTGAGGGACTGGCCTCATGGATAGTGTGAGGGTCTAGGGTGAGCAGCTTGGCAATGGTGGCATACCGGGGAAGCCTGACTTCCTCCTCTCCACAGTTCAACACCCTCACAGGCACTCTCCCTTTCTTCACATCCACCACCCCTCGGGCAGCCATTACAGTGGGCCAGTGCTCAGAGGGTATGGGCTCCATCATGGCCGGGTAATCACGTCCCTGAGGCCCTACAGCTGCCCTACACCAAATCATCATCTCACTCCTAGGGGGCACAGTCAAAGGAGCTACATCCATTACTCTCACTCCACCAATCTCCCCTCCTGTTGAGCTTACATGCTGGCGGTACATCAAGGCTCGGATCTCACGCTGCACAGCTCTCTGCCGGCTCCTTGCCGCAGTGGCGGCCAGCTGTTGCAATAGGGCCAACACATCAGTCATACAGTGCTCCATCACATTGGTTCCTAGCACTATCTTCGGGTTATGATCACTGGGTTCATTCATGCTCACAATCATACCCTGATGTTGTAGTTCTGCTTGCCCCACTGTCATGGCCACTTGTTTATACCCCACTTGGGTCAGTGGGAGTCCATTGGCAGCAATTAGTGTTATACTATTATCTGGGGGTGCCAGTTCGTCTGCTCCCCAATACCGCTGGTACAACGTGTAGGGTATGGTGGTTACCTGTGATCCAGTGTCCAGGAGAGCCATCACCGGTATGCCGTCCACAGCCACGGGGATGATGGGTCGGGCCCCGATATATCGGTCTCGCCAGTCTGGGGGGCCACGATGTTCTACTCCTGAGGATTGGCCCGGGGCCCCAGGGGTTGCTCGTTTAACGGGCACTGTCGGTAGTAGTGACCAGGCTTACGGCACTTGTAGCAGATTGGGGGTCTGCTCCGCGGGATATTAGGGCTTCTCCGTTGCATCCATGGGACGTCTTCGGGGCTGTCAGCAAGCTGAATTTGTGCGGGAGGCTGGGATCGGGTCAGAGGTTGAAGCGCAGCAAGGATCTTGGCGAGGTCCCCGTCCATGCGACGGACCCGAGCTGCCAGCTCCTCCACTGTGTTGCTTGGGGCTGCAGGTATTGAAGGGGTCGGTGGAGTGGGAGCCACCACAACGGGGGCCGTCTCGATGGGCCACGGGGCTGGCTCCAGGACTTCAGAAGCTGGGGGCTGTAATGCCTTAATAGCCCGTTCCTTTAACACAGCAAAGTCCACATCGGGGTGTTCTAGGGCCCACAGCCGGAGTTGTTTGCGATCCTCAGGGGACTTCATTCCCTGCACAAATTGCTCCACTAACATCTTATTGCTATCCGCCTCATTGATGGGGTTCACCCGCTTTAGCGTGCGGAGGGCGGTTTGCAGACGTAAAGCATAGTCCCGAATGCTATCCACAGTCCGTTGCCGGCACTGATAAAACTGCATCCTCAGCTCAGCTTCAGTCCGGGTCTCAAAGGCAGTCTGTAGCTTCTCAAAGATGGCGGCTACAGAGAGTCAGTCCCCCTCGGCCCAGGTCTCCGCCTCCTGCTCCGCCGCGCCGGTTAACTGGCCTAGCACTACCGCCGCACGTTGCTTATTGGTCAGGGGGTACAATTCTAGCAACGGGTTAAGCTTTTTCCGGAAGACCTGTAAAGCGTCAGGTTTCCCGTCATATTGCGGTAGCCAGGTAGCTCCGGGCGCATAGGGCAAGGAGAACGGCATCACCTGAGCGAGTGCGGGGGCCACGGCACCTCCTGCGAGCGCAACCGGGGCCTGGGCAGGCCCATTCCCATCCGCGGGTGCCGCTGCGGCTGCAACCGCCGCTCCTCCAGCGGCTCCGTCGGGCGCAGACATCTTGTTTCCGTCCCCCTTAGCTCTTTCCGGCCCCTCCTCACTCGGGGCGGGGTCTTGGCCTTCGCGCCTCTGCTACTCGAGAAGACGCTCGAGCGGGAACTTTTCGCGCCAAAGATGGCGGCTTTTGAAATTTTTCAGCCGGATACCTCCGGCGGTCACAAGGCGCACCTCTACCAGACGGCAGAGCGGTAGGATCCTGTTCGTGACGCCAAGTTGTCGCGGGCGGGGAGGAGGGTGTCAGCACACCGCGCTCACCCCTTCTGCTCGGGTCCGGCGGCTGCCGCTGCTCAGTGGTGGCTCGAGCTGTGGGCCGGATCCCGGGGGTTTCTCGAGCGGCGCTCCTCGCCCGTGAGTGAAAGGGGGGATTTGGGGTGTTGAGATAATGTCCGTGACGCCACCCACGGTTGTGGTGATTTGTAGCACCACCGCTGCTCAATATGGGGCTCCCGGGGATGGTGATGCTGAGCAGCCAGGTGTTGTGTTGCCCCTCCGTGGGTAGGGGTTGGTGATCCCGGGGCCCGGTGATGGAGCGCAGGGTGCAGGGCCTGGTGGGCGCAGGGACACGGGGGCAGCGCTGTGCCTTGCGGCACTGTGGTACTCACTCAGCCTGAGACAGTGACACAGTTCTTGGTAAACAAACGGCCGGTTGGTCGCGATGGGTTCCCACCGGTAACCCGCTCCCTGGCTTCAAGCTGGGCCGGAGGAGCTCTACCCTTTGCCCGCAGGCGCTGGCCCTCAGAAACTGGTGCCCTGGCGGTGGCGGTGTCTCTGTTGTACAGGTTGGGCTGTTGCCTTCAATCGGGACTTGGTTGTTGGGGGATCTACGTCCCCTTCACTGACGGATTTGGCAAATTTGGCGACTCCTAGCCTTGCCGGGGTCCGAGAGGCCCCTGCCCTGGTGCTGACTGTCCTTTGGTACGCTGCTCCAGACCGCCGGGTCACTACCCGTCCACGGCCCTTCCAGGAACTTCCAAACGGTCACCCCTTCAGACAATCACCACTGTTGCTGACCTTGCTGACTCCGTCCTGCACACAGCTGGACTCACTTTAAGCTTTCCTTCTGCTTCTCTTACTCCTCCTTTACCACCTCCACTTCACTTCACTACTTTCACTTCCTTAGCTCATCTTAGCTGTTTACTCTTCTCCCTCCCTAGCTGGACTCCCTACTCAAGCTCTTCCCTGAGCTGAACTCCTGGTTTTTCCCGCCTCCAGAGCTGTGTCCTACTCGGTGGGCGGAGCCAACCGCCTGGCCCACCCCCCCTGGTGTGAACCCCAGCCTCTGGAGGAAGGCAACAAGGATTTTGTTTAGCTTTGGTGTTCCTAACTGGGATGTAGGGTGTGATGGTGCATGACCTGTGACCCCTGGCTTGCCCAGGGCGTCACACTGTAATGGAGAAGCATAAGAAATAACTTCTCTCTCAGACAAATAATGAGCGCATTATGCTGAATTATTGGATGCAAAGGACCCACATGAATTTCCAGGATATGGGCCTTCTGTCTGTGTTCGCCCCTGCTGTCACTGCTTCGGAGCATTGCGATTAAGACATGCCCTGGACTTCATAGGCTTATTGGCCAAAACGAGGTATTAGGAGGAAATGTCACCTTTAGCTTACCTGTACTGTTTTTGTCTGTCTTCCAACTCTTTTCTTCTGTGTTGCTTGTGAATTTGTGTTACATCTTGTGTAACCAGTTTTGCTGTTTAATATAGGAAGATAAAATGTTCTTGTTAAGGATACTTATAGTACGTATAGTAGTAGGTGCTAGGGATAAAGATTGAGTTTGATCAAATTATACCCTGTAAACAACACACACAGCATTCAAAAAATGGGATTAATTTGCAGTAGTGACAAGTACAAAGAGAAGACAGCGTAAAGTAAATGACAGGTTCCCTTTAAAGGGAACCAATCACCAGGATTTTCGTATATAACCTAAAGCCAGTGCTATACTGGCACTATTAGGCAGATTCTCTACATACCATTAGTGGTCAGCTAGGATGTATAGGTTTTGAAATCCAAGAAAGTAAAGTTTATAAAATCGGCAGCTGCTTGAGTGACAGCAGCTGGGGATCAGATAATATCTGGGGGAAATAGTGATATTTATCCCCTCCCTGTTAGAATTAGCATAACTATTATACAATTGATTTAACTTTTCACTACCAGGACCTGTGTGAGGCCATTCCCATGAGGACTTACAATAGAAAAATGAGAACTCCAGGTAGAGTATAATATGACCAATTTACAATTAACCTCAACCCCTATTAAAAATATACGTTTTATTAATAATTGGTTAAAATTCCAAGGACACACAAACACAAAAATACCAGAAGCAGGTAACCCCTATATGGGAGTCGGTAAAGTATATATATATCTCGTGGAAGGGGGGGGACAAACCCTAGTAACCCTCAGGGGACTAGATGTCCCTACCTGTCAACTGAGGGTATGACACCTTGAGTTTCCGGGCGCCCCTGTTCCACGACGGCTTTCCCTCTTTCTCCTTACCCTAAAACCAGGGACAGTGCTCAAATGAAGGTAAATAGGGGGAAGTAAGATTGCCGCTCCCAAAATTTAAGTGGGGTTTGGTACACCAATATGTATTCAAGGCCTGATTACTGGCAATATGATATACAACCATAGGAAGTGATATTTAAGAAAACAAAAAACCTGCAAACATTAGCCCATGTAATAATGCCTTATACCAAAAACATTCCAAAAGGGAGCTATCATGGTCCCTCCACAATCAGACCAAGACCATATGTTTTGCAGAGTTTACAGTACCACACATGAATGGTGCCTTACTGGGATACAATCAGTCCCAAGTAAATATAAAAGACACTAAAGGGAATATAAGGATAGTTTTACTTCCCTGAAAAAAGCAGGTCCTCATCCCTGCCTTGCCTCTACGCGTTTCTCCTTTCCCATTAAAGGTTCCTCAGGAGGCTTGGGGAGACAGCGGCAGATCCTGTATGGTGGTAGTCCATGGCTATAGGATAGGGGTTGAGGTTAATTGTAAATTGGTCATACCCATGAGACCTGAAAGGGTGGGGCCTCAATCAACAAAGCTGGATACCAGGTCACATGGGTATGACGTCTCAGGTATAGGTAGTGAAAAGTTAAATCAATTGTATAATACTATGCTAATGGAGCCGACTAGCCATGGGAACTAACGCCCAGGGAACTAGTCCCCTCTCATATTAGCATACGATAGAAGATCTTTAGAAATACTTTTTCTAAAGATCTCTTTATCTGTGGTAGTGTATACAGGGACTGTTAGGCAGGGATTAGCAATATGCACCCAGAACTGCTCGTGGTTCTGGGTGCATATTGGACCTTACAGGTTCCCTTTAAAAGGCAGAAGCCTTTTAATTATTCAGGAGCATTTTACAAGTGGCATATACTTCACCACAAATCTTACTCTGGTCAGATGTAAGGCATACCTTCGCTCTTCATGAATGTCATGCCACGCCCCGTTGCGCTCCCGTCCCTTAGCTCCGCCCATATTGGTGGAACAACAAAATGTTGCGACTTTTCAAAGCATTTTCTGGCATAATCGAGTTGATGAAGCAGGCCAAAATTTGGATTTGCTAGCTTCACTGAGTTTTACTAGTAAATTATACTTTACATGAATCTAAACTACTTCAAAGTTTCTAATTGCCCTGAAGACATGTATGGTACTCTTAGGACTGTATCCAAACTCTTTTAAGCTCTTTAAAACAAACACAGCCCTGGCAATATAAATGTTATTTCAGCATATATGTAGGTAAATAGATGGTGCCCAGTGATAAAGAAACCACCCTGTTTAATAACGTACTGCGCTGTCAAACACTTTAAAAAGTTCCAAAGTAATCCTTTTTGGGTAAAGATGCCTGCTTTGCCAGTGTAACATATCATGGCTTTTAAACAACCAGTGTGCCAAAATGTATGCCTTTTTGGGAAGTAGTAACAGGATTGCTATTTGGAAAGTGAAGAAGCAATGGCTAGACTTCGTTAAGCTATCAAAAATAAACACTTTTGCAGAGTAGCAACAGGTTTGATTAACTAGACTAACTAGAATCTGATGGGCCACAATGCAAAATATGGACCTGGGCTCCTACCTGCATCTTAGTCAGATGTATGGGCCTTTGTTTCATTGTAAATCCTATAAAGACATGTGTTGCTCCCCTCATAATGTAATACTGTCCCCTATCCTGTACTAATGTCACTCATTCTGAGCTCCTTCCTGGTATCATGTTCCTCATTCTGGGCCCTTTCAGTAAAGCGGGCTTTACACGCTATGATATCGTTAATGAATTATCGTCGGGGTCACGGTGTTTGTGACGCACATCCGGCTTCATTAACGAGATCGCAGTGTGTGACAATTATGAGCGACCTTAAACGATCGCAAAAGCGGTCAAAATCATTTGCCGCGGAGAGGTCGTCCTGAAAAAAAAAATCATTTTCTGCTTAATAGCGATGTTCCTTGTTCCTGCAGCACCACACATCGTTGTGTGTGACACCGCAGGAGCGACGAACATCTCCTTACCTGTCTCCACCGGCAATGCGGAAGGAAGGAGGTAGGCGGGATGTTACGTCCCGCTCATCTCCGCCCCTCCGCTTCTATTGGACGTCTGCCGTGTGACGTCGCTGTGATGCTGCACGAACCGCGCCCTTAGAAAGGAGGCGGTTCGCCGGCCAGAGCGACGTCGCAGAGCTGGTATGTGTGTGTGACGCTGTTGCAGCGATAATGTTCGCTACGGCAGCGATCACCACATATTGGCCGTATGACGGGGCGGGTACTATCGCGCTCGACATCACCAGCAAATGCTAGCGATGTCGCAGCATGTAAAGCCCGCTTAATAATATCCAATATCATGTGCTTAATATCATGTGCTTGTTAACATAAGAATGAGACCCTTCCAGTAATGTCCTCCATCCTGTGCCACTGCATGGTAAAATGTCCCCCATTGTGGCCTCCTTACAGTAATAATGTCCCCATCATGGGCCCTTGCAGCAATAATAACCAACTTCTTGTGCTCCTTCCCGTAAAAATGTTCTCTATCCTGAGCCCCATCCAGCAATATTGTCCAATATCTTTGGCCCCTTCCTGGTATAATGCTCCCAATCTTGGGTCCCTTCCAATAATAATGTTCCCCATCCTGGTGAAATGTCCCCATCCGGGCCCCTTCCAGTAATTTATGTCCCACATTCTTGGCCCTTCCTGACATAGTGTCCCCCATCTTGGGCCTTTTCCAGTAATAATGTCCCAATTCCTGGTATAATGTCCACTATTCTGGTCCGTTCCTGGTATAAAGTCCCTCATCCTGGTCCCCTTCCAGTAATGTTCCCCATACTGGTATAATATCCCATCCTGGGCACTTCCATTAATAATGTCCAACATATTGGGCCCCTTCTTCGAATAATGTACCCTCATCCTGGCCCCTTCCAGTAATAATGTTACCCATTGTGGTGTAATGTCCCCATCCTGGCCCCTTCCAGTAATTAATGTCCCCCATCCTTAATCCTTCCTGGTATAATGTCCCTCATCCTGAGCCCCTATCAGTAATAATTTGCAACAACATCCTGGACCCTTCCAGTAATTAATGTCCCCCATCCTTAGTCTTTCCTGGTATAATGTCCCTCATCCTGGGTCCCTTCCTGTAATGTACCTCATTCTGGTATAATGTCCTATTCTGGTCCCTTCCAGTAATAATGTCTAACATTTTAGGCCCCTTCCTAGTATAATGTCCCCCATCCTGGGTCTCTTCCAGTAATAATGTTCCCCATTCTGTTATACAATCCTCCATTCTTGGCTCCTTCTAGGTATAATGTTCCCCCTCCTGTAATAATGTTCCCCGTTCTGCCGCTCTTCTTTAACACATTAAAAAAAACAATACAAAACGATTCTTCTCATCTTCCTCTGCTGCCACAACCGGTGTCATCCTCTTCTGTAGCTAGGGCAGAGGCTTGCAGCTGACTCTCATGCCTGCTGAGATCTACGCATGACATCACTGCTATACACAGTCTGCGACTGGCACACCAATGTCAGCTTCTGGCCTCTGATTAGCTGGCTATGTGTATTGCAGAGATGGAATAAAAAAAGGACAGTTTCACTCTGAAATGCTAAAGGATGCAAACATTGAATGTAAGAATATAGATATGCATTACTGCTTAAGGAAATCTAGATAAAATTGAGATATTTAGCATGAAGTGATGGTCCAGGGGCACCTCTGGCTGTGTAGTCGTGGCACTGGTGCTAAGGCAGACCCCTGGTTCCACCACTTCTTTAACTTCAGAGACTGACTTGAATGTGCAGTATGGGACGTCTCTTTCACCGGCCGATGCACAAAGAGTCTTCAGGCAAAAGTTGAAATGCATAAAAACTGACATTTATTCAAGCACAAAATAACACTCCGGTCAGCAGATTCCGGCAATATTAGTGGAGCTGGGGACAACCTGTCCAAACGCGCCCTCTGGTGGGGATATGCCCTAGATACTCCTCTTCTCTGGGCTCCCACTCTCCGGTCAAGCACACACTGGACCCACACCAGCGGAATAGACCCTGAGGTTGCGTCCACCTCCTTTACTCCGGTGTCCCTTGATGTTCCGCTCACACACTCACACTTGCCGCTGCAGATGTTCACTGCCTGCTGTCCCGGATCCTTCTCCCTGCACACACACAGCCCTTCCCTAGATATCCGGCCGACTCCTCCTCCCCGGTGGCAACAGCCGTCCCACCCGGCCACTAGGGGGTGCCCTAATACACAAAATCACATACAATAATAAAATTCAACATTTTTAATAATAACAATGCCGGGTAACTATGCTGAACTAGTAGGGGGTAGGCCCACCCACTACATGCCTCCCCTCTTAAAATCCGAGCCTCCCGGCAAGGCTCTTAACTATAAACACATTAATACATAAAAACCTTTTAGGTCAGTCCACACCAACAGCGGCACCAGTTCAGCGGCGCTCCCGGTCTTTAGGGGCGCTTAGTGACGCAGCAGCGCTCCCGGTCTCTTAGGTAGCGCCCGGAGGCTCAACAGCGCTCCCGGTCTTACGATGGCGCCCGGAGGCTCAACAGCGCTCCCGGTCTTAGATGGGCGCCCGGAGGCTCAACAGCGCTCCCGGTCTTAGTTGGCGGGCAACGGACCCGTAAAACTTCTAAAAGAACTTCTGCCGGTTAAACAGCACCGGACTTAAACAACAGATGAGCAGTAGGCACTTACTCTGGGGGCCAGGCCCGCTTCCATTCCTCCGCTTGAGCCTGGATGTAGGCCCCCAGAGATTGTCCCGGCTGGCGGCGGATTCTTCTGAAGGACACAGGGGCGAAAGGCGGCTCCACGGGCGCAGCTGCTGCAGCTCCTCGCGGGGGTGATGGCGTCTCTGCCCGAGATGGCGGTGGCGCGGGTGGCGTCGCGTCCAGCATGATGACCGGCTTGTTGGTAACGTTTTGTGTTACCGCTACCACAGATGGAATCTTCTCCGGGTCAATGGTCGGTTCAGACGCTGCTTCCGGAACAGCAGCCATGATACGCCGGTGGTGAGAGGGCTCGGACGGGACCGGTCTGGCATGGCTCCGGCGCCGCTCTTGTTGCTCCTCCCACTCGAGCTCCTCTTGCCACTGTTCCGCTTCCCGGTCGGTTGGCATGCGGTTAACGGCCACTGCAAACAGGCCGCGACTTCCCGCGTCCGGCAGAAACTGGACCTTCTCGCCCGGCCAAAGGGTGTGGAGGCGCCTGGGCAACCCCTCCACGTCCAGGTGGACTCTATTATAGAAATAGTCGTCCCCGGTGCTGATCTCGCGGATGAAGCCGTACCCCTCTTTCTGGTTGAATTTTACAACCACGCCGGTAGTAAACTGCAGGGCCAGCTCCTCTCCGCCCGGACCGGACAGCATCTTCCGGACAAGGTTTTCGGCCAGAAGACGTTCCTGAACAGGGTCGGGCTTCGGGGACGGAGCTCTGGGGTGCGGCTCAGCGGGCGGGACGACTACCGGGTCCCAGACGAAGCCACGGTGATCCTTCTCCAGACGCTCGGCAAAGTCTTCAGCCGACTCCGACAAGGGAGCATATGGTGGAGCGGCGGCGTCAAGCTGTGAGGTCTCCCACGGGAAGGCTGTAACTCCCGGACGGCTTCCTGATGGAGTAGCATAAGTCGCCCTCACTTCAGTGATAGTGTTCCCGGTCTGTGCGTCCCAGGTGGTCTTCCAAGACACCTTATCCGGGCGTGTAGAACCTCCCGGTCCGATGGGAAGATCCACCAAGGCCGCCTCACTAGCAGGAGCGAACCTGGGTCGGCCCCGGCCTAAGCTGATCAGAGCCATGGTGGTAGCTAATTCCTCTGGTTGTCCAAGTGCTGCCATCTCTAAACGCTGGGTTGTAGCAAGCGGCAGAGTCATAACGCAGACTGAGGAAAAAGGAGGCGGGCCTCTGTTTCCCGCTCTTAAACAGAATCCTCCCCCAGCCTCACGTTTTCTCTTGACTCCTCCGCGGCGGTACTTCTTTCTTTTCCGAACACCGCCCACTTTGTATGTTTTCCTCAATGCCCTGGAGCTGGCGCCTCCCCTCTTTGGGCGGAGTACTCTGTGCCTCTTCCTCGGCACCGGCCAGCCCCAGGCTCTTCTTTCGGCGGCAATTTTTCGCGCCTTTTCTTCATCTTGGGCCCGGTCCAACGCTACGGGCCCCGTGTTCTCTTCCCACCAGGGAACTGGGAATTTTCTTCCATCATCAGGATCCTGTGCTTCAGGCACTACCTGATCTTCAGCCTCTTGGGTCCCTGGCAGGGGACTCGCATCCTGCCGACTACGCCACATGAAGTGATGGTCCAGGGGCACCTCTGGCTGTGTAGTCGTGGCACTGGTGCTAAGGCAGACCCCTGGTTCCACCACTTCTTTAACTTCAGAGACTGACTTGAATGTGCAGTATGGGACGTCTCTTTCACCGGCCGATGCACAAAGAGTCTTCAGGCAAAAGTTGAAATGCATAAAAACTGACATTTATTCAAGCACAAAATAACACTCCGGTCAGCAGATTCCGGCAATATTAGTGGAGCTGGGGACAACCTGTCCAAACGCGCCCTCTGGTGGGGATATGCCCTAGATACTCCTCTTCTCTGGGCTCCCACTCTCCGGTCAAGCACACACTGGACCCACACCAGCGGAATAGACCCTGAGGTTGCGTCCACCTCCTTTACTCCGGTGTCCCTTGATGTTCCGCTCACACACTCACACTTGCCGCTGCAGATGTTCACTGCCTGCTGTCCCGGATCCTTCTCCCTGCACACACACAACCCTTCCCTAGATATCCGGCCGACTCCTCCTCCCCGGTGGCAACAGCCGTCCCACCCGGCCACTAGGGGGTGCCCTAATACACAAAATCACATACAATAATAAAATTCAACATTTTTAATAATAACAATGCCGGGTAACTATGCTGAACTAGTAGGGGGTAGGCCCACCCACTACAAGCATACAAAAATGGCCATTTCAATGTCTGCCCAGTAGCCACGCCAAGGCATATCTCATTACTGGGAACCTACACTAAACTGAAGCCTCTCTGTGGGTTACAAACCTCCATGTGTATGGGCATGTAGGAACCTGCTACTGAAGAATAAAATCACCTGTGGCTAATGGCGGAGGGGTGCCAGTCAGAGGGCATGACTCCATAATCTAGACAAAAAGACTGATGGCACTCCCAAAATTTTGGGAGTGCTGTCAGTTTTTTATCTGTTGCAGAGATGGGACCCAACAGGTCTCTGTGCCACAATAAATTTCAGATGAATTTACGTCCTCAGACGCACGTTCAGCAGAAATAGGCTGCATGTGCCCAATCGTGGTCACTCCATCTGCAACTGCAATCAATATGCCCCTGGGTTTGATGTTTATTTGAAAAGAGAATATGCAATTGGGGAAGGACTATAGCCCTTTCAAGATGACCAATGAAGAAGCAATGGGAAGCAACAGTCCAGGGCCAGACAATATGCTCTATGAAAAAGCAATGGTTTATTATTATTTCAGCCATGGCCCTTTGACAAAATATTTTTTTTTGGGCAGCAGTAAAAGCTTAGTTCAATTTTTCTTGACCACACCAAAAAGGAATATTTTGGGCATAGTGTGGGTTGCAAAGCAGTAATAGCTTATTTTAGCTGGCCTGTGCAAATTTATATATATATATATATATATATATACTAGAAGGTTGCCTGATTCTAACGTATCGGGTAGTCTAGAATGTGTATGTAGGGTAGCAGATTGAATAATAAAATAATCACCAAGTCTTGAATAATGATGGTTCATTTCTTGCTCATTGGTCTCCCGCTGTGCAGCACGCATCGGCGTATTTGACAGTGAGAGACCAACGATCTGAATGGGCAGGGAGCCGGCGTACACTGCTAACCATGTTACACAATTGAGTAACTATGCAAAGCGCTTTGCTTAGTTACCCGATGTGTACCATGGTTACCAGCGTACGCCGGCTCAAGCACACATATGCCGGGAGCCAGGGGTAAGGTGGTAACCATGGTACACATTGGGTAACTAACAAAAGTGCTTTCCATAGTTACAGGATTGTGTACCATTTGTTACCAGCCTATGTCGGTAAGCTGATAACCATGGTACACATTGGGTAACTATGCATAGCGACAGTGCTGGTTTATTTTTTGCTTGTTGGTCTCCTGCTGTGCAGCATGCATCGGCGTGTTTGACAGTGGGAGACCAATGATCTGAATGGGCAGGGAGCCGGGGTAAGCTAGTAACCATGGTACACATCGGGTAACTATGCAAAGTGGTTTTCATAGTTACCCAATGTGTACACTGGTTAACAGCGTACGCCGGCTCCGGCACACGTGTGCCGAGAGTCGGGGTAAGCTAGTAACCATGTTACACATTGGGTAACTAAGCAAAGCGGTTTCTATAGTTACCCGATATGTACCATGGTTACCAGCGTACGACGGCTCAGGCACACGTGTGCCGGGAGCCGGGGTAAGCTAGTGGTTTCACACATCCGGCTTTTCTTGACTTTGTCGGATGCTGCGCGCTCCTGTAGGCTGGTTTCAGACGTCTGTGTTTTAGGTACGTGTGACATGCGTTTTGTAACACGGATGTCACACGTACCCATGTTATTCTATGATGTGCTTCACATGTCCATGTTTGCACACGGACCGTGTGACTTTTCATGACCCCGCACGCACACACGCAGGTATCTTCGGCAGCATGGATCTCACACGGATGGCACACTGATGTGATCCGTGCGACATCAGTGTAAAACATACCAGAGAAAATATGGGTCTTTTTAATAAAAATATTCTCTATATTTACTTCTCTCCAGCGATGCTGTCTCCGGCTCTGCTGCCTCCCGCTCCTTATCGCCGCTCATTATACTCACTGAATATTCAGTGCCCTGAGGAGCTGGAAGCAGGAACAGCGCTGGGGACTTCACTGCCGGGGACCACATCGCTGGGTGAGTGTACAGCAGAGTATGTGTGTGTGTGTGTGTGTACATGCATGTGCGCTATGTATGTATGCGCACGGTGTATCCATGTGTCTGCTGTGTGTGTGTGTGTGTATACATGCATGTGCGCTATGTGTGTATGCGCTTGGTGTATCTATGTGTGTCTGCTATGTGTGTATATGTGCTCAGTGTGTGTGTGTGTGTATACATGCATGTGCGCTGTGTGTATGCGCTCGGTGTATCCATGTGTGTCTGCTGTGTGTGTATACATGCATGTGCGCTATGTGTGTATGCGCTCGGTGTATCTATGTGTGTCTGCTATGTGTGTATATGTGCTCAGTGTGTGTGTGTATACATGCAGGTGCGCTGTGTGTATGCGCTTGGTGTATCCATGTGTGTCTGCTGTGTGTGTGTGTGCATATACATGCATGTGCGCTGTGTGTATGCGCCCAGTGTATCCATGTGTGTCTGCTGTGTGTGTGTGTGTATATACATGCATGTGCGCTGTGTGTATGCGCCCAGTGTATCCATGTGTGTCTGCTATGTGTGTATATGTGCTCAGTGGGTGTGTGTATATACATGCATGTGCGCTGTGTGTATGTGCCCAGTGTATCCATGTGTGTCTGCTATGTGTGTATATGTGCTCAGTGTGTGTGTATACATGCATGTGTGCTATGTGTGTTTGCGTCGGTGTATCCATGTGTGTCTGCTATGTGTGTGTGGGTGTGTATATATATACATGCATGTGTGGTATGTGTGACACGGACGTCTGAAGGCAGCTGTACACTGTATAGGACAGTGCCTGCGCCGCAACTTCCTGGTCACATGACAACACGTGATCGGAGGTTGTCACGCGGCAACTGTAGTGTACACAGTGCACGGGAGCGCGCCGGATGCGACAAAGTGGAGAAAAGGTCAGCGACAGTGCTGACGTGTGCCGGGGTCGGGGTAAGCTAGTAACCATCTTACACATCGGTAACTAAGGAAAGCAGTTTCTATAGTTACCCGATGTGTACTATGGATACCAGCCTACGCCGGCTCCGGCACACGTGTGTCAGGAGGCGGGGTAAGCTAGTGGCTTTTCTCCACTTTGTCTTGCGGTGTGGGCTTCGGGTGCTGCAGCAGTCACCTGGGTGTCAGGCGTCTCCGTGTGGGTTCGGGGAATGCGTGCGGGGGGACGGGGCCAGGGCGAGCATCCAATGCGTGAGGGGGCGGGGCCTGGCCAAGCGTCCAATGCGTGCAGGGGGCCGGAGCGAGCGGCCAATCCATGGGAGGGCGGGCCCAGGGCGAGCCGAGCGGCCAATCCGTGTGGGGGGCGGGGCCATGCCGAGCCCAGCGGCCAATCCGCTGGTTGTCACCGTAAGGACACAATTTTGGAGCAAGACAGACAGACAGACAGAATAAGGCAATTATATATATACTAGAAGGTGGCCCGATTCTACGCATCGGGTATTCTAGAATTTACGTATTGTGTAGTTCATGTATGATTTTTGTTATATATATATATATATATATTGTGAGGTAGCGTGGTCGGCTGCGCAGCAGAAGACACGGGATCCAAGCATTAAGGTTCACAGCACACGGTTTAATGTCCAAACAAAAGTCCACAACAATATACATGTGCCTCTCCAGCAGAGAACTCAGGGAGTTCTGTTCACTCCCTCACACCCGGCACACCTGCCCTTGTTCCTGTCTCCATTTAACCCTTCCTTCAGCCTGTAGGGAAACAGAAAGTAAATCCACTCTAGGGTTAATGCTATCATGGAGTGAGCACAACCGGGGCGAGACATACCGGCCGTCATAGATAACCCCGGTCACAGTCTCACACACCCCCCCCTCAGTTCAAGCGAGCGGGGTTGAACTCCTGCCATCAAACACGGGCCGCGGGACAAGGCATCGGCGTTGCCCTGCAACCTACCGGCCCGGTGTTCAACCGTAAACCGGAAGTTCTGCAGAGAAAGGAACCACCGGGTAACCCGGGCATTCCGTTCCTTGGCGGACCTCATCCAGACCAGTGGAGAGTGATCCGTCACCAAGCGAAACTGCCGTCCCAGCAGGTAATAGCGTAGGGACTCCAAGGCCCACTTGATCGCCAGGCACTCCTTCTCCACTACGCTATAATTCCGCTCGGGAGGGGTGAGCTTCCTACTTAAGAAGGTGACGGGGTGTTCCTCCCCCTGAACCACCTGAGACAGCACTGCCCCCAGGCCGACCTCCGAGGCGTCAGTCTGTACTATGAACTCCTTCCGGAAATCAGGGTGTACAAGTACGGGCTGTCCGCACAGAACCCCCTTCAGGGCCCGGAAGGAGTCCTCGGCCTGCGGAGTCCAGCGCACCATGACGGACTTCTTGCCTTTGAGAAGGTCCGTCAAGGGGGCTGATAGTCCCACAAAATCTCTTACAAACCTCCTGTAGTACCCCACGATACCCAGGAAGGCCCTAACCTGCTTTGTGGTCAGGGGTCTAGGCCACTTCTGGATCGCCTCAACCTTGTTAATTTGGGGCTTTATCACTCCTTGGCCTATCACGTAGCCCAAGTAGCGGGCTTCCGTGAGTCCCAACGCACATTTCTTGGGATTGGCTGTCAATCCGGCTGTTCAAAGCGCGTCCACCACCGCTTGTACCTGTTCCAAGTGGGTCTGCCAATCGGAGCTGTAAATAATGATGTCATCAAGGTACGCTGATGCATACGCCTGGTGGGGTTCCAGCACTAAGTCCATCAACCTCTGGAACGTGGCCGGAGCGCCATGTAACCCAAAAGGCAAGACAACATAGTGGAAGAGACCCTCCGGCGTAACAAAAGCGGTTTTCTCCTTGGCGGACTCCGTCAGTGGCACCTGCCAGTACCCCTTGGTCAGGTCGAGCGTGGTAAAATATCGCGCCTGTCCCAGCCTATCAATCAGCTCATCCACCCGGGGCATGGGGTAGAGATCGAACTTGGATATTTCGTTCAATCTCCTAAAGTCATTGCAGAACCTTAAGGAGCCATCGGGTTTTGGTATTAGGACAATCGGACTAGCCCATTCACTCCGCGATTTTTCGATGACCCCCAGGCGTAACATTGTCTTTACTTCCTCCGATATGGCTTGTTGTCGAGCCTCCGGTACCCGGTATGACTTCAGGCGTACCTTCAGGTGGGGCTCGGTGACAATATCATGTCGTATCAGACTGGTCCTACCGGGCAGCTCGGAGAAGACATCGGGGTTCTGCTGAACCAACCGTCTGGCCTCTCTCCTCTGAGTCTTGGTGAGGGCTTCTCCAATCCTTACTTCCGGTTCGTCCTCTCCGGAGGTCGCTGGAGCCGGAGGTGAACGACCCGAAGAGGAGGGAGATGGGGAAAAAACAGCCATCAGGCTTTCCCGTTCCTGCCAAGGTTTTAATAGGTTGACATGGTATATTTGTTCAGGTTTCCGTCTACCGGGCTGCAATACTTTATAGTTAACCACCCCGACTCTTTCCTTTATCTCGTAGGGGCCTTGCCACTGAGCCAGGAATTTACTCTCCGCCGTGGGGATTAATACCAACACCCGATCCCCGGGTTTAAAGGTCCGCACGGTGGCTTGTCTATTGTAGCGACCGCTTTGCGCGGCCTGAGCCTCCTGTAAATGCTCCTTCACAATTGGCATGACCACGCTTATGCGGTTCTGCATACCCAAAATGTGTTCAATCACACTTTTATGGGGGGTGGGCTCTTGCTCCCATGTTTCCTTTGCCAGGTCCAACAATCCCCGGGGATGTCGCCCGTATAACAACTCAAAAGGCGAAAACCCCGTGGATGCCTGTGGCACCTCACGGATGGCAAACATCAAATAGGGAAGCATCATATCCCAGTCTTTCCCGTCTTTTGAAATCACCCTTTTGAGCATGGTTTTCAGGGTTTTATTGAAACGTTACACTAAACCGTCCGTTTGAGGATGATACACAGACGTACGCAACTGCTTGATCTGGAGTAGCCGGCATAGCTCTTTGGTCACTTTAGACATGAATGGGGTCCCCTGATCCGTAAGGATCTCCTTGGGCAACCCCACCCGGCAGAACACAGCAAACAACTCCCGAGCTATAAGCTTTGCTGCAGTATGTCTGAGAGGTATCGCCTCGGGATACCGGGTGGCATAGTCAACGATCACTAAGATGTGTTGGTGCCCTCGAGCGGACTTTACGAGGGGCCCCACCAGATCCATCCCTATCCGTTCAAAAGGGACTTCTATAATGGGTAACGGTACCAACGGACTGCGAAAATGGGTCAGGGGTGCGGTAAGCTGACACTCCGGGCAGGTTTCGCAGAACCGTTTTACCTCCCCAAAAACCCCGGGCCAATAGAACCTTTGCAATATTCGCTCCTGCGTTTTCTTGACCCCTAGGTGGCCACTCATCAGGTGTTTATGAGCCAAGTCGAGGACCCGCCGGCGATATGGCTGGGGCACCACCAACTGTTCTACCCCCACGCCCCGTATTTCATCTACCCGGTAGAGTAAATCTTGCTTAAGAGCGAAATGGGGGTACCTTACCTGGGCACCGGGCAGCTGTGCCACCCCGTCAACTACTGTCACCCGACTCCGGGCATGTATTAACGTAGGGTCCTGGAGTTGGGCTGTCCCAAACGTATCCGGGGACGCCTCCAACTCCGGGATGGGCTCGACCATTTCAGCCTCTCCTGCCAATACCTCTAGGGGTGACCTATCGGGTTCACACTCTGTCCCTATCATGGTGACCCCTACGGCAGGCGTCCCGGATTCAGGATTGTAGGGCTCAGGTCCCGGACTGACCAATATCTGAGGGGACTTAGGGGGTCCCCTCCATAAAGTCCAAAAATAGGGCAGATCCCTTCCTAGGATCACATCATAAGGAAGAGTGTTAAGACGTCCCACCTCATGTTGCACCTGACCGCAAGGTGCTGTGATGGTGACAATCCCCGTGGGATAGTCTCGGCGGTCCCCATGTATGCAAACCACCCCCACGGTACGTCCTGTGGCCTTTACTTTAGCCCTTAGGGTTGATCGTACAAGGGTCACTAAGCTCCCGGAATCCAACAATCCTGTAACCGGACATCCATTCACCTGTATTTGGCACAAGTGGGGCTCCGTCTTTGGGGAGACCAGGTCAGCGGTACACACCACCTGAGCATACATTGAACCCCGCCAGGTAACCCCACAATCCATGGGCTCCGTGGTGAGTGGACACTGGGCTTCCATATGTCCCACCCGCTGGCACCACCAACATCTAATGGGGACGGAAACCCCCTTGACGGGTTGTCGTTTGGGGTACAGAACCTTCCAGACCTCAGGAATGGCGGGTGTGGCCTCTGACAGGATGGTAGGGGACTCCTGCACCGTTGTCAGCGGTGGGTCCTTGGCCCTACGCTTGGAGGGGCCGGACCGACGGGCGGTACGCAAAGTCTCAGTGTCCCGTATCAAGTCCTGCGTAGCCACATGCCGCTCTACCAGGGACACTAATTGGTCCAGGGTACTCGGGTCACCCTGTCCTACCCACCGTTGAACGGTGACGGGTAAAGTGCGCACAAAACGATCCACTACTACCCTTTCCACCATTTGCGCCGGGCTCAGAGTGTCAGGCTGCAACCACTTTTTTACAAGATGCAATAAGTCATAGGCCTGGGAGCGTACGGGTTTGGCTTCCTCATAGAACCACTGATTAACCCGCTGAGCCCGTACATAGGTATTCACCCCCAACCGAGCCAGTATTTCGGCTTTCAGGGTCACATAGTCAATGGCGTCCTCGGTACCGAGGTCCAGGTACGCTTTTTGGGGTTCCCCCGTCAGATAGGGCGACAATACCTCAGCCCACTGGGGGGTCGGCAGCTTTTCCCGCTCGGACACCCGCTCAAACACCGCCAGGAACGCTTCCACATCATCCCCCGGGGTCATCTTTTGCAACGCTTGTCTCACCGCTTTCCGGACGCTGCCGTCGTCACCCGGTCCCGGGGTTGTTGCTGCCGGTCCGGCACGGATCGACTTGGCCAGGAGGACCATCTGTTCTTGGTGCCTCTGTTCCTGCAATTTCAAGGATTACAGGTGCTGTTGCTGCTGCTGATCCAACGTCCGGAGCAGGTGTGTATTCATCTGTTGTTGCTGTGCATTAGTCTGTTGTTGCTGTGCAGTAGCCTGAGCCAGCTGCTTTAGTATGTCCTCCATGGCGTTGCCGGGTTTGGGCTGTAGTATAGCCGCTTGAATCCAGGACATGTGCTACCGGGTCACCAGAAATGGAAGCTACACCTCACCGGGCTGGCATGCCCGCCGATTTTCCACCATATGTGAGGTAGCGTGGTCGGCTGCGCAGCAGAAGACACGGGATCCAGGCATTAAGATTCACAGCACACGGTTTAATGTCCAAACAAAAGTCCACAACAATATACATGTGCCTCTCCAGCAGAGAACTCAGGGAGTTCTGTTCACTCCCTCACACCCGGCACACCTGCCCTTGTTCCTGTTTCCATTTAACCCTTCCTTCAGCCTGTAGGGAAACAGCATTAACCCTAGAGTGGATTTACTTTCTATCATGGAGTGAGCACAACCGGGGCGAGACATACCGGCCGTCATAGATAACCCCTGTCACAGTCTCACAATATATATATATATATATATATATATATATATATATATATATATATGTTGTTGTGTGTAGTTACCAAGTGTTTGTGTAGGCGCTGTACATGTTCTGGGTGTTGTCTGGGTGTGACGGGGGTGAGAGCAGTGTTGTATGTGTGTTGCGTGTGTTGCGTTGTTTGTGGAGCGTTGTGTGTGTGTTGCGCGGTTTGTGTATGTGTGGTGTGTTTTGGGGGGAGGTATGTTTTGTGCAATGTGTGTGTTGTGCGGTATGTGCGTATATTTGTGTGTGCCGTGGTGTTTGTGTGTTGGGTGTTGTGTGTGTGCAGCGTTGTCTGTGTGTGTGGGTGTCTGTGTAGGGCAGTTGTTTGTGGTTCCCAGTGTGTGTGGTGTGTTGTGCAGTGCGCGCGCGTGTGTGTGTGTTGGGGGGAGGTGTGCACTTCCCATCGTGCTCTATCCCCCATGCAGCGCACTCCCCATCGTGCTCCATCCCCCATGCAGCGCACTCCCCATCGTGCTCCATCTGCCATGCTGCGCACTCCCAAACGTGCTCCATCCACCATGCTGCGCACTCCCAAACGTGCTCCATCCGCCATGCTGCGCACTCCCAAACGTGCTCCATCCCCCATGCTGCGCACTCCCAAACGTGCTCCATCCCCCATGCTGCGCACTCCCAAACGTGCTCCATCCCCCATGCTGCGCACTCCCAAACGTGCTCCATCCTCCATGCTGCGCACTCCCAAACGTGCTCCATCCGCCATACTCTGCACTCCCCATCGTGCTCCATCCCCCATGCAGCGCACTCCCCATCGTGCTCCATCCCCTATGCTGCGCAACCCCCATCGTGCGCCATCTCCTATGCTGCGCACTCCCAAACGTGCTCCATCCGCCATGCTGCGCACTCCCAAACGTGGTCCATCCGCCATGCTGCGCACTCCCAAACGTGCTCCATCCGCCATACTCCGCACTCCCCATCGTGCTGCATCCCCCATGCTGCACACTCCCAAACGTGCTCCATCCGCCATGCTGCTCTCTCCCAAACGTGCTCCATCCGCCATGCTGCGCACTCCCAAACGTGCTCCATCCGCCATGCTGCGCACTCCCAAACGTGCTCCATCCGCCATGCTGCGCACTCCCAAACATGCTCCATCCGCCATGCTGCGCACTCCCAAACGTGCTCCATCCCCCATGCAGCGCACTCCCCATCGTGCTCCATCCGCCATGCTGCGCACTCCCAAACGTGCTCCATCCACCATGCTGCGCACTCCCAAACGTGCTCCATCCGCCATGCTGCGCACTCCCAAACGTGCTCCATCCCCCATGCTGCGCACTCCCCATCGTGCTCCATCCCCCATGCAGCGCACTCCCCATCGTGCTCCATCCCCTATGCTGCGCAACCCCGATCGTGCGCCATCTCCTATGCTGCGCACTCCCAAACGTGCTCCATCCGCCATGCTGCGCACTCCCAAACGTGCTCCATCCGCCATGCTGCGCACTCCCAAACGTGGTCCATCCGCCATGCTGCGCAGTCCCAAACGTGCTCCATCCGCCATACTCCGCACTCCCCATCGTGCTGCATCCCCCATGCTGCGCACTCCCAAACGTGCTCCATCCGCCATGCTGCTCTCTCCCAAACGTGCTCCATCCGCCATGCTGCGCACTCCCAAACGTGCTCCATCCGCCATGCTGCGCACTCCCAAACGTGCTCCATCTGCCATGCTGCGCACTCCCAAACGTGCTCCATCCGCCATGCTGCGCACTCCCAAACGTGCTCCATCCGCCATGCTGCGCACTCCCAAACGTGCTCCATCCGCCATGCTGCGCACTCCCAAACGTGCTCCATCCGCCATGCTGCGCACTCCCAAACTTGCTCCATCCGCCATGCTGCGCACTCCCAAACGTGCTCCATCCGCCATGCTGCGCACTCCCAAACGTGCTCCATCCGCCATGCTTAGCACTCCCAAACGTGCTCCATCCGCCATGCTGCGCACTCCCAAACGTGCTCCATCCGCCATGCTGCGCACTCCCAAACGTGCTCCATCCCCCATGCTGCGCACCACTCATCGTGCTCCATCCCCCATGCTGCACCAGCATCAGCCTCTCTCCTCCCAGCATCAGCCTCTCTACCCGCAGCATCAGCCTCTCTCCTCCCAGCATCAGCCTCTCTGTCCCCAGCATCAGCCTCTCTCATCCCAGCATCAGCCTCTCTCCTCCCAGCATCAGCCTCTCTACCCGCAGCATCATCCTTTCTCCTCCCAGCATCAGCCTTTTCTGTCCCTTGCATCAGCCTCTCTCCTCCCAGCATCAGCCTCTCTCCTACCAGCATCAGCCTCTCTCCTCCCAGCATCAGCCTCTCTCCTCCCAGCCTACCCCAGCCTCAGCCTCCCCCAGCATCAGCCTCTCTCCTCCCAGCATCAGCCTCTCTCCTCCCAGCATCAGCCTCTCTCCTCCCAGCCTACCCCAGCCTCAGCCTCCCCCAGCATCAGCCTCCCCCAGCATCAGCCGCTCTCCTCCCAGCATCAGCCTCTCTCTTCCCAGCATCAGCCTCTCTCCTCCCAGCCTACCCCAGCCTCAGCCTCCCCTAGCATCAGCCTCCCCCAGCATCAGCCTCTCTCCTCCCAGCATCAGCCTCTCTCCTTGTTGTGTCCCATGAATGGGAACAACCTGTTGTATGTAATTCTTGCATTGCATACTTTTCCTCCTATCAGGAAATTCCTTTACTGTTACTAGGTAGATTAGACTGTATGAAGTTTGTCCCTATGTACCTCCCTTAGCTGGCTTCTGTATAGAAAGCTCCTCCCTTCTCCTTCAGTTTAGTCTAGAGAAACCATTGCTGAAGAGACATGTTTGCAACCCTGTGCAGATTATTCCTTTTCACCTGCCTTTACTTTGTACTTAATACAAGATTCTAGAAGAAAACTACAGCGTTTCTCCTTGTCTTCCTACAAGTCATCGTTGGGCTGAGTTGAACTATCTGTGGAAGCCGGTAGAGTGAGTAAATCATACAGTTATCTAAGGGACTGATAATTAGAGCGGTTGGATTCATTGCTACCAGGAAGAGACAGAATACTCCTCCCAGCCTACCCCAGCCTCAGCCTCCCCCAGCATCAGCCTCTCTCCTCCCAGCATCAGCCTCTCTCCTCCCAGCATCAGCCTTTTCGGTCCCCAGCATCAGCCTCTCTCCTCCCAGCCTACCCCAGCCTCAGCCTCCCCCAGCATCAGCCTCTCTTCTCTCAGCCTCCCCATCCCAGCCTTCCCCAGGATCAGCCTCTCTCCTCCCAGCCTCCTCCAGCACGCCGTGCTCCTCTGCCGACACTCACAGATCCGATCGCATACACTCACACAAACACACACACACCCGATCGCATACACTCACGCATACCCGATCGCATACACTCACGCACACCCGATCGCATACACTCACGCACACCCGATCGCATACACTCACGCACACCCGATCGCATACACTCACGCACACACACATTGACGATATTGCACATACGCGCTCACACTCACAACATCCGGAGATACCACATGCTTCTGGCCATGTGATCCTCCGGCAGGTCCTGGAAGCTCACAGCACAGTATCGCTGCCGAGAAGCAAGCGATATCCCAGGATGTTGTGAGTGTGTGGATGCGATGTGATGTGTGTGTGAGGTGTGTGTGAGAGTGAGTGTGATCTGATGTGTGTGTGTGTGTTGTTATGTGTGTGCGTGTGTATGTTCCGTCGCTGCAGGACCTTGATGCGCTGGTAACTATGCTACCATGGTTACCAGCGTATCTCGTCCCCCGCTCGCACGGGAGCCCACACCAGCATACGTCGGCCAGCCCCAGCAATGCGAGGGTAGGTGTCGGCTGGTTTGGCGGCGTACGCTGATGTGGGCTCCTGGGGGTACAGTACTCACCTGGGAGTCGTGGTTCCGTGACCGTGTCGGTTCGGGGAATGCGTGGGGGGGGGCGAGGCCAGAGCTAGCGTGCATTGCATGAGGGGGGCGGGGCGTGGCCGAGTTGCCAATGCCTGCAGGGTGCCGGGGCGAGAGGCCAATCTGTGGGGGGGCGGAGCCTGGGCGAACGGCTGGCCAATCTGTGTGGGGGCGCAGCCTGGGCGAGCAGCCAATCCGTGCGGGGGGCGGGGCCATGGCGAGCCCAGCGGCCAATCAGCTTTGTGTCACCGTAAGGACACAATTTTGGAGCAAGACAGACAGACAGACAGACAGACAGACAGACAGACAGAATAAGGCAATTATATATATAGATATAGATATATATGTATATATATAAATAAATAGAATACTCGTATATATTGAACACAAAAATAATTTTCTAAAATTTTGAAAAGACTGGGCTTCATAGAATATATTTTTTAACAAACAACTTAAAAGTAAGATTAATAATATAACTCATTACAAAATCTTCAGCTTTACACAAATAAGTTGATGCAAAAATTAATACACCCCATATCAAAAACTACCACATCTAGTATTTTGTTGACATCCAAGATTTTTAAGGACAGCATCATATTTTCTAGGCATGGACTAAAGAAGTTGGTTATAAATATTACACTCTCCAAGAACGTCCTCTTCTAGAGTCTGGATGCGGGATGGAGAGAGATGCTCAACTTGTCTCTTCAGAATTCCCCATTGGATTCTGTAGTCTCAACTTTAGCTTTGATCCTCAGGCTTACACTTGGGTGTATGCAAATTTGCAACATGATCTTGGATTAATTTGTAAGGAAAATTACTTTTTTGAGTATCCAAAAAAACAAATTTTGTTTGCAATCAATGGCCAACACATGTGGGAATATTTTCAAGTATGGCATCCTATAGTAAATGCTGATTCTGAAAGGAAACTAAAGGTTTTCTGACAAATCTATAGAGGTGTTCCCATATACACACACACACACACACACACAGACACACACACACACACACACACACACATACACACATACACACATACACACATACACACATTATATATACATACAGTATATGTATCAGAAATGAAAAAATTACTCCTCAAAACATTGCAAAACATGATTGCTAATAGTTGCCGTGGTAGGGCTGTTCCATAGCAAGGACAAACTCCATAAGCACTATAAATAAACTGGAGGACAGGAGTTAAATGTACGAATGTAGTATAAACTTTATTGAATACCAAAAATTAAACAAAAGTTGAAACCACCATAAAAAAAAGCATGAGCAGGGCACAAATATGTCTGATTGTGATTGTGTACCGCCCCCATGTCAGCAGCCGGGCTGCTCGGATCCGGATCCGCAGTGTGGCTCGAGAGGTTTCCGGACCCGGGAGTCTCGCGGACACTTCGAAATAAAAGGGGGGATAATGGTATGTGGGTATATTGTATACAGTCCGTGACGCCACCCACGGTGTGTGGTAAAATGGGGTACCACTGCTGCTATTAGGGAACACCCGGGGCATTGGGATGGCAGCTAGCTGTTAACCCTCCGTGGGTAGGGATGGATGCCCCGGGACCCAGTGTCTCTGTGCTGAGGATGCTGATTGCAGGGGCCGGCACGCCCGGACGGACCGAGGGATGTTGGTGTACTCACTATTAAAGAAATCACACAAGTCTGTGGTAAACCAAGGTGCCAGTGGCCGGAGCTCCGCGGCCGGGTGTATTCTGATCCCTCACCAGGGGTAATGGTCTGTGTCACTTTCCTCTGCACTATTTTAGTTCTCTTGTGGACTTCTCGGTATGGAACTCGGGAGTCTGATCCCAGAACTTCAGGTGGGAGCCTTGCCCGCAGACTCTGACCCGTGGGATCTAAAGGGGCCCTGGCGGATGCCCTATCCCTCTCGGTGGGCTGCTGGTCTGCTTGTGGGGCTTTGGGTGGGACAGGACCTGTAATCCTATCCTCAACTGGTTAATTAACAAAGTCGGTGGTTCCGTACTCTGCTTCAGGCTCCAGGTACCCCCTCTGTGCACTGTTTCAGAGTTGGTTCTCCGGTGTCGGTACCGTCGGGCTCTTACCCTGTCCCGGTCCACCTCAGATCTCCAGCAGCCGTCTTCCCGTCTCCTGTCAGACACTGACCACCGTCTGCCACCTAGCCAGAATGCCGGGGCTCCAACCCCAACGCCTTTGTTCTCTGACTTCACTCCACTCCAACTCCTCACTCCACTCAATTGCACTTCAACAGAGACTCCCCTTAAATTACTCTTTTTCCCGCCCCGGGTTCTCTAGACCCCTAGGTGGGCATTGTCCTTCTGCCTGGTCCCGCCCACTGGTGTGCCTGTCCTACCCTGGGGGGGGGTAACTAGGGTTTTGTTGGCTTTGGTGTAACGTGGCTTTGTGAGGGAACGTGTTATGCGGAGGCCTATTCTGTGTGTGACCACCTGGGGGTGCCAGGGCGTCACAATTGCAACAGATTATATGCTCAAATGACTAAAGTCTAAGGAAGCCTGTTAGAATCACACAGTGAGAATAACAATCATAATATCTCCCAAATGGACACTGTTCAGCCAAAACTGAAACTAACCTCAGATCCATATTGTGGATAACATACCTCAGACTGATAAAGTGCTGAATGCAAGTCAACCTACTGTCAGAGCCCCGAGTGGAGATGAGAGCTTCCCTGTACCAGATTTCCGACCCCCCAAAGCACGCCTCACCAGGAAGCGATCCGATCCTCATCAGGGAGGAGAAGCGAGGCGTGCGTTGGGGGACTGGAGGTCCGCTACAGGGGTCTCTCATCTCCACTTTATCATCCTGGAATGCTGTTTATAAGGGCTCACATGGTGGCCACAGCTTACAGTCACCAAATCTGATGACAAATTCCCTTTAATTGCAATGATCTTTTTATATAGGCCAAAGGGACTTTTTGGGCTTCCAGTGTGCCGTTTGCTGCTTGAAGTACAGAAGCAACTATCCTCCACCAAGCTCACCTGCAGCATCAACTACTTCCAAGCTAATGACAGAAAAAACAAATATGCTCATAGAAGATATTTTGACCTAAATGTGGCTCGACTCCTCCTTCTCTGATGATATCACCTTCTTGTCTCCCTGATTTGGTACCTAGATACTTTATACCACAAAGTCATCAACATCCCTTACCATTGTCTAAGGGGTACTTTACACGTTGCGACATCGCTAGCATCGGCTAGCGATGCCGAGCGCGATAGTACCTGCCCCCGTCGCATATGCGATATGTGGTGATTGCTGCCGTAGCGAACATTATCGCTACGGCAGCTTCACACGCACATACCTGCTCAGCGACGTCGCTGTGACTGCCGAAATATCCCTCCTTCAAGGGTGAGGTGCATTCGGCGTCACAGCGACGTAACCGCGACGTCACTAATCGGCCGGCCAATAGAAGCGGAGGGGCGGAGATGAGCGGGACATAACATCCCGCCCACCTTCTCCCTTCCGCATTACCGGCGGGATGCAGGTAAGGAGATGTTTGTCGTTCCTGTGGGTTTACACACAGCGATGTGTGGATCTGCAGGAATGACAAACAACATCGTACCTGCAGTCGACCCGACATTATGAAAATGACCGACGCTACACAGATCACCGATTTTCGATGCATTTGTGATCATTTATCGTCGCACAAAGGATTTACACGTTGCGATGACATTACCGGCGCCGGATGTGAGTCACTAACGACGTGACCCCGACGATATTTCGGATGCGATGTCGCAGCGTGTAAAGTACCCCTAAGTGTTGGAAATGTCCTAAGCTCGAGTGCCACTACCACCTTACTGTATTTACCACTACCAATGTCCCTGCTGCCACAACTGACAGTGCAACTACCTCCACTAGTACTGCTCGGGGTTTGAGTCATAACTTCCACCTCCTCCTTTTCCTTTTCATCCAAGTAAAAATACTGAGTATTCTCATTCAACACATCAACTCAAAGAAGTTGCGAAATATCTTTATCAGCAGCTGGGGTGCATTGTCTTAGGGGATAAAGGCTACGTTACACGCTGCGATATCAATCCCGATATCGCTAGCGTGGGTACCCGCCCCCATCTGTTGTGCGACACGGGCAAATCGCTGCCCGTGCCGCACAACATCGCGCAGACCCGTCACACATACTTACCTGCCCGGCGACGTCGCTGTGACCGGCGAACCGCCTCCTTTCTAAGGGGGCGGTCCGTGCGGCGTCACAGCAACGTCACTGAGCGGCCGCCCAATAGAAGTGGAGGGGCGGAGATGAGTGGCCGGAACATCCCGCCCACCTCCTTCTTTCTGGATAGCGGCCGGGAGGCAGGTAAGGAGAGGTTCCTCGTTCCTGCGGCGTCACACATAGCGATGTGTGCTGCCACAGGAGCGACAAACTACATCGTTACTGCTGCAGTAACGATAATCGAGAATGGACCCCCATGTCACCGATGAGCAATTTTGCAAGTTTTTGCAACGATGCAAAATCGCTCATCGGTGTCACACGCAACAACACCGCTAATGCGGCCGGATGTGCGTCACAAATTCCGTGACCCCAACGACTCCGCATTAGCGATGTCGCAGCGTGTAAAGCCCCCTTTAGGCACCTGACCAGTGGTGAAAAAAGACAGATGTCATTGATGGAATTGAAAGTCCACAATTGAAAAGATTAAGATAAGGTAACATAATCCTGTTGTGAGCAAAATCAGTGATCAGTGATATCAAATTCAGTGATATAATCAATAACGTCCTCTGATTATTCCCCAACTAATAGGCTTCCCGCAGGTTAATGAAGAGAATTGTGACCTGAGTTTGATAGTATTGCTGCCTGTGGCAATGCTGGTGCTGATGCTTTTAGTGGTGGCACACGTTTACATGCTATGGTGAGTTTTTTTTTCTTTTAAATTGCCTTGTCTTTTAAACCACTATTTAACTTTTCCTGAAAAGGAAGTGATCAACAATATTGGTGGCTTATGTAGTGCCCTGGAAAACCAGGTAGATACACATGTAAGCCTCCGCAGAACACCTATTCCACACAGGGTTAAAACAGCCGACCTGAAACCCTAGTCACCTTCCTCAGGGAAGGACAGACACACCAGTGGGCAGGACCAGGCAGTTGGGAACGCCCACCTAGGGGTCTGGAGAGCCCAGGGCGGGAAAACAGTCAGATTAGATGAGATAAGTGAAGTTGAAGGTGAAGTTGGGAGTGGAGGTCCTAAGCTGACAGGTGCAGCGTCGGAGCCCTGACACCCTGGCTAGGTGGCAGATGGTAGCCGGAGTCTGCAGGAGACGGGAAGACGGCTAGGTGGATCCGAGGTGGACCGGGACAGGGTTGGAGCCCGCCGGTACCGACACCAGAGAACCGACCCGGAAACCGTGTGCACAGAGGGGGTACTTGGACTCTGAAGCCAGGACCAGCACCGACGGCCTAGCTAACTAACCAATTGAGGGCAGGATTTTAGGTCCTGTCCCAACCTAAGTCCCGAAAAGTAGACAACCACCCACCGAGAGGGATAGGGCTACCGCCAGGGCCCATAGATCCCAAGGGTCAGCGTCAGACGGGCACGGCTCCCAACCAAAGGACCGGGAGCGGACTCCCATGTTTCAAACCGGGAAGTCCTACCTACAAAATACTGAGTGCAGAGGAGAGAGACTTTGACTACCAGCCCGGGTTTGGGATCATATACACCCGTCTGCGGCAGCCGGCCACCATCACCTTGGTTTACCACAAGACTTGTGTGCTTTATTTGACCGTGAGTAACATCCCCGGCCTGGCCGGGTGCAGCGGCCCCTGCAACCACCCTCCTCAGCATAGAGACACTGGGCCCCACGGAGGGGTTAACATCCATTTGCCAGACCATCATCCCGGGAGTTCCACAACTGCAGCGGTGGTGCTACATATCACCACACACCGTGGATGGCATCACAGACATTTTGCAAACAACCCCGTATATATATACGTCCCCCTTTATTCGGAGTGTCCACGCGACCCCCCAGGTCCGGAGAACCCCTCGAGCCGTACCGTAGATCCGGATCCGAGCAGCACTGGCTGCTGGCACGGGGGCGGCACACCCCGAAACTTGGCGTCACGAACAGGATTCTTCCCCATTCACTTTCCCGGTGAAAGTGAGCCTTGTTCTGGACTGTCAGCGGTGCTCCGCTGCAAACTTTTTTAAAAGCGCCATCTTTGCCGCCATTTTTGGGCATGAAAAACAACAGCCCAGCGTCTTCTTCCCCGAGAAAAAGGCGCAAAGCCGAAGCCCCGACCCCTGGGAAAAAGGCCGGAAGGTAAACCCTGAGGCCAAAAACGAAACTAGCAAGCCGCATAAAAGGTCTGCTCACGAAAAATCAGGGGGGAGGGCGGGAATAGCGGCATGTGATCCGAAGAAATAAGAGGCAGGGACACCAGGACTCTGCCATCTTCCGTTCCTGGACACCACGCGGAGAGGATGTCTGACCGGTCCGGCAACCCGAAGATGGAGGCGTTTGCCCCCGGGACTGCAGACTGGGTGGAAGCCCAGACAGAACGAATATGCCGAAAAATCCAGGCCCAGGCTAACATCTGAAGAAAAAACAAAAAAGCTAGCACTAAATGTGCACTACAGCACTAAAAATTCCAACTGTACTTATTATAAATTTGAGATTTTTGGCAAAAAATTGCAATTTCTTGAGCCACCCCGCCACTCCACGACAAATCTCATTTGGGGCAGTCCTAACACTAAAATATTTTTATAAAATGTGCCAAACGGCCTCACATATTAAATAGTAGAATTGCTCTTAGCAGCACTCACCTGGTCTATTTCAATCCCGTACCCATAACTGAATCATGGCTTGTGGGCGGGTCAGGTCCAAGCAAATGCTGCATGAAGTAAATAGCCTGTGGACAGGGCCTGATGACTGAATGTGAACAGTCACCAATCGCCAAAATCTAGACAGGTGGAATACATCCCAAATTGGGATGAATAGCAAGGGGTCAGCCACCGACCACTTCATGCAGCATTTGCTTGGACCTGTCCCGCCCACAGCCATGATTCATTCATGGGTACGGGATTGAAATAGACCAAGTAGGTGCTGCTAAGAGCAGTTCTACTATTCATATGTGAGGCCGTATGGCACATTTTATAAAAATATTTTAGTGTAGGACTGCCCCAATAGAGATTTGCCATGAAGTGGCAGGGTGGCTCAAGAAATTGCAATTTTTTGCCAAAAATCTCATATTTATAATAAGTACAGTTGGAATTTTTTGTGCTGTAGTGCACATTTAGTGCTAGCTTTTTTGTTTTTTCTTCCAGGCTAACATCTTGCTGAAGAGATGGACGGCCGAGATGCAGGAACTGGCCGCAGCCGTCCTGGCCCGTGAAGTGGAGGTGACCTCGGAGGAGCGGGTAAGTGACCCACGCCCCTATGTCCCACCGGGACTGGCCCAACAGGCTGAGGGGCCCGGTCTGCCCCCGTCTGCCACGCTGCCTCCCTCACTGCCCGTACCTATAGCTGGCGCCCCACTCGGTCCGCTGCCACCAGCAACGGCAGCGGCCTCTGTTCCGTCCGCCTGCGAGGACCCGGCAACGGAGTCCTCAGGCCATGAGCATACCACCGCTCTGGCACCCGTAGCAGCCCCGCGAAAGACCAAGGCCCGGAAGACGTCCCCTCCGGCCCTGAGCCCGGCTGCATCAGAGATGACATCACTCCCGACCCTGGAGAAGGCAGCGCACATGATGACGTCTGCCCCTGCAATCCGCCCGGCCGCAGCAGAGGCGACGCCCGACCGGCAGTCAGCAAAGACGCCGGCCGCCTCCTAGCACCTATTCCCGGCTGAGGCGCAGCCGGGATGCTCCTGCAGGGTGGCAGAGCA
This sequence comes from Anomaloglossus baeobatrachus, assembly GCF_048569485.1. Taxonomy (NCBI): domain Eukaryota; kingdom Metazoa; phylum Chordata; class Amphibia; order Anura; family Aromobatidae; genus Anomaloglossus; species Anomaloglossus baeobatrachus. Next base: position 145,037,289 of record NC_134357.1, read on the forward strand.
GGCCGCGGACCGATGTAGCCCTCTTCCACTTTGCGTGAGCCCGGTTGTAGCTGGCAGTGAGGGCGTACGGATGGTCCAAGAGCAGGAGGGAGCAGAGTGCGGAACCCATACTCCGTATTGGGAGCAGCAGCGGCAACAGCTGAAGATGGAGATCGCGGCCCGGGAGAAGCGGAAGGCCGAAGTCCTACACAGGACATATTGAAAGAAAGATAACCTCCGGCAGGCAACTTTCCGGGTGCGGGGCCCGATGTTCCAAGGACAGGTCCGGCACTTCAACCCCCAAAAGGGATGGGGCTTTATATATGAACCGGGCCTGGAGGCTAAGAATTTTGTGTCCCAGAGGGACGTGGCCTCTCATTTGCCTAAGGGCCACCCTGATTGTGACCTGGAGCCAGGAGAGCTGGTCTCCTACACCCAGCATTGCGGAGAGAGGGGGTGGTTTGCCCTCGACGTGAAGAAGTGGGGAAGGAGAGATGAAGAAGTGTGCCTACACCCCCCTCTGCCATCTGCAAGCAAGGAAGATTGTTAAGGTAGCAGTTCCCGGCTACCCCAGTTAACGTTGAGCCCCCGTTACAGTTATCGTTTGTAAACATGGACCACGGCATTGGACTAGAAAGCCAGCTTCAAAAACTTTTGGGCCTTGTAAATAACCTTAAGCTACCCAGGGCCGTATTTACCATTAGGCACCCGTGGTCCGGTGCCTAGGGCGGCAGATTGTGAGGGGCTGCACCTTCTGGCAGCAAAAAAAAAAAAAAAAAAATTTTTTTTTTTTTTTTTTTTTTTTTACATTTTTTTTTTTGTGGCTGCCGAGCACAGGGAGCTGATTGACCCCGGAACTGCCGGCGCCTGCACTTCTGGGGTCACAGGCACGCGCCAATCAGCTCCTTCCTCTGTGCTGCGTCCACTGCTGTGTGGACGTCACATGCAGAGCTCACAGCAGGATGCCGCGGATGACGCCGTGATGGAAGCTGGTGTCAGAGAAGAGGATACTCACGTGAGCCAGGAAGATGGCGGCGGGCACTGGAGCAGGTAAGTGGATTCATAAGGAGCGTGGGAGTGTCTCTAATGCAGACCGGAGATCTGCGCATGCGGGGGGGGGATGCGGCAAAGGCTGATACTGGAGGGAGGCAGAGGCTGAGACTGGGGGGAGGCTGGAGGGAGGCAGAGGCTGAGACTGGGGGGAGGCTGGAGGGAGGCAGAGGCTGAGACTGGGGGGAGGCTGGAGGGAGGCAGAGGCTGAGACTGGGGGGAGGCTGGAGGGAGGCAGAGGCTGAGACTGGGGTGAGGCTGGAGGGAGGCAGAGGCTGAGACTGGAGAGAGGCAGAGGCTGAGACTGGGGGAAGGCTGGAGGGAGGCAGAGGCTGAGACTGGGGGGAGGCTGGAGGGAGGCAGAGGCTGAGACTGGGGGGAGGCTGGAGGGAGGCAGAGGCTGAGACTGGGGGGAGACTGGAGAGAGGCAGAGGCTGAGACTGGGGGGAGGCTGGAGGGAGGCAGAGGCTGAGACTGGAGAGAGGCAGAGGCTGAGACTGGGGGGAGGCTGGAGGGAGGCAGAGGCTGAGACTGGGGGGAGGCTGGAGGGAGGCAGAGGCTGAGACTGGGGGGAGGCTGGAGGGAGGCAGAGGCTGAGACTGGAGGGAGGCAGAGGCTGAGACTGGGGGAAAGCTGGAGGGAGGCAGAGGCTGAGACTGGAGGGAGGCAGAGGCTGAGACTGGGGGGAGGCTGGAGGGAGGCAGAGGCTGAGACTGGAGAGAGGCAGAGGCTGAGACTGGGGGGAGGCTGGAGGGAGGCAGAGGCTGAGACTGGAGGGAGGCAGAGGCTGAGACTGTGGGGAGGCTGGAGGGAGGCAGAGGCTGAGACTGGGGGAGGCTGGAGGAAGGCAGAAGCAGAGACTGGGGGAAGGCTGGAGGGAGGCAGAGGCAGAGACTGGGGGGAGGCTGGAGGGAGGCAGAGGCAGAGACTGGGGGGAGGCTGGAGGGAGGCAGAGGCAGAGACTGGGGGGAGGCTGGAGGGAGGCAGAGGCTGAGACTGGGGGGAGGCTGGAGAGAGGCAGAGGCTGAGACTGGGGGGAGGCTGGAGGGAGGCAGAGGCAGAGACTGGGGGAAGGCTGGTGGGAGGCAGAGGCAGAGACTGGGGGGAGGCTGGAGGGAGGCAGAGGCAGAGACTGGGGGGAGGCTGGAGGGAGGCAGAGGCAGAGACTGGGGGGAGGCTGGAGGGAGGCAGAGGCAGAGACTGGGGGGAGGCTGGAGGGAGGCAGAGGCAGAGACTGGGGGGAGGCTGGAGGGAGGCAGAGGCAGAGACTGGGGGGAGGCTGGAGGGAGGCAGAGGCAGAGACTGGGGGGAGGCTGGAGGGAGGCAGAGGCAGAGACTGGGGGGAGGCTGGAGGGAGGCAGAGGCAGAGAATGGGGGGAGGATGGAGGGAGGCAGAGGCAGAGACTGGAGGGAGGCAGAGACTGGGGGGAGGCTGGAGGGAGGCAGAGGCTGAGACTGGAGAGAGGCAGAGGCTGAGACTGGGGGGAGGCTGGAGGAAGGCAGAGGCTGAGACTGGAGGGAGGCAGAGGCTGAGACTGGAGAGAGGCAGAGGCTGAGACTGGGGGAAGGCTGGAGGGAGGCAGAGGCTGAGACTGGGTGGAGGCTGGAGGGAGGCAGAGGCTGAGACTGGGGGGAGGCTGGAGGGAGGCAGAGGCTGAGACTGGGGGGAGACTGGAGAGAGGCAGAGGCTGAGACTGGGGGGAGGCTGGAGGGAGGCAGAGGCTGAGACTGGAGAGAGGCAGAGGCTGAGACTGGGGGGAGGCTGGAGGGAGGCAGAGGCTGAGACTGGGGGGAGGCTGGAGGGAGGCAGAGGCTGAGACTGGGGGGAGGCTGGAGGGAGGCAGAGGCTGAGACTGGAGGGAGGCAGAGGCTGAGACTGGGGGAAGGCTGGAGGGAGGCAGAGGCTGAGACTGGAGGGAGGCAGAGGCTGAGACTGGGGGGAGGCTGGAGGGAGGCAGAGGCTGAGACTGGAGAGAGGCAGAGGCTGAGACTGGGGGGAGGCTGGAGGGAGGCAGAGGCTGAGACTGGAGGGAGGCAGAGGCTGAGACTGTGGGGAGGCTGGAGGGAGGCAGAGGCTGAGACTGGGGGAGGCTGGAGGAAGGCAGAGGCAGAGACTGGGGGAAGGCTGGAGGGAGGCAGAGGCAGAGACTGGGGGGAGGCTGGAGGGAGGCAGAGGCAGAGACTGGGGGGAGGCTGGAGGGAGGCAGAGGCAGAGACTGGGGGGAGGCTGGAGGGAGGCAGAGGCTGAGACTGGGGGGAGGCTGGAGAGAGGCAGAGGCTGAGACTGGGGGGAGGCTGGAGGGAGGCAGAGGCAGAGACTGGGGGAAGGCTGGTGGGAGGCAGAGGCAGAGACTGGGGGGAGGCTGGAGGGAGGCAGAGGCAGAGACTGGGGGGAGGCTGGAGGGAGGCAGAGGCAGAGACTGGGGGGAGGCTGGAGGGAGGCAGAGGCAGAGACTGGGGGGAGGCTGGAGGGAGGCAGAGGCAGAGACTGGGGGGAGGCTGGAGGGAGGCAGAGGCAGAGACTGGGGGGAGGCTGGAGGGAGGCAGAGGCAGAGACTGGGGGGAGGCTGGAGGGAGGCAGAGGCAGAGACTGGGGGGAGGCTGGAGGGAGGCAGAGGCAGAGACTGGGGGGAGGATGGAGGGAGGCAGAGGCAGAGACTGGAGGGAGGCAGAGACTGGGGGGAGGCTGGAGGGAGGCAGAGGCTGAGACTGGAGAGAGGCAGAGGCTGAGACTGGGGGGAGGCTGGAGGGAGGCAGAGGCTGAGACTGGAGGGAGGCAGAGGCTGAGACTGTGGGGAGGCTGGAGGGAGGCAGAGGCTGAGACTGGGGGAGGCTGGAGGGAGGCAGAGGCAGAGACTGGGGGGAGGCTGGAGGGAGGCAGAGGCAGAGACTGGGGGGAGGCTGGAGGGAGGCTGAGACTGGGGTGAGGCTGGAGGGAGGCTGAGACTGGAGGGAGGCTGGAGGGAGGCTGAGACTGGGGGGAGGCTGGAGGGATGCTGAGACTCAGGGGAGGCTGGAGGGAGGCAGAAAATGAGACTGGAGGGAGGCTGAGACTGGGGGGAGGCTGGAGGGAGACTGAGGCCGAGACTGGGGGGGAGGCTGTAGGGAGGCTGAGGCTGAGACTGGAGGGAGGCTGAGGCTGAGACTTGAGGGAGGCTGAGGCTGAGACTGGAGGGAGGCTGGAGGGAGGCTGAGGCTGGGGGGAGGCAAAGGCTGAGACTGGGGTAGAGAGGCTGATGCTGAGGGAAGATAGAGGCTGATGCTGGGGGAGAGAGGCTGATGCTGGGGGAGTGGGAGAGAGGGGCTAATGCTAGAGACAGAGGACAAGGGATGAGGGATAGTGCAATGACAAAATCGATTGGGTCCCCCAGGACACAGAATAAGAGGGGGCAGCATTGGGAGCTCATTGTGAAGAAGGGGCAGCATGTGTGGGATCAGTATGGAGTGGAGCAATGTAGGGGAGTCAATATCAAGAGTGGGGTAGTGTGTGTGTGGGGGGGTCTCAGCATAAGCGTTAGTGTGGTGGTCTTAGCATGAGTGGGGCAACATGAAGGTCTCATTATGGAAAAGAGGAAGGCAGCATTAGGAGCTCATGGAGAGGGACAGCATGCATGGGACATTGTGAGAAGGGGGCAGCATGCATGGGACACTGAGGAGGGGGCAGCATGCATGGGACACTGTGAGGAGGGGGCAGCATGCATGGGACACTGTGAGGAGGGGGCAGCATGCATGGGACACTGTGAGGAGGGGGCAGCATGCATGGGACACTGTGAGGAGGGGGCAGCATGCATGGGACATTGTGAGGAGGGAGCAGCATGCATGGGACATTGTGAGGAGGGAGCAGCATGCATGGGACATTGTGAGGAGGGAGCAGCATGCATGGGACATTGTGAGGCGGGAACAGCATGCATGAGACATTGTGAGGAGGGAGCAGCATGCATGAGACATTGTGAGGAGGGAGCATCAAGCATGAGACATTGTGAGGAGGGAGCAGCATGCATGGGACATTGTGAGGAGGGAGCAGCATGCATGGGACATTGTGAGGAGGGAGCAGCATGCATGGGACATTGTGAGGAGGGGGCAGCATGCATGGGACATTGTGAGGAGGGAGCATCAAGCATGGGACATTGTGAGGAGGGAGCATCAAGCATGGCACATTGTGAGGAGGGAGCAGCATGCATGGGACATTGTGAGGAGGGAGCAGCATGCATGAGACATTGTGAGGAGGGAGCAGCATGCATGGGACATTGTGAGGAGGGAGCAGCATGCATGGGACATTGTGAGGAGGGGGCAGCATGCATGGGACATTGTGAGGAGGGAGCAGCATGCATGAGACACTGTGAGGAGGGAGCAGCATGCATGGGACATTGTGAGGAGGGGGCATCAAGCATGAGACATTGTGAGGAGGGAACAGCATGCATGGGACATTGTGAGGAGGGAGCAGCATGCATGGGACATTGTGAGGCGGGAGCAGCATGCATGAGACATTGTGAGGAGGGAGCAGCATGCATGAGACATTGTGAGGAGGGAGCAGCATGCATGGGACATTGTGAGGAGGGAGCAGCATGCATGGGACATTGTGAGGAGGGAGCATCAAGCATGAGACATTGTGAGAAGGGAGCAGCATGCATGGGACATTGTGAGGAGGGAGCAGCATGCATGGGACATTGTGAGGCGGGAGCAGCATGCATGAGACATTGTGAGGAGAGAGCAGCATGCATGAGACATTGTGAGGAGGGAGCAGCATGCATGGGACATTGTGAGGAGGGAGCAGCATGCATGGGACATTGTGAGGAGGGAGCATCAAGCATGAGACATTGTGAGGAGGGAGCAGCATGCATGGGACATTGTGAGGAGGGAGCAGCATGCATGGGACATTGTGAGGCGGGAGCAGCATGCATGGGACATTGTAAGGAGGGAGCAGCATACATGAGACATTGTGAGGAGGGAGCAGCATGCATGGGACATTGTGAGGAGGGGGCAGCATGCATGGGACATTGTGAGGAGGGGGCAGCATGCATGGGACATTGTGAGGAGGGGGCAGCATGCATGGGACATTGTGAGGAGGGAGCAGCATGCATGGGACATTGTGAAGAGGGGGCAGTATGCATGGGACATTGTGAGGAGAGAGCAGCATGCATAGGACATTGTGAGGAGGGGGCAGCATGCAAGGGACATTGTGAGGAGGGGGCAGCATGCATGGGACATTGTGAGGTGGGAGCAGCATGCATGAGACATTGTGAGGAGGGAGCAGCATGTATGGGACATTGTGAGGAGGGAGCAGCATGCATGGGACATTGTGAGGAGGGGGCAGCATGCATGGGACATTGTGAGGAGGGAGCAGCATGCATGGGACATTGTAAGGAGGGAGCAGCATACATGAGACATTGTGAGGAGGGAGCAGCATGCATGGGACATTGTGAGGAGGGGGCAGCATGCATGGGACATTGTGAGGAGGGGCAGCATGCATGGGACATTGTGAGGAGGGGGCAGCATGCATGGGACATTGTGAGGAGGGAGCAGCATGCATGGGACATTGTGAAGAGGGGGCAGCATGCATGGGACATTGTGAGGAGAGAGCAGCATGCATAGGACATTGTGAGGAGGGGGCAGCATGCAAGGGACATTGTGAGGAGGGGGCAGCATGCATGGGACATTGTGAGGTGGGAGCAGCATGCATGAGACATTGTGAGGAGGGAGCAGCATGCATGGGACATTGTGACGAGGGAGCAGCATGCATGGGACATTGTGAGGAGGGGGCAGCATGCATGGGACATTGTGAGGAGGGAGCAGCATGCATGGGACATTGTGAGGAGGGGGCAGCATGCATGGGACATTGTGAAGAGGGGGCAGCATGCATGGAACATTGTGAGGAGGGAGCAGCATGCATGGGACATTGTGAGGAGGGGGCAGCATGCATGGGACATTGTGAGGAAGGGGCAGCATGCATGGGACATTGTGAGGAGGGGGCAGCATGCATGGGACATTGTGAGGAGGGGGCAGCATGCATGGGACATTATGAGGAGGGGGCAGCATGCATGGGACATTGTCCTCACATCATGCTGCTCCCTCCTCACAATGTACAGATCATATTTCATAATCGAGGAAGGTGTGGTGGATATACAGTGGTTTATAAGGGAGGGCAGAGTGGTGTTTTAGTTTATTAGGGGCAGTGTCACAGTCACAGTATATAAGTGGGGACGGTGTGGTGGGAATATTTTATACTCATGCTATGTTTTGATGTGCCTGTGGTGATTCCCATTGGGGGGGGGGTTAGTTTCTTATTGATACTTTTTAAAGTGTTTTACAGAGTAGATCTGCCTTAAACAGATGTCGTGTGCGAAAACTCAGTTTTACGTTGTCACTAAGGGGCGCGACCACTTAAAGTGCCTAGGGCAGCACGAAGGCAAAATACAGCCCTGAAGCTACCCTTCTTGTCCCGCGGCAGCCACTGGAGAGGCTGATTGGAGGAAGGGCCTGTGGTAGAGTCGGCCGAGGCCCAGTCACTACCAAAACCGGTGACAAACCTCCAGGCCAGGGGTCCCCGGACTTGGGAACCCGTGACAAGGACTGCCGGGTAAGGAACTTTTTACCACCCGGACCCATTCCTGGACTTGGGAAAAGGGGTGTCACCCAGTTCTTAGGGGTGGCACCAGGGTCAGGTTTGTTTGGGTGGCAGCAACAAGAAGGTGGCCCGGTCCGTCCCGTTCCGTTTAAATGTGCAACGTTTAAGAAATGTGCCTCCCGTAAGGGAAGAAATTGTTCACTGTTATTATACTTGTATTTATGCCTTTTTATCTTTTTCCAGTTCCGGTTATAATAAACGGTGGTGTTCGGACAGCCCGCGGATGGTCTGTATTCAACCAAGGGGGAATGTAGCGCCCTGGAAAACCAGGAAGTTGTACATGTAGGCCCCCGCAGAACACCAATCCCACAAAGGGTTAAAACAGCCGACCTGAAACCCTAGTCACCCCCCTCAGGGAAGGACAGACACACCAGTGGGCGGGACCAGGTGGTTGGGAACGCCCACCTAGGGGTCTGGAGAGCCTGGGGCGGGAAAACCAGTCAGATAAAGATTAAGTTTGGAGTATAAAGCAGGAAGTCAGGCTGACAGGTGCCAGGGTCGGAACCCTAACACCTTGGCTAGGTGGCAGACGGTAGCCAGAGTCTGTAGGAGATGGGAAGACGGCTAGTTGGATCCGAGGTGGACCGGGACAGGGTTGGAGCCTGCCGATACCAACACCGGGGAACAGACCTGGAAACCGTGTGCACAGAGGGGGTACTTGGACCCTGAAGCCAGGACCGGCACCGACGGCCTAGCTAACTAACCGATTGAGGGCAGGATTTTAGGTCCTGTGCCAACCTAAGTCCCGAAAAGTAGACAACCACCCACCGAGAGGGATTGGGACATTTTACAAACAACCCCATATAAATACGCCCCCCTTTATTCGGAGTGTCCACGCAACCCCCCCCGGGTCCGGAGAACCCGTCGAGCCGTACCTTAGATCCGGATCCGAGCAGCACTGGCTGCTGGCACAGGGGCGGCACACTTACTTCTGCACAAATACTAAACTATGTGAATACATTGCTAAGCACACAAGCAGCAGCAGCTACCAGCTATGTGGCCCTTCCTGGCCCGGCCTTACGAACTTTATCTGCCCTCCTATCTCTCTCCCTATTGATTAAATCTGTATTATTTGCTTTTCCTGCACACTAAACTTCTTCACTGCTCAGCTGTCACACGCTAACTGTACAGTTTCTTCAGTATATTATGTTTTTCTCTCTCCATGGCTACGTTGTACGCTATGACATCCTCTCACTATCCAGATTCACCCCAAACTGGCTGCCGCATTTCCTACTTCTGCATTTATGCCAGCTATGCTAGTCCCTGCTGATTGACTGTACTATACCATGTGATGTGAAAGCTTTAAAAGATTATGGGGAAGATGGTCCGCCTGCTACCAAGGTCATAAAAGCTTTCTCTGACCGATGCAATGTTTTGCAATGTGTAAAATTGTAGCTGCCTATTTAGGAATTTCTGTTCCAATTTACCTGGTTTAGTGAACTCCTAAAAATTTTAGTCTTACAAAACTGATCATCATTCGTTATTATAGCTTGATTAGCTCTCATTATATCATTGATCTGCACTCATGTAAATCTATCATTACATTCGGTTCAAAAATGTGCTGTGACCTCCCAATTACTGTGACAATAAAGTGTCTCTCACCTTTCTCCTTCTGACTTTTTTTCTGTGGCCACATGACTGGTAATCAGAGAATCCCTAGTATTTAGCTTCACATACAGTTTTTTCAATAAAGAAAATGGCTAATACTATAACAACTGAACTAACCTGTTCCTTCACGAAGAATAGTTTCCTTATCATTAATAATCCATCTGTAGCAGGGAAACTCCAAATACTCTCCTGTGGGAGTCTTAAGTGTTATGTGCCGACAATACCAGTCATCGCTATACCAGTATTTATGTTTTTCAATTTTTATTAACTGAATCTCTCCAATGTCTTCGGATATTGTCATATCATAGGAGTCAATCTAAAGAAACAGAAATAAAAGACACAATCAATAACTTAAGTGATGTCTGGTGCCAGAATCATTACTTCGGAAGCCTTCAACAGTGTTTTGAGAGAATACAATACATTTTGTTCTTATAGAAACTTTCACGGGGTCCTTCTCCCATATCACACAATTAACAGAGCGAGAGACGGCGGTACAATCCAAAACACATTTATTCCAAGCAAATCAAATGGTCCATAACATAATCCACAAAACAGAGGGTAAAATTGTCCAGTAGTGGCATAAATGTCCCCATCTCTCTGAGAAGTCCCAGCTTCTCCCAGAGGATCAATCCTTCTTCCTTAAAGTTCTCAAATAGACTGCCCCATTCTCCAGGTAAGCAGAGAGTTTAGGTGGATCTCACGCCCCCTCCCACGACTTAGGAACAAAAGCCTGGCAGGGGAGGAATTAAACCTGCAAATGGGACAATGTACACACAAGGAACACAGAATGGACAGTGAACCACGCCCAAACATTAACCCACACAAAATGGTACACAATCCACAATATTCCACCATCACAGAAACCATCTTGTCTGATAACTGAATGTTGTCATAGAGCTCCGCTAACATTGATGGGCAGGGATGTTTCACATTTCTACACACCCCTGCCACTCTTATACGTGCATAGTCCTGAAAAGTTATTTCTTTGTTTGGGATACTATATAAACTGGTCACATGATGTAATAAAGCAAAAACTTTCAGTATACCACAAAGCATGTGTGCTGCAATGATTTCCCAAACGCTTGTAAAACAAATGTTGCTAATATGGAGTTCCAATGGCATAAAAGGAGTGTATTTCACTCACATGTGTATATAATGTGTTTTGACACACTTAATATTATTCCTTCCTTGCTGTGTTTCTACCAATCACCAGTTCTCTATGTACTCACAAACCACAAGGATGCTGAGGATGCACTTACACTGTGCAATACGCAGTGTGAGTCCATGTGCACACATCATTTTTTAGACAATGGTGGTCATTTTCTTGAAGCGGCTTTGCTGTTGTTCTTGTGGCGGCTATGCTGATGGCATCTTTGCAATATAGAGAGCGGATGGCTCCCAGCTGCTCTTATCTTCTTTGTCCAAACCCTGAAGTTGTTAAAGAAGTGATGAAAGACGGAACATATGCACAGAAATGTCTTCTTTTACACTTTTTATTGTTTTTACCAGTCCCCTTAGAGAATTTGAAGCTGAGTCCGAGCGCTTCTGCTGTACAGAGCAGTGCATCAGCATCGCTACGTACAGCAGAAGTGCTGATCTCCTGTGAGTGCCAGCCCTCAGCCGGCGTTAACAGGAAGTACATGATGATGCGGACAGGAGTTATCTGCTGTTATGACAACCCATTGGTATCTTGTGATCACGTCATGCACATGACGGGGGCAGGGAATGACGCACCGGCGCATGTTAAATCTTGCTATCAGAGATGGATAGTGGGGTTTAACTCCGATCCATCCTTGCCTGTTAGTTGCATGTTGGCTGATCTCATCACATTGCAGGGACAGACATGATCTATGACATACTGGTATGTCATAAGTCGTAAAGGGGTTAAATTCAACCGTTTGATTTTCTTTCTGTAGTGGCTGTTTCCTTTTATGTCTTTTTAATATGATTTTAATAATTTGTAACTAATAAAAATTATCTTTATTGTTTTGTCTTGATTACAGCAGTCTTTTTGTTGATAGGCTTATTTCACGGGTATTTAGACTCCAATTAAAGCATGACTATTTTGGCTTACCTGATTCACCTTCCTATGACCTCCATACCCATGTAGATGGCTTCAAAGAATGGATCCTACTGACAGATTCCCTCTAAATTTGTTGTCTAGGACTTAAATATTGATGACCTTTCCTTAGAAAAGGTCATTAATATTAAGAGTCTTAAACATGGCACCCCTAGATTCAGCTGCTTGCAGCTCTTGCGCCAGCCGGATATGTACAATATACACACCAAAAACAGTACAGCACTATACATTATGCAGTGGTTACTATATAGCAGAGGTCTCAAACACGCGGCCCGCGGGCCACATGCGGCCCCTCAGGCTGCTTCGTGCGGTCCCCAGGCCCTCTTCCCTGTTAAACATCGTGGCCGGTGCAGGGGCCGCAGCCACTATCTGCACATTGTTAGATGAATGTTTTGCCGGCACTGCGCACTCCGAGGTAAGGGCTCTGCGCGCGCAGCGCCGGCAAAACACTCATCTGACAGAAATCGCTGCCAGGGGCTGCAGCCCCTGCCGCGATAGTCATCGGAGGCACGGGCCTGCAGATAGCAATAACCAGATGTGAGGCAGCCGAGGGAACACGGGACAGGTGAGCAGAATGGTGTTTTTTTTTTTTGTGTGTGTATGTGAAGGATGGCACAATAACCCCTTAGCGACCTGTGGAAGCTGAGAGCGATCGGTAAGTTATAGCTCCACTGCCCACTTTCAGCCGCCGCCACATTACTATAGGATGGGGACAAGGTGGGCACATGACTATAGGATGGGGACAAGGTGGCCACATGACGATAGGATGGGGACAAGGTGACCACATGACTAAAGGATGGGGACAAGGTGGGCACATGACTATAGAAAAGGGACAAAGTGGGCACATGACTATAGGATAGGGACAAGGTGGGCACATGACTATAGGATAGGGACAAGGTGGGCACATGACTATAGGATAGGGACAAGGTGGGCACATGACTATAGGATAGGGACAAGGTGGGCACATGACTATAGGATGGGGACAAAGCTGGGGACATTAATAAAGGATGGGGACATTATAAGGATGGACATAATACTATTGGATGGGGACATTACTATAGAATAGGGACAAGGCTGGGGTCATCATTACTATAGGATGGGGACTAGGATGGGCACAGTACTACAGGATAGGGACATTACTACAAGGGGACAAGGATGAGAAACATTACTATAGGATATGGATAAGGCTGGGGACATTACTATAGGATAGGGACATTACTATAGGATGGGGACAAGGATGGACACATTACTATAGGATGGGCACATTATGATAAGATGGGGACAAGGATGTGGACATTACTATAGGATGGGGACAAGGTTGGCATATTACTATAGGATAGGGACATTACTGTAGGATGGATACATTACTATAGAATGGGACAACTATATGATGGGGACAGTACTACAGAATAGGGATATTGCTACAAGGGGACAAGGATGGGGAACATTACTATAAGATGGGGACAAGGCTGGACACATTACTACAGGATGGGCACATTACAATAAGATGGGGACAAGGCTGGGGACATTACTATAGGATGGGGACAAGGAACAAGGATGAGCACATTACTGTAGGACGGGGCACAATACTACAAGGTGACAAGGATGGGCACATTACAACAAGATGGGGAACATTACTAAAAGATGTTGGCCAAAATTTCTATATAGTGATAATTGTAACACTATTAGTTACAAGAAAGGGATAAAATGTAAAAAAACAAAACAAATAAAGCATGACTTTTTTTTTTACCATCAATTTTTTTTTATATATATTTAAACAAAGAATGTGCACATTTGTTATAATAAAGAAGTGAAAAATGTTCAAAATCAGTGATCCAAAGGTGTGTAAAAAAAATATATGGTACCAATAAAAATGCCACTTTGTCCTGCAAAGAATGCGGCCCCCCAAATTATTTTTTTCCTCTGTGCGGCCCATACACCTAGCCGAGTTTGAGACCCCTGCTATATAGTATATGGAGCTGTGGAGTTCCAGCTTTGTATACCATAGCTCGTATGCAACAAAGCAGAATTCTGTCATTCATTTTCGCCCACCAAAATGTACAGAGCAGCAGTGGGACAGGGGCTTGATGCCATAACTCTTCATTAATTAAAATTCCTTACGGGATAATTCTTACTCCAGTCTCTGACTAAAGTAAAATTTGTGGTGATGTGCATAGAAGTACACACCACTGATCAGACACTCTTGATTCAATAAAAGGCGTTAATGCATCAGAAATGTCTGACTCCAACATATCCCCTCATTATGACCGGTATGAAAATCATTGCTCTTAATGAGTCAACAAAATTATAAATGCAACACTTTTGATTTTGCTCTCACTTTTCATGAGCGTCTAAGATCTAAGACTTTTTCTATGTACAAAAGGCCTTTTTCTCTCAAATATTGTTTTCAAATGTATGTAAATCTCTGTTAGTGATCATGTACCGCCCCCATGCCAGCGGCCGAGCCACTTGGATCCGAAGCCGCGGTGGCTCGAGGGGTCTACGCGGACACTTAAATTTAAAAAGGGAGGAGGGGATATGTAAAGGGGGATTAGAAGTTCGTGACGCCACCCACGGTGCGTGGTAATGTGGGAGACCACCGCTGCTACGCTGCTGTTGGGGAGCCCGGTGGTGATGGTGAAGCAGCAGGATGTTTAACCCCTCCGGGGCCCGTTAGTAGTTGGTGCTTGGGGTGCCGTTGGGAATAGGAAGAGGGGCTTTTCAGTGTACTCACTCAGTCCAGGAATAACAACACCGACAGCTTGTAAACCAGAATTCTGAGCACTACTGCAGTTTGGAGGGAGCACGCTTGGGTCCGTGCCCTTGGTGTTGCTGTTAGTCTGTGGCCCTTTCCTTGGCACCTGTTTCTCTAGTTGGACCCTTAAGCATAAAACTCTTCGGGTCCCACTCACCCATATGGCTAACGGAGTGAGTTTGCTCTCAGGGTTCACGCGTAGGATTTCTTTGGACTGTATTGGGAAAGTCCTATCCCATCGGTGCGCTAGTACCCTGATTTTGGAGCGGGTTGGGGATGAATCTTGAAGTCTTCACCTCCGTTGGGTAAATTACCGTAACGCATGAAGCTACTTCCTGGCCTAGTGTCCACGTACCCCGTCGTGCCCTTGCCCCTGCCCGGAGATGGCTCAAGGCTGCCGGCTGCCCTCCTCGGCAGTCCGTGCCCCTTGACACGATCCCCTGCTACCGGGGTTCCAGCTCCTACCAGGCCGCGACCAACGTCTGCCACCTAGTAACTTCAGGAGCCCTGCTCCGGACCGGTGACCCCTCTCTCCCAGAGAGTCACTTTCACCTCCTCCTCCTTCCACTTCTTTCTCACTTCTCCTTACTACTCCTGTCACTTTCTCACTTTCTCCTACCAACCCCCCATGTGGGCGGCCCTATTCCCTTCAGGCCCCCCAATGGTGTGTCTGGTGGGTAGAGTGTAAAGTGTTCCTAGGATTTTGATTGGCTAAGCTGTTAGCAACACCAAAGGACCAGGACCCATAACCAAGGAGGGTGGATACTGTGCAGAAGGGCAGATTGCACAATACCCTGTGACGACCTGATAGACCAGGGCGTCACAATCACTTCTCCTTTGCTGAGATGATCCATCCACCCCAGGTGTGGCATATCAAGATGCTGATGAGAGCATAATTATTCTGCAGGTGTGCCTTAAACTATCTACTATAAAAGGCCACTCTAAAATGTGCAGTTTAACAGTATTAGTGAGGTCCGGGGGGGGGGGTCATAAAACCAGTCAGTATTTGGTATGACCACTATCTGCCTCATGCAGGACAACACATCTCCTTTGCATAGAGTTGATCATTTTGTTGATTGTGGCCTGTGGAATGATGATCCACTCCTCTTCAATGGCAGTATGAGGGTGCTGGATATTGGCAGGAACTTGAACATGCTGTTGTATACGCTGATCCAGAGCATCCCAAACACGTTCAATGGGTGACATGCCCGGTGAGTATGCTGCCAACCAAGAACTGGGATGTTTTCCACTTTCAGGAAGTGGGTATAGATACTTGCAATATGAGGCCATGCATTATTATGCTGCTGTCGCGGGCGGAGGAGGGGACGCCGCGCTCTCCCACTGCTGCTCGTGTCCTTCTGCCGCGGCTGCTGCGGCCTGCTGCCGCTCGGTGGCTCAAGCGCTGGGCCGGATCCCGGGGACTCCAGCGGCGCTCCTCGCCCGTGAGCGAAAGGGGGGTGTTTGGGTGTGGGGATTGAGTCTATTGTCCGTGACGCCACCCACGGTTGTGGTGATTTGTAGCACCACCGCTGCTCAATATGGGGATCACGGGAGTGCTGATGCGGAGCAGCCAGGTGCTGTGTTGCCCCTCCGTGGGTAGGGGTTGGTGATCCCGGGGCCCAGTGATGGAGTGGAAGGTGCAGGGCCTGGTGGGCGCAGGGACGCGGGGGCAGCGCTGTGCCTTGCGGCACTGTGGTACTCACTTAGCCTGAGACGTTGACACAGTTTTACGGTAAACCACACGGCTGGAAAGACGGTTCCCACGGACGGCTGCACTTGCTCTCCCAGTAGGTAACGGTGATGTCCCTTTGACCTGCACCTAGTGTTTCTGTGTTGGTAGCGATGGGTTCCCACCGGTAACCCGCTCCTCGACTTGGATATGGGCCGGAGGAGCCCTACTTTGCCCGCAGGCGCTGGCCCTGAGAAACTGGTGCCCTGGCGGTGGCGGTGTTTCTCCTCAATGGTTGGACTGTTGCCTTCAGTCAGGACTTGGTTGTTGGGGTATCAACGTCCCCTTCACTGACGGATTCGGCAAATTCTGGCGACTCCTAGCCTTGCCGGGGTCCGAGAGGCCCCTGCCCTGGTGCTGACTGTCCTTCGTATACTGCTCCAGACCGCCGGGCCACTACCCGTCCGCGGTCCTTCCAGCAACCTCCGAGCAGTCCCCCTCCAGACGATCACCGCTGTTGCTGACCCTACTGACACCGTCCTGCACTTAGCTGGACTAACTTCAGGTCTTTCTGCTCTCACTTTTACTCTCTTCTTCTTTGCCCCACTACTACTTCACTTTCACTTAGCTCCTCTACCACTTCCTCATTCTAGCTTTCCCCTGAGCTCACTCTCACTTCCCTCGCTGTACTACTGGTTCTTCCCGCCTCCAGGGCTGTGTACTCCTTGGTGGGCGGAGCCAACCGCCTGGCCCACCCCCTGGTGTGAACATCAGCCCCTGGAGGAAGGCAACAAGGATTTTAGTAGCCTTGGTGTTCCTGACTGGGATGTAGGGTGTGATGGTGTAATGACCTGTGACCCCTGGCTTGCCCAGGGCGTCACACTGCAACATGAGGAGATGGTCGTGGATGAATGGCACAACAATGGGCCTCAGGGTCTCATTACAGTATCGCTGTGCAAATCAAAATGGCATCAATAAAAAGCACTTGCTTCTGTTCTCCATAACATATGCCGGCCCATACTTTAACCCCATCGCCACTCATTTTACAATGTTGACATCAGCAAACTGCTCACCCACATGATGACATACATACAGTCAGTTTATATGTACCCCCAATCTGGTATATATGTCCCCATCCTGGGCCCATTCTAGTATATACAGGTGCATCTCAATAAATTAGAATATCATCAAAAAGTTAATTTATTTTAGTAATTCAATGCAAGAAGTGAAACACATATTATATAGACTCGTTACACACAGAGTGATCTATTTCAAGTGTTTATTTATGTTAATGTTGATGACTATGGCTTACAGCTAATGAAAATCCAAAAGTCATTTTCTCAGAAAATTAGAATTATTACGATTACACCAGCAAAGGCCTCCTAAGTGTTTAAAATGGTCCCTTAGTCTGGTTCAGTAGGCTACACAATCATGGGGAAAACTGATGACTTGACAGTTGTCCAGAAGGCAGTCATTGACACACTCCGCATGGAGGGTAAGCCACAAAAAGTCATTGCTAAAGAAGCTGGCTGTTCACAGAGTGCTGTATCCTAGCATATTAATAGAAAATTTAGTGGAAGGATAATATGTGTTAGAAAAAGGTGCACAAGCAACCGGGATAACCACAGCCTTGATAGGATTGTTAAGAAAAG
Source organism: Anomaloglossus baeobatrachus (assembly GCF_048569485.1). NCBI lineage: Eukaryota > Metazoa > Chordata > Amphibia > Anura > Aromobatidae > Anomaloglossus > Anomaloglossus baeobatrachus. The sequence continues at coordinate 145,054,707 of NC_134357.1, forward strand.
GCCATTCAAAAATTGGTGGGAGATTCACAAGGAGTGGACTGCTGCTGGAGTCAGTGCTTCAAGACCAACCACACACAGACGTATCCAGGCCATACTGTCGTATTCCATGTGTCAAGCCACTCATGACCAATAGACAAGGCCAGATGTGCCTTAAGCGGGTTTACACGCTACGAGATTGCTACAGCGATCTTGTTGGGGTCACGGATTTTGTGACGCACATCCGGCCGCTGTAGCGATTTTGTTGTGTGTGACTCCTAGGAACGATTTTGGATCGTTGCAAAACGTCCAAAATCGCTCCTCGTTGACATGGGGGTCCTCGCCCAATTATCGCTGCTGTCGCGTGGGCGAAGTTGATCCTCGTCCTTGCGGCAGCACACATCGCTACGTGTGACGCCGCAGGAACGAGGAACCTCTCCTTACCTGCCACATGCCAGCAATGAGGAAGGAAGAAGGTGGGCAGGATGTTCGTCCCGCTCATCTCCGCCCCTCCGCTTTGATTGGTCGGCCGCTTAGTGACGTCGCTGTGACGCCGAGCGAACCGCCCCCCCCCTTAGAAAGGAAGCGGTTCGCTGGTCACAGCGACGTTGCCGAGCAGGTAAGTACGTGTGACGCTGCCGTAGCGATAATGTTCGCTACGGCAGCGATCTTCACATATCGGCATAACGATAGGGGCGGGTGCTATCACGCTCGCCATCGCTAGCATCGGCTAGCGATGTCGCAGCGTGTAAAGCCACCATTACCTGAGTCAAGGAGAAAAAGAACTCGACTGTTGCTCAGTGGTCCAAGGAGTTGTTTTCAGATGAAAGTATATTTTGCATTTCATTTAGAAATCAAGGTCCCAGAGTCTGGAGGAAGAGTGGAGAGGCCATAATTCAAGCTGCTTGAGGTCTAGTGTGATGTTTCCACAATCAGTGATGGTTTGGGGAGCCATGTCATCTGCTGGTGTAGGTCCACTGTGTTTTAGCAAGACAAAAGTCAGCGTGTTTCAAACGAGTCCCGCTCCAGAAGCGGTCGAACCGCTCGGATCGGGGTGTCACTACTTGTGGCTCGAGGGTCTCCGGACCCGGGGGCTCGGGGTCACTCTGAAACATGATGGGGGTTATTTACAGGAGAGGTAGATAGTTTGTGACGCCACCTGTGGTGTGTGGTGGTAATAGGGAGTACCACCACTGCCGTTGGGAGTACCCAGGGTGGTGGAATGGGGGCAGCTAGATGATGTTACCCTTCAAAGGTAGGGAAGGCCCCGGGACTCTGGATGGTGGGGTGCAGGGGAGCGCAGGCTTGCTGGAAGCAGGGGATTACCATGTACTCACTCAGGCCGGTTATTGTGGTGCTGGATGATGTTTTGTAAAGTCATTACACACACATGCTGCAGGTGAACCAAAAGTCCCAGTGCACTACTGCTGCTTAGGAAGGAGAGCACGTCCAGGTATCCACTCCCAATAGTATTGCTTTTGCTGTGTCCCAATTTAGTCCGACCTCTTGGGAGCTTCGACTCCTCGGCCCTTCACACTCTGAGGGCCACTACTTCACTTTTCCTGGGGTCTCCAACCCCCGGTCCCCTCTACCTTTAGAGAGTTTCTACATCACTTCCTCTACCTTTTCTCCCCTGGAGCTCACTGACTTGTCACCTCCCACCAGTCTGCTTAACCCTTCGGCCCTTTCCTCTCTAGACCTACCCACTGGTTTGTCTGTCCTATACTGGTGTGAGTGTGGATTGAGGGTTTGAATGCAGTTGTTAGCAATACCATAGGGTGGAACCTGGAACCAAGGATGGTGGGTTCTGCACTATAAGGACAGGAGCGCAGTTCCCTGTGACACCCTGACTAGTGCAGGCACGTCACAAGCGCAGCTGTCTACTAGGAAATTTTAGCGTACTTCATGCTTCCCTTTGCTGACAAGCTTTTTGGAGATGGAAATTTAATTTTCCAGCACGACTTGGCACCTGTCCACACTGCCAAAAGTACCAATACCTGGTTTCATAACCACAGTATCACTGTGCTTGATTGGCCAGCAAACTCGACTGACCCAAACCTCATAGAGAATCTATGGGGTACTGTCAAGAGGAAGATAAGAGACACCAGATCCAACAATGCAGACGAGCTGAACGCTGCTATCAAAGCAACCTGAGCTTACATAACACCTCAGCAGTGCCACAGTCTGATCGCCTCCATGTCACGCCGCATTGATGCAGTAATTCATGCAAAAAGAGCCCCAAGCAAATACTGAGTGCATTTGCTGTATATACTTTTCAGTAGGCCAACATTTATAAGTTTAAAATCATTTTTTTCAGTTGGTCTTATATAATATTCTAATTTCTGAGATAATGACTTTTGGGTTTTCATTGGCTGTAAGCCATAATCATCAACATTATCAGAAATAAACACTTGATATAGATCACTCTGTTTGTAATGACTCTAAATATTATATGCTTTTCCCTTTTTGTATTTACTGAAATAAATTAACTTTTTTGATGATATTCTAATTTATTGAGATGCACCTGTATATCTTCCATCCTGATATATATGTCCCGCATCCTGGTATTTATGGCTCCTATCCTGGAATATATTGCCCCATCCTGGGACCATTCCTGGTATATAAGACCGTCATTGTGGTATGTATGATCCCATCCTGGTAGACATGTCCCCCATCATGGTAGATATATCCCCCATCCTGTATTACATCTTCCACATCATGCTATATATATCTCCCATCCTGGGCCCCTTTCTGGTATATATGTCCTCATCTTAGTAATATATGTTCCTATCCTGCCTCTAACAAATCCCCCTTTCCTCCTCCTCCTCCAAAAAAAAGAAATTCTATCCACCTTCCCCTGCTCTCATGACGCATGGTGTCCTCTTTTGTAGATGGCACAGATGTTGGTAGTTAACAGCTGGGCGTTGAGGTCGCCCTGACTCAGTCATGGTTGCACCACCTACGACCGCTATCATTACGCATATAGCTTTTGTACCACAACTGTGCTCTGTGTAGCAAAATGTTACCAAAGAGCATGGATGTTGTTGTTTCAGTTAATGATCTCTTGGGCCATAGAGTTGTGCAAATACAGAATGTGTTTTTAACAAGTCTATTCTTATATTCAGAAGTGCGAACATTATAAAATGTGTAGATCTGCACGCAGAACACACTTCCTGTGATACAGTATGTAAAATGTGCAGGGAGGTAGAATATGGACTGTACGTAGTACTCTGGCCAAAATGTCTTTGGAGTAATTGGTTATGTAGCACCCATATAACTGTTAATACTTACATCAAGGGCACTTGAGAACGGAGCACAACATTACCTGTTCTCATAGTTTTAGTCACCAGTATACAGTGCTGTGTACAGTATGGCCAGCTAAAACACTGCAATGAGTGACTGATTATATTTCTGATGATCATTTTTATGGTTACAAACAAGCAAAGTTATGTCTTTTTGACCATTCATGTCAGACTGATATTTTGTCTTTATATGAGATGTCAATCTCATTTTCGGAACAGTCTTTGCAAATAAAAATAACTAATAGAAAAATGAATGCCTCTGGTTCTATTAGTTAGTTATTTTTTAAATATTTTGTATATAATTTGGCCATTTAAGAAACGTAAAAGACTGCAACATTTGATAGACCGGAAAGCCTGATCGTCCGGTACCCAGGCCAGGAAGACCAAGTAAATTGCATGGAGAGAGACCTAGGTAAACTAGGAGACCCATGTAAAGGGGGAATGATATGGAAAAGGACTTGTATCAGCGGATCCTAGTGAACAGTGGACTACAGTGACAGGTACCCAAATATGAATAGTGGAAATAAGCTATGGTTGCCATATTGGGACAGAAGTTCCCCCACAGGGAGCTGAGGGTGCATTCTAGCCAGGAGTCTGTGATTATCAAAGAATGGTCTTTGTTAGTAGCAGTGAGTGTAACGCACGCCAGTGATGCGGCAGCGAGCAGGAGTGGACCCGCTGAACTGGTCAGGAGGAACCCGGGTTTACCCCAACATGGGAGGGTCTTGACTAAGCGACTACCAGGTAGACGCTAGGTGCAGAATGGGGCTCTGGTATGGACAAGCAGAGTCTCTAATGCTGACAGATGCAGGTGGGACAGCTGGTACAGGTGAATTCACGGCAGATACTGGCAGATTTGGATGGCATGGTACATGCTGGCAGATATGGATGGCACGGCAGATACTGTCATGTATGGGATACAGGTACAGGTAGCAGGCAGTGGACAAACGGGACCTGAAATCTAAATAGCTAGATGGACATTAACTGACCATGTTGCTCAGGCACCTCCCCTAGTGCCTCTCAGCTATAGGTTAAGAGGCACTTTTAGAAATAGGAGCGCTGACCCTTTAAGAGAGTGAGCATGCGTGCGTGCACCCTAAGAGCGTTCCCAGGGGGACCTAAGCAGGAGGCAGGAGAGACACACATGGAGGACCGTGAGGCAGGTCGCAGTCTGACCGAGGTGTTAAGTGAGTCGGCATTGCTGCTGGGGACAGGCAGAGCAGTGCCTTCTTCACCAGGCCTGAAGGAAATTTATTTTCCAGAATGACTTCCTTGGAGTTGATGGGCAAAGAAATGGCCAGTGGAAGGGGTAGGCCAGATGGTTGTTTCTTGGGAGACGTTTTCCCGGCCCCTGAATGACCAATTTCCAGATCAGTCATCTCAGAGCATTCAGGGGCACATTGGAATTCCTCTCTCTTCTCTTTGAAGTCAACAGCAGCAATCCGACAGCCAGGAAGCAAAATTGCATGGCTAGGTGGTATCTTAGAAGACCTGGATGGATGAGCACTGACCAGGCACCTTTTGTGGCAATTCTGCCCCCAACGGAGCACCTTTTCAGATTTTTTAGTCCAGAACCGGCTCATGAGTACGGGGCCAAGGCAGAGGAAGCGTGCAAGACAGATTTGGAAGAACCAGGAAAGAGATCTTCTCTGAATGCAAAGTTCCCACTGGTTCAGAAATGCAGCGTTCGTGTTTGAACAAAAGTAGTCCATCGACAGACAACACCGACACGGGACTCTGGAGGTATCGGATGGAATCTGGTGCTAATCCACCACAGCTTGTTGAATAAAGTTCCCAGTAGATCTGGAATCAAGGTGGGTCATCTCAGAGAACTGAATTCCTCCATACAATATGGTAATATAGCAATCCAAATAGATAAAATTCAAAAACAGCATGTAAAATACCTACATGCAGTCTCTTGGTCCTGAGTAGTGGATACGTCCGCCATGTACTGGCCCTACCACCTAACAGATATAAAATAACAAAAGACTGCTGCCCCAAACTTCCGTCCTAACGCCAGGATGTCATCAGGGTCAGCATAGGGGTCCAGCTTGAGACCTAGTTGTGGTCCGTCCTTGTTAGGACGGAAGTTTGGGGCAGCAGTCTTTTGTTATTTTATATCTGTTAGGTGGTAGGGCCAGTACATGGCGGACGTATCCACTACTCAGGACCAAGAGAATGCATGTCCCTCCATCAAAAGGGATTGGGAGGACTTCCGGTTCCTGTCCTGGCTGAGGTGGAAGCTTAGAGGAGAATCTCCTGCCACCCCTCACAGAAACCGACTAAAAACAGACCCCCCCGGACGAGCCACCAAACAGAGAGCAGCACAGGAGGTTACCTAAAGCAGCCAGCTATGGAATGGTACCTCCTGAGAAGCTCTGGGAGCGGTGAGTCAGCCTGGAGAAGCTTTGATATGGACAGGGGAGAAGATAAGATAATGGCGCCGAGCCTGATGGGGGAGGAGCCTGAACGCATGGTGAGAGACACAGAAAAGCAAACACAGAGCTGGAAGGGGAGAGATAAGGGAGATATGAGCGAGGAGACAGGAGATAAGGAAGATATGAGCGATGAGTCACAGGAGGACACAGCAGGAGAGAGGTGGATGCAGGGGACTGATGACCATGGATCACAATGGGAGGATGAAGGAGATATGGAGGCAGAGGGGAGAGAAGATGCAGACAAAGCAGGGCAGCTCAGAGACACAGCGGTGTTGGAGGATGAAACTGACAAACAGCACAGGGAGATTAATCCCACTCAGACTCACAGGAAGTCAAATGCAAGAATTCATAGTACCCCTTCCAAAGGAAACAAAAAACAGCTTACTACACCAACATCACAAGCCTGCAAGCTATTGGGGGATGGAGGTGGTGGCCCAGTCCAGACAAAGAGAACTAAGAAAACAGCACCACCTGCAGGCCAAGTCAAGTACACACAAAAGCTTAATGTGGACTATAAAAAACTGGCTGAAGAAGTGACATCACACTTGTCAAAAGAGGTTAAAGTGGCTATTGAGGCAGCCATACAAACATCATTAGCTAATATGCAAAAACAGATAAATGCCCATGCCTCTAGACTGGCAGAATCAGAGCAGAGAATATCTGACTCCGAGGAGACATTACTGGCTATGCAAGCACAAATAGCAGCTCTAGCAAAATCTAATGAATACTTGAAGGATAAAGCAGACGATTTGGAAAACAGATCGAGACGAAACAACCTACGTATAGTCGGGTTGCCAGAGTCTGTGTCGATTGGACAGTTGGATAATATATGCGAGTTGGAGCTACCGCAGGCCCTGGGCATAAAGGCGAAATTCAGAGTTGAAAGAGCCCACAGAGTGGGTCCACTGAGACACCAGGAGGCGAATAAGGGAGAGGGCCAAAACTCAAACAAGAATACCCCGATAAGAGCCAGGCAGGTGATTGTCAAATACCTTGATTATAAGCATAAGGAGGAAATATTGAGGGCCTTTAGAGAACGAAAGCGTCCACTACAATATCAAGGCAACAGACTGCTAATTTTTGGGGATTATTCAGCGGAAGTATCCAGAAGGAGAAAAGAATTTACCAAAATTTGCTCATTTCTGTACAACAAAAAAGTAAAGTGCCAGCTATTATACCCTGCTACACTGAAAGTTAGAAACCCCAATGGCTCGTTTGTATACTACAAGGACTACAAAGAAGCAGAAAACATTCTCATGGCAGAGCTCAACAAGACTAGGTCAGAAAGGCAAGAAAAAGGAGCTAGTGGAGAAGGGAATAATAGAAGAGGATCCCCCACAAGCTCAGGAAGAGATGTGGGACGTCTTGGGGGACAAAAGCAAGTCGAGACCAGGGAGGAAAGGAGGCCAAGCCCGGGTCGACAGCATAATTCTCGCCTGGAACACAGGAACCAACCCTTGGAGAGAAACCATGATACCTGAACTGGAACTCGCTCATTGTTTTTCCTTTTTTTGCCTGTTTTTTTTTTTTTTTTTCTCTTCCCAAACAGGGAGAGGCGTTGAGGAGGATGCATTACGGAGAGAGGGTTGGGGAGGTGAGAGGAGGAGGGGGAAGGGAGAAAAGAGAGGAAAACATCCCAAAGTCTGGGTCCTCTTCCCCCCCCCTCTCTTTTTTTTTTTTGTTCTTCTTCTTTCTTTCTCCATCTTCTCTCCCCTTGGTCTTTTTTTTCTTTTTCTCCTTTGTCCAGGAACATCATCCAAATTCAAATGAAGTGGGCCTGTTCTGGGCGGACTGATGGCTACCTGGAGTCAGAGATAAGTAGGACTGGAGAATCTTGCTGAGGTTTTGACATACTGTGCTAATTTTTGCATAATTTTCAAAGGCTTATTCAAGTTAGTCCGGGGATAGAACATATATTTTTTGGGGGGTGATTAGGGAGCTACATATTTTGGCTAGGAATAGGGGAGCTCACCAACGTGGCGGGAAGCGCCGTGGATTTCTCGGAAGGGAAAATATGTTTTACAGTTACATGCTTTTTGTTGTATTTGTTATATTTGCAAGGTGGGGAAAGGGAGTGTCGATTTTGTGGTACCAACTGTGATTCTAGTGTCGAACATCTCGTCTTCCTTGATGCAGGGGCCCATAGGGGAGGGAGTAGTAAAAGCAGAATACACAGGTAAACATGATACAGATAACTACGTGGAATGTTAAAGGACTGAGATCACCTAACAAACGAGCAATGATATTGAGACATCTGAAAAGACTAAAGACAGACATTGCCTTATTACAGGAAACCCACTTGGGGGGGGAGGACTTTTTCCGCATGAAGAAACATTGGGTGGGCACCGTTTACGGGGCAGCGGCACAAGGTAGAAAAGCGGGCACTATGATTCTAATAAATAAACAATTCAGTCATGAGGTAGTGGCACATGAGGCAGACGACCATGGAAGGTGGCAGCACTTAACAATCGTTAGTCCAGCGGGTAAACTCAGTATTTATAATGTCTATGGCCCAAATTCACAACAAATCACATTTCATGATGACATAAAGGCCATCATATTAGCAGATGGGGAGGCTAACATTATAGTGGGAGGCGATTTTAACACCGTCCCAGACTCAGCTGAAGATAGGAGGAGGGGCGAGGAGGGGACAGCTAATGTGGGCAGGAGTTTAGACAATAGGGATGTAACATTAGAAGACGTAGGACTGAAAGACATCTGGAGACTAACTCACCCACATGACAGAGAGTATACACACTTCTCTCACCCTCATGATAGCTGGTCACGTATTGATCAGTTCTGGATCTCGCAAGACTTACTGAGTGGTACGCAAGATTGTGTGATAGAGAATATGGTGATCTCTGATCATAGTCCGGTGAGATTGGGCATTAGAGAGAAATTCAGGAGAGGTACAGATATCATATGGAGATTCCCATCGTTCCTTCTCAGGCAAGATAATTTCCATAAGGTGCTACAGGAGTGGTGGGGAGAATTCGCAGAGGACAATAAGGAACATAGAGAGTCCCCAGTGATATTTTGGGAAACGGCAAAAGCGGTCCTAAGGGGCCGTCTGGTGGGGTACGCAGCCATGATCAAACGGAAAACCAATGAGAATTATAATTTCCATAGTGAAGCAGTACAGGTAGCATATACAAATTATGTGACAAATAGATCTCCCATGACAAAAGGCAGATGGCTGGAGGCAAAAGAGGGATTTGACGAATGGGCCAAAAAAAAGGAACAACTATTCTGGTCGCACAAGGAGGTTGACTTACATAGGTTTGGCAACAAGGCGGGAAGGATGTTGGCCAATCTGGCAAGGGGCAGCAGAAAGATGACAGTGATCTCTAAACTGAAAACAAAGGGGGGAGAGGTGACTACGGATCCTAAGGACATTAATAAACTGTTGGGAGATTACTATAGAAAACTATATGGGTCAGGGAATAACGACATGACTGATGAGGCAGAGTGGCTAAGACAAGCCCAAATGCCTAGCTTGACGGAGGAAGATTTGAGTGCCTTAAACGCAGATATCACAGTAGAGGAGGTGACGAGAACAATTGGGGAGCTTAACACCAACAAGGCACCGGGACCTGACGGTTTCAATAGTGAATTCTATAAGGCTCTGAAGGATCTGATCTCGCCGGATCTAACCTCAGTCTTTAATGCTTTCCTGGGAGGGGCGGAAATAACCAAAAATTCCAACATAGCATATATTAAATTACTCCCCAAGGGAACCAAGGACCTGGATGATCCCTCTAGTTATAGACCTATATCGCTCATAAATCAGGATTTAAAAATTATGTCCAAGATCATGGCTAATAGACTGGCCGAGATCTTACCTAGGATCATTACGAATCACCAGGTGGGGTTTATTAAGGGGAGAAATGCCGTTACCAATATCCGAAAGACAATTCTAGTGGTAGACGCGGTTAGACTGGGTCTCACTGAGGGAGGGGCTAGACCTGCCCTAGTTACACTTGACGCAGAAAAAGCGTTTGATAATGTAAATTGGGGGTGGTTAGACAGGGTAATGGAGGCCATAGGGATTGTAGGCAAGATGAGACTTTACATTAGAAACCTTTATGCCAACTCGGGAGCTAGGGTACACACTCCGGGCTTTCTATCAGACGTGTTCCCTTTGATGAAGGGAACAAGACAGGGCTGCCCATTATCTCCTCTTTTATTCAACCTGGCAATCGAGCCGTTGTCAAGAATACTACAGGGACAAAATAGCTTTAAAGGAATCAAGATAAGGGGTTCAGAAGTAAAGACAGCGCTTTTTGCTGATGACATCATACTTTATATGGGGGACCCCGGTGCGGATTTGCCACAGACTCTTGCCTTGATTGAAAAATTTGGCTCATTCTCCGGTTTCAAACTGAACAAAAAAAAATGCGAGATCATGTTCCTAAAGGGGCATCATGGGACAATGGGGGGACAAATAAGGGATGGCTGTCTATGTGGAATTCCTATAGCACAATCTTCAATTAAATACCTGGGAGTGCATATAGGAAGATCGGTGGAAACAATCTATAACTTGAATTATGGACCGCTAATCAGGAAAATTATAGTTCAATTAAAGGGATGGAAAGGTCTGCCACTTCCATTACTGGCAAGATGCCACCTGATAAAAATGATGAGCTTTCCTAGGCTGCTGTATCCCTTCCAGACAATCCCGCTATTGCTAAAACTAAAGGATGTGAATAAGCTCAACTCCGCGTATACAGAATTTCTGTGGAGGGGAAGGAAACCCAGAATAAAGCTGCGTACGCTGATGAAGTCAGCAGAGGAGGGAGGTCTAAACTTTCCAGATGTCCAAGGGTATAATCTTGTATGTATCATGAGGCATGTAATTGATTGGGTGAGAGGAACGATTAGGCACTCAGAACATGCGATGGAAACTAAATATGCGTCACCGTGGGATCTGACGTCCATTCTGCACTCCCCACTATCCAGGGTTGAAGGGCACATAAGGAACTCAATTATATTCCGAGACACCATGCTAACATGGAAGTCGGTAAGGAAAAAACTGGGGCTCTCATGGAAAGTGTCCAAGTACTTGAACCCCTGGGCATTCCCAAATTTTCCCCTGGGACGAGAAAACAAGCTATTTACTAGATGGAAAGAGAGGGGAGTCAGGAGAATGATAGATGTTATGAATGTGGAGGACAGGAGGTGGATGACAGGTCGGGAAGTGTTGGATAAGTACAACCTTAATAGCTCACATGTCATCCAGTATGAACAATTGAAACATGGAATAATAGGAGACCTGGGTGTGGTTGGAAGAGAGCTGAACAGAAGTTCGATTGATGAGTTACTGGAATGTGATGTAACAAGTATAAATGTCTCTAAAATATATCGATCGCTAAGGGGGGTGCTTATCTCACGGGAGGATAGTCGGACTTTAAAAGCGTGGGGGAAACAATTGGGAAGGGAAGAAGTGGTGGATGATATACTGAGAGGATGGGTACAAGTGCGGAAACATATTACCAATGAGAGATGGAGAGACACTCAATTCAGAATTCTACATAGGGCCATTATAGGTTTCAACATACCAGGTAGGGATAGGTGGTGTCCTAAGTGTCAAAAAGAAAAAACGGATATGCTGCATGGGCTATGGGAATGTGAGACAATCGCTAGGTTCTGGAACCAAGTCAGACTATTTGCCCAGTCAACATGGGGAATTTTCAGCAAACTAGACTTAATGGTGTGGATTTTCCACTCCTTTGAGGGAGGAGTAGGAGGAGGACCGAGCACGCAGGAAAAGAGGAAATACGCAATAACGCATGACATAGCCATGATAGCTAAGCGTTGCATCTTAAAACACTGGATTCAAAGGGAGGGCCCATCCATAAAGGAGGTTGTGGGCGAATTACACAACCTTCTGAAGTGGGAAAAACTAGAAGCGGAGAGGGATAAAGATGGGTTGACAGCCAAGTTTTTTGTGAGATGGAGACATTTTATTGAAAGCCAATTCACACAGGGAGAAATAATTAACCTGATGGCACCTTTTGTTCACTCGGAGTGGTATATCCTGAGCGATATCCAGGACAGCCTGGGTAAACTGAGACTCACCTAGGAGGGGGCTCTGGCGGGAGGGGGAGACGAGACGGTTGGGAATACCAAGACACGCTAGCAAAATTGAAAAATCATCAGGGACGACACAGAGATTTAACGAATTGTATTGCATATGTTATATTATATTTCATTACCTCTGTTTTGGTTTAATGTTACTGTATACTATCTTAAATCGAACAGCAACATGGAACTCTAAATTGGGGTATCACCCACCTCTATGTCACATTTTGTCAGACGAATGTTCTTTTTTTGCAATGATACTTGTCATGTTTTTACAAATTTGAAAAATCAATAAAAAACGTTTTGGAAAAAAAAAAAAGGGATTGGGTGAGACCATTCCTTTTATAATGCCTAAAATCTTATTGCATTTCATGTATTTGTATGACTGACCATTGTCAGTCAATGGAGTGCACTGTACTTTGTTTTTTTAGGTATTATTTTGTTTGTTGTGTTTTTTCTGCCAATTGGACCACTGTCCTTTGCCTACAGCAACATCAAATTTCCTTTATGTTTGTTTAGTTTTTTTCATGTGTTTGTTATTCCTAGTGGCCATCACTATACGTGACCCCTCTGGGCGCGCACCTATTTGGGTTAACCTATGTGACCAGGGTGTTCTTCACCTCTATTAGTGATGGCTTTTAGTACCTGACTTGTGTGTTCTGGAGTAATAATTGTTGCTCCTGCAAAGTTTAGGAATAAAGGTGTATTTTACATGCTGTTTTTGAACTCCATACAATATGGACAAGGTCAACGAAGAAGAGAAACTATTTTTGCCGAGAGTGGCCCTCTTACCAGTCCAAGGTAAGAGAATCCCGGCTTTACAGAATAAGGATGGATAAATTGTTTTGCTCCTCCACAGTATAAACACAAACCCATGGCTCGGCAATATTCTTGTCCTTGCTTGCACATCATGATACAATGAACCTGCATAGGTTCAGGAGCCAGAGCGGGAACTGGAAACTGGGAAACTCGTGGCTTCTGGAAGGATGGAGCCCGGTGCATAGGTCTCCTTTCACGTGACTCATTAGAACATTCCTACAACCTGCGATCGACACGAGTAGCCAAGGATATCATATTATCCAACATAGTGCGAATATCACGGCTTACCAAGTCATCCTTAATCCTTGAGGATAGGCCTTTCCAAAAGGCGGCCACCAGCGCCTGATTGTTCCATCTCAGTTCTGAGGAGAGGGTGTGGAACTGAACCACATTCTGACCCACAATCTGAACTCCTTGATGCAACTGCACAAGAGAGAACAATGCAGATGTGACACTGTCTGGCTCATCAAAAACTTTCCTGAAGGCCTTCAGGAATTCCAGGACGTCCTTGGTAACTGGGTTACTTCTCTCCAACAAGGAATTTACCCAGGCAAGAGTTTCCCAACTGAGGTTCAACATCAGGAATCAGTCTGAAGAAAACTGGTGAGCAAATAGTTCAAAGTGCAGGGTGCACTGGTTGATGAACACTCAGATTTGCTTTGGGTCACTGTCGAAACGTAGTGGAGCAGACAGACAAGGTCCGGCTACAGATGGAGCTGGAGTATTCAAGTAGATATTCACAGACCGTAGGTGGTTCAGGATTTGACCTTTTTGGTCCCACATGAACGACATGTCATGTTATAGTTTGGACAGAGAAGGAGCATCGGTGTCAGTGGAGTCCATGTCCTGAGCAAACTAACACACGCTGGCTGTGAGTGGGAGAGGACCCACTGGTCCACAGGGGTAACCTGTTCTTTCTCTGACATGGGAGGGGCCTGACTAAGCGACTACTGAGAAGCACTCTCAGGGCAGTGTCCAAGACTGACCCCAAGGGCAGAAATAGGCTCAGGTATGGACAGGCAGAGTCTCTAGTGCTGACAGCTGGTACAGACAGGATGGCAGATTAAGAAAGATGCGGATGGCATGGCAGATACAGGCACAAATTGCATGTCAGATACTAACATGTATGGGACACGGGTATGGGTAGTGGGCAATGGACAAAAGGGACTTGACAACTAGCTAGAGGGAAATTAACTGACCATGTTACTCAGCCACCTACCCTAAAGGGAGGGTGCCTTAAGTACTTGGTGCTGCTCAGCCATAGGCTGAGAGGCAATTCTGGAAATAGGTATGCTGGCCCTTTAAGAGAGTGAGCGTGCATTCACGCATCCTAAGCATGCTCCCGGGGGTCCTGTGCGGCGCACACAGGCCCCAGGAGCATTAGGCAGGAGAGACACACATGACGGACCGCGGGGAAGCGAGGTAGGGCAAAGTCTGGCCATGGCGGCCAGTGAGTTCATGTCCCTGCTAGGGAGAGGCAGAGCAGTGTGGCGCAGGGACACCAGCGCTACAGTAAGGAGTCGTACTGATGCAACCTCTCTCTTAGAAGCTTGACTTTAGTTGGGCACTAAGAATAGCTGTGAGCGGCTATAGCGTTAAACCCCAATCTGTGCAGCCCACACAGGGGAAATCGAGGTCATCCATATTGTTGACTGGGCTGTTGAGGTACAAGTGTATGAAGTGCAAGGAAAACAACCTATCATTTGATGTAACTCAGAAGTGCTCGTGCATGCATACAGCAAGTGAATTGTACAAGAAGCACTGCTATCTGATGTACATAGTTTCTACCAAGTTCAGTAAAAGTTATATTTTTTTGATGGGTGCTGACACATAGTAGTGAGCCAGGGTGGGGGAGAAATTTGAGGACAGTTTGAGAAGCAAGGAAGCTGACGAGTGTGGACACAGTATGGGGAGTGAGGGGGGAGATGTATGTGAAACATTATGAACAGTGAGGGGGGTGTGTATATATGGACACAATATGAGGAACGTCAGGGATGGAATGGGTGTGAACACAGTATGATTTGAGGACAGTATGAGGAGTGGAGGGGATGTATGATGAAACAGTATAAGTGGGGGTGGGAGTACGGGGAGTGAGCAGAATGGAATAGGTAGTAACACAGTATGGAGTGCGGGGGGATGTGTGACGAGATTGTACGGGAAGCAAGGGGGAATAGAGAAATCTGATGACACAGTATGGGGAGCGAGGAGGATGGGATGGGTGCGGACACAGTATGGGAGCCGGGGGGATGTGTGAGAAGACAGTGTGGATAGTGAGGAGACAAATATGTGAGGAGACACTATGGGTAAGAAAAGTGAGAGGGGCCACAGAATAGAAACTGGGAAATGTGGGTGGAGGGCATGGTATACACAGAGAATAGAATAGGGGGACAGTTTTAGGGCACAGCAAGAAGAGAACAGTATGCCAAGGAGGGTGTATGTGATGAGGAGGCACGGTATAGATACTGGGCTATATAGGGGGGACACATTATGAGGGAACAGTGTAAAGAGGGGTCTCAGTTTGGAAAGGAGAGGGCAATGTTGAGGGCATGTACCATAAGGGGAACAGTGGATCATATTTTGTGCAGGGAACACTGTGAGGGGCAGTTATTGATTCAGGAGTTTAACAGGGCAGATAATTTTTTATTCAAGAACATTATAATCATTCTATTATTGTAAGGGCACAGTGTCGGGATATGCTGCAAAAGACTGGAGAAGATGGAAGTCTGCAAAGGCAAGCTGTGAATGTGAAAAGTGATCATGGCATCTGTACAAGATGAACAAAAGAAGGAATGACTTCTATCAGAGACAAAATCATCTATAAGTTAGCTGGTTGTAAATGATTTATGATACTGACTAGTTCACATAATTAAACTGTGGTTCCATATGGTCTGCTGTTCAATGATGAAAGATAATAACTCCCAGTATCTCCTTGCCATTGTTAAGGACATACTGAGAGTTGTAGGTTTATACACTACAAATGTAAATGGGTCTGACCTGACATTACAATTAATGTACTATGTACTGCTGGTGGTTTTTGTGATGTGTTTTTGTACTGCTGGTTCTTCTGGTGATGTGTTTCTGTTCTGATGGAGCTTCTAGTGATATATTCTTGGGCTGATATTAATTCTGATCCTGTACATATGAAACAATCTGTAACTTGTAAGATTACGTTATACATGGATATATTAATAAAGTATTGTGCCATCTGACAAGATAAGGGTTACTATGTATTTAATTATGTTAACAGAATTAAACGGGATGTCTAACTCTGCAGTCACTGTTTGTGCAGACTTTTCAAGTCTCACATTACATGCACTGCACACTGTCAGGTTTCTCTGGTGCCATTGATGAGAGTGAGAAATCTCACAAAACCAGACCTGTGCAATTTACATACATGCAGTTACATGCCAACTAGACATGACTGGCCTTGCACAATACATGTGAATTGAGTGAGGCTGCACACGTCTAGTCGAAGTGTGACCGAAAGTATGCAAATCTCATACTTGCGCCCACTCTTGCCGCTAGCATGGGAGAATCTGAAAAGTGAGCAGTGTGGGTACTGTGAGAATTCACAATTTTCCAGTTATATAGTTACATACTGCAGACTTTCATCACAAAACTGGTCAAGCCCTTTAATGATAAATTAAGCACTTTAGCGTGCCGAATTCTAACAGCATGTAATATGCTCACTTTAAGGATTCAGCTCTGCTTGCTGGTTCTAGAAGTTATCACATGAACACTCCACTCATATGTGAGTTTCTTAGTTATTGTGACATCTTGCTGTTCTTCCTGCTTCTCTCAATGAAGCAGGGGCTGTAATTTTCCGCTGAACACTGACAAAATTAGGAAGAGCAGGTCAACGGCACATGGCTTAAAGTGTGCAAATCACATATGAATGTGCGGTCACAAGAAGACTATTCAATGGGAAATGGAAACGCAAGCATTTTGGCAGGAAAAAGGTGCTTCTCAAAACGGACCAAAAAAGCACCCGAAACGCAGGTGGAAACGCAAAGTGGGGCCCTAGTTGTACATAAAGTAGGAAAAGAGACTTTGATTCTTGCTATGTGACACCTTCTGGACCTTCTATAGAGTTGTGCTCAAAAGTTTACATAGCCCGGCAGATTTTTTACTTTCTTGGCCTTTTTTCATTGAATATGAATGAAAACACAATTTTTTTTCCACTCATGGTTAGTGTTTGGGTGAAGCCATTTATTGTCAAACTACTGTGTTCTCTTTATTTAAATCATAATGACAGCCAAAAACATCCAAATCACCATGATCAAAAGTTCACATACCCTGATGATTGTGGCCTGATAACATGCACAGAAGTTGACACAAATGGGTTTGAGCGGCTAATAAAGGCAACATCCTCACTTGTGACCTGTTTGCTTGTAATCAGTGTGTGCATAAAAGCTGAGTGAGTTTCTGGGATCCAGACAGACTCTTGCATCTTTCATCCAGCAACTGATGTTTCTGGATTGAGTCATGGGGAAAGCAAAAGAATTGTCAACGGATCTAGGGGAAAAGATAGTTAAACTGTATTAAACAGTAAAGGCATACAAAAAGATATCTAGGGAATTGATAATGCAGTCAGCAGTGTTCAAACTGTGATTTACAATGGAAAATTAAGGTCTCTGTAAAAACCAAACCACGATCAGGTAAACCAACAAAAGTTTTGGCCACAACTGCAAGGAAAATTGTTTAGGATGCAAAGAAAAACCCACAAATAATATCAGCTAAAATACAGGACTCATTGAAAACTAGCGGTGTGGCTGTTTCAAGACTCACAATAAGGAGGCACTTGAAGAAAAATGGGCTGCATGGTCGAGTCGCCAGAAGAAAGCCATTACTGCGCAAATGCCACAACATATCTCACCTGCAATATGCAAAACAGCACAGAGACAAGCCTCCAAAAGTCTTGAACAAGGTGATTTGGAGTGATGAGATCAAAATCAAACTTGTTGGCCACAAACATAAACGTTACATTTGGAGAGGTGTCAACAAGGCCTATGATGAAAGGAACACCATTCCTACTGTAAAGCACGGAGGCGGATTGCGGATGATGTGGGGATGTGTGAGCTGCAGAAGCACAGGAATATTGGTCACAGTTGAAGGAAAGATGAATGCAGCATGTTATCAGCAAATACTGGAGGCAAATTTGCACTCATCAGCCCGGAAGCTGTGCATGGAACATACTTGGACGTTCCAACATGACAACGATCCAAAACACAAGGCCAAGTCGACCTGTCATTGGCTACAGCAGAACAAAGTGAAGGTTCTGAAGTGGCCATCTCAGTCTCTTGACCTCATGCTTTCTTTCATAAACTCAAGCACGCAGTTCATGCAAGAAAGCCAAGGAATTTACAGGAACTGGAGTCTTTTTGCCAAGAAGAATGGGCAGCTTTACCATCTGACAAAATAAAGAGCCTGATCCACAACTACCACAAAAGACTTCAACCAGTCATTGATGTTAGAGGGGGCAATAGACAGTATTAAGAACTGTGGTATGTGAACTTTTGATCAGGGTCATTTGGTTGTCATTATAATTTAAACAGAGAAACACAGTAGTTTGACAATAAATGGCTTGACCCAACCACTAACTATGAGTGGAAAAAATGTTTTTGTGTTATCATTCATATTCTCTGAAAAAAGGCCAAGAAAGCAAAAAAATCTGCCGGGATATGTAAACTTTTGAGCACAACTGTAGATTATTTGCTGCTACTCTACGAGTCATCGCAATGATTTATAATTCTTCATATTCATACTCTCTGGCCATCACTACCCTCCCCTACTGATTGGCAGGTTTCTGTCTGTGCACAGGGTAAGTGGATAGCTATTAATTAATGGCATGGGTAGAGTTATACAGAGCTTAATGAGAGAACTACCCTCTAAGGCCTCTTTCACACGTCAGTGATTCTGGTACATATGTGCTAGTTTTTATACGTACCATAATCACGGACATACGCAGACCCATTATAATCAATGGTCACATATCAGTGATTTTTTACTGACCGTGTCTCCGTGCGGTATGCACGTGTGTCCGTGTGCTCCGCATGAAAACATGTCCGTCTTTTTCTGGCATCACTGATGTCCCACAGACCACATTATGGTGTGATCCATAAAACATGTACCAGAAAAACACGGACATTGAAAATAAAAAGATTTTTAAACTCACCCGTCTCCAGCGACGCTGTGTTCGGCCTCTGCTCTCTGCAGCTTCCTGCCCGGCCAATTACTGACATGCATATTCATTTATGAGGGCACAGCCGACCCGGAAGTAGCTGCAGAGGTCTAAAAGCAGCAGCCAGATGCTGCATTGCGGGATCCTTCAGCACCACGGACAGCAGGAGCGGGGACAGGTGAGTTTATCTCCATGTGCAATCACGGAGCACGGATTGCACATGGAGCACTTGAGCTTCATTTGCATTTGATCTAAAACAGTGATTTTTCAGTTAGAAAGCAACATGACCATATAAACAGTTTGAAGTGCGTTGAGCTGCAAGAGTCTCTAACTGATTTAGTTTTCAACTGTTCCTTTAAAGGGGAGCCCTTTATGACCATCTTACAAGCATGCTTATACACTGGGTGCACAATTATAAGGCAAGTGAGTTTTTTGACCTTATAATTTTTACGCAGATTTTCCAACTTTAAGCTGTATAAACTTGAATGCTTATTGGATGAAGCAGATCAGGTGATATATAATGGAGTGGGCGGCCTAAAGATATCAACACCCTTTATCAAGGTGTGCAGAATTATTCAGCAGCTTGTATTCCTCAGGTAAAATGGGTCAAAAAGAAATTTAAGTGATACTAAAATGCCAATAAAAAGCATCACTAAGAAATCGGGCCGTGATCAAGGGACAAGGCAAAAGGATGGTAGAACAAAATCAATGGTCAGGCAGCAAAAGATTCAAGAGGCCTACTAGCACAACTGAACAGAAGACTAAAGGCGCCGTCACACACAGAGATAAATCTTTGGCAGATCTGTGGTTGCAGTGAAATCATGGACATATTGTTCCATTTGTACACAGCCACAAACCTGGCACTGATTGTCCACAATTTCACTGCAACCACAGATCTACCACAGATCTGCCACAGATTTATCTCTGTGTGTGACAGGGCCTTAAGACTGGCAGTGCTCTGGGATAAACTGCTCAGCTAAGTACCTGGGCAATTATCATGAACACGAGCAGAAACCCAGCACCTCCCAGTATTAGATTGGACAACTCAGAAGTCACTCAAAACACTGACAGCTCAGCACGCACTGATCACTGAGCAGAAGAATTGTAACAGACATTCAGCAAAAACACATGAAGGGTTAGTTTTTCTGCAGCTTTGCTGTATGTGATACTGCAAAATTTCTCAACTTTCAAATAACACCACAATCTACCGTGCGAGGACTTTATGCGGTTCTCCAGGATTAGAAAAACATGTATGCTTTTTTCATTGTCAGGGCCCCACTTGTTCACAAGAAGTATGCAGTATAACGGCTTTTCCTTTTCAAAGAAATAAATAATGTATAAGCCCCTTAAATAGAATATATGCAATTAAAAATAAGGTCCGCTAATAGGGCTGAGCGGGCCCGGGCTGTAAATGTCCGGATCCGCGCGGTTTCAGCACTATTCCCGGGCCCGATCCAGGCCCGGGATTCCGGCTGCACGATCCGGAACCGGCATTTAATAAAAAAAATGAAAAAAACCCCAGTAAATAAATAGCGTTTCATACTTACCAGACTCTGTCATGGCGGCACACTTGCTTCCGGGTCGCGCTTTCACTTCCTGTGCTGTCACACAGCTTTCCGTGTTTTCCCTGCTCACCGGCCATCCTCTCAGCTGTGATTGGTTCCTGGCTGACCCACCCCCCAGCCTGTGACAGTGTCTGCCGTGCAGTCATCGCTTATCGCGGTCAGTACTACGCTGCACTCAGAGCGGGCGGTCGTGCTCTATGGCTGCTCGCTCTAACATGTAGCAGAGCTGAAGCGGCGTGGGACTTCTCCTGTGGATTACGTCGGAACTGCAGGGTGTTTAAATAATTAATAAAGTGGTGAAGGAGAAGTGTTTTGTATTTTATTTCAAATAAAGGATTTTTCTGTATGTCTTGTTTATTTACTGTCACTTACAGGTTTGTGTGATGCAGGTAACTGATAGACGCCTGTGCCATCACACAAACCTAGGGTTTAGCAGCAGCTATGTGCCCCTGCTAACCCCTGCTATTACCCCGACTGGCACCGCATCACGCCAGCGGGAAGAGCTGGTATCGCACCGGTATGTCGCATCTAACAGATGCGACATACCGGACGGCTGCGGGCTGAGGATATACCAGCCCCCAGCCGGCGTTATCTTGGCTGGATGTGAAGATTAGGGGGACCACACGTTGGGTTTTTTTGGGTTTTTTTTTACTTTCACCGGAATCACAGGTGCGAAGGGCTCTGGCAGCACCCGGCAGCCTCGCACGTGTGACTCCGGGCACTGGATAAACAGCACAGATACTGCGCGACGGCTGGGGCTGCAGCTGAGCGCTATAACTGTGCTGCCAAGTGTGTTTACCACCGTGACTGACAGTGCACTGCTTTCCCCGCCCACTGGCCATCCTGGCGCCTGTCATTGGTTGCAGTTAGCTGAAACGCTGCCACTCAGGATGGGGGCGTGTCTAGCTGCAACCAAGACACGCCGGTGGGCGGGGAAAACCATGAATATTGAATTGTCGGCTCCGGAAGGTAACAGCGTGACCCGGAAGGAGTGTGTCGCCATGACAGCGCCTTGGTGAGTATGCCGCGCTCGTTCCCAGCCCCCTAGCCCCTCCACAAAGTTTTAACCCTCCGGATTCCGGTCCCCATTGACTTATATGGGCACCGGATTCCAGAGCGGATCAGACTTATTTTTAAGTCTGTTAACGACCCGCCGGCCCCGGATTATTGCCTTCCCGCTCAACTCTATCTGCTAATTCTCCATATATAGTAATTCTCTAGTCCATGGTCATTCTCTAGTTTTGCAGCTTAGCAGTCAGAGTACACATACAGTTTTGCCAGCACTACCTTTGTTGCCCACTCTTACACCAGTTATCAATTCATTCTAAAAGAAGGATGTGCTAAGTGGACAACATCCATAACTAAAGGCCGCTTTACATGCTGCGACATTGCTAGCGATTGCACCCATCCCCGTCGCTTGTGCGTCACGGGCAAATCGCTGCCCGGGGCGAACAATATCGGTAGTGCGCGTCACACGAACTTACCTTCCTAACTACGTCACACTGCGGGCCACCAATAGAAGCGGAGGGGCGGAGAGCAGCCGCATAAACGTCACTCCCACCTCGTTGCCTGAGGACGCAGGAACGCTGTTGTTCGTCGTTCCTGGGGTGTCACACGTAGCGATGTGTGCTGCTCAGGAATGATGAAGAACCTGCATCCAGAACAAGCAACGATATTTTGAAAATGAACGACGTGTCAACAATCAACGATTTGGTGAGTATTTGGGATCGTTAGCGGTCGCTCGTACGTGTCACACGAAATGACGTCGCTAATGAGGCCGGATGTGCGTCACGGATTCCGTGACCCCAGCGACATCTCGTTAGCGATGTTGTTGCGTGTAACGGGGCCTTAAGAATCATGTTTAATGTAGCTGTGGGTTTGAGACTGCAGTGGTCACATGCAATACAGACATGACGTCTCCGCTGCAGCCTACAAACAAAAATAGGAGCAGCAGCAGAGAGCCGGCACTGGAGCCTAGAAGGTGAGTAATGTTATATTATTTTTAATATGGTCATACTGATGGTGCGCAGTCAGGGTTAATTATGAAGACAGCCCCTTTAAAGATGTTCCTCTTTGTCCTTGTTCCATAACACATTGGATGTTCAAGGTTACAACTTGCCTTGTGTTGAATTCAGTGAGGAGTGTGAACATCAGCCCCAGTGGAGAGACTGTGCAGCGGTGGTTCTATATTCATAACCGCAACCCGCAAGTGGCGTCACAACATAGACTTGATTAAATATTCCCCTGTATATACCGTATTTTTCAGACTATAAGACGCACAGGACCATAAGATGCACCCTGGTTTTAGAGGAGGAAAATAAAATTTTAAGCAAAAAATGTGGTCATGACACACTATTATGGGGCGAGGATCTGCTGCTGACACTGTTATGGGGGCAATGTCCCAAAATTCTCTACTAAGGTACCCCATCCTGGTAATGATCCTCCTGCCTTGTATATACAGTATATGTCCTTCATCCTGGTATAGCCCCCATCCTGCTATATACCATCATCCTGGCATATGGCTGCATCCTGCTATATACTCCATCCTGGCATATGGCCCCATCCTGCTATATAACCCATCCTGGCATATGGCCCCATCCTGCTATATACCGCCATCCTGCTATAAACCCCCACCCTGCTATATACCCCCATCCTGCTCATATACCCCCATCCTGCTTATATACCCCCATCCTGCTCATATGCCCCCATCCTGCTCATAATATACCCCCATCTTACTATATGCCCTCATCCTGCTATACACCCCCATCCTGCTATATACCCCCCATCCTGCTATATACCCCCATCCTGGTATACGGCCCGCATCCTGTGGCACATAAAAAAAATAAATGTTCATACTCACCTTACCTCACTCCCTGCAGCATCGCTTCTACTCCCGTCTGTGCCAGCAGCAGCGCCGCAGAGTGGAGCCGGCCACGATCTTTGCAGCATCGCAATGTCCTCTTGTCTGTGCCGGCTGCGTGTGGACATGTGCGCACAGCGATGACGTCATCGCTGTGCGCACTGCTAGTCTCCACACAGCCGCCGCCAGCACAGACAGGAGGACATCGCGGTGCTGCAGGGATCGTGGCTGGTGAGTTATACTGATTCACTGCACCCCGTGCTGATAATGATGCACGGGGGCAGTGAATATAGCCGCACATGATCACTCCAGGCTGTAGTTGCCAGGGGTGATCATGCGGGCAGGCTGTTTAATATGCGTGCATTCCCCACCCATCACCCCGCCCACCTGTCAGCGCTGGCTTCAGCACTGAGAGATGATGGGCAGGATGATGGGCGTTCATATTAAATGAGCAGGTCCACATGGTCACGACAGGCTGCTACAGCCTCCTCGTGCCCCCGATGACCCGCTCCACCGCAGCACCATCATTCCCCGCAGCCCTACGTTCAGACTATAAGCAAAACCAAGGAGAAGGAATGTGCAAAAAAGTGGGATCACCAGATAAATAATGTACAAAAATATCTTTATTTATACATAGACACAAGTACCACATGTAAATAAAAACAATTAAAAAGCATACAGCTTAAGAGAACACACACTGAGGGTGCCAATGGTATAACACCCAAAGACAACCTCAAACCCTCAAAGAGCCAGAACCCCACTTAAGATGGAATAATGAAATAAGTATATAAGCAGTGTCCATGGACCAGGACAGTCAGCATAACAGATAAATGATAAACAAGAGTCAAGGTGACATGCCTCAGTCAAAACCAGGCTAGATTGGAAATGCACAATAGTAATAGCACATAACAATATCAGCAGTAATAAATATAGTGCTAAGCACAAATAGAGAGGCCAATACTACCTACAGATGGACACACAGGGGGGTAAAGGCATGGCATGGAGGGATGAGGTACCAGCCAAACGCGTATCGCTACAGACAAGGTGTAGCTTCCTCAGGGGAAATGTGTGGTGTTGAAAACAACGTGCCTTTTTATGCTACAGCATAATTACAAAATTGCCTACCAGCATGTGGAAATGAGGTCAAGAGAAAGTGCCATAGAGACGGAGGACGCCCGGTGGAGGCTGCCATATTGCCACGTGATCCCAGTCACATGAGTAAACAATGCCATGCAGGATCGCATGTGCGCATGCGTTAGGAAGATACCTGTAGTAACGATCGGTATGAAGAATCCCACTAGATGCGCAATTTTCGTAGTATGCACATGCGCAGTAGGCTAAAAGCGCTAGAAGCCATAGAAGACTGAATTAAGCAGCCATTACGCTTGCGCAGGAAGCTACAGCGCTATATATGAAATAGCACAGATAACGCACGCGCAGTGAGCTGCAATGTTAGATGAGACCAGGTGCAGTGGGTCCATATAGGCAGGTTTCAACATAGCAGTCAGTGATATACAGAAAGCTACACTAATATGACAACCTTATTTCAGCTATTAAAGGCACTGTGCCAGTCATACAAAAATACATAAGTACATGAAACAAACATGACATGTGTTACAAAATATCACATGTCAGCACGTTTTATTCTGTGCTGAAAAATCACATAAGATTACCCAAAAAAGGCCCATATAGACTGGGCCACGTGGCAATAAAGGGGAGAGGGAGGAAAGAAGGAGGGAAGGGAGCACAAGTCAGGGCTGAGAGTATCCCCAAAGTAAGACTAGGAAAACGTATGTCAAAATACCCCGGACAAACAATACGGACTTATAAGCTGACATAGTTGACAATTCATACATATGCAAAGGACGGGCATCTTTAATCCGTTATTCCCTTAAGGTATAATCACCACCAAACAGTTAGAAAGTTATCAGCACTAATATAAACAATCAGACAAAAAGGTATGATTGTAGAGGTCCTACATATGGGACAGTCAAACAATTATGCGTAGAGGTTCGGTCCATTTCTTCTTAAGATGCAAGTGTGCCCCCGAGTGGTTATACGGTCTTCTTCTCAAGTCTGTAGATGTTCAATCCTTGGACAATCCAACAATCTGCCATATTGGTTCAGACAAGTCTTCAAATATATTCATCTGAAAAATTTAGTGGATTAGTAAACATACAAAAAACAAAAAACCAACAATGGCAAGAGGAAAACCAAAGACAACGGGGGCAGGGCGATGTAGCCGACCAGAGAGGACGCATGGGAAGAGAGCTCCTATAATCCTGATCTTATCCTGGCCATTTACACCCGGTTACCTGATCCATTTACTCACTGACCTGCTGCTGTGACAGGAGACACCATCTGGAGGCTGCTGATTCCCACTGGAGCTATTCTCTGACTCCTGCACGGCGTTGCTGGATCTCCTGAGGCTGGAGAGTGTGGAGCAGCAGCCATCTTCCCTACAGCATGCATTTCCACAGTGAGCAGCAGAGCATGACTCCGGAGAGCAGTGAGGAGTGACAGATTTATGGCCAGAGGTGAAGACCCAGGAGGGTGAGCACAGGGAAGTTAATTCTCCCTTAGCTGTGTAACTGGCAGTCAGTGTGCAGCACATTAGGGGGGCCGGCTGCAGTGTGGAAGACTTTAACCCATAGAGTGCTGGAGGGTCTGGAGTGTGTGCCTTGAAAAACGGGCCCTGCAGATTTTTCCTGACACATGAAAACAAATAAGTGACACATATTGAAGTCCCCACGCTGCACAGGCCTGCATCATCCTGATAAATACACCCTGAGTGCTGTGCTGCCCTGGGACTCCCTTCATTCTTATTATCCACCATATAAGTGGCTGTTTTCCGGCTCTCTGGACGTGGTGAGGAAGTGGAGACAGACATATTACTAAATATACATTATAAAGGCACAGATTCAGACGCACGGGGGCACGATAAGAGAGGGGTGCAGAATCAGCAAATCCCCAGTGTATCAATATGAGTCCCCCTAAACAAAGTGGAGCTATTGACAAACTTAAGGAGTTCGCAAGGGGTGGTCAGGCAGATGCCCCTAAAGCCAAGAGAAATGCCACCCCAAAAGGTCAGGCACTATTGG
The DNA here is from genome assembly GCF_048569485.1 of Anomaloglossus baeobatrachus. NCBI lineage: Eukaryota > Metazoa > Chordata > Amphibia > Anura > Aromobatidae > Anomaloglossus > Anomaloglossus baeobatrachus. The sequence goes on from NC_134357.1 coordinate 145,081,030, forward strand.
ATGACGGGTCAGAGGATAAAGATGATTTAACCCTGAGGCAGGTGTATGAATAGCTTCTACAAGCAATTTCTACAAGCAACAGCTCCCTCACAGGGAAAATTGAGCAGGTACATTCAGAGGTGGGCCTCCTGCGTCAGGACATGCAATCCTTGAGGGCCCGAACAGCGGAAGTCGAGACGCGAGTGTCTGAACTTGAGGATCAAACTGTAACACTCAAAACAAAAATGACCACAATGGCCGGATCGGCAAATGCATGGCGCCAGAAAGCAGACGATCTGGAGAACCGCATGCGTCGAAACAATATACGAATCATAGGACTGCCAGAGCGCTCAGAAGGTCAGCATCCGGAACAATTCCTGGAGGAGTGGCTGAAATGTAATCTCGGAGATGAGTTCTCCTCGACATTTGCGGTGGAGAGGGCGCACAGAGTTCCAACAAGGCCTCCTATTCCAGGCGCGCCACCACGTCCCTTTTTAGCAAAGATGCTCAACTACAGAGATAGAGACACAGCACTCCGTCTGGCCCAACAGAAGAGCCCACTCAAGTTCAATAATGCTGCCCTCTCGATCTTTCCGGACTTTTCGGTGGACCTCCAGAAACAGAGGGCCCACTTCATGGAGGTGAAGAAGAAATTAAGGGAGCGGAACATCATCTACTCTATGCTGTACCCTGCCCGGCTCCGCATAGTGCATGAAGGGTCGCCTCTGTTTTTTACTACACCTGCTGAGGCTGAGGACTGGCTACAGGTACACCCGAAACCTAAGGGGCAGAAGCAATGAGATTACTTTCCTAGGTGACATTTTCTGTGCCCCCTGGCGACCCTCTTCTTCCATGGTTGCTTGAAGCCCCCTTTGGAGACAGATGGGACTTCCCTGTGCCTCGAGTGATGGAGGAATTGGCCAGGAATTGGTTCTTGTGAAATGGGAGCCCTATCTTGTGCACCCTTATACCACCTATACCAGGACACTGTATTCAGTGGTGGTATCCCCATTGATGTTTGAAATGTTTTACAGGCCTTATCGGAAAGGTCCTGAAGTTCGATATTGGTTCTATATGTTTACAGCTGCAATTGCATTAACTTTATTTCTTTGCAGGGACAGGCTTATTACTGTTGGAGGGTTAACCACACTTAATTGCAGGGCAGAAAGCGTCTTATACCTGGGATCCTGGTTCTATAAAAAGATCTATGTGATATGGGGTCAGAGCTAATATTTATGACCTGGAATGTCAGAGGCCTTAAATCGCCCAAAAAACGTATTAAGGTATTCTCCCAAATTAAGCAAGTCAAGGCCCAACTGGTGGTACTGGTAGAGACTCACCTCACACGGGACACAGCCAGACTAGTAAACAAACCGTGGGTACAATGGTCGTCACATGCGTTCCACACCAGCTACTCCAGGGGTGTCTCTCTATTGGTCCATAGACATATCCGTTGGGAAGTGAAGGTGGTGAGGCGTGACCCGGAAGGGCGATTTGTGTTTATATATGCGTCTATAAACTCTAGAGATTATGTGCTGTTATGTATTTACAACCCCCCGCCAGCTCGCATCTCCATTCTTAAACAAGAAATGAGCTTTGCCCTCAATTATCCAGATGCGTATGTGTTATGTATGGGGGATTTTAATCTTGTGATGAATGAGGAGCAGGACAGGTTTCGGATGGATGGAGGGGGACAACATTCGGCCACACACTTGACTGATTTGCAGCAATGCGCGGAGGGAGGTGGGTGGATTGACCTTTGGCGACTCCGGCATCCTAACACCCGAGAATATACATGTCATTCTTCTACTAGACGCACGCTGTCCCGACTAGATTATATTTTTGGGTCCAGCAATATCGCAACCTGGGTGGATGACGTGGTACACGGGGTCAGGGGCATATCAGATCACAGCCCAATGATTCTTACTATGAAGACTAACCAAGGTGTTGGTAAACCCTTTTGGAGGTTAAACCCCTTTTGGCTGAAACTAATAGATCAAAGTGATAGAACTCTGTCCCAAATAGAGGATTTCCTGGAAGCACACCCTAAACCCTGGAATATTAACTTGGTGTGGGACACTCTTAAAGCCTACCTTAGAGGGTGTTTGTCTTCAACCATAACATATCTTAAAAGAGTGACTAAAACTGAGGATGATATAGTAGAGGGGAGACTTAGGGACTTAGAGGCAATATATATATCGGCCCCAACCGATGGAAATAGAGCGGCCTGGATGCAATCATATAGGTTATATATGCAGCACTCTGAGACCAAGTCCAAACGCAAATTGTTCTTTACCCGACAATCATATTTTGAACTTGGAAATCAATCCAGTAAATTATTGGCATATATGGTTAGGCAACACAACACTTCAAATACAATATTGGGTATACGGAGGATGAATGGCTCAATAGCTACATCCCCTGAGGATATTTTAGAGTGCTTTTGTGAATACTATAAAACCCTATACACATCTAGAAATCCTCATGGAGTTCAAAGTTGTGTGACATATTTGTCGGATTTGGAGTTTCCCACTTTGAGTGAATCACAATGGGAGTCTCTGGAGGCGGACATCACACTGGATGAAGTGATTACTTCCATCTCGGATATGGCTAGGGGGAAATCTCCAGGTCCAGATGGCCTTCCCATAGAATTCTATAGTAAATATTGTGACGTATTGGCCCCGATTCTTTTAGAGGTTTTCTCACAATTTTCAGCCGGCGACTCTCTACCTGCCTCCTTGTACGAAGCACATATAGTTGTGCTGAGGAAGGAGGGTAAAGACCCACTAGACTGCGGTTCATACCGTCCTATATCCCTAGTTAACGTGGATTACAAGATCTTTACCAAAATACTGGCGTCCAGGCTTAATTCAGTCATATTGAGTATAGTTCACCCAGATCAAACCGGATTTATGCCTGGGAAAAACACCTCTATAAATATAAGACGGGTCCAGTCCATAGTGCAATATAGCACACTGGTCCAAGAGAACGAGTGGACCTTGGCCTCGCTGGACGCGGCCAAGGCATTTGACTCGGTAGAATGGCCATTTTTATTTGCTTGCCTCCAGAGATTCGCTTTTGGGCCTAAATTCAGTAACTGGATTCATATGTTGTATAGGTCCCCGACAGCCAGGATACTAGTCAATGGTGCTATGTCTACACCCTTCGCATTGAATCGGGACACAAGACAAGGATGCCCTCTGTCTCCAGCATTGTTTGCACTAGTTATTGAAGCTTTGGCAATTAGAATCTGCTCTCATCCACAGATCACTGGAATCACTATAGCCGACCGAACAGATCAAATAGGATTGTATGCGGATGACATGGTTGTCTTCTTAGATCGAGTGCAAGAGACTCTACCGGTGGTTATAGATACTATAGATACATTTGGGAAGTTTTCAGGACTACGCATCAACTGGGATAAGTCGGCTTTCATGCCATTAATGCATGGGTCTGGAATTTCAATGGAGGGTAGGTCACCTTTGCAAGTGGTAACTAGCTTTAAATACCTGGGAATACACATACAGAAAGACCATACACTAGACCTGCAGACGAGTATAACACCACTTCTGGAGCACGTTAAACTTAAATATAACTTGTGGAGCAAGCTACCCCTGTCAGTGGTTGGCAGAATAAATTTAATCAAAATGTTATTACTTCCAAAGCTTAGTTATACACTACAACATAGTGCAGTATCAGTACCCAAATCCTTCTTCTCAATGTTGAACTCGCTTACTACCTCTTTCATATGGGGGAAATCCAGACCCAAACTTCGGTTATCCATTTTACAGAGATCCAAAAGACTGGGAGGGATGGCTTTACCGGAGTTCTTCCTCTACTACCTTGCGGGACAGCTTTAGGGCACTAGAGACTTGGATGCCTGGATGTCAGCTGCCAAACTCTGAGAGTCACTTGGCACACGCGGCTGGGACTGATTGTTTAGTGGGTTTTCTCGAATCAGAAGGACTGAGAACACCACGGCAATTACCCCTCCTCAGGTTGTTAAAACCCAACAAAGAACCCCATAAAATCCAATATTTTATTAATCAAAACCAAAACAAAGTGCAAATTAAAACCAATATCATTCGGATTGCATATTGAGGTCACAGGGATGATTCTGGGCAAATCCCTACTCTCTCCCTTCCTGACCGCGGGGGTTGGCACCCTATTATAATATACGCAATGGCGCCGCCGCTCGACGTGGACTGACCCTACAGGCCCTGACCTGGCAGTCTTATAAAGTGCTGCTGAACACTGTGGGCCTCAGTTTCTTATTTCAGTGAGAATCTCATACATCCATTCAGACACTCTCAAGAGCCCTAGGTTAGATAGATATTCCAGGTTTTACCCTTATCTATACTTGAATTCACTGTTATAAACAGCACATAATCAGATTTTTAGCCTAGAGACACAGTCCATGTCGCCTATGCATCAGAATTAATAGATGTCAATCAAAAATGATGTAGCCAGATGACCACTGCTTCGCTCCCATGCGTAGCTCACTGCCCGACGCGTTTCTCCTCTCGGACCATGGATCGACCGTAGGTTCATCAGGGGCTGTCCATAGCGTAATCGCATCGATGGCAAAAATTACTATTATGCTACAAAATTGATCCTCCAATGAGGTGCAGTACCCTCCTCAGGTTGGCAAGATTAGTCTGGCGACAAGCCAAGAGGGTGGTACACTTCGAAGGGGTGGTGGCGGAACTCCCATTATGGGGGAATAGCTACTTCCATACTCTGAGAGATCACCCCTCGGCGCAATTCTGGGCCACTCACAGCGTCAGTGCATTAGGTGATCTTTTTGTCCCGGGAACCACAACCTTCAAGTCCTTTGAACAAGTCCAGATTGAATATAATGTTCCAAGATCACAGTTTTTTAGATACCTGCAGATTCGCACAGCGATTCAATCCCACATACAGAAAATTGGAGTGAGGAAATTGATATCATCACTTCCTATGATAGGTATTCTAAAATCACAAGGACCTCAAGGCCTCATCTCAGCTATATATACTTACCTGTTGTCGGTGGGGGTGGAGTCGGACCCCTTGCCAGCCCAGGAGAGATAGAAATCTCTAATTCCCTCTCTACAGGGAGAGGAATGGGAAGAGATATTGGAATCTCCGACTGCGGTATCCCCTTCGGTTAATAATAAGTTGATTCAATGCTACATTGTCCACCAGGCATACCTTACTCCAACTCGATTATTTAGTATGGGCTGTTCTCGTACATCGGAGTGCCCTAGGTGTCATCTCTCAGGGGCAAATTTCATACATATGATCTGGAGCTGTCCCAATATATCTTCGTACTGGCGGGGAGTGACATCTCTGCTGACATTGATTGTGTCGATTCCTGTTTTGTGTGACCCTTTGATATGCCTGTTTGGGGTGGTGGAGGAAGAGTCCTGGGATCATTACATGACAATATTCCTCAGAGAGGCATTGTTTCTGGCTAGGAAATTAATAGCTCTGAGGTGGATGGGAGATTCGAATCCAACTGTGCGGTCCTGGGTTAAACTAGTCAATGCAACCCTAGTCTATGAGCGGGTGGTATATTATAATAGGGGGTGCCCGGGAAAATTTAACAAAATCTGGAGTTTGTAGAATTCTTCTCCAGACACACTTGCGGAGGTTTGAGGGAGATTATGCGGATAATGGTGGTTCCCGTTAGATGTTGGGATATGAAACACTATCCAATGGTATATTGAGGTATAATAATGCAATGTGGCTGTTGTTGTTCTTTCTTTCTTCCTTTTTCTATTCCTCTTTCTATCTTGTTTTCAAAATATGGTCATGCAGATAGTTAGAGCTGTTCTTATGCTCAATATAAAATTAGATATATATGCAAATGATAAGTAGTATGGATAATAACATTGTTCTATCTTAACTGCTAAAGATATTATGGACTTTATATGACTGTTTATTGTTATATTTAAATATTACTATCTATATACTGAGCTATCTTTATATGGCAAATGTCAGTTGTACCATGTTTGAAATTGTTAATAAAACGAAGTTAAAAAAAAACAAACCAAAGACAACACACAAAAGACGAACCATCCACCCCAAAAAGGGCGAGGGAAACCCATCCAATTGAAGAGTGTAAACCCCTCCGGGACTGAACACAAATGCCTAAACAGGGCAGCAGCATGGACAGAGGCCCAATAGTGGGATACAGGGCCGGATTATAGGCGGGGCAGGCGGGGCTGGAGCCCAGGGGCCCCCACCAAAAGAGCTTCTAAGGGGGCCCCCACCATACTTAGCACTAGGCACCTGTCAGCATTTTTTTTTTCACACCCTCTCCCCCTCCGTAAAGACAGTCTAATAAATCAGCTGTGTTTTCGGGGGGGGGGGGGTGGCACCGCTATTTATTTTCATCTGCGTCTTTAAGACGCAAAAACAAACTGCGGGCACAGGACGCTGATTGATCTTGGAAGTACCAGCGGCCGCTTGAACTTCCGGGGTCAGAGGTGTGCTAATGCTCCCTGCTATGTGCTGCGGCCGTACCTAGAAGCAGGGGCACGGTGTGGTGGGCCGCTGTCTGCTGTCCCCGCTGCGCTCCTTACATGCCAGGCACACTAGCAGGAGCAGGAGGCAGCGAGCTGTGCCGGCTCTGCTGTGTGCCGGCTCTGCTGTGTGCCGGCTCTGCTGTGTGCCGGCTCTGCTGTGTGCCGGCATGTACACTGCAGAGGAGCGCAGCAGAGCCGATGACCGCAGCTTCCTGTTTCCGTTCCTATTCAAATGTATTTGCATCTTTCAGACGTAAATACATTTGAACAGCGCGCCGGGACTGGGCCCCGCCCCCGACGTGCAGCAACGTGATGAGATCAGCACCTTGCTGACATCATCACAGTGCTGCCGGCGCCACACTGGGGACATGAGGAAGCGAGCGCTCCATGAAGGAGCTGAAGAGACAGGTGTAATTAATGGGGATGAGTGAGGAGGGGCAGAGGACACAACGGGGAACATTTGTGAAGGAACACAGCTCTGTGACAGGCAGAGGAGGAGCACTGTATTCCGAGGGAGGGGGGGAGGGAGGCAGGAGTGTGTAGGGATGGAGCAGTGTAATTTGTGTGTGTAGGGGGTGATGAGGGCTGTATTGTGTGTGGGGGAGGGGTAATGGAGGGTGCATTGTATTGTGTGTGTGTGTGTGTGTAGGGGGAGGGGTAATGGGGGGTCTATTGTGTGTGTGTGTGTGTGTGTGTGTGTAGGGGGAGGGGTAATGGGGGGTGTATTGTGTGTGTGTGTGTGTGGAGGGGTAATGGGGGGTGCATTGTATTGTGTGTGGGGAGGGGTAATGGGGGGTGCATTGTATTGTGTGTGTGGGGAGGGGTAATGGGGGGTGCATTGTATTGTGTGTGGGGAGGGGTAATGGGGGGTGCATTGTATTGTGTGTGGGGAGGGGTAATGGGGGGTGCATTGTATTGTGTGTGCGTGTGTGTGTAGGGGTAATGGGGGGTGCATTGTATTGTGTGTGGGGAGAGGGGTAATGGGGGGTGCATTGTATTGTGTGTGGGGAGAGGGGTAATGGGGGGTGCATTGTATTGTGTGTGAGGAGAGGGGTAATGGGGGGTGCATTGTATTGTGTGTGGGGGGAGGGGTAATGGGGGTGCATTGTATTATGTGTGTGTGTGTGGGGAGGGGTAATGGGGGGTGTATTGTGTGTGTGTGTGTGTGTGTGTGTGGGGAGGGGTAATGGGGGGTGTATTGTGTGTGTGTGTGGGGGGAGGGGTAATGGGGGGTGCATTGTATTGTGTGTGGGGAGGGGTAATGGGGGGTGCATTGTATTGTGTGTGTAGGGGTAATGGGGGGTGCATTGTATTGTGTGTGTGTGTGTGTGTGTAGGGGTAATGGGGGGTGCATTGTATTGTGTGTGTGTGTGTAGGGGTAATGGGGGGTGCATTGTATTTGTGTGTGTGTGTGTGTGTAGGGGTAATGGGGGGTGCATTGTATTGTGTGTGTGTGTGTGTGTGTGTGTGTAGGGGTAATGGGGGGTGCATTGTATTATGTGTGTCTGTGTAGGGGTAATGGGGGGTGCATTGTATTGTGTGTGTGTGTGTGCGCGTGTAGTGGTAATGGGGGGTGTATTGTGTGTGTGTGTGTGTAGGGGTAATGGGGGTTGTATTGTGTGTAGGGGTAATGGGGGGTGCATTGTATTGTGTGTGCGTGTGTGTGTAGGGGTAATGGGGGGTGCATTGTATTGTGTGTGTGTGTAGGGGTAATGGGGGGTGCATTGTATTGTGTGTGCGTATGTGTGTAGGGGTAATGGGGGGTGCATTGTATTGTGTGTGTGTGTGTGTGTGTGTGGGGTGATGGGGGGTGCATTGTAGTGTGTGTGTGTGTGTGTCAGAGATGTGTGTGTAAGAAGCAGTACTGTGTGTGTATATATGAATTAGAGCAGTCTGTGCGCCCCCCCCCCGAACTATATGGGTTCCCCAGAGCGCTATGTCACCCATCGCAGTGATGAGTACACCACCAGAGCTGTTTGCCAGTCCAGTAACGTCTATGCCCCCTGCCCCTCCTGTAATGTATATATCGTAGCCCCCAGCCCCTCCTGTGATGTATATACAGCAGTGCTGCCAGTGTGCAGTCATGTGTGTTAGTGACAGCCATCGTGAAACAGCCACATGTCCTGAAGGAGCTGGACGGAAACAAGCGGGAGAGGTGAGTGAGGCTGCTGGCGACTTCCCCATATTAATACCTGTAAAGGCTCATGCACACGTAACTGCTGAATATTCTGCAGCGATTTGACAGCACATGTGCGCGTCAAATCGCTGCAGAAACACTGCATAATGGATGTAGTTATTCTGTACAGAAAATCCGATTCCATGCGCTCTGGCTGCTGCCCCCACCATAGACAGAGCGGGAGCTGCATCCATAGCGCACGGAATAATTGACATGCTCATTTTATGAACGCACGGATTTGGGTCAACATTTTAGCACCCAAATCGCTGCGTTCATAAAAGCAATGGGTGCACGTATCATGCACAATATACATAGATTGTATAGGGGACGCAGGACGCATGCATTTACACTGCAGTGCTATACGCAGCGTAAATGCATGTAATTACGCAACGTGCGCACGAGCCCTAATGCGTCTGTCTGCATGTATGTCAGTGTATATGACTGTGCATATATTTGTCTGTTTATATGTATTTTTCTGAATTTGTCTTCAAATATGTATATACGCATTCCTGTATGTGTATGTGCGTGTCTGTGTGTGGATGGGGCCCACTGAGACTCACCCGGAGGCCACAAAACCCTGGAGCTGGCCCTGGCTGCCTTAACATTGGGATCAATAAAAAATATGTGACAAAAGCGGGCTTTACACGCTACAATATATCTAACGATGTCTCGGCGGGGTCACGTCGTAAGTGACGCACATCCGGCATCGTTAGTGATATTGTAGTGTGTGACAGCTACGTGCGACCCTGATTGTGCGTTAAAACGTTGATTGCATACACGTCGTTCATTTTCTAAAAATTGAACGTCTCTTTGTTCATCGTTCTTGAGGCAGCACACATCGCTCCATGTGACACCCCGGGAACGATGAACTGCAGCTTACCTGCGTCCCGCCGGCAATGCGGAAGGAAGGAGGTGGGCGGGATGTTTACGTCCCGCTCATCTCCGCCCCTCCGCTTCTATTGGCCGGCCGCTGTGTGACGTCCCTTTCACTTCAGGAAGTGGATGTTCGCCGCCCACAGCGAGGTCATTTGGAAGGTAAGTACGTGTGACGGGGGTTAATCGTTTGTGCGACACGGGCAACAAATTGCCTGTTCCGCACATACGATGGGGGCGTGTGCGATCGCATACGAGATCGAAATGTGTAAAGCAGCCCTAACTCTACTTTCTGTGTGTAAGTGGACAGCTGTGATTTATCCTGGACTGTATCTGTATTGTAGTACTGTAAATCTGAATGTGGCAGAACAGGATAAGATAAATGTTCATTGGATTTATATCTAAATGCTACGGTTCGTGCTCTACTGTTATGGCTAAAAATGTTAACGTTATGGGGCCCCCACCAGATTTTCTGCCCAGGGGCCCCCACCAACCTTAATCTGGCCCTGGTGGGATACAATATAAGGACCATCGTCAATAGTGCTGGCCGGAGAAGGTCAAGAAGATTCAGTGAGCATTTTTATTTCTTGTAGAAACCTGTAAACAGAAGTTCCTCGTTGAGTCCATTAGGAGAGAGGCTCCGTAGTTGGTAAATCCATCTTGCCTCTCTTCTTAGCAGTTCATTTGATAGTCTACCCCCACGAATGTTAAGTCTGCTTTACACGTTGCAATTAGTTGTACAATCGCATTTGCGATGTGACACGCCCAGGTTGCATACGGAATCTTATGAGATCACACGTAGGTCGTTCATTTGCTGTCACACGAGCGTTAGTAGTCTATGTTAAATTGATCAATTTTGCGTGCGATCCTTTAGATCATGTGTTCTGTGACGTATGCATTGGGCACCTTTTTTTTTTTTAATTATTGACTTGCCAAGCGTGTGTAATGTGTAGGGATGCGTTTTTACTATGTCATCTGCCATTCAGCTCTGCTACATGGCCGCTAACAGCAGACACAGACAGCCATGTAGCAGAGCTGAATGGCAGATGACAGCAGACACAGACAGCCATGCAGCAGAGCTGAATGGCAGATGACAGCAGACACAGACAGAGCCGCACTGTCAGAATGAACTCGGGTGAACTTCACCCGACTTCATTGTCATGCTGCGGCTCTGTCTGTGTCGCGTCCTGATTAGCGGTCACCTGTGAAGGGCTCACTGGTGACCGCTAATCTCCTAAGTGACTGAAGTTAGCAGCCCTCTCTCATATACTCACCGATCCCCGATCCCCGGCGCTGCACGGCATTCACACTGCTCCGGCGGCTTTTACTGTTTTGAAAAAGCCAGCCGCCCATTAAACAATCTCGTATTCCCTGCTTTCCCCGCCCACCGGCGCCTATGATTGGTTACAGTGAGACACGCCCCCACGCTGAGTGACAGCTGTCACACTGCACCCAATCACAGCAGCCGGTGGGCGTGTCTATACTGTGTAGTGAAATAAATAATTAAAAAAACCGGCGTGCGGTCCCCCCCAATTTTAAAACCAGCCAGATAAAGCCATACGGCTGAAGGCTGGTATTCTCAGGATGGGGAGCTCCACGTTATCGGGAGCCCCCCAGCCTAACAATATCAGCCAGCAGCCGCCCAGAATTGCCGCATACATTAGATGCGACAGTTCTGGGACTGTACCCGGCTCTTCCCGATTTGCCCTGGTGTGTTGGCAAATCGGGGTAATAAGGAGTTAATGGCAGCCCATAGCTGCCAATAAGTCCTAGATTAATTATTGTCAGGTGCTTATGAGACACCTTCCATGATTAATCTGTAAATTACAGTAAATAAACACACACACCCGAAAAAATCGTTTATTAGAAATTAAAAACACAAACATATACCCTGGTTAACCACTTTAATCAGCCCCAAAAAGCCCTCCATGTCCGGCGTACTCCAGGATGGTCCAGCGTCGCTTTCAGCGCTGCTGCATGGAGGTGACCGGAGCTGCAGAATACACCGCCGCTCCGGTCACCTCCACACAGCAACTGAAGAGTGCCGCGCGATCAGCTGAGCTGTCAGTGAGGTTACCCGCTGTCACTGGATCCAGCGGTGGATGCAGCGGTGGCCGCGGGTAACCTCAGTGACAGCTCAGCTGATCGCGCTACTCACCGCCGCTCCACTCACCTCCACGCAGCAACTGAGGTGAGTAGCGCGATCAGCTGAGCTGTCACTGAGGTTACCCGCGGCCACCGCTGCTTCCACCGCTGGATCCAGTGACAGCGGGTAACCTCACTGACAGCTCAGCTGATCGCACGGCTGTCTTCATTAGCTGCGTGGAGGTGACCGGAGCGGCTGTGTCTGCTGCAGCTCCGGTCACCTCCATGCAGCAGCGCTGGAAGCGACGCTGGACCATCCTGGATTACGCCGGACATGGAGGACTTTTTCGGGCTTATTAAAGTGGTGAACCAGGGTATATGTTTGTGTTTTTTATTTCTAATAAATGATTTTTTCGGGTGTGTGTGTGTTTATTTACTGTAATTTACAGATCAATCATGGAAGGTGTCTCATAGATGCCTGACATGATTAATCTAGGACTTATTGGCAGCTATGGGCTGCCATTAACTCCTTATTACCCCAATTTGCCAACGCACCAGGGCAAATCGGGAAGAGCCGGGTACAGTCCCAGAACTGTCGCATCTAATGTATGCGGCAATTCTGGGCGGCTGCTGGCTGATATTGTTAGGCTGGGGGGCTCCCCATAACGTGGAGCTCCCCATCCTGAGAATACCAGCCTTCAGCCGTATGGCTTTATCTGGCTGGTTTTAAAATTGGGGGGGACCGCACGCCTTTTTTTAAATTATTTAATTATTTATTTCACTACACAGTATAGACACGCCCACCGGCTGCTGTGATTGGGTGCAGTGTGACAGCTGTCACTCAGCGTGGGGGCGTGTCTCACTGTAACCAATCATAGGCGCCGGTGGGCGGGGAAAGCAGGGAATACGAGATTGTTTAATGGGCGGCCGGCTTTTTCAAAACAGTAAAAGCCGCCGGAGCAGTGTGAACGCCGTGCAGCGTCGGGGATCGGTGAGTATATGAGAGAGGGGGATAGACTGACATGGACAGAGAGTGAGGGACAGAGATAGTGACCGACTGACAGAGATTAGTGAATGACAGACATTGTGAGGCGCTTCAGAACGCAGCTTTTCAGCTGCGCTCTGAAGCGGACCTTTTTTAAGCTGCGCTGCAGAGCGCACACCTGCGCACATAGCATCAGACATCAAAATCGTATGAGGGATGTCATACGTTACAATTGACTAGGTTCGTGTAACAAAACGCTCAATTCTAGACAAAGATACGATGTGTTTGCGATCAACGGTTTTGCGTTCAATCCTGATCGCACGTAGCTGTCACACGCAGATACCTCACAAACGATGCCGGATGTGCGTCACTTACAACTTGACCCCAACGACGGATTGTGAGATATATTGAAGCGTGTAAAGTGGGCTTTAGAGGACACGGATTCCAACACCAAAATCTGGACACCCCGAAGAGAACTGTTATGCAGATCTAAAAAATGTTTGGCCACGGATGTGATGGGCTTACCTTGGGCTTGATCTTTCTTCACCCGTCCAATGTCCGAGAAGTGATGCTGTATCCGCCGTCGCAATTTCTGAGTGGTCTGTCCAACATATAATTTTGGACAGCCACATAGAAGGAGATAAACCACATTCTTCGTCCAACAATTGGAATAAAATTTAGTTGTTATAGTCCCTGGAAAGATAGAAATTTCAATACATCTCTTAGCAGCCATAAAGGGGCAGATGGTAAAGTCTCCACAAGGAAAGGAGCCGACCAATTTATGCCCTCGACCCAAAGAAGTAGTGGGTCTTTGAAAATGGCTAGAAGAAAGAATATCTTTTAAATTTCTAGCCCGTTTTGCAGTGAGCTTGGGGCGAGTACTAATGAATGGAACCAACCTGGGCTCACTGAGCAGAATGTCCCAATTTTTCTCCAATATTCGCCAAATCTTATCCCAATGGTTGTTATACGCAGTTATAAGATTGATGGTACATGGCTCACTACGTTGTTTGCCCCGAAAGGTGTCGGACCTTGGGATATTGGCAGAGTGCTGAAAAGCTTTAGAGGCCACCTTACGTGGATACCCTCTTGTAAGAAAGCGTGTGGTAAGATCCTGTGCTTCATTCCTGAAGGTGGTGAGATTGGTACAGTTATGGCGTACCCGAAAGAATTGGCCCTTGGGTATGCCATCACGCACATGCCTAGGGTGAAAAGATGTATAGTGTAATACACTATTGGTCGCAGTCTGTTTCCGGAAAAGAGAGCTAACAACTAGAGTTGAGCGCGGTTCGTGGTTCGTGGTTCTCCAGTTCTAGGCTCGAGTGATTTTGGGGCATGTTCTAGATCGAACTAGAACTCGAGCTTTTTGCAAAAGCTCGATAGTTCTAGAAACGTTC